>NW_004955437.1:6213230-6225138 GCF_000276665.1 Chinchilla lanigera
CCCAGCAAGATCCATGTGTCGACTGGTGGATTTACCTCTTAATTTTCTTATGTGTCTGTTCCCCAAGCACCTGAAGGACTCCCCAAGAGATTCTGACTCAGGAGGTGTAGAGGGGGCCCAAGCTTCCCGGTTTCCTGGGCGATTCGAACACCAAAGGTCCATGGCCCTCTCATCCGGTAGTTCTTCAGCTTCCCAAGGACTTGATTCTTCAGCATCCCCATGGTGGCACTTAACTTGTGCCTCTACCTCCTGTATTTCCTGTTTTTTTAAAAAAAACAAACTGGTAGATGAGAATGCTGAGGCCCAATCAGATTCAGACTCAACTTTTTGGCAAGACAACTTCACAGCGGCCTGTTCTTCCCTGGGGATATCGGGAATGTCTGTTTTGCCGGACGTTTTAACCCTGAGTCAGGAACCCAGTGAGAACAGTTCTTACACAGCAGGGCTCGGGAGGAAGGAGGTGATTGCCTCCGTGTGCCGCCTGAGCCTCATGCTACCCGGCTCCGGGTGCTCACGGCATCCTTTGGAGGACGGCACGGCTGGCTCAACTGTTGCAGTTCTCTGCACTGAGGCCACGCACCTGGCCCTCAGTGGCTCTGTCCCTCCTGCCCGGCACCATTCCCCCTCCCCGCAGCCCCGCCTTCCTAGGTGATCCCCGCTTCTCTCTTCTAGGACCCAGATCAACTTCACGGTGGCCATTGACTTCACCGCCTCCAATGGTGAGTGGGGGAGGGGAGGGGAAACTTCTAGGGGTGGTGCTGGTGGCCATGAGCTGCCTGCTGCCGCATACCGCGTGGCCTCTTCCTTACCCCAGGCGAGGTTCCCGGGCCTGGGGGACCAAACGTACAACCAGGGTGCCAGGGGCCTCCCGGGTCACAGCGCAGACACTAACGCAGCTGGGCTTGGGGGCTGTGCACCAGACCCTGGCCCTGCCCTTGGGGAGCCCCCAGTGTCCCCAGGCCCTTGGAGACCCCGGAGCGGCACTGTGTCCTTTAGTGCACGGCTCCTCTCCCCTGAGCTGTCCAGCCCATGGGCCGGAAGGGACAACTGGGACCAGCTGTGCTCGCCGAGGACCCTGGTGCTTCCCCGAGCAGGGGCCGCCCCGCTTCCTCCCCTCCTCTGACTGCCCCAGGGTCTGGCTGTGCTGAGTCCTGGGGAACAGTCACCGGGAGGGGCTGCGTGCTGTGAGCGCGGTCGCAGCCTGATTCGGGTTCTGGACCCGTGAGGGGCCAGTCAGGTGATGCACAAGCCCGGTCCCCGCCCCTGTGTGTCAGGAGGCTGCGGCTCAAGCATCTCAGGGTGCTAGGCTCCCAGAGCTGGGAGGTCTCAGGGACACTGTGATACCTAGTTAATCCTTACAGCGATCCTGGGCATGGGGACTCTTGTTACATCCCCATTATACACATGAGGAGACTGAGGCCGAGAGGTTAAGGACCTTAGCCAAGTCCACACCAACGGCAGGAGGTGCCCTGGCTCTCACTGCTGCGTGGCCTCTTGTTAATGACCTCATCAGTGACAGAGGGGCTCTGGGAAGGCTGACAAGGTCGGAAGTTACTCCACGGCAGGAAGAGCGGTGGCAGGTTGGGGGAGGCTATAACTTCCTGCAGGCTGCTCTGGGACCGCACAGATGGCGGAGGGGCAAGGGAACGGGCCAGGTGGCATCTGGGGAGGGTCGTGCCTGGAGGGGGCAGCCACTGCCCAGGCTGAGGGGGAGGCCAGGGGCCTCTGAGGTGGGGCTGAGGGCCAGCGGGGAAGGGGCCGGCACGACAGGGACAGGAGCCCCAAGCGGGCGCTGTCCGGGGGCTACCGCTGTCCCGGCTGTTTTCTGGATCAGCGGCCAGAATTTGCCCGAGGCTCGAATGTGGAATGAGAGGGAGGGGCCCAGGACCGAGGAAGCAGTTAGGGTGCCCTGGGCCAGCCCCTGCTGCACGCTGAGCCCGTGTCCCGTGTGGCAGGGAACCCCTCGCAGTCCACCTCGCTGCACTACATGAGCCCCTACCAGCTGAACGCCTACGCGCTGGCGCTGACCGCCGTCGGGGAGATCATCCAGCACTACGACAGCGACAAGATGTTCCCCGCCCTGGGCTTCGGCGCCAAGCTGCCCCCCGACGGCAGGGTGTCCCACGAGTTCCCGCTGGTAGGGGTCGTGGGGGGAGCTGGGGGCCAGGGAGGCGGGGTTGGGGAGAGCTGCTCAGGGCATGCCGGAAAGCAGAGAGAATGCGGGGAGATAAACGCTTCTGGGTCGTGCACCCAGCCCCGACCTCCTAACAAGTCAGCTGTGAGCCCCCACTGCCCCCAGAGTCCTATCAGCACATGAGGTTTTGGAGGATATCCAAATATACACCATGACAATGGAATGCCCCTCGGGTAACGGGACGTGGTGCCGTCCCGGGGTCCAGAGCCCTGTGGGGTTAAACTTGGGGCCTCCTCTTCTCCCTCCTGTGAGCTGGCCGAGCCAGGCGCCGTGCTGGCCACGGGACTCATGGGACAGAGCAGCCGCGGGCCCTTCCTGAGTTGCTTGGACCCCGCGGGCTTGCCGGAGCTTCTCAGGGCCTCCTGGAGCGGGGTCCTTGGGGTGAGCACTGGGGGGGTCCCTCCTCCCTCCTGGACCCAGCCCCTTCTGCGCCCCAGAACGGCAACCAGGAGAACCCCTCGTGCTGCGGCATCGACGGCATCCTGGAGGCCTATCACCGCAGCCTGCGCACCGTGCAGCTCTACGGCCCCACCAACTTCGCGCCCGTCGTCACCCACGTGGCCAGGTGAGCGGGGCGCCGCGGTGCACGCGGCCTTCCCCGCCGGTCCCCCAGCGGTTGCGCGTCTCTCCCCGCGGCCTGGCTGTGGGGCCGGGGCGCGTGACCCCAGCGGTGCCTGCCCCACGCAGGAACGCAGCGGCCGTGCAGGACGGCTCCCAGTACTCCGTGCTGCTCATCATCACAGACGGCGTCATCTCCGACATGGCGCAGACCAAGGAGGCCATCGTCAACGTGAGTGAGCGTGAGTCGGGGCCGCCTCCGTCTTGTCACACGTCTCCCTTCCCACTGGGGCCCCGCGCTTCACCTGTCTTTCCTTTCAACCGGCCCTTCTCGGGGCCCCAGGCTGCCAAGCTCCCCATGTCCATCATCATCGTCGGCGTAGGCCAGGCGGAGTTTGACGGTGAGTCCCGGGTGCGGGGGCCCGCGCCTGGCATGGGTGGCACCCGGCGAGGTGCAGGGGCCGGCGCATGCATGGGGAGCGCACATCCTGCGGGTGCTCTCACCTGAGTCCCTCCTGGGCAACAGGAGGCCCACCTGGCGGGGCAGCCCGTCTCCCGGGCTCAGCTTTCCCATCTCCAGCATGGGGCACAGGGCATGGACGGGCAGCCTCTGCCCTGGACTGGCCTGGGACTGGGGGACCAGGCTGCTGTACTGCCGGGCCCTTGTCCGCTGGTAACCGGCCCCTCCACGACGCTCTGCCCCACGCAGCCATGGTGGAGCTGGACGGCGACGACGTGCGGATCTCTTCCCGCGGGAAGCTGGCTGAACGCGACATCGTCCAGGTGAAGCCCAGGAAATACATGCAGAGAGCCGCACAGTGGCCTGGCCAGGCCTGGGGTCTCCCTTCTCCCTGCCGTGTGTGAGGCTCAGCGCTAGCTTGGCTGTCGGCCTGGCGGCCGCGCCCCACCCACAGCCCTCCAGCCCGCAGCTCCCAGTGAGCTGGAGCCCAGCCTCTGCCGCTGGGTGGGGGAGGCACTGCCGGGTGTGGGATTGGAAAATCCGGGTTCTCACGACTGCAGGCGAGGATGCAGGGGTCACAGGCTGGGGGCTGGGTCCTGGGAGTCCCCGTCTGGCCCCGTCTGCTGCACCCAGGGACAGGAGATGCGGAGTAGGTAGCCATTCTTCGCCTCCTTGGTTTAGACCCCAGAGGTGTGCAGGGCAGATGGGGGCTGGGCCCAGAGCGGGGTGGCTGGGGCCCCAAAGCCCGGAGGAACAAATAACCTGGGGTGCTCCACGGGGGCGCAGAAAGAAGCTGGAGGGGCCTGGCTCCAGCTGTTGGCCAGTCTGGAGAGGAAGGAGGAGGCCGGCTGGGCAGGGGGCCTGCTGCCCGTCCCGGCCCCTTCTTGTAGGAGACGGGGGAAGCCTGCTGGGGCGCCCCGGCATGGAAGAGGTGCTCAGCCAGGACTTGAGTGGATGGAAGAAGAGGGAAAGGCTGCAGATTTGGGGTTCAGGGCCCAGCAGGAGACCCTCCTGACTCTGCCTTACCGCCTGACAGTTCGTGCCCTTCCGGGATTATGTGGACCGCACAGGCAACCACGTGCTGAGCATGGCCCGCCTGGCCCGCGATGTCCTGGCCGAGATCCCCGACCAGCTTGTGTCCTACATGAAGGCGCAGGGCATCCGCCCACGCCCCTCCCCCGCCGCGCCTGCGCACTCGCCGCCGCAGTCCCCGGCCCACACGCCCCCCGCGTCGCCCCTGCACGGCTGACCTCGGCAGCCTTCTGGACGTCCGGGTGCCAGGGGCAGAGCCCTTGGAGGTTCCTCCCCAATTCCCCCACCTCATTGGCTGCCCAAACCCAGGGAGTTGGGGTGCATGGGTGACAGAGGGGTGGGCGGCTCGCCCGCTGGGCCTGGGGTTTAGGGCTCAGGGTCTTTTCTTCCCGACACCTGGCCCCAGCCCAGCCCAGCCGTGGTGTTCATGGGGCTTGCGGGGATCCCCGTCTGCTCAACTGGGCCCTGACGCCTGGGCTGGGCCTCCTGCCCCCACCCCGACAGCTGTCCTGTGTGCCTCATTTCCCGTGAATCCCGATACCACTGGGGCTGCAGGGAGGCGGAGCGCAGGACCCCCAGGGACAGTGTGCGCTGAAGGGGCTGCGACATGCATCCGGTCACGTGGGGGCCCAGGGCCCTGCGGGAGCCCCGGCCGCATCGAGGTTCTGGACGTGTAGACACGCAGGCCTCTCCGAGCTGGGGTTCACACCGCCAGGGTGTCCGCTGCCCACCAGGGGCTGCCAGGCCCTGCGTCCTGCCCTCCGTGCCCCTGCAGCTCCTGTGCTGCGGCTGCCCTTTGCCCTTCCGTCGTTTGGGGGCGGGACGGGAAACCCGACTACAGCCCTGTCCCCCAGGGGAAGCCGGGCCAGGCCCATCTGCCTTCTGCGCCTCAGTTTCCACACCCTTAGGACGAGCAGCTCAGCCAGGCAGTGCGGTTCTCCTGCTCACGTCCTGACGGTCCGTTTGTCCCGTGCCGGGCTCCAGCGTCCCAGCCCTTGCCCCTCAGCCCAGCTGTCGCCCCGTCCATCCTGTCACCCAGCACCCTGTCCTCAGGCGGGGCTCCAGCGTCTGCGCTGCGGGAGGGGGAGGGCGTCACCCGGGCCCTGGCCGCCAGCCTCGCCCGCCCCAGCCGGTCCTGCATGCCGTTGTCCTCTGCCACATGGGCACCTCGCCCGCCACCTCCCTCTCAGCCCTGCATGGTGGTGGTGGTGTTTCTGCTGTCTGGTCCTTGTGCCCATCTCTGAGACAGTCTGTGTGGAATTTGCCTTAAACTGAAGTAAATTTGGTTCTTTTCCTAGAGTTCCCTGTGTCCCTTTCTCCTGTGAGAAATCACCCTGGAGCCCAGCTCCTCTGCTGTCTCACCTTAGTTTCTTTGCTCAGCAGGGAAGGTGACAGGGGCCAAAACACAGGCCCTGACCCCAACACACACACACACGCGCGCGCACACACACACACACACACACACACACAGCAGAAACACAGCCAGCACAGACACAGACTGGCCAATAGCACTGCTTCAGGCAGAAAGAAGACTGATGGGAAATGAGAATAACAGGATGGACAGCCATGGAGTGGCCTTTAGATGTGATGACCATCAAGGGAAGCCCAAGAGAAAGGAGAGGAAGCTGTACCAGGTTGGGTGTGGTGTTGGTGAACACCTGTAATCCCACCTGTCTGGGAGGCTGAGGCAGGAGGATCGCAAGTTGATCACAACTTGAGCAACTTAGAGACTTAGCAAGATACTGTCTCAAAATAAAATATAAAGAATAAAAAGGAATAGGGGTGCAGCTCAGAAAAGACCTTGGGGTCAATCCCCAAAATGGAAAAAAAAAAAAAAAGCCATGCTAGTATCTGGGCTCCACGTAGAGGAAATAGCCAGAGACAGTGCAAAGGCCCTGGGGTAGGAGCTCAGTGTGGAGGAGAGGGCTGCCTGCATGGTTGGAGCCATGCCAAGGAAGGGAGTGCAGGAGGGGGGGTCACGGGGGTGGAGTATAGGCCTTGTAGGCCCTGGTTAGGCCTTGAACAGTCACTCTGTGAACCGGAAGCCATCAAGGAGGCGGCAGAAAACACAGACTCTGCTGCACCCAGTCCCTCCCATACTTACCCCTCTCTCAGTACTGACTGAGCATTAGTGCCAGGCCCTGCCGGCACCCAGTGACACCCTTGGGCCACAAGGAAGGAGCCCCACCACCGGGTGTGGTGGCCAGCCAGCGGGAGGGCGGGGGTCTGCGGCACCAGACGGGGCCCTGGGCGTTTGCTGGCTGCGGTCCACCGGCAAAAGGCCGCCTTGTGGGTTGGGCGGGGTGCCGCCAGGTGAGAGTCAGGTAGGTGCGCGGCTTCCTCCCGGCCTCCACATGGAGATCCTCCTCCCGCGCCAGGGACGGGCACAGGGCGTCTCCCTCCCCGGGCTAATTACCCAAGTCAGTCCCTGTAATTAGATGCCCCTGTGACCCGCTGTGGGGAGAAGGGACGTGCTCAGAACCAGGCCCCGCTCCCCTCACGTCAGCACCGTGGGAAAGGGCTGGAGGAGATGCCGCCCAGAGGGACATCAGGGCTTGGAGCTGCCGCCTTCACCATGAGCACCTCTGTCGTGCCGACTCTGCCCCTGCTCTCCAGGCTTCCTCCCCAGGGTGTGCGCCGTGGATCGCTGGCTGCCTGGCCTGGACTTTGGGGAAACTGCTGTCAGTGGCCTTCAAGGTTCTGACAAGTCCTGCAGCAAGGACACTAGTCTGACTTACTGTACCCCAATATTTCCCAAGTTTTTCAGCCAGAGTGTGTGTGCGTGTACGCATGCGCACTCGTGTTTAGCTGCACTCGTGTTTAGCTGGTCGTACCCTGACCAAGCAAACACGCTGTTTTGGGAATTTCCGCAGAGATCATCTCCTGGGTCCTGAGCTAACACCAAAGCCAGAGGCCGGCTCCAGGGCGAGGGGTGAGGTGAGGTAGAGGCTTGCGCTGGGCCCTGGAAGGCAGAAAGCACCGGCCCAGGAAATGCCCTCACCAGATACCTTGGGAGAGAAACCACACCGCAGATGGGCGGGTGTTGCTGAGGGATTCGCAGGCCCAGGCTGCGTCCAGGGTGAACTGAGGTTCCCTTTCTGGAGTCTATTCTTTTTTTTTGGTTTTTTTCCGGTACTGGGAATCGAACTCACGACCTCGTGCTTGCCAGGCAGGCACCGTGCCGCTGAGCTAAATCCCCAGCCCCGCGGTTCCCTTTCTGGACTCAGGGATGGGGGCGGGGCAGGGCCGGGGGGCAGGGCCTGAAGATGGCCCCACCCCTGCGAGGCTCCTGACTTCCGGGTCTAAGGTCGCTAGGCAACCCGCACCCCCAACGTTCCTCGCCACTCCTCCCCGCAGTCTTACCAGCTGCGACGCCTCTGAGTTAATAAAAATAAAATGACAGCAACGGCTATAGCGCCCGACACTCCTGGGCCTGCTATTTGGGACAGGCGAGGACAGCGTAGAAGCCGCCCCAGCCTCCTGCCTTCAGGACTCGGCTTGCAGGAGGCTGACAGCGCAGCCCTGGGCGCGCTCAGCCCTCCGACCTCAGCAGCCCGAGGCCGAGCTCCGGGGATGCCCTGGGTCCCACTCGCCTCTGCCGCGTGGTAGTACCATGACTCGGAATGTCATTCAGTGCTCCTCTAGCTCAGTTTGTTCAATCAAGGAAAGAAAGAAAATAAAACATTGTCACTACGCAGCCATTGTCACTAAGGACTGAGAGTTAGGAAATTTTGTGTGTGTGTGAGACAGGGTCTTGCTATGTAAGCCAGTCTGGCCTAAAACTCGAGAACCTCCTGCCTCAGCTTTCTGAGTACCGGGCTTATAGGCATGCATCACCGTGCTCAGCTCTTTTTTTGTTTTGTTTTGTTTTGTTTGTTTGTTTATGTGTGTGACAGAGTCTCACTACGTAGTTCAGGCTGTTCTTGAACTGGCTATGGAGAACAAGCTAGCCTCCAACTTGTGGCAATCCTCCTGCCCCAGCCTCCGGAGTGCTGGGATTACAGGCGTGCTCGTTTTGTTCTTAATAATTTCTTTCTAACTGTTCTGCAGGGAGTAGAGATTGCTTTATAGTTGCATGAATATTGTTCATGCATGTGTATGTTTCTTTTTCTTTTTTGGGGGGATACTGGGGATTGAACTCAGGACCTTGCACTTGCAGGGCAGGCGCTTGTGCCGCTGAGCTATATCCCCAGCCCGCATGTGTATGTTTCAACAAAACCCTGCCTGGCCTGGGAAGAAGGCAGATGGGAAGGCGGGTGGGAAGGGCTGAGAGGGGGCGCAGAGCCCCACCGGTGTCTCCGGAGCTTGTTTGCACCAGGGAAGCCACTTGGGGAGTTTTGCACTGTGTTGGATTGGGCCTTGGCATTTTTGACAGATCCCGGGGGATGCCAAGGGGCAGACTAGTGGGGGTGAGGCGGCTGGACCCGGCTGCAGCCTTCCCCTCACCCCCACACATCCGCAGGACCGGGTGCTGGGTCGGTAGGGATCGAGTCACCCAGAGGCAGCCCAGGGGCTGACACGGCCTCCTGTAGACCGGGCTGGGCCCCAGGCCTCCAGGACCCCGTGGGGACAGGCCGGCCTGGGATATTTCCCAGCACGACCCCTGCCCCAGATCGTGGGCTCTGTCCTCTTCCTCCTCTACTGGGTGGGGGCTGGAGAGACTGCCGGGCCAGAGCCCCTGCGGGGGACTGCTCAGGTCCCAGTCCCTGGGGAGAGCAGGAGCGGCCTCTGAACTCCGACGCCAGCCCCCTCCCGGCCCCATAGCCAGAGGCACGCCTCTCCGCTAGAATCTGCCTTTCATCGCTTGTTCGCGGCCCACACCCGCGACAATGGTCTCCACCCGGAGGCGGGCGTGTGTGCGCCTGCGCGTGCGGGAGTGCACCTGAGCCCTGCCCGGAGCTCCCGCTCCCGGCAGGAGGCTCTGGACCCCGGATTCCACTGTGGGGTCTGGTTCACGCTCACCTCGCACCTCCAGCGTTTGCCAGCTGTGCCCACATTGGGTGAGGACAGCGCTGTCCTGCCCCCCCAACCCTGAGTTCTCGAGAGCGCTCTTCTCTGTACTCTACCGGACCCTCCTTTCTCCCTGTACCCACTGCTTCCCACACTGTGACCCCATCGATCCCATCCCTCCCTCCTTTCCTTCCTTCCTTCCTCCCTTTCTCCTTCCTTTCTTTCTTTTTTCTTTCTTTCTCTCTCTCTTTCTCTCTTTCTTTCTTGCAGTTGGAGACAAAGTCTTACTATGTAGCCCAGGCTGGCCTTCAACTCACAGCAGTCTTCCTGCCTCAGCCTCCCATGCGTTGGGATTGTAAGTGTGCACCACCACACCTGGCTACCCTCATTTTCTCAATCACTATCTAAACAACCTGTGGCCGGAGCCCTCTTGAGAACTTGGCACCTGCCCGGAAGTGGGCTCTGGGTCTCCTGTGAGTCCCGCTGCTGTTATCCTGTCTGCCCTGTACTATTCTGGGTCCCTGGGTCCTACTTGCTGACTTCGCCCTTTGACCCTGGAATAGGCCGATGGCTCCGCCCACCTGTGCTCTGCTCGGAAGGCGGCCTGGCAGAGAAAGCCAAATGCTCGTCTTGCAGGACTGAAGCAGCCCTCCAGTCCCCACCCATCAATCCCATGCACCAAGGCCCTGGGGCAGGAGCAGGACCCCAAATGTGGGCTGTGGGGAAAGGAGGGAACCAGGCCATCAGAAATGGAAACAGGCAGGGGGACGGGGGCCCAGGGTGCTGGCAGATTCCCTGGAACCACAGGTCTCGTGAATTAGGAGTTGGCACCAAAGCAAGCGCCTGCAAACTTTCCTCCTGCTCAACATTAGTTTTTATAAGACCCAGTCCTGGGCTGGGGATTTAGCTCAGCGGCACAGAGCCTGCCTGGCAAGCGTGAGGTCGTGAGTTCGATTCCCGGTACTGGAAAAAAAAGACCCAGTCCTTACAGAAATGTGACCACACAGATCTGTCCCAGCCTCTGTGCCTCCAGGAGGCCAGGACGGAGCTGAGGGACAGGAAGTGGGGGCGGGGCTTCAGGAGCAGCAGCCGGCTCGCTTGGGCGGCTTCCTGGGCGCCACCTCCACCAGCGAGTCCTTCAGGCGGTCCTCCTGCACCTTGAGTGACCTGCGCGACAGTGCCCGGGAGTCAGTCCTCACGGCACCACGGCTCTCTCCTGCCGTTCTTTCAGGTCTGCTGGGTGCCAGGCGCCATGCAGGACTCTGAGACGCAACCATCCCTGCTTTGCAGTGAGGGGCAGCCGGGAAAAGGGACGACTGCACGGGGTGGGGCGTGGGGTCAGTGTGTGACTGTGCTTCGAGCTGGGAGGGGAAAGCAGCCATTTATTCCTGATTCCCCTCCTGTGGGCCCAGTGTGGGGGGGGCTCCCTGATCTAGCACCTCTTCCCCAGTGTTCATCCCATTCATTTATTGAGCACCAACTGCATACCAAGGCCTAGTGAGGGGCTCCACCGACAGACATGGCCTTGCCCTCCTGGGCACAAGCAGAAGGAGACAGATGTGTACGTAATTACAGTGTCAATCAAGTCTGTGGTCTGAAGCGGGGGTCAGGGAGGAGCAGCCAGAGCTTGTGTGTGTGTGTGTGTGTGTGTGTGTGCACATGGTGTGTGTAAGAGGCAAAAGGGGGGGCACTGGAGACAATGAAGTGTATTTCAAGGCACCTGCATTTCATTCTTGTTTTGTTTTTGTTTTTTTGAGACAGGGTCTTGCTCTGCAGTTCAGGCTGGCCATGAACTCACAGCAACCTTCCTGCCTCAGCCTTCCAAATACTAGGACTGCCAAGTGTGGTGGCACATGCCTGTAATCCCAGCACTTGGGAGGCGGAGGCAGGAGGAGGGTTGCGAGTTCGAGGGCAGCCTGGGCTACAAAAGTAAGCTCCAGGCCAGCCTGAACTGCATAGCGAGACCCTGTCTCAAAAAGACAAAACAAGAACAAAAACAAAAACAAAACAAATACTAGGATTACAGATGTGTGCCACCATTCCCAGCTGGATTTCACTCTAAATCCACAGAAGTCAGTGGAAGATTGGGAGCGGGGGGGGGGGCACCCCCAGAGCCCGTCTACTTCACAGACAGACCCTGGGCTTGGTGAGGGCACAGACCTCTGGGGTGTGACACAGTGATGCAGACGGTGAGGCTGAGGCAGGAGCCTCTCAGGGCGGAGTTCACTCTCTTCCCCAGTGGGGAGTCCTGTCCTCCGCCCAGGTGTTCACCAGGCGGGCACTTGTGCCGCTGAGCTGTATCCCCGACCCGTTGCCCAGGCGTCTGCTTGGCTGCTTCCTCAGGGACTTCCCTGCCACTTGGGGTCTCTGGGTAGGGTGGGGAGGGGCTGGCTCACCGGGCCAGGTTCACCATGGACTCCAGGACGTTGTGACCCAGGATGGCACTGCACTCTCCAAAAGACACCCCCAGCTCCTGCGGGCCAGACAAAGCATTACAGATGCCTTGGGGCCCTGTGACGCCAGGCCCAGCCCCACCACCCAGGCCCGGGCCACAAACAGTCCTGCCCAAGGCCCTGCCAAACTGGAATTACAGGTGTGCACCACCATGCCTGGCTTCATAGAAAACCCTCTCATGGGGTGAAAAGAGCTAATGTCACGGTATGGCCAAGTCAACCATGTGAATGGCCCCAATAGCCCAACATCAGCAATTTCCC
>NW_004955437.1:6225361-6237728 GCF_000276665.1 Chinchilla lanigera
CCATGCCAGGCAAAATGGTTGTTCTTATAAACAGTACTATAAAGAATATCCTCACACCAACACGTTTGATCATCTGTTCTAATGTGGGCATCCATTAGATATTTCTGTCCCTACTATTATTTTTCATTCTTCCCTACAGATAAACTCATGGAGAAAGAATCGCTATGTCAGACATGTGCGCTCTTTTTAAGAGGAAAAAATCTCCGTCCAACCAGAAGCCGCAGGTGGCTACAGGGGCGGGGTCGTGGGCGGGGCAAGGGTGACCCCGCCCCTTCCCTGCACTCCAGTGTCTTCCTGGAGTGTATGGTTCCGTCCCATTTATAAAGAAACCGAGGCTAGCTCTGGCAGGGGGCTTTTGATGTAGTCTTCCCAAGGAAGCGCTGGAGTCTTAAAGCAGAATAAATTAGAAGGGAGGATGTTAATTAGAGGCCAGGGATAAAATTAAGATTTGATAGGGACTTTTAAGTGGAGTTTCTGAAACGCTTGCAGAGTGGCGCTGATTCACGGAGCCTGGGGCTGCGGGTGGGAATTCGCCAGCGGCGGGACCGATGTTCCTGTGGCTCCCCACGGCGCGGGCCGGTGTCCCGCGGGGTGGCGGAGTCGGGGAGGGCTGGGGAGGGCCTGAGCCCACTCACCTGCGCCAGCTGCCGCCCGGCCTCCGTGGGCACCTGCCGCGCCTCCTCGCAGTCCATCTTGTTGCCCAGGAGGAGGAGCACCACGCCCTGCGCCCCTGCGTCCTGCGCACGGAACACAGGCCCGGCGCTTCAGTGGGGGCGGCTGGTGCGTCCCTGGCCATGTCCGGCCTGCTCTGAGTCCTTCTCACCTGGGTCACTTCCCCCATCTGCAGTGAGTCCCTCGCTCCCTGCGAGCACCTCACTTGCTTCCAAGGTCACCCCTGCCCCCGCCCCCGCCCCCAGGAAGCCTTCCTGGGTTGCTCCTGCCTTTGCTTATTTTTACACCACTCTCCCATGGGGGAGGCAGGGATTGGAAGTTCAGAGAAGTTGAGTCACTTGTCCAAAATCACAGAGTTGGGGTGGCAAAGTTGGGGTTCAAATCTAGGTCCTGCCAGATCCCAGAACCAGCTCCCTCCTTCTGCTTTTGCACCTCTTCATCTAGACTAAGGAACTCACGCTAATGCAGCTTCAAGCTGTGCTCATACCCACGGTAGAATTCGGCAGGTTTGTGCTAAGTGTGTGGGAGAAGGACGTGGAGGCTGGGAACAAAGGCATTGTCACCTAGGGTAGCACTAGGTCATCCCTGGTTTTAGCAGGAAAACATCACAAACAGCTGCTATATGTGAAAGAGAAACGCTCGCTCACAGGATAAAGGAAGCAGTTTGGTTTAGAGGTGGTACTGTGTGGTTGTCGTTTTTTCATACTGCTGCTCTCCCAGCTCATCCATTCACATGACCTCCGTGGGTGGTGGCAGTGTTAGGACTGTTGTGTCATTTGTAATCCTGGGAGGAGTGGACAGGATACGAGCTCCCTCTTGACTCCAAAAACTGGGATGGACCTTGCAGTCACCACTTACTCACCTGCAGACAGTCCAGCCAGTAGCGCACGTGGGCAAAGCTCTCCTGACAGGTGACGTCGTACATGAGTACCACCCCATCCGCCTTGCGGAGCAGCTGCCTCGTCACGCTGTGGTACCTGCCCAGAGAGTCCTGTGAGTCACTGGACAGCACCCTGTCCCCGGCCCTGCCTCTCTGGCCCGGGTCACGCCCTGTGCAAGTTGACCAACAGTTCTCATGGCTTAGGTTTCAAAAGGCACCCAAGGGCACCCGGGCACCGCCAGAAAGCCTCTGGCCTCACCGTCTGAGGACTCTTTCCCTCTGGGTACAGGAGGAAGGTCCCCAGGCCTTTCTGTGACTTCCCAGCTCCAGTGTGCTCATTGCCTGAATGTAGCCAAGGGCCCCTGCAGGTGGGCATCTGAGTCACACAAACACTGCTGCCAGGAACGGTCCCGGTGCCTTGTTCTTAGTCATAACGAGCTGATCCACAGCATGAGCTTTTAGAAATGGACGCAGTCAGAAAATAGGTCTTTTCTGAGCCTTGATCACAAAGTCTTCGGGTGGATGGAAGGCCAGGGTGTCTGGAAGGACCCGCAACCCGCTTGCTATTGCCTGATGGCAGTGTTGAGGCGACCTCCACCCACTCCGGGCCCCTGTCCTCCGTCCTTGGCCTTATTTATTTATTTATTTATTTAGTCTCTTTGAGACGGGGTCTCGGTCTACAGTTCAGGCTGGCCTGGAGCTCACTTTGTAGCCTAGACCGGCCTCGAACTCGTAACAATCCTCCCACCTCAGCCTCCCGAGTGCTGGGATTACAGGCGTGCGCCACCACACCTGGCTTGCATCTATGGCCTTGAATTGCCCTCCTTCCTGTGCCTAGGACCCTGGGGTGTGGCCGCTCGTTGGCCCTTGGTGGCCTCCCGCCCGGTTCCCTCCACCCCTGGGCCCTCTGCAGCCCAGGTCCCTGAGGGCGAAGCACACAGCACCTCTCCTGGCCAGCCGTGTCCCACAGCTGCAGCGCGAAGCACTTGTTGTCCACCAGCAGGGTTTTGACCCGAAAATCCACTCCTGGAACACAGAGGGGAGACACACGTTACCACCCAGGGTGTCTTGCCGAGCCTGTCCATGTACACGCGTGTCCCCAACCCCAGCTGACGGGGGAGGCAGCCTGGTTACTGGGCTCCCCCTCTGCTCTCCAAATCCCTCCTCCTGGGCCCAAGAGCCCACTTCCTCCGAGAGGCCGCTTAGATTACCAGCCACACCCTGCCCAGGTGCCGTGGACCCCCACCTGCACAGCGCTGCTTATGCCTCACACAACCCAGGAACCCTTTCTTCATGTAGCTTTGTGACAGTCTCAAGCCCATTTTTGTGATCACACGGTCCCCATTCCTGCCAGGCCCACCCCTTCCTGTGATGGCAGTTCCAGACTCTTTTTGGTTGGAAGATTTTGAGACAGGGTCTCGCTATGTAGTTCAGGCTGGCCTTGAACTCACTATGTAACTCAGGTTGGCCTTGAACTCAAAGTGATCCTCCTGCCTCAGCCTCCTCAGTACTGGGGTTACAGGTATGCACTACCACACCCGCCATCAGATCCTTTTTGTCCCCAGGAACATGGAGATAAAAGTAAAATCCCAGGGGAAGCTTGGGGTCCTTGGGGTGCACCTTCCCCCCAGCCCCTGCTGCTGCCTGCTGCAGACCCGCACACGGGACTCCCCGAAAGAAGCCTAATCCCTGCAAAGCAGGGAAGCAGGACAGAACTGCCCTTCTGCCTTCTTTCCTGAAGGTCCTGAGAAGCCCCGGTCCGAGGAACTTCAGCTCTAACACCCATGAGCCTCCGCTTCCAGAGCTACCACGTCGGAGACCCCACACTCCCACGGCTCTTTGAACTCACTGTCCTCTGCTCCTGCCGGCTCCACCTCCCCCCCCCCCATGGTGCTAAGACTAGAGCACAGGATGCCTGGTGGTTTTCCCCTTCTCAGGAATCTGTTGTTTTAAATGATCAGCTCCATGGCGAGCGCCCTGCTGAACCCCAAAAAGGGCTCAACTTCCGGCATGGGGGCTGGGCTTCGAAGGCAGGTGGCCCTGGGTTACAAGCATGAGGGCCTGACCCAGGCCTCTCTTGGATGAGTACAGTCCTAGGCCACCCGCCTGGCCCTTGTCCCCACTGGGCACACTCGCTGGCCTGACACAAAACACTGTCTTTGTCCCTCCAAAGCCCTAACTTGGATTCTGCGGCCACATCACCTGACACTGTTGGGGAGCAAAGGCTCTATGCTTCATTTGCATAAGCCACTGAATTAGACATGATCAAATATTTCCTTGATAAGAACAGCTAACATGTACTGAGCACTTGTAATCTGCCGCATATTATTCTTCGAGCCTGATGTGAATTCAACCCTTCCACCACTTCCGGAAGTCGGCTTTACTGTTGTCCTCGTGCTGCAGGTGAGGACCTTAGTTAGGACTGGGGCAGTACAGTTCGGGTCTGAAGTGACCCACGTGTTGGAGGCTGGGCCCCAGCTCGGTGCGATCGGGAGGTAGTGGGAAGTTTAGGAGGTGAAGATAGGTCTTCGGGTCATCAGGGGTGCTCTGGAGGGGAAATGTGGGGTCCCAGCCCCTCCTTTCTTGAGGTGAGCAGTTTTGCTTTCCCATATGCTGCTTTGCTACAGGCCCATAGGCGATGGGGCGCCAACCATGGGCTGAGACCTCCGGGACAGCGAGGCCAAAGAAAGCTTTGCTCCCTGCAAGTTCGTTATCTCAGGTATTTATTACAGCCACAGAACGCTCACCCCGAGGGTTAAATAATTTGCCCTTGCTCACATCCCTAGTAAGTTCGGCGGAGCTAGGACTTGAACTCAGGAACCTTGGGTTCTAATTAGCCATGCTCTGCCACCGTGGCCTGGGTAAGATACAGCAGGGAGATTTCCTGCCAGGGCATGCAGGCTGGCCCGGGGTTGGTCATGAGCAAATCACCCAGGCCCTGCCGCAGCCTGTCCATGGCCACGTGGGCGGAGACTGGCTGCTTTTACCACCGGTGAGCCCTGGCACCTAAATTGCGGGGTGCTTTGTTGATGTGGCACATTATAAGCTAATCAGATCAATGCAGAAAAAGCAAATTACATGTAATTAGAGACGATTAGTGCAATAGTAAGATTACGCCCATATAAAATAATGCCTCATACAGGGCCCGTGGCCATGGCAGAACCTGCCGCCTCCCTGGGGTCCCTCTCCCTGGCGGGGCGCTTACCCACGGTGGCAGCCAGCCCGGTGGCAAAGGCATTCTGGTGCAGCAGGTGCAGGAAGGAGGTCTTGCCCACATTGGAGTCGCCCAGGAAGATGACGTGGAAGAGGTAGTCGAGGTCAGCCTGAGGCTGGCTGGTGGCGGCAGGGTGCCCTGGGGAGGAGCTCATGCCAGGGGCCGAGGGCCAGCTCTCCGCCTGGGGTTCTCCAGGTGGAAGGCGGCCTGGCTGTCTCTCTGCCTGGGCAGTGTCAGGTTGGGGCCTGGGTGGGGCTTTGGGCTCAGCTGGGGTGGGAAGGGTTTGTGGGAGCTCCTGGACCCCTGTGGGGGGAGACTGCCCTGCGGGGGACAGCTGTCCACGAGCAGGGGCCACAGCCAAGAGAGCCTGCAGTGGCTCAGCATGGGTAGAAGCAGGCAGAGGGGTTGGCTGGGTGGATTCTGTAGCCTCAGCTGCCTGCTCAGAACTGGGATCCTGCCTGCCTCGGCCTACTGCTTTTCCTTCCCCAGCCTGGGGCTCCTCCTCAGGACTCTGGAGGGGCTGGACTGGCATCCTCTCTGGCCCAGGGACCTGGCCATGAGCTTCCCTGAGCTCTCCAGGGTGGCTATCCTGCCCGGCCAGCCTCGGCTCGCCCAGCTCCGGGACCTCTTGGGGAGCCTGACCCACAGGCTCCAGGCCCTCAGCGGGAACCAGAGCTCCCAGGGACGCCAGGCCCGGTTCGGCGCCCTCAGCCTGTGGGGCGTCTCTCTGCCTGGACTGCTTGGCCGGGGCAGGCCTGGGCCCAGGGTCTGTGTCATCAGAGGCCTGGAGCTGCTCACTGAGCCCAGTGGAAGCCTGGGAAGGGGGTCGAGAGCCAGCGTCCTCCACAGGAACAAGGACCTTGAGCGCCGCTGCCACCAGGCTCCCGGACTCCTTGGCAGGGGCCCCCAGGAGACCCCAGGGGGAGCCAGCCTGGAGTCCAGCTGCCGGCTCGATGCTGGGTTCCAGGCCACCGGGCCCAACAGGCTGCTCTGGCCCCATGGCCTGCCCGGCCACGTCCTCTCCCTTCCCATCCTGGGTGCTGGGGGGCGGCCCTGTCGGGCTCCTCGGAGGCCCATCTGGATCCGGCCCAGGGTGCGGCTCGGAGATGGAGATCTGCCTGACCACTCGGGGTGTCGGGGGTCCTGAGGCAGCGTGGGGGGTGGGGGGTGGGCTCCAGGATAGCTGCAGGGCTCTCTGCCAAGGGCTGCTGAAGCCACTCAGGAGCTGGTTCCAGTCGTCACTGTCTCCAAACAGCCCGGGCAGGGGGCCCTCCTCGGAGGCCTCGGCCTGAGTGCCTGGGACCTTCTTGCTCGCTCCCGGGACACTGGGAAGGAAGTGGGAAGTGAAATTGGGGAGGGGCAGGGAGGCAGCGTCACTCCACCCCGCAAGTCCCCAGGCCGGCTCAGACAGCCCTCCTGCCTGGCTCCCCCGCCCCAGGCCTCCCCTGCTCCCCTAAGGCCACGCGAAGCCTTGCCTCCTCCAGGAAGCCTTCCGGGATCTTGGGCCCACCCGATGCTTCCGGGCTTTAGTGTTCGGGTTTCTAGGGCCCCAGCACTGCACTAGGCATGCGTGTGTGCGTGCGTGCGTGTGTGTGTGTGCACATATGCACATTTTCACCCCAGCCACGTTGTCTGCGTGCAGTCTGGAGGTGGCAGCACTTGCCTGACTTCCTCCTCCACCTGCCATGACACTCGGCCCCTGGCAGCATCCAGGTGTCCCCTGGTCACCTGCAGCTGCCCCCGCACCTCCTCTAGCTGCCCGGCCAGGTCTTGCCCAGCCTCTCTGAGCTGCAAGTTCTCCGAGGTGGCCTCTCGGTGGCTGTCACTGAGGCTGTGGAGCTGGGCCTCCAGCTGTTTGGGGGAAGAGAGGGAGGGAGGGAGGATGTGCAGCTGCCCCCCTCCCCAGCCACAGCCCCCTGCCCCACTCTGCTGGGCTCTGGATTCTGAGGAGGCATCGCCCCTGGGTCTGCTTGCTATTCTTTGAATCGTGGCTGCAGGGCAGTACCCCAGGGCCTTGGCACAAGCCGCTCCCTCTGGCCCAGCGCTCTTCCCAACACGCACCCCTTTGGGTCTTCATGCCTTGTCACGGTCTCAGTGAGGCCTTGAGACTCCCTCGCTGCTCATTTCAACTCCCCACCTGTCCACCCCTCCCAACCCCCCTCCTGGCCCTGGGTCCTCATCACACGTCGTCCCCTGATTGATGGCGGCTCTCTGGGCAGGGCCACGTGTCCCTCCGAACCTCCCACAGTGCCGGGCATATGGTAGGTACTCGGTGAGGAGTCCTGAGGTGAGGGGAGGGAGGGACTCACACCTCTGGGGACAGGGAAGTTCGAAGAGGTCACTCGGCTGACAATGTAGACAAGAGGTGGACAGCGACCTACTAGGTCCCGTCTGTCCAGCGCCTTCCTATTTATGACCTCATTGGACACATGGAGCCTGGAAGACGCCATGGATGGGTCACCCCCATTGTATAGATGGAGAAACTGAGGCTAGGACAGGTTCCCCAAGCACTGCCCTGCTTGGCCTTAGGATGGAAAGGGCTCAGGGTGTTGTTCTCATCAGGACGCCCCGGGGCTGGGTGGGGTGCAGAGATGGAGCTGCAGAGGGTGCTGGGGGGCCAGGCCACTCACCTCGCTCTGGCCCTGTTGCAGCCGCTGTACCTCGAGCTCCTTGGCCTCCAGGGCCTCCTGCATCTGCGCACTGAGGGCCTGGCCCCGGGATTCGCTCTGCGGAGGAGACGATTGAGCCCTCCAGCTGGGCGCCTCCCCACACCACCTCCACCCTGGCCCGGGGTGCAGGGGCAGGCGTCCCAGCAGGAGGGGTCTCGGCGTCCTCTGCCTGCACCTACGTTGTTGCAGCAAGGACGGTAAGGCCCGAGAGCAGAAGCTGCCCCCTGGGGAGAGCGAGACCTGGCAGGGACAGGAAGCGGCCCTGGCTCCGCTCGCCCACCCCATGGCCCTGGGGAGCCCGAGGGCCCAGCAGCCTCCACACCGCTGCGGGCAGGCGAGGGGCCCACCTGGGCCTGCAGCTGCCGCTTCTCCCGGTGGATCTGCCGCTCCATCTCCTCGTACAGCTGCCACACCTCGCGGTGGTGGTCAGAGTCACGCCTGCAAGGGACAGGGAGGGCGCCCGGTGGCCCCTTGGCACCTCTGGGCTGGCTTCGGGGCCCCTCTGAGCCCTGTCCTCGCCCTGCTGCCGTCCCTGTCACTCAGACCCCGGGCAGGGCTGTGCCTCGCCACCCAACTCTGTGACGTAGGTGATCAGAAGGTAGCTGGAGGGACCCGCTCTGTCCCCTGTCCTCCACCAGCCACCCGGGGCGAGGAGCTCAGTCCTGGTTCACCCCACGGGTGCTGAGCCCTCCCCGCGCCAGGGGGCACAGCGGCCGCCGACTCACTTCCTCAGCGTCTGCTCCAGGGCCTCCTTGTCGGCCCGGACCTCCTGCAGGCGGCTGCTCATCTCGGCCAGAAAGCCCTCCAGGTTGCCCACCAGCTGGGGCTCCTCCTGCCTCAGTTTCCCCCACAGCTGCCAGATCTCCTTCTCCCTGAGAGTGGACGCAGGGGCCAGGACGAGGGGGTGCCCGCGCCTTAGCTTTAACGGCAACGCGGAGAGCCGTGCGCGTGGCATGTGGGCCACTCAACCCCGCTGGCACCAGACAGGACCTTCCCGGATGCGCCCTCTCCATCCCCCGCCACAGCGACTCAGTGGGGTGCGAGGTGGACGGCCCGGGCTTATTTGCACCCCTCTTCCCCACTCGAGCGTGTGGCCGTTGGCCAGCCCCGTGCCCGCTCTGGGCGGCCCTGTGAACTGGGGAGGCTGATACCCGCCTGGCAAGGGCATCCGGGGGTGAGAGACTTGCTCAACAAAAGCGTCAGCTCGGGGGCTGGCACACGGTTGGCACTCGATAAATCCTGCTTTCGTATGGATTTAATTAAGTCATGAAGACCAGTGCCCGGGGCTGCGTCAGGCCGAGAGGCTCCCGCTCCACCGGCCCTGCCCCCGGAGCCTGGGTGAGGATCCTGCCCCGCGGGGACAGACCTGAGTGCAGCCTCCGGTGGCCCTGGGGGGCCTTTCCAAGCACAGCCCCTTCTCTGAGCCCCCAAGGGCACCCTATGCCGGTGCCCAAGGCAGCACTGCAGCTCTCTCTGCCCTGTGGTGCCCACCCCCGGCTGGCAGCCCCCGGCGAGGTCCCCACGGCGTGGCCTTACTCAGGAATCGAGGGGCCGGTCCCCAGCTGTCCCAGGAGGGCAAGGAATGCCTCCCTCTCCTCTGAGTCGGCCTCCTCCAGTGCCGGGAAGCTGGCGGTCACAGACACCCGCGGGGAGGGCGGTGGCCGCCGCCTGCGGAGCCCTTGGGTGCTCAGGCTGGAGCCAAAGATGTTTTCTGGTGGACAGAGGGGCACAGAGTGTGGCTGGGCCCTGCCCTGGTCCTTGGAGAAGAATTATCCCTGTGCCTATCGCACGAATACAGAGCCGAATTCACACCGTCCTTGGGTCAAGCTGGGGAGTCCACTCAAGGGACTCATGGCGCAGATGGCCTGAGGCCCAGAGACGCCAAGAGACCGACTGAAGTCACACAGCGGCTGCACAGTGGCCAACAAATGCCCTGCGCTCGGTCAAGGGCTGTTTGCTGAGCGTCTGCTATGGGTGGGTGACAAAATTAGCCCAAATCCCAGCCCTGGGG
Organism: Chinchilla lanigera; assembly: GCF_000276665.1. Classification (NCBI taxonomy): domain Eukaryota; kingdom Metazoa; phylum Chordata; class Mammalia; order Rodentia; family Chinchillidae; genus Chinchilla; species Chinchilla lanigera. The sequence goes on from NW_004955437.1 coordinate 6,234,808, forward strand.
GAGCTGAAATTCTAGTGCGGATGACAATGATAATTAATCCTCCTTCCCCTCCTCCCTCCGCCTCTTCCTCCTCTTCTTCCTCCTGCCCCTCCCCCCATGTAAAGCAGATTTGCTAAATCAATGAAAAGAATAAACCCAGTCATTTCCAAGGCGACAGGGGGTGGCTAGGAAATTGGGCCATGAACGACCAGAAGGAGTGAGTGGTCCGGGAGGGAGCACAGCACATGCAAAGGCCCTGGGGTAGGAGCCAGGCTGGCAAGACAGAGGGGACCCCTGGTGCCCAAGGAGCCAGAGAGGTGAGCAGGGTCTGGGTGGCATGGGGCTTGTGAGGCTGGCAGGGGTCAGAGTTTATTCCATGTGACATGATGGGACCCAGGTGTGAAGGTGCCCCCTTGGGGCTGCTGGGACAGTACTCTCCCCCTGTCCTCCACCCACAGCATCAGGCCAAGTCCTCCTCTCTGTTCTCGGCTTCTCAGTCCCCAGAACTGGAGCAACAGGTGGGTGGCCACAGCACGCTGGCTGCCTGGAGCGGTCTGGGCCAGACGGGCACTGGACCTGCGGCTTGCAGGGACTCGGAAAGGTCTTGTTCCTCTGCGACCTCGGGCTCTCAGGGCCCCCCCAGGCTCATCTCGAGAGGTAGGTGGCAGCATGGCCCTGGCCAGGGGGGCTCAGCCCCAGGGAAGCCCCTACCCCAGGCACCACCCTCTGCAGCTCGGGGGGCCCAGAGTCCCCAGGACGGAAGCTAGGATGTACTGTCCTCAGGAGGGGACACGCCTGGCCTCAGGTGAGGACCGGGAGGTGGGTGACCCTGCTGAGGAGTAGTTAGTGGGGAAGAGGACAGAAAGGGGTGCCTAGGGGGTACTGGGGAGTCCCTGGCTGGCGGAGGGGTCCCTGGGGCCCTCCCAGGGCAGACGTACTGAGCCCAGAACTGAACTCCTCCAGGGACAGGCGGCCCCTCCGCTCCGAGTCCACCCAGTCGAAGATCATCTGCAGCTCCTCCTCGTTGCCCAGGAAGCGGAACTTGGCCTCCTGGAAGGAAGCAGGTTGGGGAGCCGTCCCCAGAGAGAAGGCTCTGGACCAGGCACGCAAGGAGCATGTATTTGTTGTCTTCAGCTCCCCTCCCACTTTCCTTCCCCCCAGTTTCAGAGCCCCCGAAACAATCTGACCCTAGCGGAGTATGGTGCCGCATGCCTGTCATTTCTGCACTCGGGAGGCTGAGGCAGGAAGATCGCCAAAAACGTGAGACCAGCCTGGGCTACATAGTGAGACCCTATCTCAAAAAACCCAAAAGAGAAAATAAATCATCAAGGTGGACAGTGAACCCTGCGAGCAACGTTTGGGGAAACGGCCTGACTGTAGGATGCCGCTGCTCAGGGCCGATGAAAAGACCCAGACTAAACGAAGTCACTCTGCCACTCGTAGACCTTGTCCAAGAGCGATGTGAGTAGTTCTGTCTGACGGGAGAGATAACTCCAAGGATTCACAGCCTGCTGGGCAGGACCCAGCTCTCACACGTCTGTCTCAGCACTCCGATCCCAATCTGTCTTTGCTAAAAGGCCTGGTTTCCTAGACAAGTCATAACATTCATGAGTTAAATAAAACCTTCAGTATGGGGGCTGGGGATTTAGCTCAGCTAATAACTGCCTGCCTGGCAAGCGCAAGGTCATGAGTTCGATTCCTGGTACCGGAAAAACAAACAAACAAACAAAAAATCTTCAGTATGACTTTGCTTATGGTTGTTTACAGGCCATGATTTTACCTTTTTGAAATTATTCTTTAACTACCCTTGGGGGTCCCTGGTCCACAGACTCACCAAGGGAAGATTGGGCCTAGTGCACTTGGGGACTGAACCCAGGGCCTCCATGCGGAGCTCCATCCCCAGCCCCTCTTAATTTTTTTCTTCTTTTTTTTTGTCCTTTTGAGACAGGGTCTTGCTATGCAGTTCAGGCTGGCCTTGAGCTCACTTTGTAGCCCAGGCTGGTCCTGAAATCGCAATGATCCTCCTGCCTCAGCCTCCCAAGTGCTGGGATTACAGGCCTGTGTCGCCACGCCCGGCCTCTTTTTAATTTTTTTATTTTGAGACAGGGTCTTGCTAAGCCACTAGGTTGCCCAGACTGGGTTTGAACTTGTGATCCTCCTGCCTCAGCCTCCCAGAGTGCTGGGGTGAGCCATCATAACCACCCCTTGCCCAGCCCCCATGGGCTCTTTGAGCCAAGACATCTCTTATTTTGGCTCTCAGTAGGATTCCCAATGTAATAGAGCTTTGAATTTGTTAATTTTATTTCTCCCTCTTTTTATTTTCTGACTGATTTTGTGTTTTTATTTTCAGTTGGACCTGGCAAGGTTATTCTGATTGGTGGGGGCAACAATGGGAAATTCGATTTCATGGTCCATTTAGGGCGCATAATGGAGACCCAGGGCCTGCCCGGCTAAGGGGCGATAACAGAAAATTTGGTTTGCTAATCTTTTTTATTGTTTGCTTGCCTTTCTATTCGTGATCTTATTGGTCAAGAATGGCTTACTGGTCGAGAATTGCAACGTGCAGGAAAGGATAACAGCTCTTGTGATCTGCAGGGGAGCAGTTTTAGATTTCCTTTTGACCCGAGGAATTGCAGAAATGAGGAAAGATGCTTTATGTCTCCGTCTTCAATTCAGAAAAATCTTTAACTCTTGCTGTGACTGTGAAATACATGCTACCTGGGTGTTCCGTCCTATTGGTTTATAGAGACCAACACATGCTTATATAAAATCAATGTTCCTTGAAGCAACAGAAAATAAAGCTGAAATTCTAATGTTTTAAATATGCTGCAACATTAAAAAAAAAAAAAATCCTTCTTATAGTAACTACAAGCTCAGAAAAAAATGTAAAGAGCCAGGGTAGCATAAGGTAGGTGGATTGTTGGAAAAATTTGACTCGTTTA
>NW_004955437.1:6239437-6252767 GCF_000276665.1 Chinchilla lanigera
TTTCCTGAGAAACTATTTTGTAGACAATAATATGTAAAATGATAACCATTGATAATTTCCTACCATTTTGTCTGTAATTTGCTAAGTCCCCCCTATTATTATGTTATCCTTCTTTTATTCTTTAAAATAAAAAAATAATAATAATAATTTTGGTTCACAGAGCACAAATAGTAGCTAACTGTGTTTTCTCTGCTCTGTGTTAATTATAATAAGAGTACTCTTTTTATTTTTATAAAATCTGGGTTTATGTGTTGTGAGGAAACTAGTTCGTCTGAAGTTTTTTCACTTCTCATTAAGGTTTTCTGATCAAATAAGTTTCGGATTAGAAAAATGTAAGTTTGTATTCCACTAAATTGGTTCATTACTCTAACAAATACATTTTATGCGAACAGTCGCTATGTTTTATAGTGAATCCCTTAAACACAATTTCCAAGATCTTCTGGCTACTTCAAAAGCCTGGATTACTTGTGAGTTATTACGTTAATTAATAAATAATAAATAAATAATTGGGGGCTACTTGGATAATTTTTTTTTTTTGAGACAGGGTCTCACTATGTAGTTCAGGCTGGTCTCAAACTCACTATGTAGCCGAGGTTGACCTTGAACTTGGCATTAATCTTTCTGCCTCAGCCTCCCCAGTAGCTGAGATTATAGGGATGCACCACCTTATGTGGCTTACTTTTTACTTTTGCATGGTACTAGGTATACCTTTGGATCGTGTGGATGAATAAATTCTTTTTTTTTTTGGTACCAGGAATCGAACTCAGGACCTTGCACTAGCCATGCAGGTGCTTGTGCCACTCAGCTATATCCCCAGCCCGATAAATTCATTTTTTCCACTTAGAAAATATTGTTTGCCAAAAAAACTGGAAGTCACTCAAAGGTCCCACAGGGGATGGCTTGGTAAATGACCAGTATCTACACACCAGGGGACACTGCCGTCCCTTAGAAGGGAGGCGGCTCTGAGTCAGGCTTCCCCACGCAGGAGCATGAAGGGCAAAATGCTAAGTGAAAGATGCTGGTTTGATGAGGTTTGTATGAAACACCTCCAGTGGTCAAATTCGGGGAGATGGAAAGTAGAATGAGGTTCCCCGGAGCCAGGGAAGTACGAGCTCTTTCCCAGACTTTGAATCTGCTTGATGCGTCTGAGTGATACATCACCAAGCGCTAGCACGGCAAATTTTGTTCTGTGTGTTTTAGCACAGTCTAAAAAACTGTGCAATGTATCTGTGTGGCTGTAGAAAGTTGTGCTGTGTGTCTTTGTGACTCTGGTAGTCAGCCACAGTGCTTGTATAAAATAATCCTTGTCAGGAGTGGTGGTGCATGCCAGTAATGCCAGCTGCTGAGGAGGCCGAGGCAGGAGGATTGGGAGTTGGATACCAGCCAGGGCAACTTCAGGAGTCCCTGTCTCAAGAAAAAAAAAAAAAACAGTAAAAAGGGGAGAGGTATGCTCGAGCCTCCCTGGGTTCAATACCCAATACCACACACACAGAGAAAAAATAATTCTCAATTATTTAACTGCTGTTTTTTCTGTGCTAAAGGTTAATGATGTTAGTTAAAAGTAATAATGACTTTTAACTTTGACGCCTGAGATTCTATTAAGAGCAATAATGACAGAAATGCAACTGTGTCTGCAAGGAAAAGAGCTTTTGCTTGTAAGGGGTCAGGACAGCGGTCTTGTTTGAAAGTGTCTGATTGCTCCATAACATGAGAAAGGACTGCCAGGTGTGGTGGTGCACACCTGTCATCCCAGCCCTCAGGAGGCTGAGACAGGAGGAGCTCCATGAATACTAGGTCAGTCTGGGCTACTGTTATGGTTGATACACTGTGTCAACTTGGGGAGTCTAGAGGTTTGGTTACCTGACTCAGCAAGGAGCCAGGGTGCTTACTTTGTATACATCCTGAGCCTGTGGAAGAGGAGGGCATGGAGATTATGTGAGAGCTGCACGCCCCTTAGGTGGGGGTAGCCTGTTTACAAAGTAAGCGGGGGAAAGAGGCTGCTTGCCGCCGTTCCTCCCCTTTTGCTCTGGCTGCTTTGCCGTTCGGCTGCCGTTTCCCCCTTTGCTCTTGTTGCTTTGCTATCTTCTGCCTGGGAGCCAGCCAAGTATGGACTGAAACCTCCACAAACTGTAAGCTAAACAAACCTTTTCTTCCTTCATTTTGGGCGTTGGATATTTTGTCTCAGCAACAAGAGAAAAGTAACCAAGACAGCTACATAGTGAGACCTTGTCTAAGAAACCAAAATAGATAGATGATAGATAGAGAGATGATAGATGGATGATAGAGAGATGAGATAGATAGATAGATGATAGATTAGATGGATAGATAGATAGATGATAGATAATAGATAAACTGGGTCTTAGAATCTCAGCCAGGGCTCACAGGTTGGCTGTTGAGCTCTGCAGAAGCTGCTGGGTAACAGAAGCTCCCTTTATGGTCGCAATAAATTCCTCTGCTTTGTTTTGTCCACAACATATTCTAATTAAAAAAAAAAAAAGTACCCCTTTACAAAAGAGCTGAATTCTCTTGCAATCATAGTACCTTCCCCTTTGTTTATTTCAAAATCTTTTATGTCCTTGTCATTTGGTTAAGGAGGTGAGCACCCACTACTATTTCTCAGGCTGCCAGGTTTGTGTCTTAACCTAGAGCCCAAATGTTCTCTGCCGATTCTTCTCAAATCAGATCCTAAGTGTAAAAATAATAATAATAATAATAATGTAATTTTCATGCTAGGTTGCTATTTATTTATTTACTTATTTAGTTATTCTTTTTGGATTTTTTGAGACAGGGTCTTGCTATGTAGCCCAGGCTGGCCTTGAATGCACAATCCTCCTGTCTCAGCCTCCCAAGCGCCGGGCTGACAGGCGTGCTCCCCCACCCCTGCTTCTCCTTGTTTATTAAGTACCTCAGTGCTGCCCTGAGAGCACCATGGGGACAGCTGTCAGATCAGAAGAGAGGTGTTGTCTGTCCCAGGCTAAGTTTAAAAATTCTATGAGGATCAATCTTTCCAGAACTGGGGCTGGGGATTTAGCTCAGCGGCACAGCACCTGCCTGGCAAGCACAAGGTAATGAGTTTGATTCCCTGTACTGGAGAAAAACCAAAAAAAAAGTCTTTCCAGAATTGCCTGCTCTACACTGGAGATTTCTGGAAGCTTCTGCTGTGTCTATTTCTCGTCTTCGGTCCAGACCCTTGTGAAGCAGTTACATAATCCACGCTAGTAGGGACGTCTCCTCTCCTCCGTTCCAGTACTGACAAATAACCCTAGCCAGGGGTGAGGCGTAGCTCAGAGCCTGAGCCGCTGCCTAGTTCCTTCCCCGGTACCCCCCCCCAAAAAAGTACAAATAACCACAGGTTTTCGCTTTCTAACCGGGCAGGTTCTGCTGTCCTCTGATCGCCCAAGGGCCCTGCTGGAATCTGCACGTCACAGCTTGTGTCTTCAACAAAGAAAGACAAAGTCAAAGGCCTGAGGAAAAGGACCGTCCTGGGTTCTAGGAACTCCTGATTCTTCCCCTGGGTAGGAGGTTCAGATCAATATTAGCGACCTTCAGTTGGGCTAGCGGCTGAGGACTCCCGGGGCTCTGGGGCCCAAAGGCAGACAGGAGAGAGAAGATTCATTCCCTGAGCTAAATGAACAGCTGCAGGAATCTGGTGTGGTTACATACGGTAATAGGGACACAGACACTGTGTACTATTTTTTATGGTTCTACTTCAGTAAACCTATGAGAAAGTCTTGGGGTGTTTCTAGCCCTCAGTTTAGTAGAGTAGACTTTGGTAAATTAAAGTGAAATATTTGGGCGGGAGGGTTTGATTCAGGGTCTCACTTTGTAGCCCAGGCTGGCCTCGAATGCACATCGATCCTCCTGCCTCAGCCTCCCAAGTGCTGGGATTACAGGCGTGCACCACTATGCCCACCGGGCTCCTGAGCGTCACTTTGTGGACTGATCTCCATTTAATCAGGTGTGATGAGTCCACTCTTAGGGACACCCTGAAAGCCGGCACTGCAGAGCCCTCTCAGGAAGCTGGTCTGGAGCTGTGTGATAAGCAAGCCACTTCCTGGCAGAAAGATTAGGGCCCCAAGGAGAAAGGAAGTGACTCAAATTTATAGGTGACATTTGCTGGAGGGAGTGCATTGGGCTTTGTCCTCTAACCTTGTGACAGAGGTAGGGTAACTGGTGACTTATGCGTTTGCCCAGAAGTGTTCTCATTTTAACACTCAAAGTCTCACATTCCAGGTCCCCTTTGGACCTTGGAAAACTGTGATAGTTGACCATTCAATAGAAGAGCAAATTATAGAGGTTTTAAAAAGTCCAACCTAAGACGGGTGTGGTGGCACATGCCTGTCATCCCAGCATTTAGGAGGCTGAGGCAGGAGGATCACTGTGAGTTTGAGGCCAGCCTGGGCTACAAAAACCCCCCAAAAGATGTTTAGATGCTTTTCCATCAGCTCGTCATACTTCCCTGTGGTCTTAAGGGACTCCAGGGTCAGTTTTGATGGGGAAAGGACAAAACGTGGAGCCTAGAGCCACATCAGGAGGAGACAGCTGCTCGCCCACACAGGCCTCTTTGCAGCAAATAAAAACAAAGAAAAAATGGTCAATTTTAGTCTAGGCCAAGGCCTTACGGAATGGAACTCTTTATCGGAAGACACTATCGTAGCTGTTGATTTTTATTTTTCAGTGCTGAAGATTAAACCCAGAGCCTTTGCACTGAGCTACATCACCCCCAGCCTTAGTATTTCAAGACAGAGTCTCACTAAGTCTCTAAACTGCCCAGGCTGAGCTCGAACTTGCAGTCCTCCTGCCTCAGCCTACCGGAGCGCAGGGATTATAGACGTGCAGCACCATGCCTGGCTACGGCAGATTTATGCTTCACAAAGTGTATAGTCGTGGGCCAGGTTTGAGTTCTGCTCCCCAAGATGGACTTCCCTGCTCAAAGGCCAAAAATTAGGACAAAGGCCCTCTCCTTTCATAGGTGCAAGTGTCCTTGGAAGGGGTATGGGTGAAGCTCTATCAGCCCTTTCCATGTTGGTATAAACAAATTCCAGCAGGTTCTAAAAACAAATTTTAGATGAGAAAGGGGGGCATGGTCTCAGGAGCTGCAGAGAGAGGAAGCTGGGGCCTCAAACTCACCGCCAGGTCCTCGCGGGTCACGAAGCCTCTGTCCTTGGCACCACAGTTCTGGAAGAAGGTCTGCAGCTCCGCCTCGGCTTCCGAGGTCCAGGACTCGGGTCCTGGGTCCCCCGGGGCATCCTGGCCATCGGCCGGCTCTCTCATCTGCCGCCGGCGGCTGGAGCCCAGCTTCCGGCCTTTCCGGTACATTCTCTGTCCACTTTCCATGGGGCCTGGACCGGGGTAGAGAGGAGAGGTGAGAGGACACGGGGCTGTGGGACACCGCCAGACCCTCTCTGGCCCCCAGGGCCTGCGTCAGGACACCTGCTCTGGTCTGCGGACTTCAGGACCCTTTCAGAAAAAGAGAGGAAGAGTAAACAGAGGGCCCTCTGCGGGACATCCAGGGGAATGTGAGCTGGGTTGTGTTTAGATGCCTTGGAGCAGTGGGAAATTTCTTAGGTGTGATAAAGTCATGTTGGAGAATTTCTTCACCTTTAAAAGGCTCTGAAGCCGGATATGCAGCACTCTGAGAGACTGAGGCAGGAGGGTTGAGCTCAGCCTGCACAACCTAGGGAGACTCTGTCACAAGAAAATAAAAATAAAAAGGGGCTGGGCCTGGAGCTCAGAGCAGAGACCCTGGGTTCGATCCCCAGTAGCACCACCGAAAAAAAACCCAAAAAACAAACTAGGGATGAAGTCACAGTGTCTGCAATTTCCCCTCAAATGATTCCAAAGAAACAGAAACAAAGGAAAAGGTGGGCGGGGGTGGTGAGTGCGCCCAGGGGTCGCAGTGGGGGACCAGCGCGGTGGCCTTCACCATGCCCTCTGCTCAGCTCTTTGCAGGCTTGCAGCGTCCTCACTACAGGAGGTGGGCTGGGTGCAGGACGGGATTGGGGTGAACAGGGAAAGGGCTCCCCACCCGGCACCTCCCCGGCATTCCCACCGCCCAGCCCACGCGGCCCAGAGAGCCGTGGGTCCCCACCGCGGGCCTGGAGAGGGCCACGCCGGTCACCGCGCCCGGCCCGGAGGCAGCGGGCTCTGCCTCTCGAGCCGCCGCCGCTGCTTAGCTGCGCGGCCCGGGCCGTCCCGAGCACTCCCTGCGCCGGGTCCTTCCGGAAACACGGCTGGTGCGTAGCGAATATTTGCTGACTCTAGAATCAGGGTCAAGCACTTTCGCTGCTGCTGGACCCACAGCGACAGCTGGGTAAGTAGAGGCAATGGCGATGCCACCGAAGGGGGGAAATTTCCTTCCAGCCACACCAGGGCTTCCGCCGGACAGACGGGGAAACTGAGGGAGGCCCGGGGGGCGGTGGCCTGCCCCGCCTCGATGCCTGTGGGCTGGAGAGGGAGCCCCGCAGACGCCCGGGGGAGCCGCCCGGGAGGGACCAGGACGTGGCGCAGGCCAGACTCGGGCAGGCGGGGTCCCGCTGTGCGGCGCCTCACAGTCCGGGCCTGGGGACAGGGAGTCACAGCACCCCACAGCCAGCGCGGCCTCGGGGGCGTCGCTGGGGGCCAGGACCGGCCATCCCCACAGCGCATGCGTCTGGGTCGGTCACAGAGCCCCGGCGGCCACGCAGCACCCTAAGGGCAGTGGGTGCCCCCCTCGCGGCCAGCCCCGGCCACCCAGAGACGTGGGGACAGGAGTCCCGCGGTCCCTTGCACATGCCTGTGCACTCATTTGCACACGCACGTGCGCACCCCTCTTGTCACCTTGCCCCGTCCCGGGTCTGGGCTCTCGGCCACACGACCCCCGTGGCCCTCGGCCGCACCAAGGTCTTCTGTACTGCGGCTCAGAGCGCCCCGAGAGCCGGCCAGCGGGGCTGTCCTCTTCCCCGCCGCAAATCCCCAGTGACCTCGTGTCCCTCAGCCCCACACCCTCACCCCGTGTCCCCCTCCTAAGAGGTCACACAAAGTCCCAGCCAGCACAGAGACAGAGACTCGGGAGGCAGAGGCAGGACGGGGCAGTCACGGCGTGGCCTCTGCAGGTGCCTCGGGTCTCCCACCTCCTCCACCATCCCAGAGCAGCAGGACCAGAGGGTCAAATAATGACCGTCACGTGTCCAGGTCGGGGGCCCGGGTCACTGCGAGTGCTGTGCCGCATCCACTCGCCTCCCCTGCCCTCCCTCACCGGGAAACTGAGGCTCTAAGATGCCAGCGGACTCGCCCGCACACACTGCCGTTGGGGACAGACACCCCTGCCTCGGCCTCTGCCCTGCGCCCTCCCTCACCCCCACCAGTCCAAGCTTGGCATCCCCGGGTGGATCCCACCTGGCAGAGGCCCCCAGGCACAGCCCCGCTCCTGACCCTGGCAAGGCGACAGCAGCCCGAGCCACGCGCCCGGGACGGTTACCAGCCTCCTCTCTCTCTTGCCCAATCGCCCTTCCGCTCCCGCCAGCTAATCGCCTGCGCGCATCTGTGCCACTTCCTGCCGGAGGGACCCCTGGCCCTCCCCGCACGCCCTTGCCCCAGGCGTCCACCCCACAGCCCCCGGCGTGCAGGCTGGGAACGGGGGTCCCGGGGTGGGGAGGGGGCTCCAGGTCCTCTAGCCTTAGTGGCAAAGCCAGGACTCAGGGCTCAGTCTCTGGGCCCGGGCAGAGGCGGAGGGCAGGGCAGCGAGGAACTCCAGGCACATGCACGCCCCCTGACTGCGGGTCCTCCTTCTCCGACAGTGTCATGGAGGGCGGGACAGCGTGGTCCTGGGGCACCGGTACAGACACACAAGTCCTGGGACAGCATGAAGGACAGAGGGGCACAGATTCCAGTGTGGATAAGAGATGGGTGGGTGAAAGGTGCCCCTTCAAATCAGTGGAGAAAAGTTAACTGCCGGAAGACTGGGTTCAGCTGTGGCAGAAGCAATGTCATTCCAGGTGGATCCAAGTTTTCAGCATTTTAAAAAACCCTAACATTATATATTGTTCAGTTCTGCTGCAAAATAATTTTTGTTGTTGTTGTTTTTGAGATCAGGTCTCACTGTGTAGTCCAGGCTGGCTTCAAACTTGCAGCCATCCTCCTGCCTCAGCCTCCCAAGTAGTTGGGACTACAAGAGCACACCACCATGCCTGAAACAATAAGCTGAATTTCTAAGCGAATAGATATTTTTGAAACAAATCATTCCTTTGATCCCCCTTTTTATCAGAAGGGGAAATTGGTATAAAGAGAGTTACTGAACTAAAGTAAGGCATTTATTTTGACAAATATTTACTGAACACCGACTACGGTGAGCAGGTCATTCTGCCAACCTCTAATTTTTTTTGTTTCTGCTTTTGTTTTTCCTCCGGTACCAGGAATCAAACTCACAACCTTGCGCTTGCCAGGCACGCGCTGTGTCGCTGAGCTAAATCCCCAGGCCCTCTGCCAACCTCTGAGATGACAGAGTGAAGGGAGAACTTCTGTGATACACTGTCCAATAGCGACAAGTGCTACAAAGAGAACTAACTGGGTGTGGTGCTGCACGTCTGTGATCCCAGCACTTGGGAGGCTGAGGCAGGAGCTTTACCATAAGTTCAGGGGAAGTCTGGGCTACATAGTATATTCAAGGTCAACCTGGACTACATAGCGAGACTCTGTCTCTGACAAAAAAGAAAGGCGGGGGGAAGGAGAGAGGGAGAAAGGAAGGGTGAAAGAAAGAAAGAAAGAAAAAAGAAAGAAAGAAAGAAAGAAAGAAAGAAAGAAAGAAAGAAAGAAAGAAAGAAAGAGAGAAATAGCAAACAGTGAGAAGAAAGAGGATGATGCGGCATTGGGGGGAGCATGTGAGGAAGAGGATCTGGAAACGTGCAGGAGGGAGCAGTGTGTGCAAAGGCCCTGTGGCAGGCATGTGCTGTGAACCTGGGCCAGCAAGGAGACCAGGGCAGAGAAGGAAAGAGCAGTGGAGGTGGGGTCAGTAGCAGCAGGTATGACCTGTAGACCAGGTAAGGACCTGGGGTCACTGTGAGATGAAAGCTATTTGTGATGCGACAAGGTCCAACTTAGGTTTTTGTTGTTTTTTAAATTTTAATTTTTATTTATTTATTTATTTATTTGAGACAGGGTCTCGCCATGGAGCCCAAGCTAGCCTCGAACTTGTGGTGATCCTCCTTCCTCAGCCTCCAAAGTGCTGGGAATACAGGCTTGCGCCACCACACCTGGCCCAATTTAGATTTTACAGGGCTCCTGCTGGCTGCTTTCACTCTGCAGAGACTGCGCTGGTCAAAGGCAGAAGCGTAAAGCAGCAAGGCTCAGATCAGACGCAACACCTGAGCAGGCAGCAGCGGAGGTGAGGAGAGGTGATTCGATGCCGGAGACGTTTAGAAGGCAGAGCCCGCAGAGTTCGCCGGCAACTGGGGCCAATAAACAAACCTGGTAAGGCCCAGCCTGCTCTCGCCTGTACCAGCACCAGCCCGCAGGGGAGAAACCTGCCCACACCGGCCACCCACACCAAGTTCGATGAAGCAGGTTAGATCTGGGGCTTTGGGAAACAGCGGGGCTAATTTTAAAATACGGTGTGGTTGGACTTAAATACACTAAACTCAGAAATGAAATTTTATACTCAGGTGTGGTGATACATACCAGGTAATCCCAGCACTCTGGGAGGCTGAGGCAGGAGGGTTGAAGTTCGAGCTCAGCCCAGGCCGCTTAGTAAGGTCCCATCTGAAAATAAAAAATGGCTGGGCCTGTAGCTTGGCATGAAGGCTAACGCTTGGGTTCAGTCTGCTAAACCCAGCAGCAAGCTGCTCCGTTCTGGGGTGCCAAGGTGAGAGCTAGGGCGCAGGACAGGAGACCCCGGGGGTCCCTGGTGCCAGCTCCCAGCTCCCAGCTCCCAGCTCTCCAGCAGGAGCTCCAGATGGCAGGGGGGATGCATTTGTGGGGTGCTTCCGGGAGATTGAGGAAACCGGGGTTACATCAGAGACCCCGGGGTGGCACAGGCGGGGCGGCTCCCGCTCCTCCCAGCTCTGCCCCTTGGGCCGCACTTCTGCTTTCCGCTTGCCCTCGTCCTGTGGGCCAACCCTCGCGCTGGCTTGGGCCTCCCTTTCTTCACCTGTGCGGGGACCAGGCGCCCGCGGGGCAGGTTGGCTGTAAGGATTCAACGACACACACTATCTAGGGCACTGGGACAAGGTCAGGCGAAGGACAGTCCGCGTGGCTGGTAGGGGACTGAGGTAGACGCCGCCGATGTCCACCCGGCCAATACCCAGCAGGGGCACGGGTGGCCCAGGACCGGGGGCCGCGCTGGGCCAGGCGGGGTGGGGCCCGGGGTGGGTTTGGGAGACAAGGGCTCAGCTCAGGAGGGAAACTCAGCGAGTGGAAACCCCATTCATTCAACCCCGGGCATGGTCCAGATGCTGAGATACAGCCGTGACCCAAAGCGGCAAAGACTGAGGCCTTCCTGGGAGCCCCCACTTCTGCCAGGACCGGCACCCGGCAGGTGACAGCTGCTTACAGCAGCTGCCGCCTCGCCCACGTCCCCAGGCTGTGTCTGTGTCACCGGAAGCTTTGGGAGACGGTTCCAGCAGGCTGGCAACTTCCGCCTTCCCGCCCTCTGCATCCGGGGATTTCCCAGCGTGCGAGGAGCAGCCCAGACTGCGCCCCGGGGTCCCCGCGCTCTCCAAGCCCGGAGCAGCCACTGCGCACGCGCGCTTGACTCCCTCTGATTTTTTGGGAGGGAAAATAAAACTTAAGACAATGGAAAGCCAGGCATGGTGGCGCACGCCTGTAATCCCAGCACTCGGGAGGCTGAGGCAGGAGGATTGTTGTGAGTTTGAGACCAGCCTGGGCTACAAAGTGAGCTCAAGGCCAGCCTGAACTGCATCGCGAGACCCTGTCTCGAAAAGACAAAAAAAAAAAAAAAGATAATGGCTACTAGAAAGGGCAGGAAGCATCTTCTAGCACAGATTCCTCCTCAGGACGTGATGCTGGCAGAGAAGAGGTGGCCAGGACCCTGGCGGGCACAGCATCCCAGTATCCAGCACCCCTGCAGGGAGGACCGAGGTGAGGCCTGGGCCAGGCTCAGGGGCAGCACTGGCTTCGCGGGTGGGTGCAACGCTGGCGGATGAGGGTGACGGCCACCGTAGGGCATCGGGTCCGCTGACTTCAGTGGACTGTTAGAAGCCTTCAAGAAAGAGGTCACGCTTGACTCGAGACAAGAATTCCAGAGCAGCATTCCGAGAGATCCTCATCTCTCGGAGGCCCGGGGGGCAGGATACGCTCAGGATCAGGCTCAGCATCTGATTGTGAACGTTTTTTGGAGCCCAGCGGGCTGCCTGTACCAGCATCAGGACCTCCACAGGGAAAGAGCTGAGTGCTAAGACCCGAATGGAGACACTGGGGTGGAGAGAGCTGAGAACCCGGCCCCCCAGCTTCCCTCATCCTCCCAGCCTGCCGAGGGTGAGGGTGTCCCACCGCCTGAACCGCACAAAGGCCCACCCTGCCTGGAGGCTTCTCAAGGTCATGCTCACCTTCCTCCGGATCTGTGCATGCTGGCCCATGCCTGCAATCCCAGCACTCTAGAGGCTGAGGCAGGAGCCTGGCCAGGAGTTCAGGCAGGAGTTTGAGGCCTATCTGGGCTACATAATGAGACCTTGTCTCAAAAAACAATAGTGAAAAAAGAAAGAGTGCAAAATTATTATGGAAGACAGACCTAACACAGGAAGAAATGGCACCAACAAGGTTTAGGAGGCAGTTTATTACACTGGTGGACCTGACTGGGATCTCTCCCAAAGAGTCAGAGCCCTGCCTGGCAGGGTTTGGGGGCTTTTATAGGGAGAGCAAACCGGGAAGGTACAAAGGCAGATTTGGTGCATTGTGATTGGACGGTTGGATGACATTATGGGTTGCTTAAGGGAGTTTAAGCATCTTGAGTTACATTGCAAGGCCATCAGTTAAACAAGCATGGGTTAAACTTAGGAAGAAATGTCCCCTTTGGCAGGCATTCTTGGCAGGCTTTATTTAAAAATTTAACTTCCCTTTCAAAACCAGTGATAGGCCGGACGTGGTGGCTCACGCATGTAATCCCAGCACTTGGGAAGCTGAGGCAGGAGGATCGTTCTGAGTTCGAGACCACAAAGTGAGTTTGAGGCCAGCCTGAACTGCATAATGAGACCCTGTCTTAAGAAGACAAAAAAAAAAAAAAAAACCAACAAAACCAGTGATAGACAATAGATAACCAGCTATCTATGTTTCCCAAACCATGCACACAAAAACAAGTGGCTGGTCCAGGGAACTGTGGTTTGCCCACCCCAGCTCTAGACCAGTACTTAGGGTCAGGACTTAGTACTGCCCAAGTTGGGAAGTATAGTCCCTGCTATTGGAGGAAATAATTCATTCACCAAAAAAGCTATTGGTCTGGCTGGAACAGGGGAACCCAGGAGTGTGGGGTGGGGGGTAGGGGAGATGAGGGCTATAGGGTACGTAAGGGAGGGCTCATGGTGGCAGCCTCTCTCTGAGCCAGGATTAACATCCTGGCAAAGACATCTGCAGCTGGTCTTTACACACTGCCAAACGGGTCCTTCAGTCTTGGCACAGAAGGCTGACAGCCAGTGACACGGCTCACAGCTTGTAGAGATTTCAGTTCACAGTCAGCAAGCTCCACGCCAGGGTGGTGTGGCAGAGGAGAAAGAGCTCCAGGCACGGTAGCACGAAGCAGGAGGGATCAAGGGAGAAGGAGGGACATATATGCTCTTCCAGACCACACCCCCAGGGACCCACCTCCTCCAACCAGGCTTCACCTCCCAACACCACATCTGGCTATAAACCATCAATGGATGAATCATGGATAAAATCCTGCCCACATCATCCAATCACCTCCCTAAACCCCCACCTATGAGCACATGAGGCTTTGGAGGGATATCTAGAGATAAACCACACCAGGGACCAAATAGAAGTTTCTAAAATTCTCTCACTGGTCCAGCCGGTAAATCAGAAGCAACACCACGTTTCAAGCAGGATTGCAGAGGAAAGTGATTCCCTCAGAAGCTTATAGAATGTGGAGGTCCTCATACCTCTGTTTTATAGAAGCCCCATTGCTACAGTAGTCATAATTCTAGGCTTTTCTAGAATAGCGTACCCAGCGTCTGACTGTACGACAAACAGCTGCTTTCCAATTCCTATCAGGAATGGAGATCGAAAGTGGTTTACGACCACATTCCCTGCAAAAATTCAGATATCTATAGAATTGTAAAGTGGTCACATGACCTGGGACCTGCCGAGACATTCTCTCTCTGTGATCCGGGACAATTTATCCCTCTGC
>NW_004955437.1:6253190-6260282 GCF_000276665.1 Chinchilla lanigera
GGCATAGTGGAGGAATTACCAGCACCTAAAAAGTAGCTCTGGGTCCAATTGCAGACTCAGGACCAAAACAATGGCTGTTGTTTAAGTCACTAAGGGTTGGGGTGAGTTTGTTTTGTTTTGTATTTTCTTTTAGACAGGGTCACGCTATGCAGTTCAGGCTGGCCTTGAGCTCACTGTGTAGCCCAGGGATGGTTAATTATGAATAGACAACCAGACCATGCCTGTAATGGAATAGTCCTTTGCTCTCTTTCGAACCCCGGGCCTCTTGTAGGCTAAGCAAACGCTCTTTCATCTCCTATCACTTTCTCTCTCCTCTGGTACTGGGTATCAACCCAGGGTCTTCTCATTAAGCTGGTTTAGTGAGATCAACTTTTCTTCTTTATTTTTCAGTTTGGGACAGGGCTTCAGGAAATCACAAAGTTGCATAGGTTGCGCTTGAACTCGGGAACTTCCTGCCTCAGCCTCTCAGAGTGCTGGGATTATGAGGGTGCACTGCCATGCCTGATTATTTTTCGTGTTGTGTAATAATCCACTATCTAAATGTAACAAAAATTCCAAGTCTCTGGTTGAGATTCCAGTTATTTCTAGTTTGGGTCTGGGATAATGTTGATATTAGATTTTTTGTATCTTTTGGTGGACAGGTCATTTATGTAGGATTCTTACATGGAACAGACTTATTGGGTTGTAGGACAGGTATGAGAAGCATCTTCAGAAGGTATTATTACTTTTCCAAAGTAGTTGAAACAAACTGGTGGTATAGCTCAGTGGTAGAGTATTTGCCTAGAATATGTAAAACCCTGGGTTGAGCCTCCAGCACCACAAAAAAAAAAAATAATTGAGACATGAGTTCCAGTTGCTCCATATCTTTGCCAAGACTTAGCATTGTCAGTCTTTTTCACTTTATACATTCTGGTAGGCATGTAGTGGTATCTTGTGGTTTTACATTTTATGGTACTGGGGACTGAACCGAGGGGCCTTTGCACTGAGCTTCACCCCCAGCCCTTTTTACTTTTTTGAGATAGGATCTCACTAAATCAGTTAGTTAGGGCTTGAACTTGTGATCCTCCTGTGTCAGCCTCCCAGATGGCTGAGATTATAGGCGTGTGCCACCCTGCTTGGTTTATTATGGCTGTAATATGCATTTCCCCAATGAGTAATGATGTTAAACTACAATATATTATTAAAAAAAAAAAAAAAGACTACCTGACAAACCAGGATATGTCAACATCCTGTCACCACAATGCCAATATATTTCACTACCGTCAAGTGATGATGATCTTTGCAGAGATGTGATGACAGATTATTTTGGTTTTTATTGATTTTTGCTGCAAGGTCTTTGTTTGCTAAGCTTCCTGAAGTTTTAAAATTTACTATGCAAACAACTCCCAGAACACTCACCTATTTGTCCTTATAAATGGACAGGAAAGTGTAATGACCACAATGATGATACTGCAAACAAAGTCATCAGGAGATATTTATTGAGCACCAGCTGTGTACCCAGTACTGTGGGAGGGCTGTGAAGGACACAGATTAGAACGGGGGTGGTCCCTGCCCTTGAGAGGCTTACAGTGTAGGTGGAGATAGTCAGTGTTACACCCTGAGAGTCAAAGGGATACAGCCCCAGCCAGGATGTTATAGGAGCTGCAGGGTATTTGGGGTCAGACCCGCTAAGTGCTTTGGTGCCTCCAGGAGGTCAGCGTTCGGTGCAGGGACAGAGCCGCCACCACCCCAAGCTCCTGTCAGCCCACCTAGGCGCCTCCCGTGGTCCCGTGGCCGCCACCTTGGTCCGACCCCTTGTTCAGATGCTACTCAAAGTGCAGTGAGACTGGGACGGAGGGCTCAGATGGAGTCGGTCGCTGATGATCACCTATGGCTTCCGAGGGCTGCGGTCTCTGTCCCATAAACCCACGCTTCCCACCCACAGGCCTAACACAGAGCGACAGGGACTTCTATGGGGCCATCCAGGACTCACCCCAAGGCTAAAAGGGGGAGGCCTGCTGTTGTGCTACCTGAGGTAGAACCGGGGAGCCCTACATCTCGGTGTCGAGGGACAGGTGCCCACAGCTGCCACTCATAGCCAACAGGGTACTGGAGATGAAGGACTTGGGGGAGGGGAGAGCAGCAGAGGGGCCCTGAGATCCAGCTGGGAAAAGGGACAGCTGGGGGCCCCAAACAAGTAGAAAAGGATCCAGGCTTCCTGGGGTGGGTGGCACACAGGTCGGGGAGTGGGGCTGCTACAGGACCCGATCTTCAACAGGGCAGAGTGGGGCATCGAGGCCAGGGTGGGGGTCTGTCCCCGGCTGTGCCCACTTCATGGTCACCTGCCCAACTCCAGAGGAGGTAAGGAGACCCCAGCGTTTGTGATGATGTCCCTCCTTGGCTGGGTCCCCTTCAAAGTGCTATCATCTATGTACTCCTCAGTTCTGAGGATTCAGGACTGAGTTGGAGGGCAGAGGGAAGGAGGGAATCGGGTCCCTCTGGTCAGTGCCACCCGGTGGGTGAGGGTAGAGGAGGGCGCAGCGGGCATGAAGCCAGCCCGTGCCGTCCACAGGAGATGGGGGACAAAGAACGTAGGAGAAGAAGGTTTTAAATAACATTTCATACCATAAAAATACCCAGCACTGTGAGCCTACCATTCTACTGCCTAATTTCTTTTTTTAAATAATTCTAATGCCAGAGGCTGGGTTGGGGATGGGGGACAGGCAGGTATGTACACGAGGAAGAGCTTAAATTAAAACACAAATAATAATTAAGACGCACAAAGTGGAGGATGAAGGCAGAAGGTGTGGACGCGGCCGGTGGCCCACCCGGTTCTGGGAGCTCAAAGCTTCCGGCTGGGAGATCAGGGCTTCCTCTTGCAGAAGACCAGGCGGCGCTTGGAGTGGTAGAAATCTGTGGGAACAGGACAGCGTCAGCCTGGCCGGCCCAGACCGCCGGGGACCAAAGGGACACACTGCCACCTACGGGTGGGGATCTCGGGGAACCTCCGTTTGTCACCCACGGTGTGTACGGGGACCCCACACTGCTGCCCAGGCAGCCAGACAAAGCCAAGGCTCTGCACCCGGGCTTCCGGCCATCGCGAGGCCGGTACACGTGTGGATCCCGTGAGATCCAACTACTCGTGCTGCACGGTGCCTCGTGCATAGACGTGTTCACTGCTGCAGTTATCGTCACAAGCACCAGATCCCAGCCCAGGACCTTCCCCCTCTGCCTCAGCTTCCTCGCTTATGAAAGGAGGACTGCGAAGCGTAGTGTTGTATGGTTCAGTGAAATGCTCTCCGTCCAGGGTCTGGTCTAAGATCCAGCATGAAAAGTGTTCAGATGTCAGCAACGTCTGCTTTCTTTTTCTTTTCTTTCTTTTTGGTCTTTTTGAGACAGGGTCTTGCTATGCAGTTCAGGCTGGCCTTGAGCTCACTTTGTGGGCCAGGCTGGCCTCAAACTTGCAACGATCCTCCTGCCTCAGCCTCCCTCAGCCTCCCGAGTGCTGGGATTACAGGCGTGCGCCACCAGGCCCGGCTGTTTCATTCATTCTTTATCCAGCACCTACTCCGTGCCCGACATTGTTCTGGGTGCTGGGAATTTGGCAATGGATGAGAGACACAGGGCTCTCTCCTGTAAGGAGCTGTCGAGGGAGGAGGGGAGGGGAAGGACATACATGCAACAGGAGGAGGGCGAAGTCTGGGTAGGGCAGTCTGAAAATGATCAGCACCGGTCTCTGCAACCCTCTGCGGGACCTGCACAAATCACTACCTCTCTGAACCCTGCGCCCTTGTTCTTCAAGGGTGGCAAGGCTGTCCCGCGGCACAGGGCTGCTGTAAGGACTAAACAAGACCCGCCTTAGAAGCTGCAGAGCCTGGCCTGTCATTTGCCCCCAGCACGTTGCTAGTGGGTCTCCGCTGCGGCCTTGCTGTGTGCCCTCAAGCAGGTCACGTGACCACTCTGCGCTGTTTCCCCGCTGTCTAAGGGGCAAGCCCCTAGATCCTGGAGCCTGTGGGTCCCGGTTCCCTCCAGTGTCCTCCCCTGTTCCCATGCTCACCTGTCATGCTGGTCTGCCGCCGTTTCCGGCTCTGAGAGGTTCCGGGAGCCCCCGGGGACCCCTCGGGCTGCTCAGAGGATCGAGGCACGAGGGTACAGGACAGCGACAGGTCCACGTGGTCCTCCTGAGCCACTGTCCCCTGCAGCAGGGCAGCTGAGGGGCTGGGCCGCCTGCCCCCTCCTGTGTCATCTCGGCCGCCGCAGGAGCCTGGGCTCAGGTAGAGCTTGGGCACCCCCAGGCCGCGCACGGGCTCCCAGACGAAGTTGCCTTCCAGCGGCGTCTCGGTGACAAAGTCGAAGTTCCACCGTTGCCGGGCCTCCAGCAGGCAGCTGGCCATGAGCGCGTCGCAGTCACGGCGCAGCTGCTCGCCGTCCACGGGGCCGAAGAGGCGGCGGCAGGCCTTGCTGCTGTGTGGGACCTGGCAGGCGTCCCCGGACGGCTGCGACATGGCACCTGCGCTGGGACAGGAGGAAGGCCGGTCACTAGGGAAACAGGGTCCCCACCGCGCTGCCTCCCGGACAGCTCACTGCAGGGGTCTCTCTGGTCCCTTGCAGCTGCTTTCCACCACTGTCTTCCCACGGAGTCCCGCAGACATGGGGGTACAGCTCAGCCCGCCAGCACCCCAAGTCACAGGGGAGCCGAGAACAAGCTCTGTCCACAAATGCAAGCGCACTGCAGCAGCAGGGGTCAGGGCCCTGTTTATCATCTGCGTTATCAGCTTACATCACTCTGCTCTTCCCTCTGGGGGTCCTTCTAGGGGTGAGTGTTCCAGCTACTTGGGAACTGAGACTCCAACAGTTTCCTAGTCAGAGCCCTGGACTCTTCCCAAACCAGGACCCGGCCATGGCTCTTCCAGCCTCCTAAATCCCTCCGCTGTTGCTGTGTAGCTTGGTGCGTTTCCTTTGCAGCCCCAGGAAAACCCAGTCCCTTCCACGGCCCTATGACTGCCCAGCTGGGGTAACCCAGCACCGAAAATGAATGTGCCCTGGATTTGGGGTTAAAAAAAAAACATGGAGGTAAGTGTGGGTGGTACTCATCTGTAATCTCAACTAATCAGGAGGCTGAGGCAGGAGGATCCCATGTCTAAAACCCATCTGGGCAACTGGGCAAGACCCTGTCTCGAAATGAAGAATAAAAAGGGCTGGGGATGTAGCTCAGTGGTGGAGCACTAGGCTAGCAAGTGTGAGGCCCTGAGTTCCATCTTGAGCTCTAGGTGGCGGCAGGGTGGACACTAGGTTATCCTAGCTGTGCTGTGTAACAAGAAACCACTTCTTATCTACAAATGAGGCCACGGGCAGTTTAAGGAGAGTGACTTGGAAGCACGCTTGGGCCCTGGTCAGGGAAGCCGGCCGTCATTCAGGGCAGTCGGAAGTTCCAAGGCTGTGTGTGTGTCCTGGTGGAGCAGACAGAGGGTCACCCTGCGCAGGTGACCTAACATCTCTGGGCTGTACTTGCCTGCTCTATACAATGGGGGCACTGTCTGTTGGGGCACATGCAGGGACACAGTAACCTGGTACCTACGAACCCTTAGAAAACCAAGTACTCCAGCTTCTGTCTACCCAGGGCTCTGCGCCACCCTCTGCAGACGGCAGCTGACAGGTGCTGAAGGCTGAGGGCCTTTCCCAAGGTGTCATCAGGCGGGTGGCCTCAGGGACAGGAGGGGCTGGGCCGGGCAGGGCAAGGCCAGCACTCCTGAGCCGCACCCTGCCAGGCGTGTCAGGTGATCCGAAGTCTAGACGCCTCCCAGCCCCAGCCCTCCGGTCCCAGGAACCCGTTTTGCAGGTACAGAAAATTAGAGGCTGCTGTCTACCCGGCTCCTCCCCTCCACCAGGGCAGCTTGGCCGGCCGAGCCTGGCGCTGCCTGTCCGCCCTGATCCCTAGCTATTCCCAACAGCGAGACAGCGGGGTTCTGGGCCGCTTGCTCTGCCGGGCCTGGGCTGACCCCGAGGATGAGAAGCTGCAGGACATTGGAACGGTCTGCGTTTTCAGGGCAAACACACCCAGGCTGCACAGCAGGCTTCAGGGGCAGGGGCGTGGAGAGCTTAGGAGACTTTCCTCTAAATCAAGCAGGTAACCGGGCCAAGGTCCACTGTCCCATAAAGAGGTCACCCAGGGCAGCAGACAGAGCCCCGCCCCCAAACCTCGGGCCATGCTCATCAGCGCAGGCATCGGGATGCATTTATAGTTTGCAAGCAGTTTACAACTCCTTTTTACAGGAGAGGTACCAAGGTTCAGAGAAGTTAAATAACTTGTCCAAGGTCACACAGCTCACAGGCGGCACAGGCAGGATTCGAACCCAGCCTTGTTTGCCCTAGGTCCTGTGTTCCAGGACTGAACACGACTCTCTCATGTTGATCAGTACTAAATTGTCCAGGCTGGGCTTGAATTGCTATCCTCCTGCCTCAGCCTCTCAGAGCACTGGGATTACAGGAGTGGATCGCTATGCACCGCTCTGTAGGGGTCTTCTTTCTTGGGCGGAGTGCGACCCTGCGATGTGCAAGGACAGCGGTCACTCCGCGGGCAGGAGGGTCGGCTCCTCGCGCAGAGGCCGCGAGGGGGCGCCGGGCTCCAGGAAATCCCGCGCGGGGCGGAGGCGCGTGGGCAGGGCCCGGGACAGCGGCTGCGACTGGTGATGACTCAGTTTCCTGCCAAGCCGCTCCCCGCCCGCCAAAACCTCTTTCACTCCGCCGCGCGCGTCACCCGGGGTGGGGACGGGGCGGGGAGTGGAGAAGGAGGGGACGGGGCCTGAACGCGTCACGCTGAGCGGGCGGCTCCCGAAACTCCCGCGGCCGTGGGGACCTGCGCGCTCGGGCCGAGTCGCACACACGCACGCACGCGCGTGCACAGACCCCCGCGCGCACAAACACACACGCGCGCACACGCAGGGGCGCGCCGAGACCCGGCCCCTCCACCTTATCTCCACGCCCAAAGCACGGGATGAGTCAGATCCCAGGAAAATAAAAATAGACGAGAGCAAGAAAACAAAACCGCCCCGGAGGCCTCCCAGAAACGCGATGTGGAGGGACGGAAATAGAAAGGGAGCCCCGGGCAACCCC
>NW_004955437.1:6260461-6300348 GCF_000276665.1 Chinchilla lanigera
CCCGGGGACCCCCGCCCCCGACGGGCGAGGCCCGCCCAGCCCCCCGAGGGCGCGCCGGACACCGGAGCCCTCCTGCTGTCCCGCCTCCCTGGGAACAGCCTGTGCCGGCCAAATAGGTCACCGTGCTGACGGCAGGACAGGACGGCGCGGGCGGGAAGGGGACTGTGGGGGCCGCTGCCCCCGCCCGGGCGGGGTTGTGATCTCACTGCCCGTCCCCCCGGGGTCTCTGTCATCGTGAGTCACCTCCTCGCGCGTCCTCGGGGACATGTCCTGGCACGTTCCCCGGATCCAGGGACAGCCCGCGCTGACCTCCGCGCCCCGCGGGGCGGGGACGCGAGCGGTGTAAGGACCTGGGCCGCGGGCGCCGGGACAGAGCAGCCCCAGCGGACCCCAGCGCCGCCCGATCGGCTCTCCGGCCAGCTCGCTCCAGTCCGCGTCCCGCCCCTCCCGGGGACACCCCCTCGAGGGCGGCCGGCGTCCCGGGCTCCAAGTCCCGCTCTCCGTGACAGTCCTCGACGCGGCCCAACCCGCGCCACGCCCTCGGGTCCCGATGTGCGCGACCACAAACGCTGCGCGGCCAGACCCACGCTGTCACCTCCCGCGGAAGCACCTGCGAGGCCAGCGCGCGCCGAGGACAAGCAGCCCACGGGCACTCGCGGACACACGGGCCCCTTCGCGCTGCCTCACCTCCTCTCGCGTCTCGGCGTCCCCGCAGCTCCGCGCCCGGTCCGATCCCCGACCTACGCGCTCTGTCTCCCGCTCCCGGAACAGACGGCAGGCTGGGCAGCTGCTGCACCTCTGCGGGCGCTGGCCCCGGCGCAGGGTTATAAACGCCGGGCTGTAAGCGCGGCCCCGCCCCGAGCGGTGGGCGGTCCGCGGGCGGGCAGGTAGGCGGGTCTGGCCGGCTGCTGCCCGTCCTCGCTCCAGCCCTGTCGCCGGTCTCTGTGCGGGTCACGGACACATGTGCCCACCAGCGGGGCCACGATCGGGGCCGGCAGTCCTCAGAAGGGGACAGCATTGGGAGGACAAGCCCCTCCGAAGGCCCACACTGACCGGCTCTGATCTGGGGCAGGGTTTCTAGCCTGTGGCTGAACCCATTGATGGACTGCAGGGACAGGGGACCATGCAGAACATCTCTCGGATGTTCTTCACAGCGGAAACTGAGGCTCGCAGTCCAGTGACCCGGCTCTGCTCACAAAGCAAATAAATGGCCACAGGTGGCCTTTTGCATTGTGACAGAGCCCTCAGCTTGCCGCCTTGTGTTTCTGAGGACATCGAATGAGGAAAATGCCTCCGAGTCCCTTTACGGAGTCCCAGTCCCTTTACTGAGATGACACTGATAAGGGACAGTTCTGGAAGTGTCTGATAATGCTTCTGAAAGATATAGACACAAGGGCTGGGCATGGTGGCACATGCCTGTAATCCCAGCACTGGGGAGGCTGAGGCAGGAGGATCATTTCGAGTTTGAGGCCAGCCTGGGCTACAAAGTGAGCTCTAGGCCAGCCTGAACTGCATAGCGAGACCTTGTCTCAAACAGACAAAAAAAGAAAAAGAAAGAAAGAAAGATACAGACACGAGCTGGGCAGAGTGGTGCACACCTGTGATCTCAACACCCAGGAGGCTGAGGCAGGAGGATTGCCATGAGTTCGAGCCCAGCCTGGGCTACAGAGTGAGTTCAAGGCCAGCATGAACTGTATAGTGAGACTTGGTCTCAAAAAGAAAAAAAGGATACAGTAATGAGGGACCCAGTTGCTCCTTTAGAGGCCTTCACCCCTCATCTTTTGCCTCCTGCCTTCACCTGAAACATCTGCAGTTTTGCTTTTAAAAAACTAAACAGTGGATTGCTCATCAGAACAGAAATCCCACTAAAAAATAGAATCTCAGCTGTGAGCAGCTAGGACTGCACATCTCGGGCTTTTGAGTGCTTGGAAGTCTCTGCCCGGACATGCCCAGCCTTCCTCTATGTTTGCTGACCTCAGGAGCTCCGGCCTTCTGCACTCCTTTCCTCGCCTGTCCTGCAGGAGGAGGAGCTCCGGGGAGTCCGGGCGCAGCCTCGGGACCCTCCGCCTGGTCGCTGGGCTTGCCCACCCCCAGCCCTGTGTCCGCCTCCTCCCCACACCATGCCCTGTGAAGGGTTGGCTGTCACCGTTCCGCGGAGGACGGGCGGGCGCAGCCTCCCCTGCCCCCAAGCCCCTGGGCTTTCGGAGGCCTAAATAGACTTGCCACTGTCTGTCTGTTTACCCTGGGGGAGAAGGTTCTCAATGAAGGTTTGTGGTGAATTACTTAAAGTTTTGTGGTGCTGAGCTTCACAATAAAACAATTTTTGTTGTTGTTGACGTTAGGAAGTAGTTTTTTAAAAATAGCTTTTAAGGCCGGGCGTGGTGGCTCAGGCCTGTAATCCCAGCACTCAGGAAGCTGAGGCAGGAGGATCATTGCGAGCTCGAGACCAGCCTGGGTTACAAAGTGAGCTCAAGGCCAGTCTGAACAACATAGCGAGACTCTGTCTCAAAAAGATCAATCAATCAATCAATCAATCAATCAATCAAAATAAAAATATTTTTAAAAAATAGCTTTTAGCTCACCGCTACCACAGCCGGTGCCCGTGTGCGGCCCCCAGAACGTAGGCGGCCCCGGCTCGAGGTAGAAGGAAAGACAGGTGAAAAGGAGATAAAGAAAATCCTGATTTAAAAACTGTACTTTCAGGAAAAACTGCAGCTTCAGCACACAAAGTTACCCGAGGTGATGAAGCCCCTCCCGCACCAACCGCCCCCTCTCCAGGAAGCTCAACCCCTGAGGTTCTTGAAGTGCAAAAAAACCTGTTAGGGGCCGCGCTGTGCGCCTGCGCCCTGCCTGAGCCCCAGCCCCGCCCCCTCAGGCGAGGCCCTACTAAGTTTCGCGCGGATCTCCGAAATCTGCAACCTACCCGTGGATGGTGGAAGTTGAGGTCCCACCTCCTCTTGGGGGGGACCTCCTCGGACCCTGTCCAGGGACAGAGGGAGGCTCAGCCTGGGGATAGCAGGTCCCGACCTGCTCCTGCCCCAGACTGGGGGAAGTGACCTTAAAAAGGGGAGGGAAGCCCAGGCCTGAATAAGGATGTGAAGGAGGCCGGTGGCGGCCGCAGGAGCTACCCAGGAAGGGACAGGAAGTATGGGAACAATGTCACCGCTTCTTAGAAAAGGACTGGGGACTCCCGGACGGTGACAGTCATCTTTCACAGGAATTCACCGCCACGCAGGCTCCCGAGAAGTGAGACCCTCAGAGCAAAGAGGGAACAGAAACACGCTACCGAGCTCGAGAAGTCCTGCTGGCTTTTTTTTTTTTTTTTCCTTTTTTAAAGTAACCAGTTTGGGAGGCCCCGAGCTCTAACTGCAGCAGGAGGGGACTGAGAAATGTAGATGAGCTCGGGGACCTAGCTGGTGATATTGTCACAGAGGAACCGGTGACAGAATTCATGTCACGAAGTCCAGCCTCCCAAGGCTACCACGAAGGCTTAAAATGTCACCTTTGGAAATTGATGACTTCTGTGAAGTTCTCTATTCTACATTAAGTACGCTCATATAATAGCTGGCCACGGTGGCACGTACTTGTATTTCCAGTATCCGGGGAGGCTGAGGCAGGAGGATTACAAGTTCAAGCTCAGCCTAGGCAATTTAGCAATTTAGCAAGACCCTGATTCCAGATTAAAAATAAAAGGTACAGGGTCAGGGATGTAGCTCAGTGCCACAAGCACCTGCCTGGCAAGCACAAGGTCCTGAGTTCAATTCCCCATACCACCCCCCCAAAAAAAACCTGAAAAAACAAAAGGGCCAGGGATGTAAAGGGGGAAGGCCCTGGCTGCAAACCCCGTACGAGGAGTGTCATGTAAGCCAGGGGCTTAGCCTAGCACACAGAAACTGGTGTGTAAACACGCTTGGGAGGAGCATTCTGAGAAATTTACAATCACTTAAACAGCCAGGGGCATCTGCTGTGTTTCCCAGAGCACCGTGAAGTGGAGATTGGGGTGAGGAGGGTTACTGGGGTGCAGCGCATTGCCGTCCGTACCTGCCCAGTAAGGGAAGTGAGCTGGGCCCAGAGGAGCTGGGCTCCTCCTGTGGAGGCCCACAGGGACCCTGTGCAGAGCTGCGGAGCTGGGATGGGAGCTTGGGGGCTGGGTCTTCACAGCTCTGCTCCGGCGGTCACCTGGATGTGCAGCTGGGCGGCGAGCCTGTGGCAGGGGATGCTGGTCTCCAGCTGGAGCCTCATCTGAGACCACGTCCTGACGAGAGCCTCAGTTGTAATCATGCTTGGCGGCCACAGGCCCACTGTGTTTCTGAGAGGTCTGCTGAACTCCTTTACCTCCTTCACGACCCACCCTTCGTCACCCTCAGAGACGAGGCCTCTACGGAGCACCCTGGGGGCTTTGCTGGTCTGTCTGGTTCGTGTGCGGACTGAGCCCTCTGGGCTGGGAGCCTGGAAGGGGTGAGTGGTATGTAGCCTCAGCCCTGAGCTCCGTGTATATTTATGGGAGGGCTATTTGGGGCCTGCAGGCTTCTGTACCTCTCTTTACTTTCTTTCTTTCTTTTTTTTTTTTTTTTGTCTTTTTGAGACACCGTCTCGCTATGCAGCTCAGGCTGACCTTGAGCTCACTTTGTAGCCCAGGCTGGCCTCGAACTCGCAAAGATCCTCCTGCCTCAGCCTCCCGAGTGCTGGGATTACAGGCATGAGCCACCATGCCCGGCTTGTACCTCTCTTTAATTTATTCATCCATCTACCCATTCTTTCTTTCTTTGGTACTAGGAATCAAACTCAGGACCTTCCACTTGCCTGGCAGACACTTGTGCTGCTGAGCTATATCCCCGGCCCCATCTACCCATTCATTCTTTTTTTTTTTTTCAGCGTGAAAAACTTTATTATTAACTGGTTTCCACAAAAAAACAAGTAGATATACCTAGAAACGTGAGCAGCCTCTTCCCCAGCAGCAGGCAGGGTAGGGAAGCCTAAGGTTTTCCCATCTTTGCCCCAGCAGAAGTGGGACTCCAGGGAAAGAGCCATCCTCCCTCCATCACTTGGGGGCCCTGCAGCCATTCAGGAAAGTCCAGCCCTGCAGCCATGGTAGGAAGTTCAGCAGCCAAAGGCCAGGCCAGGGAGGAGGTGGACAGAGGGGCCCAGGGTGCCACCCCTCCGTGCTGACATCACCAGGGGGGCGTCATGGGCTGCGGATTCTGCAGATAGGACATCACCACTGCAGAGATGGACAGCATGAAGCTACTCATCATCTGCCTGGTGTCCTCCGAGCTCCGGGAGTTGGCAAAGCTGATGAAGGAACGGTAGACAGCAACCCAAGCACACCCCTTCAGCTTTAGCATGAGACCGCACATGCTGAAGATCATTCCCAACAGGTTCATGTAGTCCGGCGTGGGGTCGTCTAAGGCCGGCTTACACTCGCTTGGCGGGGGCTTGTACCTCAACACTTTATTGGGCCTGCGTGGGTCCGACATATGGTTCGCGGACATAGCGAGCCGAAAACCAGGTCGCGCCTCTTCCGCTGCTAGAGCTACCCATTCATTCATTAAAAAACATTTTTTTTAACCTTCAGTGCTCAAACCAAAAACTAGATCACTCCCACTTGCTGGCATTTGCCTGTGTTTCCTGTTACCTCGAAGCATTCGCCATCTTGAATTTTATGTGTCACGGTAAAATAGTCGTTTGTCCCAAGTGGCCAGGACAGCAAGCCTACCCCATTTTCCCAGTTGCTCCGCAACATTTCCCAGCTCTGCCCACCCTAGGGCCACGTGACTGGTTCCAGCCAATGAAACTGAGCAGATGTGCAGCCCTGCCCACTGAGGGGCCACATGACTGGTTCCAGCCAATGAAACTGAGCAGAAGTGGCATCTGTCTCCTCAGGGCCCAGGGCCTCTACAGCCTTGGCAAAACTAGGTCTCTATGGTGCCTGGATCCACTGGACACTGTATGGAGTAGGGTGCCCACAACTGACAGGATGAGTCTGGGAGGAAGAAGAAACCCTTGTTCTGTGAAGTCCCTGAACCCAGGAGGCTATTTGTTATGCAGCAGAACCTGACATACAATTTCCCAGAGGGAAGGTGGTGCGTGGAAGTCTGTGTCACCCAGTGAAATACATCTGAGTATTCACACTCTTCCAGGAGCTGCCTCTTGACTATGTCTAGCTTGCGACTCTTTCAGCCACCAGGATGGGACACAAGTCATCCTACGCCAGTTCTAGGCTTGAGTCTAAAGAAGTTGCAGCAAAATGACTGCTTTCCCATTCTGTTTGTTTTTTGTCTTTTCAGACAGGTTGGCCTCAAACTCATTGCAATCCTCCTGCCTCAGCCTCCCAAATGCTGGAATTATATAGGTGTGCACCCTCATGCCCAGCCCTTGCTTTTGCATCCTTAGGACCGTTGCATCCCCGTGTAAGATGTTTCACTGGGTTCGGGATGTAGCTCAGTGGTGGGGTGCTTGTCTAGCATGCACACGGTCCTGTGTCCCCAGATGTGTGATTATTCTAAGAGCACCATGCTGTGAGAAGTCACATGCGGGGTAACTGATCCCCCCAGCCAATCTCCCAGCCACAGCTGCCAGCCCTGAGTGGGTCACCTTGGAACTGATCCCCAGGCCCAGCTGAATTCTCCAGCTAAAGCCACATGAGTAGAGACAATCTACCACCCACCAGGAGCCTCTGCCTAAGTTTTACTTTTTTGGTTCCAGAAATCGAACTCAGGACATTGCGCTTGCCAGGCAGGTTCTGTGCCGCTGGGCTGTTTCCAGCCCCTCTGAGTTTTATAATTGTGAGCAAACAAATGATTTTGATTGTCACTGTGCTAATGAGGCTTGTTAGGCAGTGACACAACACTAACACTTTTTTTCTGGTTTTTAAACTAATTATCCCTTCTGTGATGGATAGGCATTTGAGTTATTTCCAGTGTTTTTTTGTCTTTGAGACAGTGTCTCTCTATGAAGTGCAGGATTACCTCGAACTCATTACATAGCCCAGGTTGGCCTTGAATGCTTAGCAGTCTCCTTGTTTCAACCTCCTGAGTGTTGGAATTACAGGTGTGCACCACCACACTTGGCTTCTTAAATTTCCTTTTCTTTTCTTTTCTTTCCTTTTTTTTGTCTTTTTGAGACAGATTCTCACTATGCAGTTCAGGCTGGCCTTGAGCTCACTTTGTAGCCCAGGCTGGCCTCAAACTTGCAACGATCCTCCTGCCTCAGCCTCCCGAGTGCTGGGATTACAGGTGTGCACCACCACACCCGTCTAAATTTTCTTATCTGTATCTCTGGGTACACGAGCCAGCATGTCTCCTGGGTTTACATGTGGGAGTAGAATTGTCCCACAATGTCCTGTCCTTGGTGTTGGGACCTCAGCATCAGTCTATCTCTTCAGGATCACTGGGACAAATCTAGCATGAGTGCATGCTGGAGATTATCATTGCTTGCATTTTTGTGGAGGAATCCAAAGAAAATAGTGGCATTTCAGATATTGTGACAGTGAAGAATAGATTCCTAGTGGCCAGGGAAACAGACCCCAAGCTGGACTTCAAAGCCCTAAGCCAGTCCTGCCCCAGGTTCTTCAGTTAAGAACAGCCCTCTGGCTGGGTGTCCTCAGTGAGTAGGAATTACAGCCAGAGGTGTCCCGCATCTGGGAAGCTGAGGCAGGAGGATTGCAAATTCTAGCCCAGTGAGGGCAATTTAGTGACTTACTCTGTCTCAAAATAAAAGCTAAAAAGGCCTGGGGATGTAGCTTTGTAAAGTCCCTCTGTTCAATCCTTAGGAAAAAAAAAAAAGTAAAAAGAAAAACGGAATGGGAGTTACACATTCTTTACTTTTTTTCATCCCTAAGAAATTATTTTTAAGGCCCTCAAGAAGAAGGTGGAGCATGCGCACATCAAAGCGTGGAGGGCTTGCCCTGGGGCCTGTTTGCCGTTGCCCCCCTCCCCCCAGCCTCCTCCCCTCCGCCCACCCTGTCCAGGGCAGGAGACACGCAGGCAGAGGAGGAGGAGCAGCTGCGTGACACTGGCAGGGGTCAGGGCGGGGCAGGCCCCCCTCCCCTCAGCTGCGTGTCGTGTCTCTGCTTCCAGGGATCACAGTGGCACCACGGCCACTGAAGACTCAACAGCTGCTGGTGGCCCCGCGGCAGCAGGTGCAGAGCAGGGGCTGGACCCCTCTGCGTGCGCCGGGAGGGAGGACACTGCCCACATCTCCAGGGCGCAGCACAGCGGCTGCAGGTGGCCGGGTGCTGGCCTCCGGAGCCAGGTACTCTGCGTCCTCCGAGACCACGGAGCCCGGGCTCTGCTGCGGTGGAGGGCAGAAGGGCGAGAGGCCGGTGCAGGCACTTTGCCACACCTGGCTGGGAAGGGCGGCGCACCTCCACACCCGGCCCTTGGTGAGAACTTGACACGTGGGCTCCACCACGGGCAGGTCAGGACAGTCCACGGATGGGGACACAGATGTGTGCTGACCTTTGCTGGCCATCCCTGCCCACAGGCAGGGAACAGGCTGATGAGGCCCCTTCCTCCCCGTCTTCCTACAAGGGGGTCGTCTTCTACCAAGTCCCTGGACACAGCCACAAGGACGGTGCCACCTCTGCATTGCTGAGTGGCCTCGGGCCTTTGTGTTCTCACCTGTAAAGTGGGCGCTGTCCTGGCCGGGATCCACTGCTTCCCGCAGCAGCTGAAACCCAGGCGGAGACTCGGAGCCTCACAGTTCTCAGGGGAGGAAGTGCGCACAAAGGGACACACAGCAGGGCTCAGCTTCCCCTCCCCACCACCGGGGCTTTTTTTTAAGGACTTGACATCAAAGTCTGGGAAGTCACTGGAGCGGAATGCTGGCGAACCCCTTACTCAGCAAATCCATCTGCAGTGCCCCGGAGGCCCCGGAGGATGAGGAAGAGAAGAAAAGTCCTCTTCCGGCCCAGAAGCCAGGTACAGCGACCCTCGGGTTTCTCACCCGCGGGCTGCACAGGCCTGGGCTCGGATCTGGGGCCAGGGGCCTCCCTGCTTGAGAGGACTCCAGGCTGAAGTCTCCTTTCTGGGGAGAGCAGCAGGCCACCTGCCTCATCATCTCTAGGGCTGCGTAAGACCCCTCCCCAGCTCTGCACACCTGCCCCCTGGAGTTGTGCTGGGCACAGTTACTGGTCTTGGGGGTGCGCAGTCAGTTTATTTCTCACAATCTATTTTTAAAATACTTAACACCATGTTAGGTCATCATTCCCACAATTGAAAAACAGATCCCACCCTCCCACCCCATCTGAATTTACCGTATTAAAAACCAGGTGCTGAGCCGCGCACGGTGGCGCACGCCTTTCATCCCATCCCTTGGGAGGCTGAGGCAGGAGGATCACTGTGAGTTGGAGGCCAGCCTGGGCTACGCAGAGTCCAAGGTCAGCCTGAACTACATAGTGAGACCTTGTCTCAAAAAACAATAATAACAGTAATAATGATAATAAATAAAACTGGTGCTGGTCAGCCGGCCAGGTGTGCAAGTGTTTTGGAAAACCTCCCGGAGTGATGGATCGAAGGTATCCCCGGCTCCCACCTCTAGGCTTGGGGAGGCTGGTTTGTTCATTGGAGTACAGGTCCCTGCGTCACCTGTAGAAGTCTCAGCAGCCGGTGCCATCTGGGGACGGGCAGAGGCCTGGGGACAGAGTCAGGCAGCGCTCCCGGGTGGGGGCTGACGCAACCCATCCCCCACCCCCCACCCCTCACCCCAACCCATCAAGGCCCAGCTGCTGGCCTTGCCCGGGCTTGCCCGCTTGCATCATCTTGGGAGCCGCCCACTCACGCTGGAAAAAACCAGCTAATTATATCACCGGACTGGGCAGCTGACCCAGCCTGTCCCCACTTGCTTTGCACGACTATGCCTGATGTCTCGAAAATAATGACAACAACCAGCCAGGAAGGAACATTTGCAGGTGCGGGGAAGGCTGGGGTAGTTGTGGTTTTGTGTCCACAAAAAGCTGTGGTCCCCTGAGGCGACAGCGGGCGACCTCCCAGCCCTCTGAGCCTAGGAAACCAAAACCAAGTCCTGACTCCAGGGCCAGCCCCAGCGGCTCTGAGGACAGGATGCGCCGGGAGTCCGCGGAGTCAGAGACACAAACGCCGCTTTGACAGCGTCAGGGACAGCGGCGCGGTCATTTGTTTTTTCAGAAATCTTTAAAATTCTGTTTGTAGTAGAGTCCAAAGTGTGAGTCTTGTTTTCCCGTAATTTCCTGTATTTATTTTTTGAGTGGATAACACGTTCGCATAGCTCTCAGTCAAAAGATACAAAAGGAGATGCAAAGAAAATTCTCCCCCCCACCGCCTCCAGGCCGCTGCTTCTGCTCAGACACAGCGGCGGGTGGCTGTGACTCCTTCCGGGGGCGCCATGAGCGTCCCCGCCGAGGTCCTTCTGCCAGAGCCCTTAGGGGGCAGAACCCGGAACGTTCCAGACTGCAGACGACCTCTGTGTTTTCCTCTACTAAGCTCTATCTCAGTGAGCAGTCGTCCTGGACTGTCCCCATCTGTCCCACTTCACCCCTGTACATGCCACGTCCGAGGCACCTTCTCGTCCCAGCCAAACCAGGACCATTGGTCACCCTGGGTCTTTAAACCAAAAGGCATCAAAAAATAAAAATGTAGTGAGACTCTGTCTCAAAATAAAATATAAACAGGGCTGAGACGTAGCCCAGTGATAGAGTGCCCCTGGGTTCACTCCTCAGTACTGCAAAAAAGAAAAAAAGAACAAGAAAAGAAAGAGGAGGAAGGAAGTTTCAGTGGGCGGAGTCTTGGATATTGGAATTAGGAAGCCTCCTTTTTTTTTTGGTACTGGGACTTGAACTCAGGACTTTGTGCTTGCCAGGCAGACACTTATACTGCTGAGCTGTATTCCCAGACCCTATTCGCCCCTTTTCCAAAACCAAAGGAAGTAAGAACTCGCGGGGGGAGCTGAGGCTGCTAGACTTTTGCTTACGGAAAAGAAGACAGTCACAGACGGGGCGTTGCCAGGCTGCCTGCCAGGCTGCATACGCGGTGTGCACGGAGGTCACATTTTGGAGTCCCTTCTAGAACTTGAAGGACTAGAAAAACTAGGCCGGAGGGCACAGCCAACTACTGCTCCCCAATATTCTCTTCTCACCCCACAGGCTCTACACCGTGTTCTTGGGCAGTGTCCTCCCTTTCCTGTCTCCTGCAACTGTAGTAATAATAATAATAATAAAGTATTAAGCAGATCGCACTTACTGAGCACACTCTGCGCCAGCCTGCGTTCTGTGTATGTTACCCGTGCTTAGGCTTGGTTCATCTTTAGCTTACTCATTTTGTGATTGAGACTCAATTACTTTCATCTCCATTTTACAGGTGAGGAAACTGAGGTCGTGATAAAGATGAAATCCTTTCCCAAGCCCAACAGGCAGAGCGAGGACTTGATCCCAGACTGGCTGGCTCCGGAGGCCACGCTTGTAACCGCTAATAACAACAGCCGCTGACACTCGGTGTGCTCACTGCATGCCGGCTGGGCTTCCGGGCCCTCACCCGTCTCTGCCCTGCACACCCCTACAGGTGCTCTGATTACCCCAGGTTACACCGGATGCAGCGCAGACCCAGGGAGGTCAAGCCGCTTGCCCAGCAGCGGAAGATAGAGTAGGACTGATCAACTGGTTCCAGAATACTCAATCTAGGGGCTGGGGATTTAGCCCAGTGGCACAGCGCTTGCCTGGCAAGTGTAAGGTCGTGAGTTCAATTCCCGGTACTGGAAGCAAAAAAATAAAACAAAAAACCAGAATGCTTGATCTATCCCAGCTCCAGCCCCAGGCAGAATTTAATACAGACTCAACTAATACTCCATGGGTCCTTTTCCAAAACCTTTTATATAAATATATTTATCAACTTCATCTCTTGAGGAGAAGCCGTAGCACCCTTGCCTAGCAGGCACCAGGCCCTGGCTTCTGGCCCCAGCTCTGCAAAAAAGAAATAAAATAATCAAAAAGTCATATTCCAAGTTCATTGTAGACACTCTGGAAAATGGAGAACGTTCCCAAGAAGAAATGCAAGTCATCCTGGGCACAGAGCGTAGATAACCACAGCCGGCGTTTTGATGTCTTTCCAGCCGGGGTTGGTTACAAAAGAGGGTTCCCACTCGATGGCATTTTGTAACCTTTTTTCTCACTTATCAATGGCTCACATTTTCCCACGCACTACGTTTTCTCCTACAGTTTCCAGGGAGGAAGAGGCTGGGAATGCCCGTGACCCCCCAGGACCCCCCAAACAGCCCCCTCCCGGGGAATAGGCTCCTCTGTCCCCCAGGGGCGCCCACCTTGAGAAACATGCTCTTCCACCGCCTGGCGTCTCCGGAGAGCTCCTGCCCGTCCCTCCGAAGTCTCCTGTAGCCCTGCCAAGCTGAGCGGTGTCCTTGTCAACACGCCCAGGCCCCCACCGCCCCGTCTCCAGTCCGCAGCCGACTCTGCGCCCCTCTCCTGCCCTCCCTCGCCCACAGCCGCGCTTCACCTGTGCCCCGTTCCCACGGACAGCCCGAGCCCAGCGGCAAGCTGCTATCGGCGGCATCTGCTGCAATGGGGGTGACAGGCGAGGCACTGGCGGCCGGCCCGGGGACACAGGTGCGCGGTGAGCAGGGCTCTCACCCCGGGAAAGCCTTCGCTGGTGTAATTCAGGGGGACCCGGCAGGCTGAGAGCTCTTCGGGCGCCGGGTGCCGGAGCTCCTTTGATGTGTCTTCAACTCCCCCGGAGGCGACGCCAAACCTGCCCCGAGGGTGGGGCAGCCCCGGCCGGCCCCATTAGGACTGGGAGAAAGGCTTTTGAAGGCGGTGGCTCGGGACAGGTGGTTTCTTGATTCCACCATAACGTTGCGGCCAGGATGGGCTGGGGTGGGGTGCAAACGGCCTGCAGAGGGACGGCCTGGGCAGGGGTGGTGGGTGGGCAGCCCAGACCTGCTCTACCCAACCGGGGCTCCTGGGGCATCATCGCAGCACCTACCACACCCTCACAGGAGATGCATTCAGGAAAAGTGCTTGGCTGAGGAAACCCTGAGGCAGGTGGCAGAGCTGTACTTCAGGCTGGCCTTGAACTCACTACATGCCCATGCTGACCTCCAACCCAGGGTGATCCTCCTGCCCCAGCCTCCTGAGTGCTAGGATCACAGTTGTGTGCCACCGTGCTGTGGCTCTCCCAGTGTTTTTAAGGTACTTCCTCCCCAAGTCACATCTCCCTGTACAGGCAAGGGGGTGGGGGACTTGGAGCTCTTGGAGGGCCACCTGGGTTCCTGCAGCCCTGGGTCACTTCAGGACCCCATCTCTCCTCCTCCACAGCACCGAGGGTTTGTTTTTTTTCTGAGACAGCGTCTCGCTATGCAGTTCAGGCTGGCCTTGAGCTCACTTTGTAGCCAGGCTGGTCTCGAACTCACAACGATTCTCCTGCGACATGCGCTGTCATGCCCAGCTGTTTTTGTTTTGTTTTGTGGCACTGGAGATTAAACCCTGAGCCTTCACACTGAGTTATATCACCAACCCTTTTTAAAAAAATTTTTTTGAGATCTCAAAATAAGGTCTCCTTAAGTTTCCCAAACACTCTAGAACTTGTGAGCCTCCTGTCTCAGCCTCCCAGAGCGCCGGGATTACAGATGTGCACCACCACAGCAGCTCAGGTTTCATCACTGGTGTTTGCTGGGGCGTCCAGGCACGCACGACTCACTTGAACATGTGTGGGGGACTCACTGTCCTGGACAACTTGGGATTGAGGGGCTTTCGGGCGCTGTGTGGGTGTGGGTGTGCTTGGGGCGGTGTGTTGTGTGTGTGGAGGTGTGGGTGTGGGTGATTATTCATGTTTGCACAGTGGGTGCTGTGAGGACCCGGCAGGATGTCCGGGTTCGCGCTGCCCCGTAGGTGAAGATGTGTTGTGTGACTGTCCAATGGGCGCACGTGTGTAGGTTTGTGTGTGTGCAGCCTTTAGCACAGCGTGAGTACTATCCTTCACGTCCAACGAATGTGCGTGTTTGCAGCAGGGGTGCACATCTTGTGTGTGGCGCAGTGTGGAAAGCGCCTCCACTTGTGTGAGAAGAGAATAACGCGCACCTTGTGTCTGCGGGAAGGGTGAGCTGGCGTGCTGCCGGCATGTGTGGGAAGCAAGGGGTGGGGCGGGGCACGGGGGCGGGCCATGCCCATCACAATGGAGCTGGGGCGGGGCGGGGCGTCCTCCTGCTGGGGTCCTCCATCCAGTTGTCCTTGGGGTCACCTCTCCAGCCCCGCGTCGTCCCCCACCCCACCACAGCTGAGTGGTAGAGGCGCCCAGGGGTGCCTGAGCTCACGCCCCCTGCAGGCGACAAAGCTCAGAACAGCCAGCATCCCACAGTGTGATCCCGAGAGCCCCCGAACCCGAAGGAAGCTGTCCTGAATTTCTCACCACGGTAGAAAGAGAACCTGGTTTGTTGCTGTGAAACAGGTGGGAGGGATGAAGAGGACAGATGGTCTTGGGAAGAGCTTGGGGGAAACAGGACGGTAAATAAAGGGGCTCACTGTCTAGTACCCCCTGAGCACCGAAGGATTTACACCTCGAAAGTCAGGAGTTAGACTTCAGATTTGCCCCTGCTGGGATCTAGCACCTCTTTCTCCCATCCTTCCTCCTTTTTTGCACCATATTTTGGTGTCTATTTGGCCGGTTAAATTCAATCATAGGAAATTGTTATTTATGTCAAACGCCGGCAGTCCCATAGGTTCATCAGGACACTTTTATTTTTCTGAGACAGCATCTTGCTATGTAGTTCAGGCTGGTCTTGAACTCACTATATAGTGCAGGTAGGCCTTTAACTCATGGCGATCTTCCTGCCTCAGCCTCCTGAGTGATGGCGTTACAGTTGTGCACCAACACTCCCTGCTAGAGTCAAACTTTGATTGTTTGTTTGTTTTTGTGGTACTGGGGACTGAACTCAGGGCATTGTGCAGACAAGCACTTTATCACTGAGCTATATCCCCAGCCCTAGAGTCAAACTTTTAAACATGCCGGTTTGAGCAGGCTGCAAAAGGTGAGTCCTCCAGCATCCTTTACAAAGAAAGTGACTTGTCTTGTACCACTCCCCCCAAATAAAGAAAAAAGTGACTTTAAAATAACCAATTCCCCCAAAACCAACCAACCCACTTTTTGTTCTCTTTCTGCTTTTCTTGGTCTCTCTGTCGTCTATAAAACCAAACTCCTCAGCTCATTCTAGTTTGTGGATAAGATGTTGCCCCATTCTGGAATTACGAATAAAGCTGCTTTCAGTTTTTAAGTTTGTTAGAATTGTGTCTTTTGACACAGGCCACAGGAAATCACAGCGAAAGGACTTCTCCCCGAACTGCAGACACCCACAGGGAGACAGAGCTGAGTGAGGGGAGGGTAGGCGCTGGGAGGCATCTGTGTCACCGTGGGGTGCTGGAACCAAGAACCGCCATGGGGTGGCTTCATTAATATTCTTTAAAGATTAACCCTACAGCAGGGGCTGTTTGCAGCACTTGTGTTAACTCCTTTGATCCCCACACTAACCTCAGGAGGCAGAATCATTTAGATCCTCAGTTCACAAACGGAGAAGCTGAGACTTGGGGGACAGCCACTTGGCTGAGGCTGTCAGCTAGTTAGTAGTAGATCTTGACCAGGCTTCCTGAGCCCAGGGCACAGGCTCCTAGCCACGCTACATGGCCCACATTATATGTGTTAGGGTGCGCTGCAGGAGCACCCCCCAAATGTCCACATCTTGCCATCAGAGAGGCTTGTTCTTGCTCACTGTAGTGGACTGACAACTGGTGGTCAACTTATAACCCCCAGCTGAACTGAGTAAGCGCGGTGCTGGGTGTCGGAGGCCCACCTGGGGACTGTTACCAGCAGCATAAGAGGCAGAACTGGAGAAGGAGAAGTTAGGTTGTTGGGAACTGAGAAGGCTGTTGGGAGCTGGTAGAAGCTGTGAGGAGCTGTTGTTTGTTTTGGAGGAGCTCGTCATGCTGGCTTTCCTATGAACTCGGCTGCCTTCATCCTCCAAGGAACTCAGGACCTCGTTGGCACTGAGAATGGCTTTGGTTCACTTTGGGGGAGCATCGCTTCCTGGCTCCGGAGGGGAAGATGGTGCACTGCCGGTCTCCTGGAGAAGCTTGCTGCATCGGCTTCCGTGATGGGAACTCAGCTGTCTTCACCATTAGAGGAGCTCGGGACCTCACTGTTGCTGAGGATGGCTGTGGTACTTTGCAGGGGAGCTCTGGTTCTTTGAGTGTTGCTTCCTGACTCCAGTGCAGATCCCTCAGCCTGCTAGCACAGATCCTTCATCCTGCTGGCACAGACCTCTGAGATTCCACCACTGACCTTAGGGCCTTCCCAGGGCAGATCCATAAAACAGGCCTGCATGAGATATTGTTATGGGCTCTGGGCCTCCAGCTGGACTCGTGGGAGGCACTGTTATGGGCCGTAGGTCTTCAGCTGGACTCATGCAGGATATTTCCAGAGGATCTAGGCCCTCGGCTGGATTCTTGGTCTCTAGTATGTAGACAGATTTCCTGCACTTTCTTGTATATGATTCCTTACTATTATGAATAATCTTATAAAAATGTGTCCAGTATTATACTGTTTCCCCTTGCAAAAAGCACCAAACTATGACACTCACCTTAGGTGATCTCTGCCTGTTTGTCAGGCGTGGTTCTGTTCCACCTGCCTTGATGTGGCAGCAGGCTGATGGAGCAGCCCCATCACTCCCATAGAGAAGAGTGATCTAGGGGCTGGGGATTTAGCTCAGCAGCAAAAGCGCCTGCCTGGCAAGCGCAAGGTTGTGAGTTCGGTTCCCGGTACCGGAGAAAAACCAAAAAAAAAAAAAAAAAAAAGAGAGAGAAGAGTGATCTACTTCCCGGGGTGACTCCTGAGTCCATAATGAACATATTATTTCTTCCTGGATCTCATTGGTCAAAGCCTGTCATGTGGCCACACTTACCCTCCCTGCGGGGGGAGGGGAGGTGGTGAGACCTTCCAGTCCTTGAGTCCTGTGGCAACCTGCTGGGTGGTGAATAATCGGGAACTGTCTTAGATTTGGTTCCCCAGAATGGACCAAGTCAAGGACTTGCAGGCAAATGATTTATTAAGGAAGGGTTCCCAGGAGATTCCAGAAAAGGAGGGGACAGTGAGACAAGAGACAGAGACAGGCCAAGAAAGGGTATAATTTCAGGCCGAGCCCTGAGCTCAGACTGCTTACAGTGTAAATTATACCTTAGAGTTTATCTCAACTCAGGGTAAAGAAGCTGGGCTTTATACTTCCGCAGCTGTCAATCACTGCTAAGCACCGCCCCCGAGGCACCGAGGCAGCCAGGCACTGTTGGAATTCTGGGAATGAGGAAAGAGGGGTCCTGGAGAAGCCCTCCCTAAAAAGTTACAGATGCATGGATCGTCAAAGCCAAATCATGCAGAAATTGTTTTTGTTTTTGTTTTAATTTTCTGGTACCGGGAATCAAACTCACAACCTTGCACTTGCCAGGCAGGTGCTGTGCCACTGAGCTAAATCCCCAGCCCCAATTATGGAGAAATTGGGAGAGGGAACAGGATCCAGAAAGAGATCTCTGATCTGGGATGAGTGCTAATAATGTCTCTTTTTACATTGTTTCCTTTGAGAGTCAAAAATAGGACATTATTTCCCCCCATGGTTAACGGCATGTCTTTGATGCTAGGTATGCTAGACATGCCAGGCATGTCTTTGCGCCTAAAACCGATATATTTCCCAAGTGAAAAAAGAGATACGAAACACTGCTATACAATCCTGGCAGTAACTGCCAGGAGTTAATGCCAGCTCCACAGGCTAAGAGCATTCTGCTAAAATTCCAGCTGTAAGTTCAGGGGACCCAGGGCCAACCGCACTTCTAACTGGCTACAAATCAGGGGTCCCCATGAGTCCTTCAGGTACCATAATTTGCTAAGTGAACTCAGAGTCTCCAGAAAATATTAACTTGTAATTGCAGTTATATCGTGAAAGATACAAACCAGGACACACCAAGTGACAAGAAGCATAGGTTAAGGTCCAGGGAGGTCCCAAACCAGATGTGTCACCTTTTAAGCATGTTCATATGTTTGCCAAGGGCTGGGGAATATAGCACAGTGACATAGCGCCTGCCTGGCAAGCACAAGGTCCTGAGATCAATTACTGGTACCAAAAAAAAAAAAAAAAAAAAAAAGATATGTTTGCCAAGCAGGAAGTTCAGCAGTGCTTTGGTGTCCAGAATCTTTAATGAGGTCTCATTATGCATGCATAATTTATTAAGTCATTGACCATGAGATTGAATTCCCCGAAGGAGGCTGGCTTGAGATTACATGGTTCAAGTCCTCAACCCTGCCGGGTATGGTGGCACACACTTGTAATCCCAGCACTCGGGAGGCTGAGGCAGGAGGATCATTGTGAGTTCAAGACCAGCCTGGGCTACAAAGTGAGCTCGAGGCCAGCCTGAACTACATAAGGAGACCCTGTCTCAAAAAAAAAAAAAAAAAAAGACACACACACACAAAAGTCCCCAACCT
Organism: Chinchilla lanigera; assembly: GCF_000276665.1. Taxonomy (NCBI): domain Eukaryota; kingdom Metazoa; phylum Chordata; class Mammalia; order Rodentia; family Chinchillidae; genus Chinchilla; species Chinchilla lanigera. Next base: position 6,278,959 of record NW_004955437.1, read on the forward strand.
TCAATCACAGGCTTGGTCTCTCTGGTATGACAGCCCCTAATCAGGGTCATCTCATTACTGTAAACCCAGATGTGGTCTGAAGGTCATGATTACATAGACACACTTGTCACTTGGCAAATCCTTTTTCTTTTTTTTTTTTTTGGTTTTTCTCTGGTACCGGGAACCGAACTCATGACCTTGCACTTGCCAGGCAGGTGCTTTTTGCCACTGAGCTAAATCCTAAGAGCTTAAAGCTCCTTCCCAGAAACTCAAGACAGACACATTACTATATAACAAGTATCATCAGATCCATGGAGTTATAGACAGATCACAGGTATAACAATATATATATATTTTTTTTTTTTGAGACAGGGTCTCGCTATGCAGTTCAGGCTGGCCTTGAGCTACAGGAATATTTTTAGTCCTACAGGTAGACATATAGGTAGGAGCAAACGCAGTAGACACTTCTCCTTTAACGATCAAGTTACAGTCCTGCCACTAGGTTGCTAAATGAACTTGAAATTCTTCATTTCAAGCTCTCCTTGACTTGAGGATTTGTGCTGAGAAGTCAGCTGTGATTCTGAATGGCTTTCCTTTATAGGTTGTTTGTTTCTTTTCCCTAACAGCCTTTGAGATTCTATTCTTGTGTTGAATTTCCAGAATCTTGATTATGATATGACTGGCTGTAGATTTTTTTTTATTGTGGCTAATTGGAGTTCTATACACCTCACTTACCTGTATGTCAAATTGTTTTTCCCTACCCGGGAAGTTTTCTGCCATGATGTCTGTGAACACTTTTTTTATATGATTTGTGTTATCTCCTGCTTTTTCATTGACTCTAATCAATCTTCAATTATTCTTTGCCTTATCTAGCAGCTGCTGTATTGATATCTCACAGTCCTGTGCTATTTTTGAGGAATCTTTCTTTTCATGATCAATAACTGCAAGCCTGTCTTCTATAGCTGAGATCCTGGACTCACACTGGCTTAATCTGCTGTGGATACTTTCAGCAGAATTTTTATTCTCCTGGATATCAGCTTGAATCTGCTTATGGACTCCATTTCTTTCCTATGCTGAGCATTCATGACCTTCATCATTTTCCTAAACTCCTCTATTTTTTGTCTGTATCTGCTCTACAGTCACTAAGCATGGTTTTCATTGTGGTCACCATCTCTGCAGTTATCTGAGAGATTATTTCTGATTTGATTTTTTTCTAGAGCCTCATTCCATTTCTTTGTTGTTACCACTTCAGAGAGGCCAGGTGGGTGCCTTTGGTGAACTGGATGTCTGGGGTTACATCTTCTTTAAGTATCTTCTCATTTTCTTTTTTTGGTTTAATTCTTTAGGTGATGATTGTAAATTGCCCATGGTAAGTTGCTTTATTGCTAGTATTTAGAACCCTTAGGAAATGACTACTTCTCCAAGATGTCTTCCAGGCGTAACTAGTTTTCGGGTTTTGAGTCTGTTGCAAGATCCTACATTTCCAATTTGTTTGGCCCATATTTTCTATGACCCTTAGTCAATCTCATCTTGGAATACCAGAAAGAATAGCTGTTTAGAACAATCATGTCATGGGGCTGGGGATTTAGCTCAGCAGCACAGTGCCTGCCTGGCAATCACAAGGTCGTGAGTTCAATTCCCAATACCAGCAAACAAAACAAAACAAAACAAAACAAAAAAGAACAATCATGTCACTTTTGGCTAACGTGGTACCATCAGCAATAACAGTAGAAACAATCATGGCCTAGAAAATGACACACTGAGCTAACCATTAATTTGCCACCTAGGGCTGGGGATATAGCTCAGTGGCAGAAGCATCTGCCTAGCAAGTGCAAGGTTCTGAGTTCGATTCCCAGTACCAAAAAAAGAAAAAAAATTTGCTACCTTTAAGCACATGAACTAGATTTGTAGTTATATAACATAATCTGAAACAGACCAGAAAATTATATGCAGTACATATAAGTCCTTAATATGTCCATTTTATCCTTGTTAAAATTTAAAAGAGTTTAGGGAAAAAATAGAGAGGTAGAAGAAGAGGAAAAGATTAGAAGGCTAGAGGACAAAGGGGGATCACACTAACTTTGGGAAACTGGTGCAGAAGACTGGAGGGAAAGAGAGAAGGAAGAGATAAAAAGAACAGAACAGAACAACAACCACAAAGAGGATAGAAACCACATTCACACTCATATAAAAACAGGACCAAGCAATGAAGGAGAAAGAAAGAAACAAAAACAAAAAACGAAACAAAACCACAACAACAAAAAACAAGAGAGAGGAAAAAAAAAAGTCTGCTTCCAGGTTTGCCTCTGCTGTCACTGGTAGACAACGTGTGGAGACAGAGTCCAGATCCATGTTGATCTATCCTAGAAGCCAGCAGTAGCTTTTTGGCAGAGTAGTGGATAATCTCAGCGTGCTTGCACCTTCTGGCTGAGACCAGACTCATTTGGCCTACAGCCGTCAGAGCGCCTTCCTTGGGCCTGAGCACAGCTGGGAGCCGCTGGATGGAGCCCACAACTGCTGTGAGTTCTGAGCTCAGCCAGCCCCTCTCCAAGATGGCTCCCAGCCAATCGCTCTCTCCCACAGGACAACTGAGTCCTCAGCACTCACTACCAGCTAGTGCTGTCCTTCGTGTCTGATGCTCCCTTCCACCACTGCATCTTTCCTCAGAGGCCTCTGGGGTCGCCAGCAATCACTCTCTGTGCAGTGAGTCCTCTTTCAGGAAGAAGCCACTGCGGCCTACTTCCTCTTCACTGAAGCTTCTCCCTTCACTCTCTCTGGGCTTTAGCTCATGCCTCAGATCCTTCCTGGGTCCAGGGGACCTGCTTCCTTTCTCTTGTCTTCCTCACATTGCTATATTACAGTGTCTGGGTGGCAACACTCAGAGAGGCTGTTTTTCTGCTGCCTTCCACTCCGCCATCTTGGTGCCTCCCTTTGCTTGCTAAAGGAAATCGGTCACTAAATGAGGAACTGTATACAGTATGTACATTACAATATTCAGAACACAGAAATGGTGGAAGGAAACTCCAACTTGATGACTTTGCTTTTATCTGTGTAACTCTTACATGCAGTACTGTGATGTATAACAGAATGTAAAACTACAGTAACATACTGTACAGTCCAATCAGCAAAAATTACAACATTGTCTAAACAAGGATGAGCTATACAAAAAAGACACTAAGGCTCTATCAACAAGATGGACAGAACTGTACAAAAAAAAGACAAGTCATAACTTCAAGAAGTGGGTCAGGGCTGGGGATACAGGTCAGTGGCACAAGCACCTGCCTGGCAAGCACAAGGTCCTGAGTTCAATTTCCAGTACCGGAAAACAAAAACAACCCCCAAAGACGTAGGTCATAAGTCCAAACAGTGCACCTTGGTCATAAGTCCAAACAGTCATGAAATAGGGAATATCCATACACCAAAAACAGAGAAAAATCATAAACACCAAGGAAACCAGGTAGATGACCCACAGAGAACCTGAAATAGAGTAACAGCAGACTTCTCTTCAGCACCAATAGCTGGAAGATAATGGAGTGATATCCCAGGAGATCTACAAAGAAGATTACTCTTATTGGAAGGTAAAAGATAAAATCATTACTGGACACATAGGAATGTTTATCTGTCATCATGATGGAAAGTTAATCTCCTGTTTTGAAGTTACCCACTTAAAAGGCAAAATGTTATTTTAGTAATTCCTGATGTCAGTCATTCCAAAATATATGACACCATGCCTATCTTCTATCTCTCTGGTTTGTTCAGTTTTTTTTTTTTTGAGACAGGGTTTCACTATGCATTCCAGGCTGGCCTTGAACTCCCAGTGATCCTCCCGCCTCAGCCTCTCAAGTACTGGAATTACAGGCATGCACCACATTTGTCCTGCATGCCTGCTTTCTTAACAGAGGTTTCAAGTTCAAAGTTAGCTTGCTGCTGGAGGATGAGACTCCCAGGGGTTGCTGAGGTCTGCTAGGCTCTGTACCCGCATTAAATGTTCCCACCCTGGTATCTGGGTTTCTGTCTCCTCCCTGGGTCAGCAGCTTTATCAGACCTCTTAATCTGCTGCTGCTTTTTTTTTTTTTTTTTTTGGTCTTTTTGAGAAAAGGTCTTGCTATGCAGTTAGACAAGGTCTCGCTACAAAATGGCCTTGAACTCATTTTGTAGCCCAAGCTGGCCTCAAAGTCGAAATGATCATCCTGCCTCAGCCTCCTGAGTGCCGGGATTAGAGGTGTGCACCACCACACCCAGCTTGCTGCTGCATTTTATATGCAGTTGTCTGAATATGCGCCAGGGGCTTCCTTTACCCTCCCTATTCCTCTGCCATTTAGCACGTTAGCAATATGTGGCAGGTCATAGTTTCCAAAAACAGCCACCACAATACCTCCAAGCCGTCATGTACCCGCGGCTCCTGCCTGGCCCTTTGAACTCAGAGGGCCCATGACTCTAGTGATTGCCAAGCCTGGGGCATAAAAGCCCCGGTGCAGTTTCAATCCAGTGCTCCAGGGATGCTGGTTTTAGAACACAGGCACTGGGGCTGGGAACGTGGCTCAGTGGTAGAACTCTTGCCTTGCATGCACAAGGCCCTGGGTTTGATCCCCAGTACCACATACACACAAAATAATAATAATAATAATAATAATAATAATAATAATAATAATAATAATAATAATAATAATAATAATTTAAAAAAATAGAAACCTAGACATCGCATCTCAAGGGAAGGGAGAAGTCACATAGAGAGACCCTGCACCAAGCGGCTTCCAGCAGCCCTAGGCCTCCAAACAGGCAAGGTTCTGGGGCGCCCAGCCCCAGGCCCTGAGCCACCCCGATGCTGCCAGGGAGCGCATAAACGCGCTGTCCCCACCCAGCCCTGCCTGAAGGATATGGTGCAAAGGAAACGCTGGCGATCAGGCTAAGACCTGGGGTGAGGGTGCACCCCTGCAGCAGGAGATAAGGGGGACCCACCTGGCCACTCTACCTCGTCGTTCGAGAGCTGCTTTGTGCGACTCGTTGGTTGGGACCCTCGGGAACTTCTCACCCAAGGTGTCCTTGGCCAACGCGCAAGAATTCAAACCTTATAAATGACTCCAGTTTCCTCCTGCTCCAGACAAAGCTGCTTTGGTTTCAAAGAAGAGAAGAAACCCTTCAGTCGACCTCAGGGAAGGGGCTTTCACGAGAGGATACGGGGCGCACGGGAGTCTGGGAACAGGAAGTGCTGCCCAGCGCGGCCCCAGGGCCACCGGGATCCGAACGTATTTATAGCTCGGGCGCCCTGGCACCTGGTCTCTATTCTTTCCTCATCGCAGAGCTCGGTTTATTTATTCATCGAGGCGGAAGTGGGTCATCAGGCGTTTCCTCACTTCCCGATCCCTTTCCGCATCACAGCTTTGGCCACCCCGGGGCCATTTGGATGTGGTGCCAGGTGCCCAGTTCTTGCAAAGGCAAGAAGCGTGTGGAGCTCCATTCGTAACCCAGTGTCCCTGAGGACGCCGTGGTCAGCGGTCCACTTCAGAGCCGTCAGCCAGGGCTCTGGGGCCAGGCTGGGAAGTAGGGAGTCCCCGAGAGGTGTGGGCGGGGCGCGCTGTGATTGACGCACCCAGCACACTACCCCACACGGGGAGGGGGTTACTTACTCCTCCCTCAGCCAGAAAACCAACGCCCACAGGCACAGGTGTGACCTCCGAGCACAGTAGCGCTTATTCAGGAACTAGCAGCCCACGGGAGGGTCGTGGGGGGTGGGGGGGTGAGAAGGAACCACATCTGGCCACAGCTGGTGGGAGCAGCAGGCGCAGAGACGCGCCTGAGACAAAGGAGTCGCAAGGCAAGGCTGGCGCTGGTTCAGACAGGCTCGCAGGTGATCTGATCATGCGCAGCCTTTGGAGTCCACAGACTCTGAATCCAAGTCCCAGGAGCGCTCACTTAAAGGCTGAGACCTAGTGGGGGAGCGGGGTGCCTGCCTGTAATGGCAGCACTCAGGAGGCTGAGGCAGGAGGATCGCTTCGAGTTCAAGGCCAGCCCGGGCTATATAGTGAGGTGCTGTCTCAAAAAAAATGAAATAAATAAACCCTGAGCCCTCGAGCAAGTTACCCTCTCCACTCTTGGTTTCTACACCTTATAGCTCCAACCTGTCAGAGCAGGGTAAGAATAAAATGAACTCCTCCATTCAAAAGTTTAGCGCAGGTGCTGGCCCTTCGCGTCCGCTATGTGTTTCTCCTCCACTCGGGTGCCTGGCGGCCTTTTCCGGACTGTGAAGAAGCAGGGACAAAGAGCCTGCAGCTGGAGGACAAAGGTTTCCTTCCCAGTTACTCCCGGAGGAGGTGGAGGAGGCCCCGCAGCAGGGCCTGCACCTTGCAGAAGAGAAACCTCTTCAGACTTCATCTGATCTGCAAGGACCGAGCGTCCGCCGTGGAGTCGGCCTGCGCATGCGCGGTCCAGGGTCCCAGCCAGCTCGGACCTCAGTGGCCCAGACGCGATGGTGGCCGAGAGGCCTTGGCACGCTCCACTGGGAGTGCCGCCTTCCAGGCGGAGGAAAACGCTGCAGAGTTGAGTGCACATCAGTGCAATGCTGCCTTTATGACTTAGAGCTGAAGTGTCCCCGAAGCCGCGCGCGTGTGTGTGTGGAAGGCGATGGCCCCCGCGGGTGCCGAGCTCATCACCGTTCGGCCAGGGATGGGTGCACATCGGCCTGGGGGAGATGTCTCCGGAGCTGTGACCAGCAAGCGGACATGCTTATCCCCACAGCCTCCCTTGCTTCTTCTATTTGTGTTGTGATTTTGGGCAGGTTGTTTAACCTCTGTAATCGGCTTTCCGCCCGTGCGTGGTGGCGTGCACACCTGTCATCCCAACACTCAGGAGGCTGAGGCAGGAGGATCACTGCGAGTTCGAGACCATCTGGGCTACAAATTGAGTTCGAGAGTGCTGAGATTATATGCACGCAACCACCATGCCCAGCAATTCAGCATTTAATTCATTCCCAGTGTGGTATGACACCACCAGTGTGTCACCCCAGAACTCTGTCACTACATCTAAGGGACACACTACACACCCAGGAAGCAGCCATTCTCCTTTCCTCCTCCCCTTGTCCCCTGGCAACCATTAATCTGCTTCCGGTCTCTTTGGATTTGCCTTTCATGGATACTTCATCTAAACGGTGGTACATAATATGTGGTCTTTCCTGTTTGGTTTATTTCTCCTACACCGACATTTTCAAGGTTCATCCTTGCTGTACCTTATATCAGTACTTCTGTCCATCTGTGGTTATGCAGATTTTGTTTATCCATCACTTGACGGGCTTTCTACACCCCTTACTGATTGACTGTAAGACAGGATCTCATTAAATTGCCCAGGATGGTCTTGAGCATGCAATCTTCCTGCCTCAGCCTCCTGAATGGCTGAGATGACAGGTGTGCACCAGCACACCTGGCTAGACTTTTATTCTTTTATATAGACTGTGTCACATGAGCCAGGAGGAGCCAGTGCAGGTCTTATTCAACACTATTATGATCTTCCCCATTTTACAGATAGATGAGACTGAGGCCTCGAGGCCTTGCAACTGGGAGGTGACAGACCCAGACCCCAGCTGCGGGTCTCTGGAGTATGGAGACCAAAACCCTTGTTGGCTGACTGCTTTGCAATCAGGAGAGGTGTTCTGGGCTGCACAGGTCCCGGCAGACCTGGTCTTGCTATGGAAAGGCCAGTGGGCACCCTTGGCAGGCCTGAGATTGTACTCTGGTAAGGTTGGCACTGACCCCAGAGCCTGTGCTGACCTCTGTGGGAGGTGCCCTTTGGTGCCAGAGCAAAGGGTGGGCAGGGGCTGAGTGCTTCTGCCCATGTGTACCCCGGAGCCTGGCCTGTGAGTCAGCTCCATGAATATCTGCTCAGACGGTTCAAGGGCGCAGGGTGTTTACATTGTGCTCTGTGTTCCCAGGAATGTGTCACCATTACCAGCAGTCACTGGGTTGCCCAGGCTGGGCTTGAACTTGCCATCCTCCTGCCTCAGCTTCCCAGAGTGCTGGGATAACAGGCCTGCCCCACCACACTGGGAGAGGCTCTTTACCACAGATCAGCAGGGCTCTGGAGCCGAAGGACTCATATACAGCAGCAGCAGCAGCAACAGTGAGGGCTTGGTTTCTGCTAAAATAACAACAAAACCATGCAGTAGACAGTTTGGAAAACTGAACAAAGCAACACAAATGACCCAGAGTCCTACTGCCGCTACACAACTGCTAGTTCCCAGAATTCCCTTGGAGGAGATTCCCTTCCTCCTTCCTTCTGTCAGGAGAGTAACCTCCATCCTGTGATATCTTGAAAATTTCCTATTGCCAGGCATGGTGGTACACGCCCATAATCTCAGCACCGAGAGGCTGAGGCAGGAGGATCCTCATGAGTTCAAGGCCAGCCTGGGTTACATAGTGAGACCTTGTCTCAAATCAATCAATTATCTCACTCCCAGGGGCAACCAGTGAACATTTTGCATATTTCTTTCCAGTCTTGTTCAGTAATTTGTTTACATGATTGAGATTATACAGAACACACAAGTCTCTTAGGGTATTTTATTTTCCTTCTTAGCATATTTATTCTTTCTTTCTGCCTCTCTCTCTTTTGATTCCAGGTATTGAACCCAAGCCCTTGAGCTTGCTAGGCCATTAGTATGCCCTTGGCAATAGAAGCCACAAGAACTTCATAAACATGGGGAGATTAAATAATACCCTCCTGAACAATCAGTGGGTCAGAGGAAATTAAAGAAGAAATTAGACAGTTTCTATGATTAGACAATAATATTAATACAGCATACCAGAACTTATGGGACACAATGAAAGCAGTCCTACAAGGGAAATTTATAGCAGTGAATTCTCATATCAGGAAAATATAAAGTGAGCTCAAATAAATAACCTAATGTTGAATCTCAAGCTTCTACAAAAGGGGCCAGGGGTATAGCTCAGGGACATGGTACCTACCTGGCAAGTGCGAGGTCTTGAGTTCAATTCCTGGTACCAAAAAAAAAAAAAAAGCTTCTAGAAAAAGATGATCAGGTCAAGCTCAAAGCTCACAGGAAGGAGGAAATTATGAAGATCAGAGCAGAAATTAGTGCAATGGAGACTAAGAAAACAATACAAAGAATCAATGAATCGAAGAGTTTGTCAACTAAATGAAGTTGACAAACCTTAGCCAACCTTATCAATAAAGGAAATAAAAGATTCAAATCCATGCAATTAGGAATAAAAAGGGTGAAATCACAACGGATCCTGCAGAAATCCAGAAGATCATCAATACCTACTTCCAGAACCTGTATTCTAATAAGATGGAACACACAGAAGAAATGGACACACTCCTAAACACATGAATTACCAAAGCTGAATCAAGATGATATAAAAGGGCCAGGGATAGAGCTCAACGGCACAAGCTCCTGCCCGGCAAGTGCAAGGTCCTGACTTTGATTCCTGGTGCCAAAAGAAAAGAAGATATAAAAATTTTAAATAAACCAATATCAGTCAGTGAAATTGAAGATGTAATTAAAACCCGAACAACAAAGAAAAGCCCAGACCTTGATGGATTCATGGCTGAATTCTACAAGAAATTTCGAGAAGACCTAATGCTGCTACTTTTCAAACTGTTTAATGAAATTGAAAGGGAAACAATACTCCCAAATTCATTCCTGGAAGCAAGTGTTACTCTGATACCAAAACCAGAGAAGGATCCAAGCAAGAAAGAGAACTACAGGCCCATCTCCCTAATGAACATAGATGCAAAAATCCTCAGTGAGACCCTGGCAAACAGAATGCAGCAAATCATCAAGATTATACACCATGACCAAGCAGGATTCATCCCAGAGATGCAGGGATGATTATGTAAAACAATAAATGTAACTCCCATATTAACAGAGCCAAGGACAAAAAACATACGATCATCTGAACAGATGGAGAAAAAGCTTTTGACAAAGTCCAGCACCCATTCATGACAAAAATCCTACAGAAAATTGGAATAGATGGTCTTCAAAAGTCATCTATGACAAACCAACAGCCAGCATCGTACCAAATGGACAAAAACCGAAAGCTTTCACACTAAAATCAGGAGCAAGGCAAGGATGTCCACTGTCACCAATCCTACTCAATATAGTTCTGTAAACATTAGCCAGAGCAATCAGATAAGAGAAAAGAATAAGGATAGGAAAGGAACAAGTTAAATTATGATTATTTGTGAATGGCATGATACTCTACATAGAAGATCCCAAAAACTCCACCAAAATACTTCTAGATTGAATAAGCAAATTCAGTAGCATAGCTGGATACAAAGTCAACACTCAAAAATTAATAGCTTTCCTGTACACAAATAACAAACTCACTGAGAGAAATTAGGGAAACAATACCTTTCATGATAGCATCAAAAAAAAAAGAGGAAAAAAAGAAACACTTAGGAATCAATCTAATGAAGGAAGTAAAAGACCTCTACACCGAAAACTAACAGTACTCTGAAAAAGGAGATTGAAGTGGATAGTACAAAATGGAAAGATACCCCTTGCTCTTGGGTAGGAAGAAGCAATATAGTGAAAATGGTCAAACTTCCAAAATTGCTATACAGATTTAATGCAATCCCAATCAAAACACCAATAGCATAACTCACAGAATTAGAGAAAACAATCCTAAAATTCATTTGGAACCAGTAGAGACCTAGAATAGCAAAGGCAAGTCTGGGCAACAAAGGCAAGGCAGAGGGCATCACAATCCCTGGCTTGAAATTATACTACAAAGCTACCGTGATAAAAACAGCACAGCTCCCACTGCAGTAGCTGACCTGCCGGCTCCCACCCAGCCTGTGTGGACAGAAGGCCCCTGGGCATTCAGGAAGCTGAGTCCTACAGTCCCACTGGGGTGGACAGGCACATTTGTGCGGCAGTTAGAATAGGGGAGAGTGTGCAGAGACACAAGCATGGGCGATGCAAGGCTGCTGCTTTAGTCCCAGGGTCTGTGTAGACCAGTGACGCTGGGGGTAGAGTGAGCCCAGTTCTGTGAAGTCCCTGTCAGCTGGCAGATGGGGAGCCCTAAAGGGGGGCTGTGCTCCTCACCTCCTGGGTCCCCTGGCCCTGGCAGGGTTATGTCCCTCAATTCTTCTTTTTTTTTTTTTTTTTTTTAAGGTGCTGGGACTTGAACTCAGGACCTTGAGCTTGCACCGCTGAGCTACATTCCCAGCTCATCCCTGAATTCTTTTTTTTTTTTTTTTCTTATATGTTTAGTAGGGGGTTTTTGTTTGTTTCTTTTCTGTAGTGCTGGGGATTGAACCCAGGGCTTTGTGCAAGGCGAGAGCTCTATCCCTGAGCCACATCCCCAGCTCCCAGCCCTGAATTCTTACCGCAGCCTTAGAATACGACTGTTGGGAGACGACGGTCCCCGGCCCCTACTAGAGTCCCCGGGGTCCCTTGGGTTTCTTCCGGTGCAGTTTTTACTACACAGGCCCATTTTTCTTTGCCTAAACCTCATCACCTCTTGGCACCTTTTCTTTTTCTCTATTTGGGGTTCTGGGGTGGAAGCCAGGACCTCCGGCCTGAGGAGCAAGCGCTCTACCACTCTCGCCGGAAGAGAGACTCACGCAGCGTCACCAGAATCCCTAATCGCGAAAGGCAGCCCAGGGACAGGAAGCGGTGAGCCCCAGCACCGCCACCGCTGTTTTTCACATCACGGACTGGGTTCTGACCATTGTGCTTTCTCAAATGGAAAAAAAGTGATTCTTCGTGGAAGGCAAAAGAAATATGACTGCAGCGGGGTGCGGTGGGCACCTGTCATCCCGGCACTTGGGGAGCTCCGAGGGAAAGGGTCTCGAGTTCAAGTCCAGCCCCGACAACTTAGGGAGACGCTGTCTCAGAGGAAGCCAGGGGTGGAGCTCCGTGAAGAGGCCCTCGGTTCGATCTCAGTGCGAGAGAGAAAGAAGGAAGAGAAGAGCGAAAGAAAGAAATGGGGGGTCAAGCCGGGCATGGTGGCGCACGCCTGTAATCCCAGCACTTGGGAGGCTGAGGCAGGAGGATCGTTGTGAGTTCGAGACCAGCCTGGGCTACAAAGTGAGCTCAAGGCCAGCCTGAACTGCACAGCGAGACCCTGTCTCAAAAAAAAAAAAAAAAAAAAAAAAAAAAAAAAAGAAATGGAGGGTCGATCTTCATCCTCTCCTGTATGCAGTGCAGAGACCCGGTACTTTCCGCCCGAGATATGAAAATCTCAGGGTGGGCCCACACTGGTAAGAGCGTAGAGGGTGGAAACGTCCAGAAAGGCTCGTACCAAGCCCCAGTGAGCAACAGGTTGAGGAACCCTGGTGCACATCATTTTATCTTTGATACTGGCTGCGTCTAACAACGCGCAGCTCACCGAGCCCCGGATGTTACTTGTCGGCCCTTGTGGGTTAAAATCAGCCACCTGGTCCCTGCTGGGATCTGGGCCCCGCCCGTGTTGCCCCCTGCGTGGCTCCGTGTCCTCCAGCAGCCTGAGGGTCCGGTCACTGTGGCAGGTGAGGCGGGCGGTGGCCCCGAGTCCCCACCCCAGGGAGGCTGGGGAATCTGGGAGTCTGAGCCCGCAGCTCCGGGTGGGTGGCTCTGCTGAAAGGCTCGCCTGGGGCCCGGGCCGGGAAGGGGCCACCGCAACCCCTTGGGAAGCAGTGGGCCGTTCAGTGACAGCCCTAATCAGATGTCCCCGGAGAGCCCGGCCCACGCTTGACTAGCCGGGACCATGGAAACCCGGACGGCCTCAGGGGACACTTTCGGTGCCAGCGGGCCAGAGTGGAGTGGGGGGACAGCCAGCGAGCAGATGCCAGCAGACCCCACACAGGCCCCAGCTGGGCTCTCAAGGGCTGGGGTGAGGGGCTGAGGCAGGGCTCTGGAGGAGCACTGTGTATCTCTCCTTGCGGCCTTCCCACGCGCTGTCTCAGGCCTCTGTCCCTGGGCCGGGTTCCTGGGCTCCTCTCCTCTGTCTGGTCACCCCGGCTCCGTCTTCTCTGTCCCAGCCCAAGCATGGTCCCTCCAGGCAGGGGTCTCTCTACATCTCAGTGTCCAGCAACTCTCGAGATTAATGTCTCAAGAAAACCTATACAGCCAGGCATGGTGGCACAAGCCTGTAATCCCAGCACTTGGAAGGCTGAGGCAGGAGGATTGTTGTGAGTTGGAGACCAGCCTGGGCTACAAGGTGAGCTCAAGGTCAGCCTGAACTGCATAGCAAGACCCTGTCTCAAAAAGACAAAAAAAAAAAAAAGAAGAAGAAGAGCCTATTCAGTGAGTTTATGGGGTCTCATTATACTGTGCAGGTTGGCCTCAAACTCCCAGGCTCAAGTGATCCTCCTGCCTCAGCCTCCCGAGTAGCTGGGACTACAGGCACACATTACCATGTTTGGCTAACGGTTTAATGAATGAATGAGTTAATTAAATGAATTACCGAATCCTTGGGACCCTCCTCATAGCATTTTCTACTTTGTTCTCTGATCAGCTCTGTATAGAGCTGTTGTTGGGCTCAGTTTCCCCTCTCTGTAAATGAGGGCAATATAATAATGCATACTCAGAACGGGGTCAGGCACGCATGGTTTCTAGTGAACGGGGTGCTGATTATCTATGTCTCTGGCACCCAGACTCTAGGGCTGCGCCTAAGAGGGGCTCCCTAAAGGTTTGTTGATTGAACTAGCAAAGTTTAGGGTTGATACTAGAAAGAAGAAAGCTGAGAGACAGGAGGGTCCCCAAAGGTGGGTATGGAGGGTCCCTAAGGGTGGGACATAGGACAGCCGGAAGCTGTGGACCCTAGCAACGCCCCTGCCTTCTGACACAGCAGCAGTGCATGCAAGGCTGTCCAAGCTGCTTCCCGTCTGCATTCATTTCCGGCCTTGGAAGAACCAGCCTGTGGTTTCCCCTGAGACCCCAGCATGGCTGCTCCCCACAGGGCTGGGCTCCCACTCCAGGGCCCAGCCTGCAATAAAATACAATGTGGTAAAAATAAATAAAGTAAAATAAAATAAAATAAAATGCTGGTGCCTGGGTCCTGCCCCAGAGATTCAGTTCAGACCTAGCACCGGCATTTACTAAAACCCCCAGGTGCTGAGCCCCTGTCATCCTAGCCATTCAGTAGGCTGAGGCAGGAGGATCACAAGTTTGAGGTCAGTCTGGGCACTTTAACACCGTCTTGTCTCAAAATAAAAAATAATAGGGGGCTGGAGGTCTAGCCCAATGGTAGAGCACAGGCCTAGGTTTTTTTTTTTTTCTTTCTCCTTGTTATGTGGTGCTGGGAATTAACCCCAGAATCTTCACTCTGAGCTGCATCCCCAGCCCTTTTTATTTTTCATAATGAGCCAGGGTCTTGCTAAACTAAATTGCTAAGGCTGGGCTTGACCTTAAAATTCTTCCTCAGCTTCCCGAGTGCCGGGCTGGCCAAGGCGCGGGGCTGAGAGCTATCCTTTGGATCCGAGCTGTGAAAGGAGGACGACCACACCCTGACTGGGCCGGTTCACAGGCTGCGGAGGACAAAAGGTCCCAGACGGGAAGGTGTTCGGGGAACCTTGTCCAGCACAGAGCTTTTATGAGTAAGAGTCTGGCGGGGGACATTGGCAATAGCAGTGGTTGCAGGCTTGCGCTCGGGGACCCAGATGCCCCTTCGGCCGCCCACAGCCGTCCAGAGCCTCCGGCACCTGGACCACCCGGTGGGGGAGGGCCGGGTCGCTGCAGACAACTGGGGTTTCGGGGCTGCCCTGCCCCGCCCCCCAGCCCACCCAGGCCCTGCAGGAAAAGGAATGGGGCGGGGATAAGCCTGTGGGATCAAAGTGTGCGGCCAGGTGTCCTTCCTCTGACCTTTCTGCTCCTTGCCCTCTGCCACCCGGGCCTTGGCCCACACCGGGAGGCCTCCGGGCTGCAGCTGCACCCAGCGGGGCCCCCGCCCCGCCCCTCGGCTCTGCGCCTCTCTGCTGGACGCCAGGTCCACTCATGCTGGCCAACACGGTCCAGAGCAGTAATGCTTTTCCCACTTACCGGGCTTTTATTTGCAGTGCTAGGGATCGAACCCAGAGCCTTCCCACTGAGCTATCTCCCCAGCCCTTTTTTATTTTTTATTTTGGGACAGACTCTCCCTAAAGCGCTAAGTGGCCCAGGCTGGGCTTGACCTATATGATCCTCCTGCCTCAGCCTCCCGAGTACTGGGACTACAGGAGTGTGCCACCACACCTGGCTTCAGAATTCTTTAATATGAAACAAACATCAGACTTTTTCTGGTTTAAGCCATTTATTTTGCTTTCCTGCTCCATGTCACTGAAGTTTGTTCTTAACTTCAGCTGGAAGCCAGTGACCATCCCACTAGGAACACTTTGGAAGGTGATGTCACCGCCAGGTGCCACGGTGCCGGTGCCACGCCCCGGAAGTGACGTCACCAAGGGCCCTCCTCACCCCAGCTCCCCTCTGGCCAGATTGTTCGGTGAAAACAGTCTTCCTCGGTCCTCAATAGAGCTTTGTCCCTCTTGTCTCATCCCCAGGTGCCTGTCATTTCCTTGCTATCCTCTACTGTCTTCCCCCAAATAAACCAGGTCTTATATTAATTTTTGCTCCAAAGGACACGATAGGGCTTATTTTCAGGAGATGTCTTGTTTATCACGGACGACAATCTACACTGGTTCAAATACAGTCACGTCATCTTCTGGAACATCGCCCTAACTTTCCAAACCCTGAACCACTGGCCCCAAACTCCCCTGCCCAGCAACAGGGCTGCCCTCAAATGAGCGTTCTCTGTCCCCAGAGCCGGTATGGCACATCGGCGACACAGCTGCTCCTGGTCTTGTCCCACGAATTCTTCATCCAGGCCACAGCCTCTTGCAGGCTGGGCTTCGCAAAGTTTCCTCTAAAACGGTGTTAACATAAGATTTACAGGAGTGGCGGCCACCTATAACCCCAGATTCCCATGAGTTCCAGGCCAGCCTGGGCTACATAGTGGACCCTGTATCAAAAAGATTATACATTACCATGATTATTTTACAATTCAATACATCCATCGTGCATTGCAACGGACCTCCTGAGTGCATCCATCTGGCTGATGATCTTAACTGGGACTTATTTGGGCGGTAGGGCTTATATAATGAGTATACTGGAAAAAAAAATCATGCTAGGGCTTATTTTCCAGTTAGGTCTTATTTTCGGGGAACTGTGCTAGCTGCTCAGTGTCCCGGCCCCTCCCCAGGCTGTGTCCCCTCCCTTCCCCCCGCCCCATCCCGGTGCCCTTCCCGTTGGTCTCTGCTCTGTAAGCTTCAGCCAGTGCATCTGACAAGTGAATCGGTGTCACTGGGTTAATGTGTCACCTTCCCAAGGAGCAGACGTGCGTTTCTGACAGGGGCCCTCTGGGAATGAGACCTCGGCCCCCAGCGACACGGGAGGCCACCCCGGCTCCAGGTGCGGTGTGGCTTCCTCCCCCGGCTCCGTCCTCCTCCACCCTGCCCCCTCCCTGGCACAGCCGGCTAGGCCAGTGCCAGGTCCCCGCCCTCTACTTTCGGGAGCCTCTGTACCGAAAGTGAAAGGAGGCCTGCAGAGAAAAATAATAAAACCACAGAAAGAGAAGAAACAGCTGGCAGAATATTGGAAAAATTCCCAGGCGGGAATTCCCAACCCCCCGGGGCTCTTCCAGGGCCAGGAAGTTCTTGCAGGGAAGGGAGGCTGGGGCCAAGGGGACGGTGGAGAGGACCTGAGGGTCCCAGGGTCCCAGGGAGGACCCGGCCTTTGCCCCGGGAGGGCAGCACGAGCAGGGAGCGGCTTGGCAGCCGGGCTGTGTCCGGCACGAAGGGCGGGTACCGGGGGAAGCGCCGCCTGCGGTAGGCTCGTCCCAACGGGCAGGCGCAAGACCAGCGTGGCTGAGCAAGGCCCTGCCAGGGATTGTTGGCCAACAACGGGGCTGGAGCAAAGAAATGTGTGGCGGACCTGGACACTGAGCTTAGGGGCAGCTGTGGGAGGCTGACCAGAGACCCGGGTGGGCCACTGTGCAAGCAGCACCGTATCTTCCAGGGGAGTCGGGACCCCTGGACCCCTCACCCCCCACAAACTGCAGAATAAGAGAAATCCAGTGCCAGGCATGGTGGCGCGCACCTGTAATCCCAGCATTCCGGAGGCTGGCACAGGAGGAGCACTCCAAGGCCAGCCTGAACTACAGAGAAAGACCTGTTTCTAGCTATAATTATTTTTCTCTTTTGGTTTTTTGAGACAGGTTCTCGCTGCGTAGTTCAGGTTGGCCTTGAACCCACTATGTAGCCCAGGCTGGCCTTGAACTCACAGCGATCCTCCTGCCTCAGCCTCCTGAGAGTGCTGGAATTACATGCGCAAGCCATTACACCTTGCTTAGTGTTACCGATCATCGTTATTTCAGCCCCCAGGGCAGAGGAAGCCAAGCAGGTGAGAAGCAGGCCTGGGACACAGGAGGCCCTCAGTGGCTAGGAGCTGAAGCTCGCAGTTCTGTGGACTCTGCCCACAGACACTGCTGGAATGCGTGTCACATGCACACACCCCCGTGCCTTTGCTCAGGCCACTCCTGCCTCTTGCAAGGCCTCACGCCCCTTAATTCCTACCCGTGCTTCCCACGCCAGTGCTAGCCTCTCCTCCCCCCAAAAGCAAGAACGCACACAAAACAAGTGCTCAGTAAACACCCAGCGATTTGCAGTGGGGGTTTTATGCCTCGGCCCTGGAGCAGCTTCCCCTCTGACTTCTGGGTAGCCCCCAAACCAGAGCACCCCGGATACTCCATCTGGCCTCGGGGGCTCTGACCCTCAGAGAGGGCTTCCTGGGTGAAGCCGCCTGGGTAAGTAGCCCGGGGCGGACCTGCGGTCTCCCGTGCCCATTTCCGGCTCCGCAGAGAGGCAGGAGTCCGCCTGGAGGCCCCAGCCGCGGCTCCAGGGCCAGCAGCTGCCCAAAACGCAGCTGTTTACACACTAAAAAAAGAAATTCCATGGCGACCAGTGGGCTCCAGCCAGCTCCCCATGGAAGGCGGTAAGTTTCAAAATAATCCCCAGTGACAGGAGGGTGCCTCACCCAGCCCTCAACAAAAATGAAAGAGGGAAACAAGGGCGAAATCCGAGCCGGCGTGGCCGAAGCCCACGCGATGGTCTGGACCAAGCCGCCGGCAGCGAGAGGGTGGTGCGGGCAAAGCAGGAGCCGGATAAAGGGCCGCAGGCGAGCGCCCGGGGCAGGGGGTCCTCTGGACCACGCGCGGGCCCGCCCTGGCAGCCTGGCTAGGGGGACGGGCCTGACCATCCTCTCTCAAGCCCTCTGCTTCAGCGTGCTGGGGATGGAAGCCAGGGCCCGAGAGTGCTGGGCCAGGGTCCTACCACCGAGATGCACCGCAGCCCCGTGGGGCTCGTCAGCCCCCCAACGAACACACGAGCGCACACGCACGCACACACAAATGCGCACACACACATGCACAGGCGCACACACGCAAACAGGCGCACACATGCACACACGAGCCCACATGCACGCAAACATACGCACACACACACGCGCACGCACACACACAAACGCTCACACACGCGCATACACGCACACACGAGCCCACATGCTCGCAAACATACGCGCACACACACGTGCACGCACACACACAAACGCGCGCACACGCGCATACACGCACACACGAGGCCCCATGCACACAAACATACGCACACGCGCACGCACACAAACGCGCGCACACACATGGCCGTGCGCACACGCGCACACGCGGCCGGGAACGGACGCCCGTTACTTCTGCCGTTCCGCGGGGCAAGCTGAGGTCGCAGCAGTCCGCTCCGGCTGCCCAGGAGCGCGGTCAGGTCCCCTTCGCGCCGCAGCCCCCGTGCACGGTCACCCCGTGGGCGGGTGGGCGGCAGGCGAAGCGGCACCTCCTGGAAGCCCGCGCCGCCTCCCCCAGCCCCGCTGCCGGCTGCAGAGCCGCTCTGCTCCGCGGGGCGCGGGGTCCCCGCCCTCCCGGGCCCGCGTCGGGGCCGCTCGCTGCCCCCTGCTGCCCCCTTGTGGCCGGAGCCGGATCTGCATGCAAGGGACCGTCCTCTCGGGCAGTCCGGGCGACACTCCTGTCCCACCGGCCCCGGGCGATGGGGCCGCCACGGCACGGGCGACGGCGGCAGCCAGCGGTGCTCAAGCCCGGGGTCGTCCCAGGCGCTTAGGGCCGCCAGACGTCGCCGCGGTGCTGGAGCTCCAGCCGCCAGCGTGGGAGCCCAGACACTGCCGCGTGCTCACTGCCCCTCCCAGGGACCTCTTCCGGCTGTGCAGGGCTGTGCCCCCGTCCCCCGAGTCCAGAGCCAGCTTCCGCAGTGACTTCATGCCCTCGCCTGCACCTTTAGAACTCAGGCCCGGGGTGGCTTCCCCCTGCCCCCAGGCTGGTGCTGTCCCCACTGCTGCCCCCATTGACGCCGCTCTTCACCCCGCGGTCACTTCTGTTCCCTGCACGGCCTCCCAGGAGACCCTCGGCCTCTGTCTCGCCCAGAGCTTTGCAGCCAGGACCCCTCCCAGCGCTCCACGGCGTTACTTCACGCACCCTGGGGCCCCTGGAGGCACTGCCAGTGACTGAAGTGAGGAGAGGTGTGGCGGTGCTGCCTGTACTCCCAGCACTCTGGGAGGCTGAGGCAGGAGGACTTCGAGTTTAAGCACGGCTGGTATCTGTGTCTTGCTGGCACTGCTGGACTGACTGTAATAACAGAATTTGGGCAACAACTCGCCCACGATCCTTTTGACCTCGACCAGCTCCGGGCCTGATTTCAACACAGCAGTCAGTGTGCTTTAGGAGCTGGAACAAACCACGCTCACGTCGGTTAGGTAACAATAGAAACATCTGCCCGCAGCGCCCCAGAGCCCTGCCCCGGGCGACCCGCATCTGCCCGGCTCGGGCACAGCGCCGTGGAGCCCCGGCCCTACCCGGAGCCCTGGCCCGACCTGGGCGCCGGGCCTGGACTCCAGCCTACCCTCCCGCCGTGCGAGCTCCAGCTCTGGAAGGCACTCTCTCTCTCTGGAAATCGGCTTCCCCACTTCAGAGTGGGGCCATGGTGTCTGCTCCCGCCCTGTGCACACGCGCGTGTACACACACACACACACACACACACACACACACACACACTGCCCAGCCCGACGCGCACTCACCCTCTGCTTTCTCCAGCACAGCCTTTGACCTCGAGTGAGTACCGGGCGGGGTGGGGCCGAGGCCGGGAGGACAACACCAAGCCCCACAGCCCTCAGGGCTCCGGGGCCGGGCACAGTGGGGCGCGTCCCGCTCGGCGTGAGGTGTGTAGAGGCAGCAGTGTGGCTCCCACCCCACTACCAGGAGCGCGGTTCCCTCCAGGGCGAGCCCCTGGGGACCCGGAAGGGTCCGGACTATGGCAAGATGACACAGCCCGCGGGAGAGCAGCCCCCAGGACCGCTTCTGAGAGACCTGCTTGGGCCTTTCACGACCAGGGCTGTGCACTGCCACGCAGCCGGAAGGGTACAGGGCGCGAACTTGCTTTCGCTTTCTCTTGTACCGAGGATGAAAGTGCTCTAGCTGACCATCCCAGGCTTTTTTTTTAAAACTATTTTTGAGACAGGGCCTTGCTAAATTGCCCAGCCTGCCTCAGCCTCCCAAGTAGCTGGGATTAGAAGAGCTGTGTCATTATGTTCAGGACGAATTTACTTTTAAAACATGTTTTGTTAGGCCGGGCGTGGTGGTGCACGCCTGTAATCGCAGCACTTGGGAGGCTGAGGCAGGAGGATAGATGTGAGTTTGAGACTAGCCTGGGCTACAAAGGGAGCTCAAGGCCAGCCTGAACTGCATAGCGAGACCCTGCCTCAAAAAGACAAAAACAAAAAACAAAGAAACACATGTTTTGCTGTAAAAATTGTTTTATTTATGCTCCCCTCCCCCTCCGCCAAAAGCAAATTTTCGGGGCCCAAGCATGTAACTCAGCAGTAGAGCACTTGCCTAGTGTGTGTGAAGTCTAGGGTTCGATGCCGAGTACTGCAGAAAAAAAAAAAAAAACCCATAAAAGTTAATCATACTGTGATAAGAAACATCTCCTAGTAAGGATTTACTAGGAATGCTTGCCTCACAAAAAGGAAGAAAACGGGTCTGGGGATTCAGCTCAGCGGCACAGCGCCTGCCTGGCAAGCTCAAGGTCTTGAGTTTGATTCCCAGTAGCAAAAAAAAAAAAAAAAAAAAAAGAAAGCCAGTTGAATTGTCAGTCCTGCATTTGAAGGGACTGCGTCTTTCGCAAGGCGATCGCCGACTCTTATCCGCGGCGTCCCGGGCGTGGGCGCCCACCTGCTCCCCCGCGCCTCCCGGCCACACACCTGCTGCCAGCACATCGGTGCCAACAAGGGCGGGCCTGGTAACCCTGCGCCCCGCGCTGCCGCGCCCCGATACTGAGACGCGATGGAGCAACGCGGCCCCCGCCCGGGACCCTCCCGCCCTGCCGCCCGGCCGC
>NW_004955437.1:6301131-6311868 GCF_000276665.1 Chinchilla lanigera
TGCTCCCGGCCGGATCGGGGCGTGGCACCGCGGACGCCGGGGCAGAGGGACTGCGGAGATGGGCGAGAGTCCCCCGGCAGGCGGGCCTGCGCCTCCCGCACGGCCGCCGCGGCGCTGGCTTCAGGGCCGGCTCGCTGGCGAGGTTACTGGGGCCCGCGTTTCCAGCACGGTGGTCAGCGTGTCCCGGCTCCTCCTACTCCCTGGGCCCGGACTCAGGTCACGTGCTTGAGCCCCAGCCACAAAGTCAGGAATTTAATTCAAAATAGTTAAGGGTCACTGCCATTTTTATTTTTGCAAAAGAGAAATCCGCCCGTGAAGCCCGCGCTGTTGGGACAGGCTTTGGACGGGCTGGGATCGCACCGCCGAGCCCCTCGCACTGGAGTGGAGAAAGGCAGCCGCGCCTCAGCGCCCTCTGCCCCCAGACCCTGGAGCCGGGGTCGCCCGCAGCAGCAGCGGGAGCGCGAGGAGGAGCCAACCAGGCTGCTGCTCCCAGCAAGGTCGGGCCGGGCGCTGCACCTGGCAGCCGGGGCTGGGGTGAGTGCGGCGGGCGAGGTGCCAGGCGAAGGGCACGGAGGCTGGCACAGGAGGGGTGAGACTGTCACCGTGGCCCCTCTGACTTCCGTGGGCAAGCCATAGGCGCTTAACTCGGGAACAGTCCACTGCAGACGAACTCAAGACTGCCGGGGAGGGGACAGCTGGCCGCAGTCCCCAGAGATCAGAGGACTCCTGTGTGCGGCAGAAGAGATACTCAAGTATGATTTGTTACCTCCACCTTTCAGGGGAGGAAACCAATGATCTGCCCTGCACTCCCAGCTCAGACAGTCTGAATTTAGGGTGTCTACTGTGAAAACTCTGCCCTCCCAGCTGGGCATGGTGGCACACGCCTGTAATCCTGGCACTGCGGAGGCTGAGGCAGGACAGCTATGAGTGTGAGGACAGCCTGGGCTACGCAGCGAGATGCTGTCTCAAGAAACTTAAGCAAATGAAAGAAGACAGTTACCCACTTTGATGCTGGGACTTGAACCCAGGGCCTCTGGTTTGCTAAAGTGGAAGCCCCATCACAGAGCTACACCCTGGGCCTAAAAACCCACTTTTATGAAGAGCCAAGTCGAGGCTTAATTAATTGCCCCTGCCATCTTCCCGGCAGCCCTGTGACTTCAGAGCCCCTTTCTGGGACCCGTCCAGCCGTTTTAGCCCACGTCCCTCCGGACCTTGGACCACAGCTGTGTCCCCGGTGGTGAATGTGCTAGCTCTGTGGGAACCCCGAGGCACATCCGGGGGGGTTCCTGACTGACTGGCAGACTCGGATGTCACCTGGGCTGGTCTCCCCCAACTAGCTGGAACCCCAAGAGCAGGTCACTGGGCCCAGCTCACGCACAGAGGCGCCATTGGCCGCAGCACAGCAGGCTGTGCCCAGTGCCGAGATGACAGCAGGTCTGCCGACTCCCTCTTTCCCGGTGAGGAAAGCCGCATCCTGTATCCTCCAGCGCCTGGAAGTGGCTCCTGGATGAGCCAGGATTCAAAGCAAGGACGCTGGTTTTCACGCCTCCCAGCAACAAGCTCAGGACCGGGTGCTGCATCCTTCCCCGTCACTGTGACCCTCCATGTGGAGGGACAAGTCCACACCCTCACCTCTGAACATGGGGCTGGGACCATGCGCTCCAAGCGGCCTGCAACCCGGCCGTTTCGGCGCGATCTCTGCAGAGCTGCAGACCTGAGCAACCTGCCAAGTCCCTCCGCACAGCCCTAGTCACATCCACCCTACCACAGGCCCGTCAGAGGCGTTTCCCTGTCACCCGCTGCATATCGGGAAAGTCTGCTACCTTTGCTTCCATCTACACCTACACTAAGGACTTCTCAAGTCTGCTGGGCACGGCGGTGCACACCTGTAATCCCAGGACTCGGGGAGGAGCACCCAAGTTTGAGGCCAGCCTGGGCTAGTGAGACCCTCTCAGAAAACCAGTAACACCTGCAGCACTGTATCCACTGTATTGTAGCTCTATGTAGTATGTACCTCAGATGCATGATTCAAAGCTACTGTAGGCAAGTACCAACAGGATGGTCAATACCACCTACTTGTGCAATCGCATGCAAAACTTTCTAGGTAAGCCGTACAAATTACCCTAAGAAAAGGAGGCCGAGGGCTGGGGATTTAGCTCTGTGGCATAAGCGCCTGCCTGACAAGCACAAGGTCCTGAGTATGATTCCTGGTACCAGGGGAAAAAAATGTCAACATTCGTTACCCCAGCAGACGGCTGTTGTGGGCTATGGGAACCGTGTCCAGACAAAAGCAGAACATCTGTTTATCTGTATTTCTTCAACGTAATTAAATTTGGGTGACAAAGTGCTTACTGGAAAGAGAGGTTTAAAATTACTAGCGCTTTAGAAACTGCTTCTTGAGGGTTATTCTTTCAAAAACTTGAGCCCAGGGGCTGGGGATTTAGTTCAGTGGCACAGCGCCTGCCTGGCAAGCACAAGGTTGTGAGTTTGATTCCTGGTACCAGAAGAAAAATTTAAAAACCAAACAAAAAAAACTTCAGCTCAGAACTTACTGTTATATTCACTTGATCTCCATGCCCTTTTCCAAATGATTCAACAGGTGTAGTAGCACATACCTGCATCCTAGCACTCAGGAGGCTGAGGCAGGATCGTCACAAGTTCAGGGCCAGCCCCACCCCCAGGCTAAATCACTATTGAATGAAATACTGAATGAAATGGGGCTTTAAAAAGGGGGTAGAAATCTTCTAACTCAAGCAATTTTCCTGCCGCTTTTTAGGCGGCTTAATTTTGCCCTGGAAACGGGAATATTCTCCATCTCCCTCCCAGGCAGCCCCCCGAAAGCAATGTAGTTTATCAATGGCTGAGATTTCCATTCGCTTGACACATTGCCACCTTCACAGTGAAGGACTTTTTATGTTCCCTCAAGATGGTCTTGCTATGTAGTTTTGAGCGTGGTCTCCCTCCCCAGTGCTGGCGTTAGACATGCGCCACCACAGCCAGCCAATTCCCTAAGACTCCTGCAGTGCAACGACACAGTGTTCCAAGTGTTAGCTGGAGACTCCTTTGTGGCTACTGGCCTGTCCTGTCCAGATGAGCACCAGGTTACTCAACACAGAGCTACCGCACTGGAGTGTCCGCAGCTCAGCAGAAGTGCTGCACTGCCAGGGTGAGTACTCCCGCCTCATCCAAGCAAGTTTCAGTAATGCCTTCTCAGCCTCAAGCAGGCTGCAGGCTACAGGCAGAAACATGTTCAGGCGTCCAATGAATTCTAACAAAATGAAAAGAACTAGTGTACCAGAGTGTTCAGCTAAGAATATATGCCAATTTTTCTTCTGCTACTGTAATCGTAAAAACCTGTCATATATATATACATATGTATTTCCTGCTACCGGGAATAGAACTCACTGCTGGGAAGGCGCTGTGCCGCCGAGCTAAATCCCCAGCCCTTTATATATATATAAAATTTAAAAAAACAGGAACCAGAGGCAGCAGTGTGGCAGTACAGATATACATGTGAAAGGGATTATCAAGTAGGTCTGACAACTGAACCTTGTTCAAGATTCTGAAAACGTCATTTAGAAAAAGTATCCACCAGTGGTGTGTTCAACCAGGAATGCTTTCTCCCATAGGCTTGGGCATCAACCACCACTGACAGCAGTCCAACAGGGTGAAGATGCCACCAACAGATTGCACGCCCACGGCAAAGTCCTGCAAGATACTCAAGTATACAACTAATTTATACATTTCTCTAATTTATAAATTGTTAGTTAATCAGATACTTGAAAGCATTACTTTTCCTTAGACGCTCCCACGAGTTAGCACCAAGTGTTAACAGTGACCTCTAGCGAGCACCTGTAGTCACTGCAACCTGGCAGGACCGCCTTTCCCTACTACACCAACGCAGAATGTAGATGGGGCTGTCGACGCCATCTAAAAGCCTGTCACAGTTAAGGTTTTTATCTATTTTCATATCCTACACTTTTTATAAGCTATAAATAAAATTGCACTGGACATCCTTATTAAAGTGATTATAAACTGTGACTCTAACACAAGGCAGGACCGCGAGGTTAACTTAGGTCCTGAATTCTCTAGTCTGCGAGTTGCACAGGGACCTAGAAATGTCCGTGCTCATTTTCAAAAGCAGTGCAACCCGTAAGTCATCTTCTTTTACCAACTCCTTAGCTACCTTGGCCTGTTCCTGACAGGAAGGTATTGAGTATAGGGAAATTGCAAAGCCCAAAAGGTCCAAACTCAGACGTCCTAGTGAACCAACAGGAGTCTGAAAAATAAAGCTTCCCCCGAAAATGTGCTGCTGTGAAGATTCACACTGAATCTTCTGAACAGCCGTGCTCTCTTGTTGAGTTGTATGAATGGCTAAGGGGACACTACTGGAAACCCGTTCTAGGACCTATGGTCTATCTTGCTTCTTACAGATGTAACTCAATGCAATGACTTAGCTCTTTAGGACTGGCAATACAGATCCAAACTAGAGAGCACGCTTAAGGAAACTAAGCCACGAGACCGTTGCATTATGATTTAATCTAATTGCACAGAAAGCCTGAAATTACAGCTCTTCCCGATTTCTAAGAGGAAGGGTACGCATGCCTCCATACTCAGTTCTGCACTGTTACAGGTGAACCATACTGTGAGAATTGTACACGACGGATCAGTTTGGAGTTCCCATGCAACATTTCAAATTACAAAATGGAAGCAATTTTTTGAATTGGAGTATTTTCATGCTGAATAAAAGCGGTTTTTGGGGGGTAACTTCTGGGTTACACATGTACCAGGTTGCTGCTTACTAAATTTAAAATGTCAGTCACTAAGTGTAATGGACCCTGAAATGGCTCTTAAATTCCTAAAAATTGGTTAACTTCTAATCATCACTTAGACGGTAACCAAAAATCCCCTTCACATTACAAGATTAACCCATACTGCGTGTCAGGTGTTTCTTGGAAACTCAGAATTGTGTAACCAACTGCTTTCCACGGGTAAGAAAATGCTAACAGTGGGTTCAACTGACTATTACACAATGACGCTATTTTATTAATTCAAAAGCACTTTACAAGAAAATATAAGTATGGCTTCCAATAGGAATGTTATACCTGGA
The DNA here is from genome assembly GCF_000276665.1 of Chinchilla lanigera. Taxonomy (NCBI): domain Eukaryota; kingdom Metazoa; phylum Chordata; class Mammalia; order Rodentia; family Chinchillidae; genus Chinchilla; species Chinchilla lanigera. Next base: position 6,306,242 of record NW_004955437.1, read on the forward strand.
CTTGGTATCAAGCTCATATATTTTGAGTTTGCAAGGAAAAACAAGCTTCCAAGTTAAATAACAATTTGTAACCAAAACTTTAATCCCAAAGAGTCTCACAAAACATATTACAAATGACAGCATGAAAAAAAATCTTGCACAGTAACGCAAAGTTCAGCTCTACAATGTACCCTTAAACAGGCAGGAGGTTGGTTCTCTTGAAATCTCAGGTTTCCAAATAAAGATACAAACAGCTACACATTCATATACAGCATCACATAAGGAACGTGTGACGAAGCAAAGGTAAACTTTCTTGAAATTTACCTGCTTCTTCTATGCCAATCAGGAAACCTCTGCCCAGCACGAAGACCAGTTCCATTTCCTACAACACGCTCACCTAGATTCGTGTGCAGCCTGGATCTTTACCTGTTGGCATGCTCACACACCATCACCTCAGCTATGAAACAGGTCTTGTTTAATTTTTGCCAGTTTTGTTTCCGTAACATTAGGACAACACACTTTAACTAGGCGGAATTTAGAGGTTTATTATCAGTCTATGCCAAGACTAAAGTTCAACGCAAATTTAATTTTGCTTAAGGGAACATTGTAAAGTAACAATTCTTGGTATTACATGCCTCGTATGATCCATTGCAAACCATAGAGAATTACATTGTTGTGTGTCACTGTTCCAAGACACGAAGGTGAACAGCTAAAACATCTTAAAAATGTATCAAGCTTATGAAGTCTCAAAACAAAACTTGAATTTTCTGTACATACTCCCGTCAATGAAGTTAATTCCTGTACATCACTTCTCTTGCAAACCGGTCTTCTATTTCCTTTCATTTGACCTAGATCGGCTAATAAAACAAAAAATAAAATTAAATTTCATATCTGTACCTTGGCACCACTGAATGACATCAACAAAGTTATGGCTCATGAGACAGAATTTATATACAGAAGATCTTAAATGGCTCAGTTCAGAAGACCTTACCTGCGAGACCTAGAGAAGGATCGGGACGGCTTGTGATTTCTCTCCCTAGACAGTGATCTCTCTCTTCTCCTATCTCTAGAAAGAGACCTAAACCAAAAAGAAAGAAGGTCAAGCTGACGCAGTCACAATTACACCTAGCAAAGAGATCTTTAAAGTCCCTGAAGACTCAAGACCTGGCCCACCCTGCAATTTTAATTCAACATCAGCCATGTACAGCCGAGCCCACTGGACTCCCTACTGCCGCCAGCCAGTGCTCAGAGAACAGCTCAGCAGTCTCCGACTTGGTGCTTCTGAGAAAGCGGCCCCCACACTGTATTTACCTGCTCCGGCTGCGAGAGAAACTTCTCCTTCGTGGAGATCTAAAAGCAGAAATGAGAAAATTAGGCTAATCATCCATTAGTATTTATGGCGTGAGGCAATTCCCAACTTTTCAATCTCACTGTTGGGCCCAGTGAATGTGCCGAAGAACTGGCACCCATCGTCCAAAAATAAAAAAAGAAAAGAAAAAAAGGGCACAGAAGGATTAAGGAACAAAAGCTCAAGTGAAAAGCAGGTAATCCAACCATGGATTCATTTTAACAAAGAATGCTTCACAGCAGATCTGTCCAATGCAAAACTTCATGTCAAACTAACTTCGCTACCCAAACACCACACCAAAATGTAGTCCCAAAAACAGTACCATAGACCAGTATTTGGAACCCATGCAAACCTGTAAGTCCGTAACAAGACTTAGGTGCCAGGTGGAGTGTCATTTTGTGAAAATGCCGTAGGTGTCAATACCGATGCCATTTAGTGCTACATTAGAACTCCATTTGTGATCGTCCCATTTAGGAGTGTGTTCAGGCTTATCACAATTACCTTAGCTTGGCCCACACTTCTCCCCCAAAATTTTGAAAACTGTTAGTAAAACCATTTAAAGGTGATAGGATTCAACCAATTTTTGCTGGGAAGAAAAGCTAAAATCTGTTAGAGATATTAAAATTTTTAGTTTGGCATCTCACACATGCAAATAAGTTTCACTTGAAGATCGTTACAAGTTCCCTATCACCCTTAAAAGTTTTTCAAGCAATATATATGTACGTTACCATTCAATTATGCACAGCCAGCCTTTGATCCAGAAAAAGAATTACTTTTAAGCCGCTTACTCCTTATTTTAACCAGCAGTAAACTGTATAAGCAGGAAAAACTTACTAGTTTTGGGTTTCAACAAGCTAGAAATGGTGAGGTGAGGCTGCCGGACTGACGGCCAGGAAGAATTTGCTGAAAAGGTTTTGCCAGATGTTGCGTTGGATTTAGTTGGTTGGCGAAGGGGGTGTTGTGGATTTTTCCTGCTTTTTTGTTAGCCGAAGGCTGCTGCTGTAGTTGTTGTGAAGACATTTGGTAAATAAACAGCTGAGCTGATTGGCCAGGAATGTGTGGGCGGTCGAGGTGGCTGCTGCCGATTTGGTTAAGGTTGGAGAGAAGGCTGAGAGAAAACAGCATGCTCGGGAACCAAAGGGCGGTGCAACCTGACGACTGGCCAGCCTGGGTCATGTGAAACGACACCAGCCAAGCTGAATGGGGCGCGCTGGTCACATGACGCTGAAAGGGCTAGTTGACTGGCTAATGCAGATTCAGAGGGTGGTGAGAAGAGACATGATGGTGACTCTGTAACGGGGTTCATTTTTATTAATAGATGGACCAAAAAGCACAAAAAATGAAAAAAAAAAACAAGCCATCAGTACAACCATCTATTTAGCTAACAAATACTCTTCATTATGATGGGCAACAGTGTGTTGTTTTTCAAAATAGCAAAAGGGGCAAGATTTGAACTCATCTCCTAGGACTTCACCCACCTGTAAGAGGTAAATTCAGTCCTATAGAAACTATTTTGGAGGTTCTGAGGAGATGTGGAGTTAGCACCCAGACAATACTGCCTGGTCCAAGAATGATGTCACTTTCAATTATAAAAAAAACTGAATTCTCTCCTATTTGGGACTGAAGAACAGATGACTGGGATTACTTCTTTTTTAGCCCCCTTTACTGGTCAGTGACTTCAGTTTCAGAATTTCTACTTTACCAGTTGTAACATTAAAACAGCTGCCAGCTTGATAAATATTACAATTGTGCTAACAGAAAACAACATTTTCGTGAAGAGCTAGAATTGAATGTAATGTTTGTCATAATGGAATCAAGAAATGGAAAAAGGCCTAAACTGAAGTATAAGGGAAGACTGGGAAAGACGCAACTATAAGATGAACTAGAAGATAGATCCAAGACAGAAGTTACTAGCTACCAACATGAACAGTGCCCTACAGACAAAAGCCAACACTCAGCACAACTCACATACCCCAAACTACACCCAGCCAGTTTGGTAGAAACCTCTGATTCTTTACAGTTTAAAACCCACCAACAAACTTTAGGAGAAAACACCTGCTCCTACTAGCTACTCCATTACACCAATCCCTCTAAAACACGCTCTCTCTCAAGTACCTGCGGCGAGGCGGAGGACTCCTCCTGCGATAATCATCGCGCGGGCGACGACCCCAGGAAGGAGGAGGGCCGCGATTTCGACTTCTTTTCTCACCATTGGACAGTTCCACTCTGACGCGGCAGCCACATAACGTCCTAGGCAGAGGGGGAGAGGCATTCCATTTTTAACAGTCTAGTCCCGAGAGGCACACCAAAGCAAAATAGTAACCTGACAGCTACTTTGCAGGGAACTCAACTACGTGTCTGCAGACCTCTGTTCAATGTTAATTTGTTAGTAGTTTGGTGCAAAGACCCTTGGGCTTATCTCTGCAGAACAAGCTGTCCTGTGTCTCCATCCTGACTCCTCCCCCTGGAGGCTCATCTCTTAAGAGGAGCTGAGCTGCTACTTACTATGCTGAACTTACTAGTCTCTCTCCTCTTTACCAGCACCCTCCAACTAAACAAGCGGGTATTTTACCCCTTTATGTGACCTCTCTCCTCAATTACTGGGCAGCATTAAATCACAGGCGCACATAGTTCCACCTCCCCCTCCACTCACCCACAACCACGTTTAAGATGCCCTGCTGGGGGAACCGGGAGGGACAAGTCCCAGAAAACTGCTGCTGCAACCCCGCTTGTATGAACAGCCTTGCACACAGCTTCAGAGCAATAGGAACTAACTTTTCATTTAAGTCAACGTGACTTGCTCTCCAAATTCTGAAGCAGAATTTTATTTTTGCATCTTCTGGGCTAACAATTTTCCTAGGTTTCATAGTTCAATGAAGCCAGGAAGAAGTGGAGAAAGTCAACACTCATTACTCTTTGAGACTCAGGCATAAAGGCTGGGCGTGGTGGTGCACGCCTGTAATCCCAGCACTGGGGAGGCTGAGGCAAGAGGATCCTTGCGATTTCGAGGCCAGCCTGGGCTACAAAGTAAGCTCAAGGCCAGCCTGAACTGCAGAGCAAGACGCAGTCTCCAAAAGACTCAGGCATAAGCTGGGTGCAGAGGCGCAAGCCTATAATCCCAGCACTCAGGAGCCTGAGGCAGGAGGATATCCTCCATGAGTCTGAGGCCAGCCTGAACTACAGTGAGCCCTGTCTCAAAAAACGAAACAAAAAAAGACTCAGGTAGACCATCAACTAGTAAAGCAATATAAACACAAAGGACAATACTAGGCAAGTCACACTTCCTAGATTAAATATAAGCTCATTATTAATCTTCCTTAAAAATGAGTATCTGACCCTTTAGTGGTTTTTTCTTTATTTTTGAGACAGCACGTCTCATGTAGTTTGGGACAGCCTGGAACTTGGATGATCCCATCTCAGCGCCCCAAGTGCTAGGATTACAGGGTTGCTTGCATGCGGCTCCGTTATGAAAGCCCTGTAACTTAAAACTTTCAGTTTAAAAAAAAAAAAAGCCAAAAAAATGCCAAGTGTGATGGCACCCGCTTGTAATCCCAACCCTCAGGAGGCTGAGGCAGGATTGGTAGGATTTGCAATCAGCTTGGGCTACACAGCCAGTTCAAGGCCAGCCTGGACTACACAGTGAAACCTTATTTAAAACAAAACAAAACAAAAACACAAACAACAAAAAAGGAGCAGAATATTTACTGTTAGTAGATTTCTTAAGTTACCTTCCATCTAGCTCGCGGACAGCATCAGCTGCATCTCGGGGATCCTCAAATTCAACAAAAGCAAAGCCAGGAGGGTTTCTAGCAACCCACACACTTCGCAGTGGTCCGTAATAGCCGAAAGCTCTTTCCAGCTCCGTTTTGTTGCCATTGTTGCCAAGGTTACCTACATAAACCTTACAGTCCAATGGGCAGGAATCACGATGCATCTCTGTAACAAAGGATACCAAAATATTTATCCAAACTGTACAGTTAAAAGCAAATCCTACAAAGAACTACAAAATGCTAAATAACAGAAGTACTACTATTAAAAGACCCATTTCCACCTATTTTTACTAAAAGCCCAAGGAAACCAAGTTAAGGAAGAAATAAGGCCCTCAAAATAAAACATTTATAAATTAGGAGAGCCGCTGGGTGTGGTAGTGCACGCCTGTAATCCCAGCACTTGGGAGGCTGAGGCAGGAGGATCGTATCGAGTTTGAGACCAGCCTGGGCTGCAAAGAGAGCTCAAGGCCAGCCTGAACTGCATAGTGAGATTCTGTCTCAAAAAGACAAAAAAAAGGAAAAAAAAAAAA
>NW_004955437.1:6313503-6319385 GCF_000276665.1 Chinchilla lanigera
AAAAAAAAAAAAAAAACCCAACAACAAAACCAAGCTACCTTTCTTCTCACCCTCGGCCTATCTAACTTAAAAAACCCCGTCCAAACACATCCTGTTCAGGGCGACCCCACCCTGGGCCCGGTAGTTAAGGAGACCGAACCCCGTAAAAACAAGATTAAAAACTCCAAAACCAGCTCTAAGACCAGAGTAATTCCACTTCCGCCCGTTCACACGGAGGAAAAAAAGCGGGCGACTGGGGGTGCAAAAAAATCAAATCAAAGCAAGCACAGGAAGAGAAGAACGCCCTGAAGGATGCACTGAAACGCCCAGTCTTCATCACTGACTTAAAAAGGAGATTTTTTTGTAAGAGGCTCCGAGAAAATAAGCACACACACCAAAAAAAAAAAAAAAAAAAAAAGGCGCCATAAAATTCAAAGGCCGCAGTCCGGATTACACTCCCGCTACGGGTCCCCTGTCCCTCCCCAAACTCCGGCGACTCCTCTCGCGGGGTGCCCCCACATTTAGGGTGACCAGCACCCCCACCTCCACCTCCAGCAGGGAAGCCCGTCCCCGGCCCGGGAGCCCCCGCCGCCGCCCTGTGCCGAACGTCACAAAATGGCGGCCGCGCCTCTTTGTCTCGTTCTGGCGCCGCCGGGGAGCCCGGCCCAGCCTCGGCTGCCCTCCAGTCCCACCTCCCTCTTACCGTCTCCGGGATCTTACCGAGATCCGGGGTTGGAAATGCGCAGGTTCAAAACCGCACGCTCCCAACAGGGCTTCCCGCTGCCCTCCGACACAGGTCCAGGACACGCGACCAGTAACCCGGCGTCCACGAAATGGCGGACACCGCCTTCCCCTTGCCGCTATTTGTACGCTGTGCTGGTATCACGTGATGGCAGGGCGCGTCCAATGGGAGGCGGCAGAGGCCGTGACGTAACGGATACGAACGCCGCGAGAATCGCGGCCGCGGAGAGCGCGCTCCGGACGTTCCGTCAGGTGGGCGGGGCCAGGGCGTGCCGCGCGCCTGGCGCCGCTTGGACGGCGCCCTCTACGGTGTCCCGCGAGCGTCCTTGGCGCGCAGTTACGTAGCCGCCTCTCCTGCCCTCCGCCTGGGCTGCGGTTGAAGACCAGCGCGGTGGCCGTTAATTACAGAAGCTGAGCAGCGCGCTTAGAAGACGGGCAGAGTCCCTGGCTGTCCGGGCGCGGCGGGCGGTGGCCGCGCGGGGGCCGGGTGTTCCCGCCTCCCCGACTCCTGGCACAGGCGACGGCCACGGCCTCCTTAGCCGGAAGCAGGAACGGGAGGTTGCTGGAAAATACGGAGCTTCGATTCCAAGAGGGGACGCCGGGCCTGGCCGCTGAGCCCCGTGGGGCTCCGCTGGGACCACGCGGCCTGGGGGACGCGGAATACCGGGGACACCCGCTGGGATGTGTGCGGAAGTCGGCGCCTGCCCCTCGCCTGCACAGGCCCGCCAGGAAGTCTGGCCCCTGCCCGCACAGTTACTCCCGGCCAGCCCCCAGCCTAGTCTGATTTAGTGCAGAACGCAGTTGTAGCTGCTCTCGTGAAAAGCGTTAACCAGCCGGGCATGGTGCTGTCATCCCAGCGCTCAGGAGGCTGAGGCAGGAGGATCCTCATGAGTTCCAGGCCAGCCTGAACTGCGTAGCAAGACCCTGTCTCAAAAACAATGCCAAGTATCTGTAGTTGTTCACTCTCCCTTCGCCGAAAGATACGCTAATCATTTTCATATGTATTATCTTGCGCGGATATTTTCTTTTGAAGCCTTACCTCTTATTATGGCTCTTACGAGATATGTAGGCTCCTGGGCAGCGCTAGGAGGCTGAGGCAGGGGTCTGAGCAGTCTGGATGTGATAGTGTGGGCCTGTAATCGCAGCACTTAAGGAGGCTGAGACAGGAGGAGCAGGGCGTGGTGGCACACGCCTGTAATCCCAGCACTCCGGAAGCTGAGGCAGGAGGATTGTTGAGAGTTCGAGACCAGCATGGTCTCCAAAGTGAGCTCAAGGCCAGCCTGAACTGCATAGTGAGACCTTGTCTCAAAAAGACAAAAAAAGGGGGCTGGGGATATAGCTCTGGCGCAAGGGCCAGCCTGGCAAGCACAAGGTCATGAGTTCAATTGGTGGTACTGTTCGATTCTTGGTACCGTTCGATTCCTGGTACCACAAAAGCAAACAAACAAAAACCACACACACAAAAAAAGGAGGCTGAGACAGGGGGACCTATGTGAGTCCAAAGCCAGCCTGGGCTACATAGACCCTATCCCAAAAAACCAAACAAACAAAACATTTGCATTGAGTGATTCGGTTTTTTGGTGGTTGTTTTTTTTTTTTTGAGACAGGATCTTGCTATGTTATTTATGCTGGCCTTGAGCTCACTTTGTAGCCCAGCCTGGCCTTGAACTCACAGGGATACTTGTGCCTCAGCCTCCCAAGTGCTGGGATGACACGCGTGTGCCAGCACACCCGGCTCCATGCCCATCTTGACACCCAGCCAGCCTGGCACACACAAGACAGCCATCAGATGTTCATCAGAAACAAGTAGGTGAGGGGCTGGGGATGTAGTTCAGTGCTGGAGCACATATTTAGCATTTGCAACACCCTAGGTTGCCCAATAAGAAAACGATGATGCTTACATAGAAGCTAAATAACAGTTTATTAAAGCTTAATGTACCTGTTATCCCAGCTATTCAAGAGGCTGAAGCAAGAGGATCACTTGTACTCAACAGTTCGACTCCAGTACGGGCAAGGTAGTGAGACTATGGCCATCAAAACAAAACAAACCAAAAACTAGTAAATGATCACAGGTGTGGTGGTGCATGGGTATAATCCCAGCATTTGGGAGGCTGAGGCAGGAGGATCACCATGAGTTCAAGACTGGCCTGAAGTACGTAGCAATACATAGCAAGACCTTCTCTCAAAAAACAACAAAACAGAACAGTAGAGCTGGGTGTGGTGGCGCACGCCTGTAATCCCAGCACTCCGGAAGCTGAGGCAGGAGGATCATTGCAAGTTCGAGACCAGCCTGGATTACAAAGTGAGCTCAAGGTCAGCCTGAATTGCATAGCGAGACCCTGTCTCAAAAAGACCAGAAGAAAAAAGAAAAAAAAAACAAATAGTAATGTTTAGATGGAAGACAGTTAAGGATTAGTTTTAATTTAAATTAGGCGTTTGTTTCTCTGGTCTCACTTTTCTCTGTTTTTCTTCATTCTTTCCAGGGTCTTTGCACTCATTTAAACTTTTTTTTTTTAAATTTTGAGCCAACTGCTGGTGGAGCAGGCCTGTAATCCCAGCACTCAGGCCACTAGGGTAGGAGGATCACTGCAAATCCAAGGCCCGCCTGAATTTATACAGCAAGATTCTGTCTCAAAAAGCAAAAAGAGCCTAAACCGGGCGTGGTGGCACACGCCTGTAATCCCAGCACTCAGAGGCTGAGGCAGGAGGATTGCTGCAATCCCAGCTCTGGAGAGACCGAGGCAGGAGGATCGTTGTGAGTTCGAGACCAGCCTGGGCTACAAAGTGAGTCTAAGGCCCACCTGAACTGCATAGCGAGACCCTGTCTCAAAAAAAAAAAAAAAAGCAAAAGCCTAAACCATGACTTAAGTTTTACACTTTTATTTGAAATGAGTGCCTCGTTAATGTCCAGTCACTGCTGGGCAGTGATCTGGTCTCTCCCAGTCTGGCTTCTCACAACTACGGAAGTTGTCGGTTTGTGAGCATTCTTGGGCGATTGCACTTTCCTGCCCCGCCCAAACACATCCCCCCTCACCTCCACCATTCACTAATTTTGACCCTGTGTGTATTTTTTTTTCTGGAATTTACCTGAATTATAAAATGTAACAGTCACACTCAAAGCAAATGGAAACTAGGACCCAAAGAAGTTAATTTGCCAGAGGTCACAGAGCGTATAAAGGACAAGGATGAGATTCAGACTCAGCCCGGTCCTGGAGCCTAGTGATCACGGGGTGGAAAGCAGAACTGCCTTGCCTGGAGTCCCCAGATGTCTGCTTTGTTTTTCCGGCTCCGCCCCAGGAGTGAGTTATTGGTCTGGTGCCCTCCCTCCTGGCTGGGCCAGAGGCTGCTTGGTGCTCAAGATGTCCCCCCTCCTGACTTGAGCCAGAGCCTGAGCCTGCTTGGCTGGTATTGCCTTATTTGGTTCTCAGACTGACTCAGAGACTGGGAAGAGTTGTTCGCACAGCTGGGGATGAGAGCTTCCTTTCCTAGAGCCTTGCGGGGGCTCTGGAAATCCCAAGTACAGGGACCAGGGCTTGCCATGGGGCAACCTCAAGAAGCAATTTAAGGGCCAGGGATATAGCTCAGCAGCACAAACGCCTGCCTGGCAAGCTCAACGTTCCGGGTTTGATTCCTGGTACCAAAAAAAGAAAAAAGCAATTTAAGAAGCCAGTGGTATCTGGCATCCCAGTACTCAGGAAGCTGAGGCAGGAGGATTGCTGCGAATTTGAGGCCAGCCTGGGCTACATAGTGAGACCCTGTTTCAAATCCCTCCTTGCCCAAAAAAGAAAGATGCACCTGCGCCTAATTATGCATTTTGATGGGATTCCTCCTTATTTGGCTCTGGTACAGTGGGCTTCCCTGGCTGACTTTTTCTGAGGCAGGGTCTCGCTATACAGTTCAGGCTGGCCTTGAGCTCACTTTGTAGTGCAGTCTGGTCTTGACTTGCAATGATCCTCCTGCCTCAGCCTCCCGAGTGCTAGGATTACAGGCATGCACCATCATGCCGGCTCCCTGGCTTTTTTTTTTGGTACCAGGACTCGAACTCATGACCTCAGGCTCAGGTAAGTGCTTATGCTGTTGAGCTACATCCCTGACCCTAGAATCTTGAATTTTTTATGGGTTTTTTTTTTTTTGGTGCCAGGAATCGAACTCAGGACCTTGCGCTCGCCAGGCAGGCGCTTATGCCACTGAACTATATCCCCAGCCCCCTGGCTGACTTTCTGACTTGCATGCTGATGTCCAGTTTATAGCTAAGGAACTCAAGCCAGACGGTGAGAGCTGTCCTTGTTCAGCAAGTGCTTCTCTTTCTTTTTTTTTGTCTTTTTGAGACAGGGTCTTGCTCTGCAGTTCAGGCTGGCCTTGAGCTCACTCTGTAGCCCAGGATGGTCTTGAACTTGAAATGATCCTCCTGCCTCAGCCTCCCAAGTAGCATGTGCTTCTATGTACCTGTAGAGAGCTGGGTGTGGTGGTGCATGCCTGTAATCCCAGCACTTGGTAGGCTGAGGCAGGAGGATCGTTGGGAGTTCGAGACCAGCCTGGACTTCAAAGTGAGCTCAAGGCCAGCCTGAGCTTCGTAGCGAGACCCTGTCTCAAAAAGACAAACAAAACAAAACAAAAGAAACCCCCACCCCCCAAAAAACAAGCCCCATTTCAGCAAGGAGCCCTTAGGGTTCCCTCCTGGGTCTCCCGCCAGACTCATTGACCCTCAGAAGGCCAAGAAATGTCACAGCCCAGAGCCCCAAAACACAAGGCCTGAGGCTGGGCAGAGTCCTGGCATCTCTGCTGTCGGTGCCGCTGCATTTAGATCCGCACATGGCTGCCAGATACCCTGGTTAGAGTCCAACCCAATTTGGGTGCACACTCAGGGTGGTTATTCAAAATACCTCACCCACCTCAGCCCCTAAGCAAGCAGTGCAGGAGGAGGAGGGCAGGAGAGAAGAGGCAGTGCTGGGGGCGGGGGAGAGAAAGGGTTAAACCGGACGGACACCCACCTATCATCCCAGCACTCGGGAGGCTGAGGCAGGAGGGTCCTCAAGAGTTCAAGGCCAGTCCGGTCTACATAGGGAGACCCTGTCTGAAAAAACAAACAATAGGGGCTGGGAATTTAGCTGAGCAGCACAGTGCCTGCCTGGCAAGTGCAAGGTAGTGAGTTCGATTCCCGG
>NW_004955437.1:6319899-6321237 GCF_000276665.1 Chinchilla lanigera
GGTGAGACTTGAGCCCCAGGTTATTTCACACTGAGTTCAACCATCAAATGAGGTTTAAGTCTCTTTCCCAACCCTCGCCAACAGGGCTGAGACAAAAACATCTCGGCCATTTTACATTAATTATCCTTTCCCCTCAAACAGTTTATCTTAACATAAAAAAAGAGGGCTGGGGATTTAGCTCAAGGGCACAGCACCTGCCTGGCAAGCGCAAGGTTGTGAGTTCAATTCCCGGTACCGGAAAAAAGACGACAAAACAAAAAATAAAAAAAATCCCAGCTGAGAATGTTAGAAAAATGGCTCGTACATAACCATGAGTTGACACACCACCCTTCGGATACAGAAGGATCTTCCGTGAAGCAAAACTGAATCAGGGTTACTAAAATAAGGCCCCAAATTTTCACTTTAGGTTTCCTTGATAGAATTCTACAGAAACTTGCTTTTCCGCATGACCAATGCCACTTGCCATGTTAATAATCAGATCAACTTCTCAAGCAGTGAAAACGCGCCCAACAGCAAAACCAAGCAAGCGCCAATTTTCTTAAAAAGGCAAACTCGGGACAAGTGGCAGAGCATTTGCAGAGAACGCACAAGGCCCAGCTCAGGCGCCAGCACCCGCGCCCCCCAAACAAACTCAGGGCGGCACTATTCACAAGTGCCAAAAACTGTTAACCAAACGTTCATCAACACACAAAATGGATTAGAAAAATGCAGCGGAGCAACACAATACAGTATTATTCAAGAACTACTGCTAAATGCCACAAATGCGTATGTTAAATGTATATGAAATATCCACAATAGGTGAATCCAAAGACTCAAAGATCGTGGTTGCCAGAGACTGGAGAGGCTGGGGGAGCTGGGACTGACGGCTCTCGGGCACAATTTCCTCGCCACTGAAATGTAAGGAACTAAACGGAGGGAGACGCTTCTCCAAGACTAACACAGTAAATACTAATGTACACCTAAAAAAAAAAAAAAATAAAAAACTACTATGCAAGAATTTACTGCGCTTTTGGATCTTAAATTTGATAGACCTGAGTATTAAAGTCACTAATCCCAGCACTTGGGAGGCGAAGGCAGGAGGAGGGTTGTCCTGAGTTCGAGGCTGGCCCGGGCTGCACATCGAGTTCAAGGCCAAAGGCGACTACACAGAACGACCCTGTGCTCAAACAAACCTGAAGACTCACTCTGGCAATAAATCCAATGAACTCGCCCATTTATGTACCTTACAAAGAACAAAACAGGGGCTGGGGATCCAGCTCAGCGGCACAGCGCCGCCTGGCAAGCGCACGATCATGAGTTCGATTCCCGGTACCGGGAAAAAAAAAAAAAAAAAAAAAA
>NW_004955437.1:6327087-6331030 GCF_000276665.1 Chinchilla lanigera
AGACCCTGTCTGAAAAAACAAACAATAGGGGCTGGGAATTTAGCTGAGCAGCACAGTGCCTGCCTGGCAAGTGCAAGGTAGTGAGTTCGATTCCCAGTAACAAAAAAAAAAAAAAAAAAAAAGGAAAAGAAAAACAAACACTAAAAGGAAAGGATTGAAGATTGCTGGGGTGCAGAGCTGCTGTGCCCCACTGGAGTGCAGAGCTGCTGTGCCCCACTTTGGACCCAGAGACAAGTCTCTGCCTGTTTAACAACCACACCTGCCAGGGTGCTTTGTTTTTCCCATGGTGCTTTGCAGTGATCGCTCTGGGCAACATTGGTAAAGACAGGAGAAAAACATATAATCTTCAGGGTGGAGGAGAGCATTTGGATTCATCAATTGATTGTGGTGCTGCGGATGGAACCTGGGGTCTTGTGCATGCCTGCTGAGGGCTACACCACTGATTAACTATAAGGACTCAGCCTGGTGTGGTGGTGCATTCCTATAATCCCAGCACTGGGGAGGCTGAGGCAGGAGGATCGTTGTGAGTTCGAGACCAGCCTGGGCTACAAAGTGAGTTTAAGCCTAGCCTGAACTGCATAGTGAGACCCTGTCTCAAAAAGACAAAAATGAAAAATAAAAATTAAAAAAACGAACCTTAATATCTGCAGGCAATGGGGCACACCTATAATCCATGCTGCGCAGGAGGCTGAGGCAGGAGGATTGAAAGTTGAAGGCCAGTCTGTGTAACTAAGAGACACCATGTCTTGAACATGAAAGGGACTGTGGATGTAACTTAGTCATAGAGTGCCCCTGGGTTCCAATTCCCCAGGACTAAAAAGAGAAAAAGAAAAAATTCTAACCAAAGGGGCTAGCCCAATGTCTGTTGAACAGTCACTCAATATATGGTTATTGTTACCAACATCATCAATACAAAGAAAAAGTCCTTTGGTTACAAGGCAGTTTCATTTTTGTTTTTGTTTTTGTTTTTGTTTTTTGAGACAGGGTCTTGCTACGTAGTTCAGGCTGATCTTGAACTCACAGCAATCCTCCTGCCTCAGCCTTCCAAGCCCTGGGATTACAGGTGTGTGCCACCATGCCCAGTTACAAGGCAGTTTTAAAGTGAAGTTTTAGAATGAAACCATGATATGAAAAAAATTATTTTGTCAGAGCATTTAAGCCTCGGATCTGCAATTCGGCTCTCCTTAGAGTCCAATTATTGTGGCTTCTCCGAAGCTCTCTCTCCAGAGAGAAGCCAGAATAAGCAAGCACCCAAGAGCAAAGGTGGATGGAGACAGCGTCTCCTGGCAGGGCCATCTGCAGGGACCAGCAAGGGCCACACCTCCACCCTGTGGGGTGTGGGCAAGAGAGCCCACAGAACCACCTCACTGCTTTTCTGTGGGACCAGCCAGAGGCAGGAGGAGCTTGAGGTGGATTTTGGCAACTGGAGAGACTCCATCGGCCGTGACCGGCTCTCTGTCACCTGCAGGCAGACACGGGTCATCTCCATGCCAGTGGCCCCTGGAATCACTTCCTGTCCCCAAGAACCGCAGGGGTGCAGCCCAGCCCTGGCCGGAGCTGCTGGGGAGAAGGCGTCCTGACAGCCGCCCACGAATACCTAGCTTCTCCCGGAGACCCCGGGTTTGCCTTCGGGGTCCCCGTGCAGGAAATGAAGAAGAAATGGGGACATGTGGGCTGAGAAAGCTCACGGGGAGGTAGGAGGTAATTAGATTAATTAGCAAAGGGGAGCCGCGGCGGTGATTATTACTGTGTTGCCCTTCCGTTCTGGCACAAGCGGGTGCCTGGTTTTTAATATTTACCGATGACTCATCTGCTCGCCTCTTCCGCGCTCCCAGAATCCGCGTGCTCCTCGGAGGACTGCTCCGAGCTTTTCTGCAATGGCGACATGAATTTGTCTGCCTGTGGTGACACGCATTTGTCTGCCTGCTAAGGACCCGATACTCAGTCTCCACGCCACGCGTCCCGCAATCTCAGGACCCACAGGGCTGTGTTCCGGGTCCCCCTGCACCCCATGCTGGGGACGGGACTCAGGCCCTCCCCACTGAGTAGCCCTCCAGCGCTTTTTATGTTTGATTTTGCCCCACGCCTGACTCAGGAGCTACCTCAGAGCAGTAGCTGATGACTTTCACCCCCAAGATGTTCTCTTTCCCACAGCCTTTCCCCGAATGAATTCGGTGGCCGTGATCTGTGTTGTCTCAATTTAGGAAGCTGCACACAGCTGAAAGGAGGGAGCCTTTTCCCGGCTTTCCAGCTGCAATCCCACGGGAAGCAGAAAGGATGGTGCAAAGACAGCACGGGGCTTCGCAGAGCCCCCTCTACTGCAAGGGACCAGAGCTGGGCTGAGCGGGGGAGTGGAGCCTCAGAAGCTTGTGTCTTCCAGGTCCTGTGTGTGCCCCCATGCCTGGAGCAGGTGTTTAGGGGTGGGGTTTAGGGATGAGGACAAGAGGAGAAGAGTTCTTTGATAACCCGCTCCAGTGACTCCAAAGAGGTCGGTGCAGAGCTGGGCGTGGTGGCGCACGCCTCTAATCCCAGCACTCAGGAGGCTGAGGCAGGAAGATCTTTGCAAGTTTGAGCCCAACCTGGGCTACAAAGTGAGCTCAAGGCCAGCCTGAGCTGCATATTGAGACCTTGTCCCCCTAAAACCAACCCCCCCCCCCAAAAAAACAACCAACAAACAAAAAACAAAGAGGTGAGTGCAGAGCCTGGTGTGGCAGAGTATGCCTGTAATCCCAGCACTTGGGAGGCTGAGGCAGGAGGATCACCTCAAGTTTGAGGGCAGCCTGGGCTATACAGGGAGTCCAAGGCCAACCTGAACTACATAGCAAGACCCTGTCTCAACAAAACAAAACCAAACCTAAAAAACAAACAAAAAAGAGGCTGTGCAGCTATCCCCTGGCAGCTTTGCTTTTCCCATGGTGCTTTGCAATGGTCACTCTGGGCGGGTGATGGTGGTAAAGACGGGAAAAACTTGCAATCCGCAGAGTGGAGGGGAGCATTCGGATTGACTGATAATCGGCTGGCTGTGGTGCTGGGGATGCAACCTGGGCCTCGAGTGTTCCTAGTGAGGGCTGCACCTCTGAGCTGCACGCCAGCTCTCGGGTCACTCACGCTGTGAGGGGGCTGTGAGCTGTCAGCCTATCTATGCCGGGCGGGCAGAGCAGGTGCTGTCCACGCTCCCAGGCCTGGCCGCCACACCGGTCCTTAGAAATGAAGTCTCCTCGGGAGGAAAGCTGGGGGCGGAGGGTGAGCCTAGCACGTCTAATTGCAACCCTCAATAATTGCTCCTCTGGTGAAGCACAGGAAGCCACACAGACCGGTTTTGCGGGGCAGGGACTGCTCCCTGAGCTGAGTCCTAAGGGGGCATTAGAGATAACGAGGTGTTTGTGAAGGTGGAAAGCAAATGCGGTCCCCAGGCTGCCAGTTACGAGAATCCCCCGGAACCACTTTCGCAACAGAGTCAAGAGGGAGGCGGCCGGGGACGGAGGACCCTGGGGAGGGGCTGCCCGCGCAGCGCCAGATGAGACCGGGAAGAGCCAACCGGGAGAAACAACATGGAGGAAGACGGCGCTGACTTCGCTGAGCAAGCTTGGAGCAGGCTCTGGAGAGAAAGCAGAACTGCAGCAGGTAGAGAAACAAGGAACACGTAGACACAGAGACAGCAGACGGAGGCAACTTCAGGAAATGTATCTGTCTCTCAGGCTATTCCTGTTCCCCAGTCCTAGTCCTAATAAATTTTCCTACTTTTTTTTTTTTTAAAAAAGAGCCTGGTGTCCTGGCGCACACCTATAATTCCAGCACTTGGGAGGCTGAGGCAGGAGGACCCCTGCGAGTTTGAGAGCAGCCTGGGCTACAAAGTGAGCTCAAGGCCAGCCTGAACTGCAGAGCAAGACCCTGTCTCAAAAAAAAAGACAAAAGAAAAAAAATATATATATCTCCAAAATGT
>NW_004955437.1:6331208-6335460 GCF_000276665.1 Chinchilla lanigera
ACTGTAAGAGACACATTACCATGATCCCTCTCAAATCCTCTCCCTCACTTAGAACACACTCATCTCATTGTTCTTGCCACTATTTTTTGTTGGGAAAAAAAAAAATGGTGAATGCCGTTGCTGGGTGTCACCCAGCAGAAAGGCAGAAACGCAAAAACAGATGCTGTGCTCTCACCCAACTTACCCCTCGGATCTGACACTGCGCGACTTCCGGCTCTTCCCCGAAGTCAAAATGACCATGAATGGGAAACATCTCGGGTCAGTTTAGGACATCAAGGCCCCCGCGATGCAACTAAGGGTCCTCAGGAAAGATTTTTTTGTAGGTTCCATTCTACCTTTCGTTAGAAGGTTTCCATTTAATAGAGATTATATTTCAACAGCGAATGTACTCAGAGGTTGTGACTCCATATTATTGTAAAAATATACATTTTATAAACTTAAAATACCACAAAGGAAAGAAAATGAGCCCAATTTTATGATTTTATTGTCATGAAAACTGAAAAAAAAAAGAAAGAGAACTCCAGAGCTGGTGCAGAAAGTGGCAAGAAGGATGGGATAAGGGGGTTCTCACTGAAGGGGAGGATTTTTAGGGGGATTCATAACAATGATTTTTTTTTCTGTAATACATTTGTAAAAATTTAAACATTTACCAGATTTTTATTTTTATTTTTTGGGACACAGGGTATCGCCATATAGCCCTGGTTGTCCTTGAACTCATGGGGATCCTCCTGCCTCAGCCTCCAGGGTGCTGAGATTACAGGTGTGTGCCATTACACCTGGCTCCCAGCTAAAAATATTAACTTGGTTTTTGTTCTTGATTCATTTTCGTCTTTTTGAGACAGAATCTTGCTCTGTAGTTCAGGCTGGCCTTGAACTTGGTATATAGCTCAGGCTATAATCTCTGCTCTACATTGAGTACTGTGAGCCTGACTATCCACTCAACTGGCCAGGAGATCAGTCCATCAGCTATGCCCTAGTCAAGGAGACACAAGCCAGACGCCTTGCTAAGGACAGTGTTTCCCTCCTGGTCCTCAGCAGGGCTTCTCCACCCGCTTCACACCACACCTAAGGGACCATCACATCTGTGCTGGGTGTAGTGGTCCACACCTAGAACCCATATTCTGGGAGGCTGAGGCAGGAGGATTGGAAATTTGATCCCAGCCTGCACAGTTTGGCAACGTAGCAAAACCCGATCTCAAAATAAAAAAGGCCGAGGTTGCAGTCCCGCGTGGAGTCTCTGGGTTCCATCCGGTTGCCTGGAGCCAGGGTGCGCCCCGCTCCTACCCTGCAGGCAAAGGACCGCAGCCGGGTTAGGGGGCCAGGGCGAGGCACCCAGGAGTAAGAAAGGCGGAACTAAAGAAGTTCACGCTCAGGGACTGGGCTCAGGCGCTCTCCGCCGCGTCCACAAGACGACGCTCGGGGTGGAGTGCACGTTCCCGCGGTCTCTGGGGCCACCCACGTGTGGGAGGGGGGCGGGCGAGGTTGGGGCGGGAGCCATCTGCGCATGTGTGAAACCGGAACATCCGGCCGCCCCTGGTAGGGCGGCGCCTGAAGGGGCGCGGCCTGAGCGAAGGGGCAGGCGCAGCGCGCAGGCGCACATCTGGCCTAGTCTGTCGGATCTTTGCCGCTTCGAGAAGCTCCGGGCCTCTGCCGAGGTTCGTGGAGGGGAGGGCGGGCTTCGTCACTTCCGGTAACTTTGTGCGCTGAAGCTGCAGATGTGGTGGTGCGCGTTTGTAATCCCAGAGCTCTGGCAGGTTTGAGCCCATCCTGGGCAATTTAGCATTTTAGGGAGACCCTGTCTTAAAAAAAAAAAATCCAAGAAGGCTGAGTGCAAAGGCCCTGGTTTCAGTCCCCAGTATTGTGATAAATAAAGGATGGGGACATAGCTCAGCTGCTCAGCCTGAGCGCTCTGAGTTCACTGCCCAGTATCGAAAACAAAACGAAATGAAACGAAACACTACACAACGCAACAGTCACTGCACACACTCTGCCACTGAGCTGCCCCGAACCTGGATGCGTAGACATTAAGATTAAATGATTGTGGTGAATGGAAGGTCACAAATACAAATAAATTGTAACAGGGTATTTTGAAACTAAAATGTACATGCTGCTTTTTATTTACTTATTTATTTGTCTTTTTGAGACAGGGTCTCACTATGCAGTTCAGGCTGGCCTTGAGCTCACTTTGTAGCCCAGGCTGGTCTGGAACTCACAAAGATCCTCCTGCCTCAGCCTCCCGAGTACTGGGATGACAGGTGTGCGCCACCACGCCAGGCGGGGGTACTATTTTTGAAAAAGATTACACAAGGGAGCATTTGCTTTTGAGAAGTTTGATTGCAGAGACACAAAAATCTGGTCAGGAAAGTGGCTCAGGTGAGAAAGGGAACCATGGCTGGGGGAAGGATTTTCATTGGCTGTTGGATTGAACATTAGATTATCTAATAAACAAATATATGTAAATGCATTTTGTTTAAAATTTGTAAATGTGCTTAACAAACCTTAAGTGAATTGTTTTGCAAGGTTCATCTGTCATGCAAACAGCCACTCCCCAATTTGCTTTGGTAATGTTGACATTGGTGTACTGGGTTTTCTTACAGCATGAAATACCTGCATCTGCAAACCACACCCTGAGCTCTTAAACTGAGGCGCACACTGAGGAAGCCAGCCAAGCAAGTGTGGTTTCCAGGCCAAACACACCAAAGGAAGCAAAACACACCAAACACCGTCCAGAGGGGCAGAGCAAGCAGCAGGGGCTATGTGATTCCTTGGCATCTCAGAAGGCCAGAGAGAAGACACTGTGGAGAGCTGGTACACTCTACCTTCTTTCCTTCATTTTTCTTTTTCCTTCCTTCCTTTCTTTCCTTTTCATTTTTTTGAGACAGGGTCTAGCTATATAGCCCAGGCTGGCTTTGAGCTCACTCTGTAGCCGAGGCTGGCCTCAAACTCACAGGGATCCTCCTGCCCCAGCCTCCCAAGTGCTAGGATTATAGGTGTGCATCATCATGCCCAGTTTAGGGCCCAGTTTTGATTATAGACAGACATGTCCACACCAGGCCCTTTGCTGGTCTACGATTCAGTCATCCAGGAGGCATTGATTTGGAGATCAGGCTGGGGCAAAGCTGGCCAGGGAAGTAGACCTGTTAATTCTGCAGATCAGTTCCCAACACTCTGCATATGGACTTCTTGTGAGAACTCCAGCAGGTTTTCAACAGGACGGCCTGGGCATGACTGCAGCCTGAGGCCTAGGATCCCAGCACCGCCTCTCACAACCAGCATGCACAAGTTCTCGTGGGTTTCCTTAAGATTCGCACAGAATAAAAGGACACAGATGCTAAGAAGAGCTTGATATTTTCAAGGTAGCTCACCCTGTTTTTTTCTAGGGTGTTCTTAGTTTTGTTTTGTTTTGACTTGCAGACAAGGTTTCTCTGTGTAGCACAGGCTGACCTCAAACTCTTGGTGATCCTCCTGCCTCAGCCTCCCAAGTGCTGGGATTACAGGTGTATTCTACCACACCCGGCTTTTTTACTCTGCTCAAGCTTGCTCTGCAGAGCCAGATTCTCCCTCACTCTTCACTTTTACTTTTGTATCTTTTTTTTTGTCTTTCAGACAAGGTCTTGCTATGCAGTTCAGGCTGACCTTGAGCTCACTTTGTAGCCCAGGCTGGTCTCGAACTCGCAAGGATCCTCCTGCCTCAGCCTCCCGAGTGCTGGGATTACAGGCGTGCATCACCATGTCCAGCTCCACTTTTATTTTTCAAAGAAACTTGACCACTTGCTCATTTTATTCAGTTCTTTGTTTAAGATGAAAAGAACCTGGAATCCAGCTCCAGAGAGTGAGGGGAGCAACCCAGAACCCAGTAAAGTTTAGTTGGAGCCACTTTTAGAAGGAGCTCCCGATAAACAGCTCCGCAAGGGCGGAAGGTCAGAAACTATTCCAACTGAGTTCTGCCATGTAATTAACTTGGTAACTTTGGGCATCGTAATTCCTGCCTTGGGCTGGTTTCCCTGCTGTAAGTGGAAGGATTCGATGACCTGGTCTGTAGTTTCCCTCAGCTCTGATACTGGTGGGTACTCCGTTATTAGCAATGTAGAAAGAAAGGGGGATTTATGAGATCACTTTTTCCCACCCAGGAGATGGTGATAGGCTGTTGGGCTTCCTTTCCTTTTACTGCTGTGACCTGAAGTCACACAAAAACTACCGTATTCCCCTGAAAAGAAGACCTAGCTGAAAAATAAAGGCCTAGCATGATTTT
>NW_004955437.1:6336833-6338492 GCF_000276665.1 Chinchilla lanigera
TAGAGACCACCTTAAGCCTTCTCCACCCTGCTATGCTTTTACCCCTGCTAAAGATGCAAACCCTGGGTTAATAAGGTCCCGTAACCATGGCTACACCATAACCCCCATCATCCCTCAGTTCTGTTCCTGACAGCCAAATACCGCTCCCTGTGTGCTCTCAAGCCTTGTTGCTGGCAGGGAGCTGCAATTCCTCGTCACTAAGCTGTCCCCCCAGAAAGGCCCACTGTGACCTTTTCCTTTCCCAGCCTCCCCTGATGCTCGCGACCTTATAAAAGACCTCATAGCCTGTACAGGAGGAACAGGCCTGGTCTAAGGGCCAGGGCGGTCTCTCTCAGGTTTGTTCTGACCTAAACCTGTCCTGCTGAGCTCTTGCATTTGCTTTTTCCTCCTCTGCTCCTAACAAAGACGTCTGAAAATAAGCCATGCTGCGTGGTGGTGGAGTGAATGGCCGTGCACGGCCACTGCCAGCAGGCGCCCAATTAGCAAGAATTACGCTCAGATCAACCTCATCGGCTACGGTGCTGCCGCTGTGCAAAGCTTGAGCAGGGTGCCCCCAAACAAGCATGCTGTTTTGTCCCAGGGAACCAGTAGAAATCCTTGGAAAGTTTGGAAATCGTATTGTACATTGTATCATCATTAAAAACTATTTGTTTTTGGTGGTGCTGGGGATTGAATCCAGGATCTTCACAATGAGCTACAACCCCAGTCCTTTTTCCTTTTTTTTGTGTGACAGGGTCTCACTGAGATCCTGGGCTGAAACTTGAGATCCTCCTGCCTCAGCCTCCTGAGTGCTGGGACTACATGCATGTACCACCATGCCAGCTCACCTCTAGTTCTTGCTGATTTCTGAAACCACACATGGTCCCCCGACAGGCACCTGTCTGCGTGCTGGCAGCCCCAGGTGCTCTCTGAGTCCCGTTGGTGACCTCCAGGCTCCCAGCCAAGAGTCAGAGCTCCGTGGAGACTGATCAGGTTCAGCCAGGCAGTTGCTCAGTGCCTCTCTGGAGTTCAGTGTGCTCAGAGCTGCCTCAGATGCCCAGGTTCCTTGGGCCTGGTCTGCTCCATGTGCTCACCCCAGAGTTCACGAGATAAGCCCCGCACAGCCCGCGGCGCACCAGCTTTGAAGGAGCAGAGTGCACAGCGGCACACTTAGAGGTGGAAGGTGAGACAGCCTGAG
The DNA here is from genome assembly GCF_000276665.1 of Chinchilla lanigera. Taxonomy (NCBI): domain Eukaryota; kingdom Metazoa; phylum Chordata; class Mammalia; order Rodentia; family Chinchillidae; genus Chinchilla; species Chinchilla lanigera. The sequence continues at coordinate 6,338,011 of NW_004955437.1, forward strand.
TCAGTCTCGCTCCAGAGTCCCGCAGGACCGATCCTAGAAAAATTTCATCTTAATCTGCAAGAGCAGGGGAAGCTCTGGGGAAGCTCTACACAGCAGAGTAGAAGGGAGAGGAAGGTAGGTGCTGAAAGCACAGGCAAGAGGGCCTACAAGCTCTCTTCTGGCATCAGGCTCATGGGACTCCGTCTGCGCAGCCAGATCCTGCTTGTGTGCGTGCCCACACCCTGCCCCAGCACACTTTCCACACTGAGGGCCCAGGAGGGAAGTGGTTGCAGGACACTGGCTTTCATTTTTTTTTTTTTGTACCAGGAATCGAATTCATGACCTCAGGCTTGCCAGGCAGGTGCTTATGCTGCTGAGCTATATCCCTGGCCCAGGATACTGGCTTTCAGAGCCAGGCATGGTAGTGCATGCCTATAATCTCAGCACTTGGGAGGCTGAGGCAGGAGGATCGCTAGGAGTTTGAGGCCAGCCCGGGCTACATA
>NW_004955437.1:6339137-6340368 GCF_000276665.1 Chinchilla lanigera
TCAGGATCGAGGACCCGGAGACGATGGTCGTAGGACGCAGCAGTAGGCTGGGTGTCTGCAGTAGACTTCAGTCCACCCCCACAGGCAGAGTGGCAGCTTTGAAGCCGAGGGTAGGGGCGGATCTTGGGCTAGGGAATGGAATGAAGGATGGAAGAAGAAAATTCTTTCTTTTGAGCGAGCGGATTGTAAACCTAGATAAAAAATTTGGCCAGGAGGGGGAGCTCCAAGCTAACAGCCCTGTGGTCTGCTTCGATCAAGGCCTTGTGGCTGCACTGCGGTTCTAGCTCCAGGATGATGTCTAAAGGTGGAGCGCTTGCACTTTGCTCCTCCTGAGGAGCCCATGACCGAGACCACCACGCTGAGGAAGGCCGTGCTGGCTACAGGAGAGAATCCTGGTCCTGGCGAGGTGAGCGGCCCTGAGCCACCCCAGCCCTCCAGGAAGACTGCGGGGAGCTGAGGTGAGCCGAGCGCCCCCAGCCTTGTCCAGGGGTAGAGCTGTGAGTGAGCCGGGCGTGGTGGCGCACGCCTGTAAACCCAGCACTCCGGAGGCTGAGGCAGGAGGATTACTGCGAGTTCGAGACCAGCCTGGGCTACACAGTGAGCTCAAGGCTAGCCTGAACTACATAGCGAGACGTTGTCTCAAAAAGCCAAAAACAAAACAAAAAAAACTGTGAGTGAATCACAAAGTGGTTATTGGGTTAGGCCAGGAAGTCCTAACCAGGGGCTGTCCGTCATGCAACAGGCAAGGACCCCAAATGCCAGTGCTTTGAGTTTTCTGCTCCTGCCGACTTGAGGTGGGCGTTTGTGATTTTAACAAAGTGACTCTATGATGGAGCATGTGTGGTGACAGGTGTCAGGGAGCAGCACGACCGTGGCCCTGGGGGTCAAGCCAGGCGGTGCCCTGACTCAGCTGCGTACCAGTGGCAGCCCATGGCTTCTGAACACAGCCGTCTGCCACAGCCCTGGGTGCTTTCTCCATCACAATTTGGGTGATCAAGTGAGCTTGCTATTAGGCCAGGTACTGAGAAAGATATGCACAGCTTCTGTGATGGCTTGGGTCTAGATGTCCCCGCAAAACCCCATGCGGTCACAGGTGGGCTTTTCGGAGGTGGTTGGATCTGGGGCGTGTGATGCTGGGATTAATAGTTCGAGGTTAGGGTTACGGCTGCCCCACCCTGGGTGTGAGGTCTCCACATCAGCCCTCTGCTCGTCAGCCTCCCTGCCCGCTGCT
>NW_004955437.1:6341880-6343724 GCF_000276665.1 Chinchilla lanigera
GTTACCAGGGAGGGACGTGGGCCTATGCTGGGGCTGCAAGCCAGACTTCGCTGACCTCTGCAACATCCACGGCCCTTCCCGAGGCAGAAAGGCCCAAATTGGTGTGGCCAGCTTGTGGGGCTGCACCCCTCACTGGTGGGTTGCAAAACACAAAACGCCTGTCCCCTCCTACCCTTGCTGCAGGGCCCAGAAGACCCTGTGCTGGGGTGGCCGGGGTACAGCCAATGGGAGAGGGTTGCTGAGCAGATGAGACCCCGGAAGGAGGGGAAGAGGAGCTGTCTTAAAGGCAATGCCGCGGGCCAGATGGAAACGTCTCTTGGGAGGAAGTTTGTACGAGCCCCCCCAGCAAGAGCTCAGCTGCACCAGTGTATTTGAGCCTCATGTCTCTCAAAAATCGGCATAAAATCCACATAAGATAAAGCTCACTATTTTGAAGTTTTTTTACAATCACAAATTATGCAACCGTGATACTAACTCTGAAGGGGAAATTTAAAATTTTAAATAAAATCCTTCCCAGGATGCCCACCAAGACCAAGCAGACATGTCCAGTAGGCCGGATAACAGAACACTTCTCCCTTTGTGCAAACCTGTCTTTACTGCCTTTGTATGACTGATGGCCTTGCAATGTAACTTAAAATGTAAGAAGACATTTCTTCCTCTGTATAACCCATGCTTTGTATAAGGGCCTTGTGATGTAACCTGAAATGTTTAACCCCCTTAGCAGCCCTAGATGTCACCCATCTCTCGAATCATAATGTGCCAAATCTGCCTTTCTACTGGCCCACTTGCTTTCCCATAAAAGCCCCCAAACCCCGCTAGGCAGGGCTCTCTTTAGGAGAGGCTCTACTCAGAAGCGTACTGGTGTAATAAACTGCCTCCTAAACCTTCTCGGTGCCATTTCTTCCCGAGGTCTGTTTTTTGCAGCATTTCAAGAACAGTTTTATTCCCCCCAAAACAAAGCCTTATGCACAACAACTAACCCCTCCCATTTCGCCCTCCCTTCAGCCTCTGGTGATCTCTCATTCCAGTAGGAAGCCACTGCGAGGTTACATTCTGTCAGGGTAGCTGCTTCCAGCCTGGCAGTGTTCCTCCCTAGGTGGAGTAGGGTGAGCACTCTGAGATAGGTCTTCAAGGGGCTACCAGGCGATCAGAACCAAGCCACAGTTGTTTGGGACTCTCAGTGATCTCTGTCCTTCGCCCACACCTGCATCTAGCCCCTTCCCGCGTCTGAGGCCGGGGCTGTGTGTTTGGCTCCTGGTGTTCCAAGATTCCAGGTGAAGTGGTCTCAGCACTGCGATCACCCTGTCTGCAGCCCTGCGGCTCACTTCCGGCCCCCTCCCGGCTGCCCCAGAGAAAGCACCTCGGCTGGTCCTGCGCCCTCTGCAGGCTCAGCGAGGGCAGGACATTTCCTGCTGCACCCCGGTGCCTGGCCGGCAGTGGGTCTTGGCAGAGGCATGCTGTGCGCCTCTCCGGTGAGACAGTGACCCCCACCTTTGTCTAAGGCGTCTGGGGGTGAGGTGGGGTGGGGAGGGTGATGGAGCTCTGGTCCCAGGGATCTACTTCCAGTGGCTGCTGGTCACTTCCGGTCACCTCCGAGGGGCAGGGGCTCGGGGAGCAGGTGCACCTCTACCCCACACCTGCCCTGACCCTGTCCCGCAGCTCCTCCGTGTGTCCTTCCCGGCCCCACCTGTCTGTCTCCCTCTGCAGAGCTCCCGCTGGGGAGGGAGTGGTTGGGAGGGGAGGCGGCAGGGCGGAAACCCCGAGGGCAGGCGGCCTGGGCTGGGGAGGCTGGGGGGCCGCTGGGCCAGTGGGGGGCCTTATGCAGAGATGGGGCTCTTCTTAGG
>NW_004955437.1:6351285-6397556 GCF_000276665.1 Chinchilla lanigera
GCGTCTCCCCCGACACGGTGTGATTTATGGCTCCTTCCAGGAATTGCTGCTGCTGATGATGGGCAGGGCCAACCTGAGCTTCCCCAGGAAGGGCAGAATCAATTAATGGGGGATCCATGTGGCCGGGCAGCCCCACGCCTGACATCCGGAGGCGATAAGGGGCTCTCTGAGGCTGAGCTAATGGGGAGATCGGAGGAAAAAGAAGAAAAACCAAACCCGAGATCAATGTGGTGTACACTGGGCAGAGAACGCAGAGTAAACAGAGCGGGCGGCCCGGCCTCCTCCATCTGGAGCAGCCGGAGATAGGGAAAGGCCAGGCCGCCCGCGGCCAGTGACGCAGGCCTCCGCTCGCGGCGCTCAGTGCGCGTGTGTGCACAGAGGCAGAGGGACCCCGGCCCAGCTGGAGCCCAGAGGGCGACTAAGGCCCGCCCGGCCCAGCCCGCTTTGTCAGGGAACGGGCAGGAGACAGGAGCAGTCCCAGCTTGAGAGGCAGCAAGTCCTGGGCAGAGCCTGGGGCACACTGGGGACCCCCAGAGACGGTGGGGTGTGGGGTGGAGGTGGGGCTGCACGGTGTCTTCATCCACCCGTGTGACCAGAGCGTGAACTTGGAGGAGGCCCGGCCTGCCCCGCGCAGCTGCGAGGACGCAGGGATGAGGGCCCATGGGAGTGTGGACCCCACAGGCACACGAGCCTGGCTCTGGTCTGGTTCAGTGACTGCTGTGTGGGTGTGTGTGCACACGTGTGTGTGTGCACGTGTGTGTGTGCACGTGCGTATGTGCATGGGAGAAAGCAGGCTTCCGTCCTCACACCAGCTCTTCCCCTGAGCGGCAGCACAGCTGGGGGTCTGGTGGAGTGGGGGGCTGTCCTGCTTTCCCCAGCCTTGGGGCTTGATTCGAGAGCTCCACACCCGCTCGTGAACCGCAGGCCCCTGCCTAAGTGGGGCTCCTCACAGCAGATCCGGACGCGGCGTGATGCGTCCAGCTGGGCAGAGGCCCCAGGACGCCCGCAGGGAGCAGGAAGGGACAGGGGGAGAAGGGGGCGGCCCAGGTGCTCGGTAAGAGGTGACCGCTGTGGGCAGCGGGGTTTGACCCATGGGACGCTGTCCCTGTTTTCCTCTGCTCCCACTTCCTCTCCCACCTTAGTGACTGCCCCGGAGGCTGGCTGCCCGCCGGTGGGGCCGCCCTGCACATCTGTCAGTGGGGCCCTGGATCCAGGAGATAACGTCTCGGTGGGAGGTCCACGGTCACTGGGTCAGCCAGCTCCAAAGGGCCAGGGGCACCGGGGTGCGTCGGACACAGGAGCTGCTTCATGGAGGGCTCTGGAACGTTCCACATCACTGACTGTGAGTGCACGTGTGCGTTTGGGGAGCCTCCAAAGTCGGGCCGCCGGGGGTTGACTGGTTTCCCCGTCTGCACACTCTCCTGAGGACCTACTGTGTGCACAGAACTGTGCGGGGCAGGACTCCTCCCTATGGGTCCCAGTCTCTGCGCCCAGCGAATTCAGGGAGATACCCCGGTTTGGAAGCAGGTCCGGCCCTGGCTCTGCGGCTCCTGGATGGAGGGACTGTTATTCAGGACAGGCTCAGTGCTGGGGACACAGCGGTGACCAAGACAGGCAGGTCCTGTTGTCACGGGCTTGCAGTCTTTCGGGGGTGGGAGCGGCTGTGCTACGAAAACACCCGGAAGAGGAAGAAGTGCCCGGGAGAGAGAGAAGATGAAATAAAAGGAAGGGAAGGAGAGGGGCCGGGGCTGCTCCAGCGGGGTGATCGGGAGCAGCCCTGGGGTGGGGACATCGGCCACTAGTGAGACAGAAACGGCAAGGAGGGGCCCCGTTTGCTCCAGCTTGCGTGTTACATAAATTGAGGTGTGGATGAGAGGCGCTTGCTGGGCCCGCCTAGCTTCGAGACAGAAAGATTTCATCTCCTGCATGATCTTTTCACCCAGTCCTGAGAAGGAAAGAGCCACACTCTACCATGCTACCTTTTCTCTGCCACTGGGGCTGCCGGGTGCTGTGTCTTGGACCGACACCCAGAGCTCTGCACAGGCATTTATTCAGCTGCCCGCACGTCCAGGGCAACCCCTCTCCACCCTCCACGCCCCACCCCGATCGCTGACCCCCGATGCCCGCAGCGGTTGTTCAGGGCCTCCCGGAGGCCTGGTGCCCACTCTCTGGACCGAAGTCCCTGAGTCCCCCGCTGGTGCCTGTGGGCTGGGGGGCTCCCTGAGGTGGCGCCGTGGGCAGCTGTTTCCCTGTGGGGATGGGGAGTCGGGGATCCTGTCCGGCTGAGCCGAGTGGTTGGGTAGAAGTTGGGGCCCGAGGCGCCCCACTGCCCGTTTCTGCAGAGCTGTCGGGAGCTGCCTGCTGTCCTCTGCTGCTGCGGTGTCCTGAGACTCTGGATGGTGTCTGGCTTCTGGGGACACAGCTGGCCGTGCAGGCCCAGGCGGGGGACCGTGGAGGTCGGGCTGGGAGATCGGGCTTGGCCCCCCAGTACCCTGCACTTGGCTGTCTGGCTGGGCTCTGAAGCCCTGCTCGGCCTGCTGCAGCTGCTGGGCTCCTCCCAGGGGTGGCAGGGCAGTGGGGTGAGTGGCTGGTCACGGATTATTACCCTGCACCTTTCTGAGGCTGCTCCACAGCACCCCCACAGTGAGCTGAAGCCCTCCCGCTGTCCCAGTTCCCCGGCACTGCCTGGGCTGGCTGGCAGCTCCCACAAGCACAGGGAGGACGGACTAGGCCACAGCCCAGCCTCCCAGCCTCCATCCTGAAAGAACCACCGCCTCCTCCTCTGGGTTCAAATCCACAGCCGCTCCCAGCGCCGCGGTCACATCCGAAGTCTTGGGGCAGGGACGGGGCATGCGTCGTCGTGGGCTCCTCACTCCCGCAGGGGACGTGGCCGACTCCCACCGGAGTCAGTTGCTCCCCAGGCCTGAAAGGAGACGGGTGCCCTAGGTGAGGCTGTGCCTGAGGGCGCTGACTTCACCCGGGAATGCGGGGGAGGAGAGGAGGCTGCTGGCCACGCCCTCTGGCCTGTGTCCTGACCCCCCAGGAGCCACGTGTACCCTCCCCCGCAGGCTCCGCCTCCTCTGCTGTTTGCGAGTCTCCTTTCTCTGGGCGGGGGTCACGTGTGGGCTCCAACGGGCGCCCCCACACGATCCCCTGGAGCGTCCTTGCTGCGTGCTGCAGTTTAATTACCCTTCTGGGTGGGGCCTGCGGACCACACGCTGTCGCCCCTCGGGGCTGCGCCGGGAGGAGGGGTCTCCGGATTGAGAACCCGGGTCCTTGAGTTCTAGCCAGGACAGTTGTCAACCTGTGGTCTGACTTTGCCAGGCCAGTAGGGACAGAACTGGGGACCCCCGGCCGTGCGGCTGCCGACCCCCCCGAGGTCTGATGTCCCCCTGTACTGGGGACACGCAGCCTGGGCCAGGGCGGCTGACGCTGCGGACGGACAGAGGGAGGGGCGGGACCAGCTCCGTCCCAGGACGGGTCCTGAGCGCTCAGCGCCGACTGGGGGGCCGCAGGACACGGGTCCTCACACAAGACTGGGATGACGGGGAGGCAGCCGGTCACCCAGCCGTCATGCAGCCTCTTCCTGTTGGACTTTGGGGACACAGGACAAGAGTAGCTGGAGATCCGGCAGAGGGCCAGGGCTCTGCCAAGAGCAGTTGGACCACCCGGGCCACCACCCAGGCGGGATTAGCGCTTCTGACCCCGCCCCCAGGTGACTGCGGTCAGTCCTGCCGGCCTCCGCCCGGCTGTGGCTCTGGCTCCTCCCCTCCCCGCGGTGCTGGGGAGCTGAGCAGAAGCCCCGGCCCGGTGGAGCCGCTGTGGGAGCTGCACTTACATTTCTTCTGCAGCAGGCTCTGTCTGGCCCTGATGAACGCCAGGATGTCGGAGTCTGTCCGGCTGTCTCCAGTGAGAGGGACTGACATCGGCCTCTCGGGGATGCTGGGGACAAGCACACGCCACACTTGACTACAGCTTGTGACTGGATTCACCTTTGCAGAGCGCATCTCCAGGTGATGACTCCGCCTCAGGCAGGAAGCCTGGCGCCACTACAGCCGGGTCCTTCTTCCCTGCTCCCGCCTGTGTCACAACCACACTAACTTTTATCTTGCAGGCTGGGCCCTGGTATGCCTGCCTTTAACCCTTTGCATCACCTTTTTTTTTTTTTTTTTTGAGATGGTCTTGCTATGTAGTCCAGGCTGGCCTCAAACTCATAGTGATCCTCCTGCCTCAGCCTCCCCAGTGCTGGGATTACAGGTGTGTACCACTACGTGTAGCTTGCATCACTCTTAAATAAAATTCAAACCCTGTCCCCTGACCTCCCAAGTCCTGTGTGTTCTGTCCCCTGCCCTTTCTTTGTTTTTTTTTGGTACCGGGAATCAAACTCAGGACCTTGTGCTTTTCAGGCAGGCGCTTGTGCCGCTGAGCCATATTCCCTGCCCTTTCTGTTCCCTGACTATGACAAGCCTCTGGTCCTTTGCTGCAGCTGGCTTTTCCCTCTGGACCACTCTTCCCTGGTCTTTCCCAAATCACCCTTATTTTACCCATTTCTTTTTCTACCCCCAACTTACCTGTGATTTTTTAGGATGTCGCCCCTAAATATCTGCTTCCCCCATCATGGCTGAGCTCTCTGCTCCCAAGGCAGAGATCGCTATTTCCCTGTCTCTCCTTAACAGAACTGAATTTAGCTAAGTTGCCACAGCTCAAAGTCCCACACCTCCCAACCTCCTTTGCGGCTCCGTGTGGTCAGTGAGATTTGCTATCGGAAGTCGCCTGGGGCTTACAGGAAGTTCCCACAGGGAGGGAGGACACAGGCGTCCTCTGCTGCCTGGATCGCATCATGGTCGGTCGTAAGAAAATCAGAGCAGGCTGCCCCCTGGCTCTGGCAGTCTTCCAGCCTCATACCCCTGGTGCCAAACCCCTGGTGCCAATGTCGATGCTCCACCTCTGAGGCAGAAGTGATTTCCCCGCTCCTTCTTCCCTTCTTTCTGGTGCTTTGCTGGGCAAAGGCTGTGCCCCTAGCCCTCAGAGGTGCTTTTGGTGTGCGTAGCTCAGTGCCACGCTCTCCTGGCCTGCACTCTTGGCCCCAGTGTGAGTAGGTGGGTGGGCAGTTCCAGCCCAAGGGCACAGACAGCGCCCTGGCAAGAAGCCTGGGCAACTCTGCTCAGCCCGAAGTGGGCGGCTGGAGGCCACTGGGCCACTCGGGGGCGCGGCATCTGCAGGGGGCTGGTGGCTGGCAGGACCTGCCCCGGGGTTGGCTCTTGTCAAGGTTTCCCATGAAGCTACTCCACAGCCCAAGGCGCCAAGGCCCCAGGAGATCCCCAGCCCTGGGGTGGGCAGGTCGAAATGTTCGAGGTTCCAGGGGTTCCCTGGGGACCAGAGTGAGGCTAGCCTTGGGCTCTTCCTGTGTAGTGCCTGGAAGGACCCTCAGGTCACGGGGGGAGCCGATGGATGACTTCTAGGCCCCTCTGCCGAGGCAGGGGCTGTCACGGCTGGGAGGTGGTGGAGGAGACACAGACCTGGCTTCTAGCTGGGCATCGGGGCTGAGCTTCTCCTGGCCAGCTGGGCTGGGGCAAGGCGTGGGCGGGACGTTCCTGCCGTTCACATCACTGCAAAAACAGTGGAGATAAGCGCTGGGCATGAGGAAGCTGGGAGCAGAGAAATCCAGCCTTTACACTGAGGCAAAGTCCACGTGTTCAAGTCCTGAGACCCGGGTAACAGCATTTGGAGGCGGGGCCTTGGGAGGTGGTTGGCGTTGGGTGAGGATTTGAGAGTGGGGCCTTCCTGATGGTGTTAGTGCCCTTCTTAGAAGAGGAAGAGAAACCAGAGTGCCCTGTCTGCCTGTCTATCTGTCTGCCTGCCTGTCTGACTGTCTGGACAGAGCAGAAAGGAGGTATCTAAAGCCAGGCAGGGAGCCTTACTAGGAACCGAGTCCGCTGTGCTGCGTGGGCCCGAGGACTGAACCTGAGCCCCGAGGTGATGGTGTTAGGAGGGGACATTCGGGGGATGGTTAGGCCCTGGCGACAAACCTCTAGGGAAGGGGTTGTGTGATCCTAGAAATGGCAGGGAGCACCTTGTGAGGATGTGGGGAGAAAAACGAGGCTCTTCACTAGAGCGCAAATCTGCCGGCCTTTCCACCTCGGGAACCGGGGAAAGGAAACATCTGTGAGAATGAACGAGCCCCCGGGTCTCGAGGTCTGAGACGCAGCACACAAAACAGCCAGGAGCCGAGCGGCCCTCTCGCTGTTACACGCTGACCTCCAAGGCGCAGTGAAGTGTTGGCTGCAGCGGTTGAAGAACAAACAGCGGCGATCACAGCTGTCCTCCGCACCCGTCTGCGTGCCAGTGCGTGCTAGGTCCTCGCCATGGCAGGGGAGGGTGTCGCCGTGCCCGGTGCGCCTGTGAGGGGTGAGCGAATCCGCTCAGGGTGGTCATGGGGCTCAGCTCTGCGAGGCTCCGGAGCCCGTGTCCTTGGCCTTGGTGCTTAGGAACTACTCGGCCGGCCCCCCAAGGAGGCACAGCCAGGCTCCCAGCTGCTCCACTGTCCCGCGGCCTCCGCTCTGTGTGCCGAGTGGGGTCGCATCCGGCAGCAGGGGCGGCCGAGCTGCTCTCGAGTGGCTGGTGGGTCTCGGAGGACACGCTGTCTGCTCTAAGCTGCGCTGTCTTCCTTGTTCTGGGATGGTCCTGCGCAGGGACAAGGTCAGAGCCCAGGAGACCGCCTGGGGAGGAGGTGAGCTCCGGTGAAAGACACGTGAGCAGGTTTTGCCAAGTCTGCTCCAAGGTGACAACCAGTGTCCCCATGCAAGATCTGCTCCTGGTCCAGCTCCAGACTTCTGCCCGCTTCCGTCTCGGCCAGGCAAACCAACAGGAGGAAAACCAGAAGCCCCCACCCTTCATCCAGCAGGCCCGGCCCTGTCCCCGGGGTGGGGGTGGGGTCCTCCTCTGCGCTGGGTCTGAGAGAGCTGCTGTAGGACCAGAGGCCGCCACAAGGTGGCAGGCTCTGCCTGTTTTTCTTTGCACAACAGAGCGCAATTCGCAGGCTCCCTCCTAGTTCCCGGCGCAGGTCTGGAGCGCCCAGGAGAAAGGGTTTGCGTCCTGCGGGTGCCTCGGTTACAGCTGAGAAGGTCAAGGTCAGCTGGGAATCCGCGGCGGGTCTGCAGGACCAAGTCCTTCGCGCACAAGTGGCTCATGAGCTCAGGGTATCCCAGGGAGACCTTTTACGATTCCGGGAGAGTTCACAGCTGCGAGACTGTGGAGGCTTAGAAGCTGGTAGAAGAGGAAGAGGGGCGGGCCAGGCAGGGGCATGCGGTGCGGTTGCTGCAAGGCAGAGGGAGACATCCGGCACGCCCTGAGTTCCCCGAATGGCCCTGGGCAGGTAGCGGAGTCCGCCACCCTCGGGACGGGTCACCCGTGACCTTCGCCCTCACTGGACACCGAATGCCTTTCTCACTGACATCCTTCTGGAAGGGAGCACGTCAGCCATCAGAACTAACGATCTCCCCTTGACGCGGGCTCCGCGCGGTGCTGAGGGTGATTAGGCCCTGCTGCCCGGCCGAGCGGGCCTTGCGGGCGGCCTCTGGCCAGTCCCTGCGTCAGAGCCAGCGGCCCGGAGCTCGGGCGGAAGCGGCTGGCTGCCGAGTGGCCCTGCCCACTGGCCTGCTCACAGCACGGTGGTGTGGGCTGCGGGGACCCTGTGCATCTGACAGCTGAGGCGAGGGACCCCAGCGTGGGGAGCCGCTGGCCCAAGGCCAAGCTGGGGGGAGAGCTGTGGCTAGCAGCCGCGCAGCGCAGCCTTTGCCAGAGGCTCCACCAGGGGACTCCGCGGAGGTGGCCCTGTCCTCCGTAGGGTGCCGTGGGGAGCAGCAGGAGGCTGAGGGTGGATGTCCCAGGAGCACCCCGGGGGCCGGGCCACAGGCTCATCCTCAGACCTGTGTTCATGGCAGCCCAGGCTGGTGGCGGCACAGCCACATGGCCACCCTGGCTTGTAGGAGACAGACACGGGAAGGATGCGGGGCACAAGGGGACAGAGGTGGGCGCGGAGGGACAGCGGGAGGCGGTGAGGGGGACAGAAGGGCCGGAGGAGCGGAGCTGGGGCGGCAGGCAGGGAGCGGGAGGAGGGGGAGGCAGCCCTGCAACGTGCAGCTTGGGGTTCGGGTTTAGTTGTGAGCTCTTCACATTATTAGCAGCACCGTTGGGAAAGCCTCCGTCCTTTTCGGGGCCTGTCTCCTTCCTGGAGGGGGCCGGGCTCGGCTGCGCGGCGAGGGCCCCGCCCCGGGGTCCAGCTGTCCAGGCCTCAGAAGGTGGCAGCACAGGGGCTGTGTGAGGACCCTGGCCCCGGGGACGGTCAGGCTGCATGGGCACAGGGAGAGAGCAGAGGCCCGCGCAGGAGGGCCTGGCGCGGGGAAGGCTGTGCGGGGAACCGTTTGTGTGAAACATGGTCGCAGGTTGGCGGGAGACGCCAGCTCCTACGGAGCACCCTGTAACCATGTCCTCAAAAGCATGTGCTAACGCCGCACACACCGACACCGGCGGTGAGGACGGGGCCCAGCCTCTGACAGGCCGGGGTTCAGTCCTCGCCCTCACTGGCAGGTGGCCCTGAGCAAGCGACCTGAGCTCCCTGCACCCGAGTTTCCCCGCCTGCAGGGTGGGGACAGTGAAGCCCTGATGCTGACACCCACTCAGGGCCCGTGGAGGCAGGGGGTGCCTGACTGCGTGACAAGCCGGTGCAGGGGCCTCGGGGGACTCAGAAGCAGCACCCCTGGGCTGCCGCCGTGGGCTGTTCACAGAGTTGAGGCCTCGGTGCCGGGTGACAGGCTCTCCTGCCTCCTCAGGCAGCGCTTTGTGGGCTCCTGTGGCCGCCGTTCTAAGGGCCCTGGCCCCTCCCTGTCCGGTCCCCGGCGGGACACTTCTCTCTGCTGTCTAGCAGGCCCTCCCCACTCACAAATCCTGGCATTCAAACTACGGCGGGGAGGGCCGGAATGGGGGAGCCCGCCGGGGTGTCTTTCTTTTTTTTTGGTTTCTTCCAGTACCAGGAATCGAACTCACGACCTTGCGCTTGCCAGGCAGACGCTGTGCTGCTGAGCTAAACTCCCAGGCCACTGCCAGGGTGTCTTAAGCACCGTTCAGGATGCTCAGTTGTCTCTGGCCAGGGCCAGATGCCCCAGGAAGGCCCTCTGGCCACCAACAGGGGCTGGGGAGGAGCTCTGGGAGCCGGATCTGGCTGATCCAGGTTAAGGATTTCTCGGCAAGTGCAGCCTATGTCCGCTCGAGCCTCGTATCTAGTGAGTGTTCACCGGGACATCCGCCCCCTGCACTGCTGCTCAGCAGAAGCAGAGCTGGGGCTGAGTCGCTATTTTGGAGCAGGGTCTTTCTAGCGGCAGGAGCTGTGCGAGAGACGAGGAGAAGGCCGGGAAGGGTGCGGGGCTCAGAGCCCTGGCTGGGCAAGCGCTGGTTCTCCGTGCCGGTGGCTGTGGCCGGGGCAGCTCCGTCCTCTTGGCAGGGCTGGTCCAAGTGCCCTGTGCCACCCGGGGCTCTCAGGGCAGGGCCGGATGTGGGGACAAGGTTGCTCAGCCAACTCTAGCGCCTCCCGAAGTGGCAGGTGCACAAGGGACTGCACAGCACACAGTGGCCAGGTGCCGGTGTTTCCACTGATGCTTCTGTTGCCGGCTGGATGCTCCTGTTGCCATGGAGCATATGGTTGCCTAGTAACATGGCCTTCCTAGTTTTTCATTAAGTTACTTTTAAGTTTATAGAAAATTGAGCGGATAGTACAGAGTTCTCAGTACCCCCCCCCACCCCATTTTCCCTATGCAGAACATCCGGCATCACCGAGGTTAAGTGACAAAAGTGAACGGCCAATAGTGATGTGATATATTACAGGTAACTAGGCCCTTTGTTTATATGGGGGTTCACTCTTGGTGCTGTGAGGACCTGTGGACTGGGACAAGGCATGATATCATATATCCACCAGCACGGTATCTTAATAGCGGAGTTTCACCAGCTGGGGGTGATGGTGCAAGTCTGTAATCTCAGAACTCTAGGAGGCTGAGGCAGGACAGCAAATTGGAGACCAGTCTGGAGACCTGAGTGACTTAGAACTTGTCTCAAAATGAAAATTAAGGGGCCAGGGATGTAATTCAGTGACAAGACCCTTGGTTTAGTACTTGCCCCAGTTCTGCAAAAAAGAAAAAAAAAAGGGACAGTTCCAGTGGCCCCGGGGTTCATTCTTTCCTCACTGTAAATCTGTGCTAGCCACTGAGTCCCTACTGAGTGAAGCAGTTTCCACTGAGTCCATAATTTCACCTTTCCCAGAAGGTCATATGGTCAGAATCAGGTATTATGTAGCTTTTTCACATAGGCTTCTTTCGCCAAGCAATATGCTTTTAAGATTTCTTCATGTCTTTTCATGGCTCAATAGCTCATTTTTAATTGCTGAGTAATATTCCATTGTATGGACATACCACAGTCAGTCATTTATCCATTCATCTGTTGGAGAACATGTTGGTAGCTTTCAGTTTTAGGCAATTATAAATGAGGCTGCTATAAGTAATTATGTCCCAGTTTTTGTGTGAATATAAGTTTTCAACTCATTTGCATAAAAATCTTGGGGTGTGATTGCTGGGCTCTGAGGTGAGACTGTATTTAGCATTGTAGGAATCTGTTATGCTGCCTGGCAATGTGGTCCTGTCATCTTCATTCCCCCCAGCATGGTTGGGGTCCCGCTGCTCCACATCCTCAGCGCTGTGGACTTTAGCTGTTCTCACAGTACATGGTGTGGTGTGGTCAGCGCTGTGGACTTTAGCTGCTCTCACAGAACACAGTGGTATATCGTTTTAATCAGCAGCACTGCCCCAGCGACAGAGAGTGTTGAGCATCTTGTCCTACAGTTATTTGCCATCTGTGTCACTTTGGCTAAGTGGCTGTTCAGAGCCTTCACTCAGTTGAGTGAAATAATGAAGTTATTTTCTTATTGTTGAACTTATTATCCTTTTGTGTTTTGGGTATAGCCCTTTACAGATGTGTGTTTTGTGAGTATTTTCTCCTAATCGGCAGCTTGGCTTTTTTTGTTTGTGTTTTTTTCCGGTACCGGGAATTGAACTCACGATGTCGCGCTTGCCAGGCAAGCGCTGTGCCACTGAGCTAAATCCCCAGCCCCTTGTAGCTTGGCTTTTTATTCTCTCCCTTCCTCCTTTCCTTCCTTCCTGTCTCTTTCTCGTGGTAGTGGGGATCGAATCCAGGGCCTCTGCCTTGAGCTACGTACATCCCCAGTCCTTTTTAATTCTGAGACAGGGTCTCACTTCTAAGTTGCTAAATTGCCCTGGCTGGGGTTGAACCTCAATCCTCTTGCATCAGCCTTGGAGGATTATTACAGGCGTGTGCTACCAAGCCCAGTTTGTCTTTTCATTTTCTAAACAGTATCTTTAACAAAGCAGCACTTAAAATTTAAATGAAGTCCAACTGATCAGTACTTTTTCCTGTGAACTGACACTGCTACTTAAAACACCCCTGTAGCGAACAAAATGCCCTGGCCTCTGGCTGTCCCTGGGCTGAGGAGGACCCCCGGGCTGTGTTTCCTGAAGCTGGAAAGCAAGCTGACAATGTGGGAATTATTGCCTGGCAAGAGGACCTCCACGGCGGGCCTATTTATATTCCAGATAAGCCTTTCTGGGGGTGTTTTAGGTTAAAGACGTTTATTTATTTATTTATTTATTTATTTATTTATTTATTTATTTATTTATTTATTTATTTATTTATTTATTTATTTATTTATTTATTTATTGTCTTTTTTTGAGAGAGGATATGCAGTTCAGGCTGGCCTAGAGGTTACTTTGTAGCCCAGACTGGCCTCGAACTCGTAAGGATCCTCCTGCCTCAGCCTCCCCAGTACTGGGATTACAGGCGTGCACCACCACACCTGGCAGACGAGGTTTTAGATTTTCACTTGAGTTGCAATGACAGCACAGGGAGTTCGCACATACTGCACACCCCCGGCCCCGTGCACACTTTTGCACCAGCACGATAATGGTGATGCGGGATGCTAACCGAGGCGCGCCCTTCATTAGGCGTCTCTTAATTTCTGCCTGGCGGCTTTTCCTGCTCCTGCTTGGGGTGCCACCTGACACTTGGATGTCACGGCTCCTCTGACTGCTCCTGGCTGTGACCTCAGACGCCTTGATTCTGATGACCTCGTGAGTGTGCGGCAGAATGTCGCTGGCTGATGTTTCCTTCCTGCCTCACCGGGGGCGACGGGCCCAGAGCATCGCGTGCACACACAGGTGAGCACAGTGCCCGTCTCCGCACCTCACAGCGCGACACCGCTGGCGTCTCTCTGCTTCCAAAGCTCTTCCGCACACTTCCCGTTGAGGCCTCAGCGGCCTTTCTAACCTGAGGGCCGGGTCGCTCCTGGGGGGCATCCAGAGATGGGCACCGCACCTGTGCTGCCCTGGCCTCTCCCTGGCGGTCCGTGGCCCGGGGGATGGAGGTGGCAGGGGCGTGTGGCATGGGCTCTAGCAGCGAGAGACAAGAGCGGGGTGTGGGAAGCAGACACCTCATCATTTAGGGCGGTGGGCGCTGGCCTGCCCTTGTGTGGCATCGGGAGGCTGCCCACGTCTCTCCCACATCCTCGCTAGGACAAAGAGTCCACACCCGGGCTCTGCGCTACTTCCAGCCCGCCTCCCCTCCCCCGCCCCGAGGCACTCTCTTCCTCTTCCTGCCAAGGAAGTGGAGTCTCTTGTCTGTTGTCAGCACGGCGGGCGTCTGAGTTACTTTCCTTGTTGCTGAGACAAGATGCCCGCTACCCAGAATTAAAGGGGGAACGGTTTACTTAACTCAGGGTTTGGGGAGGTTTCAGTTCATAATCGGCTGGCTCCAAGACGAGGTGGCATCGCAGAGGAGAGACAGTCCATGCAGGCAGAAGACAGCAAAAGCAAGCAAGTGACCAGCTACGGGTAGCTAGCAGCAAGCGTCTTTCAGTCCTTATATTGTATCCACACCCTTAATCCCAGTGCCCTTGATCCTGGCATTACACCGTGAATCAGTCACACACTCTAGGTCCAGCCACCTCAAAAAGCCCCACCTATGGCTGCGTGAGGCTTTGCGGGGGTGGCTAGAGATAGCCATAACGGTAGGGGTCTCCTGGCTGTCAGAGCAGGGACTGAAAGGTGTGCCCTAAGCAAACTTGCAAGCGACCTGCCTGCGTACCTAAGACCAAGTAAACAGCAACATCAGGGCCTCCGCTGGGATCGTGGAGCCTCTGAGAGGGGAGGATGGGGTAAGGAGAGGGGAAGAGCACTTTTCCTGGGTCCCCAAATGTCTCTCCTTACCCTCTGTTAGCCAGAAGCTGGGACCAGTCCTGCTGGGGCTCGGCAGCCTGGGGAGAAGTCTTCGCTGGACCCAGAGGATTCATTGCTGGAGAATGTACCTGCTGGATCGGGAAGAGTGTTAGCCTGAATCTAACGGCACAGGAAGATGTTTGTGATGTAATTCATAGGGAGGAAAAGCCAGTTATAAAAGTTGGCACGTACAGTGTATATGGCAAAACTGAAGTCCAGATGCATTTATGATTCTAATGTCAGGCATCTGAATACCATCTTTGGATGGTAGTATTATGAGATGTTTGATTTATATTCTTTGTGCTTTTCTGTACCAAGTTTTCTGAATTGAACATGTATTACTTTTTGTAGATAAAAAGATGTGTGATGTCATCTGACAGTTCTCCAGGAATCCCTTCTGAGTTCACGTATCCTTGCCCACAGATGGTCTCCCGGCAACACTGAGCAACTCCTGCAGGGCATAGCTCTGCTACGGGGTCCTGGGAAGCCTGTGGGTCTTCAGCAGGCCGGGTGGGCACTGCTTCTGTCTCCGCCAAGACACATCTTGGCAGGATGCCTGGAGACCCTTGAGGAACACTGAGCTGGGGAAGCTTGTGAGCAGCATGGGAAGGTAGCGGGTGATTTCCCTTGCTTCCTGATTTCCCGTGGGGCTACCATGAGTAGTCTGTCCTGATGAGCTCAGAGGCTTCCTGCCTCAGCCTACTCAGGATGCGCTGGTAGCACAGGCTGTGAAGCTTGGTGGCAGCACAGAATCAGCTCTCCTGGGGGAGGTGTTACGCTGCCCGCCTCACCATCGTCTGACCCCTTTTGTTTCAGTGACATCTGGGGACAGGGGACATTGGAGCTGACATCCTTGGCTACTATTCTAGTGTCTCAGTAAGTAGTAACCTGTGTGGATATGTCAGCCTTGCAGGACACTTCCTGAGCCTCTCTTGGGGACCAGATGCAGCTGCAGGCCTCACTCGCTGGTGACTTGGAGCCCACAGACTGAAGCCTGCAGGTGCGGACACGGATGGAAACCTTTGCATCTTTAGCGACCCTAACTTCAACTGGAAATTAATGAAGACAACAGCTAGGCATGGTGGCGCACGTCTATAACCCTAGCACTCGGGAGGCTGAGGCAGGAGGACCATTGCCAGTCCGAGACCAGCCTGGGCTACAAAGTGAGCTCAAGGCCAGCCTGAACAACATAGTGAGACCCTGTCTCAAAAAAAAAAGACAAAAAACCACAGTAGTGTTAGCAGTACCCATGACTTTGTCCCCAGGACACGTCACATAGATTCTCATATTATCACCTTTGTGCAGAAATCTTGACATAACTGTGTTCATCATGACTTTGAAATTATGGCAAAATTGAAGCTATTTTATTGATAATATAATGCCTAGATTTCAGTAGTTAATGCATGTATGAAGTGGTACATGGTGTCTTCTATCATAACTTGGCTTTTAAACTACTTGGATACCTGTAAATCAACCTCATTTTAAAATTTTTTGCTATCTGGTGCGTTTAATTTGATCCAAATGGCTTCTCCTACAGCCCTGTCACACGGCCACGTGGTGAGGCAGCAGTGACCTCGTGGTTATTGTGCACCCTTGGGCTAATACCTTCCCTGGCTGTTAGTGTCCTTGTCCTTAAAATGAAGGGATCAGCCTTAGAGGGGATCTCAGAGGGTCCCGGCAGCCACACAGGTGACATGACAGTGTGTCCTTTGTCACTTTGATCACAGCACAACTGAGGGGTTACCTGAGGACCGCTGAACCTGACGGTCTGTACTACTTCTCAGCAGGTTATTTTCACTTTCAGGATAATAAAATAAAACTTGTCAGGGATCTATCTAGGAACTATGCAAATATTTATTTACAGATATGTTTTGAGTAAAAAACTAGGAAATATCAAACTACTCAAAAACAGCTTGATTAAATTCATTAAAATGTATTCCTATGATGGGATGGTAACAGGCTGGAATGATCTAGAATAACAATATGAAAAAATTTCACTCTAAACAATTAAGTAAGAATAAGCGTTTTGTGATTCCTGAAGAGCAGTACGGTTCTATTCTTATAACACATACTTATGTACATGCAGCAAAAAAAAGATAAAACAATGCAAGCCAACATGCTAATACTGCTATTTTTAAGGGGAGGGTTTATTTATGTATTTATTTGTTGAGACAGGGTCTCGCTATGCAGTTCAGGCTGGCCTTGAGCTCACTTTGTAGCCCAGGCTGGCCTCGAACTCGCAATCATCCTCCTGCTTCAGTCTCCCAAGTGCTGGGATCACAGGCGTGCACCACCATGCCCGACGATTCTTCTAATTAAATGCATATATATGAGACTCTGACAGGGAAAGAGTAAATGTCAGAATGCCATCCCCGGAGCTTGTTCCTCAAAGCGATGGGGGCTCAGCCCTAGGCCTGGAGAGCTGCCTCTGCTGACCTGATCCCGGGGCCCAGAGCGGATGGCCTAGGGCTGGAGCCCCCACCCCCGCTCTCTCCTGACGGCCCGGTGTCCCCAGACATACCTGCAGGCTGGTGGCCTCTGCTGCCCACCAGGCTTCAAACTCTTTCTGCAGCTTGACCTTGGCTTTGTCCATGAGCAGCTGCAAGTGCTCGATCTCCACCTTCAGGGCTTTGAGGCGCGTGAACATTGTTTTGTACCTGCGGCGGGATCAGAGAAGAGGCCATGACTGCAGTCTGGAGGGCCGCTACCTAGAGAGGGCGCTATAACTGCCTGGGTTTTTCTGTGGGAAGCGGGGCAGCGTTGCCTTGGTACCTAGGACCGAGGCCAGGCTTAGCCGGGCGAGACATTTTTGTCCAGTGGCCGCAGGATCTGTGTGTGGGATGGAGAGAACGGGAACCCTCTTCCCCGGAGCACTTAGGGGTCAGGCAGGGGACAGACTCCCTCACTCCTCCCTGCAGGGAAGAGGACGTGACCACTGTCATCTCCCAAGCGTGGGTTCCGGTCTCGAGGCACGGAGAAGCCACGCCACGTACTAAGAGCACAGAGCGAACGGAGCCGCCAGGATCCGAACCCGGGTGGGCTGGCTCTCGGACCGCAGTCTCAGCCGCCTCACTACCGCGTTGGTTCAACTTCACGATGAGAACCGCAAGCTACAGTACGGTTGTTGTGTTTTGAGACGGGGCCAGTGTGTTGCCCAGTCTGACCCTGCGCCCCTGGGCTCATGCACAGGGCTGGCGTGGAGGATGCAGAGCAGGTGACTGTGCCGTGTCCCCAGAACCTCTCTCTGGTGCGGGGCTAGCAAACGCGCCAGGCGCACAGATGCCGAAATGAGCTGCAGCGCTTGCTCGCGCTGCGGGGGGATTCTGCACAGCCGCCTGCTTGCAGCTCCGCACTCTGCAAGGAAAATCGTGCTTTGGGCCCCAAGTGACTGCGTGCGGGTCTGACGCTCCCAAGGCGGCCAGGGAAGCGGGGGAGGCTGGGGTCGCGCTCTTCGCCTCCTCCAGGGGGCAGCAGCACCCAAGGCTGCGCGGGTTGTTTCCCGGCCTGCGCGGGAGGCTGGGCTGTGCCTCGCGCCCCCTGCCCAGGCCCTGCCCCAAGGCGGCGCGCCCGCCTCCTGCGGTTTCAGCCTGGGCTGCGGGACCCACTTCCCCTGGAGGTCCAGCCCCGGGGGCTCCAGGTTGTCCTGGAGGCAGCGGGCGGGCTGTGCGTGGCGGATGAGAAGGGCACCTCCTCTTTTCCTCCTCCAGCTGCAGTCGGAGCTGCTCCTCCTGCCGGTCTGGCCCCGGGGGTGCGGCCGTGTTGTCTGAGATTCCTGCAGGAGGAAGGTGCCGGCGGGTTACTCCAGCGCAGAGGAAAGGCAGAGGGAAAGAGCGGTTTTAGGGCAGAGGGTGGCGTTGTAGCACACCTCAGGATGAAGGGGGGTACCTCTGGGGACCTCTGGACGGCAGCATCCCCACCTCTCCTATCCCCTGACTGCATTCACTCATCTCCTCCCGGGTCCCGGGGGTGATGTCAGACTCCACGTCGCCCTCTCTGGGGAAGAGCTCTTCGCAGACCAAGACGTCATCTCCCAAGCACCCCGCGTTTTTCTGGGGAGTTTCTGGCCTCCCGTCCCCCATCATTCGCTTCCTCTAGGCCCTGATTCTCAAGGCTGATGGGCCCAGGACAAGTGGTTATGCAGCTGGCCCACGCCTCGGCGACAGGGCGGGGCAAAGCCTGGGGAGGGCTGGGCACTCAGCAGGGACCACTGGTGGCCGCCCTGGGTCGCCCCACAAGGGCGACGGTGCCGGTGTCCCAGTGTGGCCACATGCTCAGCCCCTGTGCAAGCTCCCAGTACTCCGCGGCGTCTGCATTTCTCTGCCTGCCAAGGACCTCTGAGAAGTCAGGGCGCCCTGCTTTTTGCCCCAGAGAGGGCCGAAAGAATCCTCTCAGCTCTGGTTCCTGGAGCTGAATCTGCCCAAGTCATGCGGCAAACAAGATCCAGGCTTGTGTGGTTGCATTAAAAAACTGCTTGGATTAGAAAATTCTTTCTACCGCCTTTCCGGCAGGTGGTCATCCGCTTTCTGCTTACATATTTCCCACGACGGGGAGCTCACTACTTTATTTTATTTTAAAGAGAAAAAAATAATAAAAACGATATAGAATTTCAAAGCAAGGTGGTAGGAAATTAACAATGGTTATTATATTGCATATTGTTATCTTCAAAGTAGTTGCTCACATTACCAGATATAAGCATGCAAAATTGATCAAGCAATATAAGTGCTAACTGTTCCTTTCAATGAAATAGAAATACTAGTAGAATTTAGCAGTGCAATTATCTTAGCTATTTTGTGTGTATATATATATATATTCCCCCCTTCTTTCTTTTCTCCTTTCCCCTATCCCAGCTGTTCTTTCCTTTTGAGCAGTTTCTTTCTCTTTTTATAAAATCTATTGCACCTTTTCCCCCCCTTTTTTTTTTTTTTTGGTTTTTTTCCAGTACTGGGAATTGAACTCATGACCTTGCGCTTGCCAGGCAGGCGCTGTGCCGCTGAGCTAAATCCCCAGCCCCAATAATATCTATTGTACCTTTTGGATCTTATTTATTCTTTCAGTTTCTTACACTAGGGAGACAATATGATTGTAACATTCACACATTTGTGTCTGATTGATTTCACTTATGAGTGTGGTCTTTAGTTGCATCCATTTACCTATAAAAGCCTCGAGTTTATCTTTACAGCTGGGTAATACTCCACTGTATAAAAATACCACATCTTTTGTATCCATTCCTCGGCTGATGGGCATTTGGGTTGTTTCCAAGACTTAGCTACAACAAATTGTGCTGCTATAAAAATGGGTGCACGTATATCGCTGTGGAGCTTGACTCTCAGGCCGGCTCTGCGCAAATCCTTGTCTGAGGTCTCGGTGACCTGGTTACTTTCTAGTTACCTTAACCCAAGAAGCCTGGACCTGGACCCCATATTGCACACAGGTCTGAGAGGTGCTGGGTAGGGAAGGGCTCCTCTTAGCTTTTAAAGATTTGATCCCGTATTTCTGTGGCAAGTGACTGACAAACGCTGGTCATTTACTGCGTGCCTTCCACAAGCAAGGCCCGGGCCGAGTCCCCTTATCTTCTTGCCATCCTCAAAATAACCCTGCGGGAAGGTACTGACATCTCATTGCTGTTGGATTTGTAGTCTAGAGAAAGCCATAAATAACCCACAGTCACACAGCTAGTAAGTGGCAGAACTGCGACTTGAGCCTACTTTTTTTCTGAGCCCAAAGAACTCCGGGCCTGTGTGCTGGCGGCTCTGTCATGGTTGGTCCCTATTAAGGGGTGGTCAGTTTAAAAACTTTCATGCTGCTTGATAATTGGCTGTCCAGATGCACCCAGTTCCGAGGGGGCAGTCCTGACCCCCGAGATGATGCTTCACATTATTGGGGTGCAGCTTGCCAAGAGGGCCAAATTTCATCAGAATCCTGTCTGTGCTCTCCATGGACCGGCTACCCTGTCTTCCTGCGGCGAGTCACAAGTGTAAACTGAGCAAAGGTCTTATTCCGTTAGCCAAGGAGGGGACGCGGAGCCCACAGACTTCCCAGCCGATGACCACACTGGCGTTGAGCTGGTGAAGCGGACAGCCTGTGCACGCCACCCACGGTCCCCCAAGTCATGGCACAGGAAGCCTAGAGGGCAGGGACAGGGTCTTTCTGTCCCTGGCCCCCCAGGGCTTTGCTTGGGCACTCGATGCTGTGCAGATCTGCTGGCCCTGTCCTCGGAAAAATGCCGTGCACGACACACTGAGGGAGGTGTCCGAGCATCGGACTAATGGCAGTCGGGCTTGAAATGGACAGCATATCTCCTTCCCCCAAAGTCTCAGAAATGGGCCCATCCATCTTCCAGCCTGCTTAAAGAAACAAAGCTCAGCAGAGCTGTGAATCTTTTTACACTTCTGGAGTGCGCACCAGGGGCACCCCTGAGGAATTCGGGAGCCCTGCTCTGAGCGACTGCTGGGGGAGGGGAGGACGGCTCCGCAGCACACCACAGGGGGAGGCGGGAGGGGCTGGCTGCGTGTGGCAGCTGCGCAGCGTCATCACGTCTGTGGCACCGAATTCCCTGCTCGCCCCCGGCCGGAGTCATTTCCAGGGGCCACTGCAGGGTCCCTGGCAGGTGACAGGATGGCAGGGGCCCCAGAAGTGTGTGGGCGCTCGCGAGCCGGAGCCGGGGCCGTGCGGACGGCAGTGCTCACAGGAACGGGCAGGAGATGTCAGCAACTGTGTGTGCCCGGGCCCCAGGCGCTGCGCACTGCCGCATCCTCCCCACCGTCCCCGGCAGGCCTGTCCCCTCTGCTTGCAGACAGCACAGCGAGGTTCACAGTGGCCAGGTGGCTTGTGCAGTGCCACAAAGTGTGGCCAGCAAGGCCGGGCTCTGTGCCCAGGTCTAGTGTCCACTTGCTTAAATGGCATGGTATGGTGCAGAAACCCTGCCTGCCCCGTCTCTGGAGGTGTCTCCTGGGGAAGACAGATCCTGAACTGACAAAAAATAGGGGTTGGAAAGTGCTGTAAAGAAAGACAAAGCCAGGTACCAATGCAGAGGTAGGGTGCAGTGCTGCCAAGCTAGGTGCCCTGTGGTCCAGAGATCAGGGGACAGACAGGACAGTGGCATGTGCAAAGGGCCTGTGGCAGCAGCTGCTTGGTGTCTGTTAGTAACAGTGACAAGTGCAGTGTGTCTGGAGTGGTGTAAGGGAGCTGAGGTCACTGAGGAACCTGAGGCCATAGCTCAGAGGTCCTGGTGGCCCTGCCAAGCACTCTGATGTTGAGAGCAATGAAAGGCTGCAGAGGAGCCTCTTGCTGCAGAGAGGAATGGCTTGATCTATTCCTTGATCTATTCAAGCCGCTTTTTGACGACCAAGACAAAGTTACTCTAAACTGAAGAACAGGCATTGTGGGCTGGCGCCAGGGTGCCGTAAGCCTATTGAGAGGATCCGGGAAAGAGGCTGGGGCTGGGGACCCTGGGCAGCCGGAATGAGGCCACAACATACCCCTAGGACCAAGCTACCTGTGCTGCCATGGCAACCCCATGGGCCTGTGGCCAAAGGTGATGTCTGCTTAGTGAGGGGCATTGTAACCACCAGGGGACACCATGGGCTGCCACTGAGGCTTGGCTTCCCTCCTCAGAGGGACAGGGCTGGGGACTCAAAGGACAGCAAACCACAGTGACTGAGCGAGAAGAGACAGAGGGGAATGAAGGGCCGGGTGGGCTTTGTAGGTCTCCGTGCCCACTGACCCTGGCCAGGGACGGACCCTCCGGTCACCAAGAGGAGGCCCAGCGAGAATTCTCCCCAGGACCACAGCCCTGGAGGACAGAGGCCCAGTGGGCTGTGAGCTCACACCGCCCTTCTGTGGGACAGCCGGCTCCACAGCAACACAAGGGCAAGGAAAAAGGGTTTCGCTTCATTCCAGTGGCCATAGCTCTTCAGTCACACAAGGCGGCCGAAGCCCAAGTGGTCAAGTAGTAGCTGAAACCTCAAGCTCGCAGGCAGGGGCTGGCGGGGACGCACAGCTCTGGGCCGACCTCATGTCTGAAGTCCCTGGCGTTGGCAACCAGCGGTGCAGGGGCAGGAGGGGCTCCGGCTGGGAAGGTCAGCGGGGCTGCAACCCCCTCCCACTGGACACGATTCCAGTGGAAAGGTCTCTAGCCCCCCTTCCCGCCGCCCCGCACCCTCTACTCTCTGTGCGCTCTTCCAGTCAGCCTGTGCCGGAGACGGGCACCATCTCATTTCTCTGGTTCGGTGGTTCTCACTGAGGGGTGCACATCAGGGTCTCTTTCAGAGCTTGTAAAAGCGCAGAGATAGCCGGCCGCACTCCAGGCCACGGGGTTAGAATTTGTCAGCAGGGTCCCCTGCAGACCCCGAGGCTGCCCCTCGCTAAGGAAGTGCTCAAGGCTTTGAGCCCCTTTCACGTCAGTCCTCTGCGCAGGAGTTCCCGGGACTGTGGGACCCGCAGAACTTTAGGGCAGATGGTGCTTAGGAGCGAGCGTGTCTCATCCTCTGGGCTTTCAGGGGCCGCTGTGATCAGGAGAAGAGCAGCTCGAGGTCTGCAGCAAGGGACGTGGTCTCTGTGAGGTTGGAGCCACCTGCATGTGGCCCTTTAAGTGCTTGATGCAGCTGAGCAGCGATTTCCGCAGAGCTCAGTAGCAATGACCGCAGAGCTGGTACATGGACCTAGCGCTTCCTACGTGCAATCCTAGGGGGTCTTCATGACTCCAGGTGGGACAGTCCAGGGTTGCGCTGCTGGGAGGCACAGCTGGGGTGAGAACTTCGAAGCTGGTGCCTTTCTCGCTGGCAGAGATACCAGTAATGAAGAACACCATGGGCAGCTGCCTCAGGTCCATGCTGACTTGTTTTGGCACCAGAAGGTCATGCTCTTTCCACCACTGTCTCTCAGATCTGCAGCCGGGGCTTTCCCGGATGCTGGCCTGTGGGGACTGCTCTTTACCAACCCAAATCCATGGCATACGTCCCAGTTCCTCTGGGCATTTGTAGCTCCCCTGATGGGTGCGGGCAGCTCTCTGCTCATTAGAGCTGCCACTCTGCCAGGTTGACCCATGGGATACTCAGAACCAGCCTATCAACTTGGCCATACTAAGGAAGGCAATACTGAAATTCCAGTCATGTCCCAAAACTGAATGGGGCCCTGTGGGCTTCCGTAGAACAAAGACCATGGGCCCAACATGGCTGCCACTTGGCCAGTGGGAAGAAGCAGTGAGTTATGTGGCTTCCCCATGGCAGACGGGACATCGGAGCTGGGAGGCATCCCTGCTGGTCACCTTAGCTATCCAACTGATGATTCATTTGCTCAGTACCCACTCTGGGCCTCCTTGGGCTAAAGCGTCTCACAGAACTGTAGATCACTCAGCCTCACCTTGTTTGAGAAGTCAAAGTGTCGCTTTTTGCAGAGATTGATGGTGTCAGCATCTCAATGAGCACAATGGTCAGCAGCTCAAGACAAGATTTCAGCTTCCCAATCAGACCATTTCCTGTTTAATGGCTCAAATTTATTGTCAGCTGGAGTCATCGCTCGCTGATGGGTGTTCAGGGCCACATCCATCTTGGTGTTGGTTCTGTGCCACACCTCGGCTGCCTGCAGCACGCCCGGGCCGGGTATGATGAACAGCAGGACGTATGGCTGTGCCCGATCATTCTTGGGTGCAGCTGCCCCGCGGCCACGGGGCCTGCACTTACTGCCGCTGCCTTTTCTCGGGGACAGAGGGGAGAAACGGCCATGCGTCATACAATCAGGATCACGCTGCTGCCTGCTCTGCAGAGCAAACGTAGGCCCAGCCAGCCCTGCTGTAGGCCACCCTGTTCCTTCCAGGGCGAATCATCTCCCCGAAACCACCCTGGGCCTCCCTGCCCAAGCTGGTGCCAGGGGCGTTGGCCTCCCCTCCAGTGCTTGTTCTCTGTCCTCTGCGGGGCTTCTCATGGACACAGGCTGCAGTCAGGGGTTGGCACACACAGGGGCCACCCAGCAGTCCGGCAGTGTGTTCCACACAGGGCGGAGACATCCCAGTCCACTGCTTGCTCGGGCGCCTCTGCTCAGACGGGGGCTCTCGTGTGTCTCCACAGCCCTTCCTGCTGGAACTCAGAGCCGTCTGGGGGTCCAGTCTGCATTTTTCCCGTTGTAACCACTCAGAGCCTGGCACGGGGGTGGTGACCTGTGGCTCTGACCCCCAAGACCTCCTTCTTTTGAGGGCTCCCGCCTCAGGTGCCGCTGCCAGCTTCCCAGCCCACCATGACCTCCTCCCACTCTGTAGGAATTGCTTGTGCTTCTGAGTCAGCGTTTCTTTTCTTTTTTTTTTTCCTTTGGTCTTTTTGAGACAGGGTCTCGCTATGCAGTTCAGGCCGGCCTTCAGCTCACTTTGTAGCCCAGGCTGATCTCGAACTCACGGTGATCCTCCTGCCTCAGCCTCCTGAGTGCTGGGATGACAGGCGTGTGTCACTGCGCCCCGCTGGGTCAGGGTTTCTGTCATAGTCTGGTACCTTGCAATTTTCCCTCCTGTCACCTCAGCCTTTCTGACCCGTGGTGACCATGCCTGAGTCTCAGCGGCTTTCCAGAGAGGACTTCGTAGGAACCCCGCATCCCTAAAGCTCATGACCTTCATTGAACCAGGCTCAGGCAGTGTGGTGCGTTCTCAGCACACACACCTTTGGGAGGCAGGACCCTGAGAAGCGGGGCTTTCTCCTGTGAAGGCCCAGGATGACGATCCTTAGCGGAGTTCAATTCCCTTGACGGGTTTATTCGGGGAATTTTGGGACTTTTAGGACTGGAGGACTCTGAACAAAGCTGTCTCTCTCTTTCCTTTGGGAAAATGTGTCTGTCAGTAGCCAATTTGCAAATCAGTCTGTTCATTTGGCACTAATTTATCACATACTGGAGTCAGAACGAGTTGTGAGACCACACCGTAGAGCCGGCACATTTTCAAAGTCAGATGGCGAGAGCTGGCCAAACCACCCACGGCTCGCGTCAGCCGGAGGAAAGGGCCAGCGTACAGGCTGGGAGAGAAGTTTTTGGGAAAGAGGTAGCAGTTTGCTCTAAACCCGCCACACGCCCTTTGCTGGAGGCAGCGTAGTGGAGGTGCCGTCCCTCCCCTCAAAGCCGGGGGGCTTGAGGGAGACCCCTGGGAAAGCTGGATGAGCATCCTGCAGCTGGTGTGCCGGGGGTGAGGAGGGCCACAGGGCAGGACAGGACTCCGTTCCGTCCATTTCCGGAGCAGGTCATTGGGCTGAGGCCTCCTAGGAGGGAGGGCAAGGGCTCCTGCTGTTCCTGCGGGCCCGGCGTGGTGGGCGGTACGCACTGGAGGGTTGGGCCGCGCTTGCCTGGGGTCCGTGCGGGGTTGGTGAGGGTTTAGCAGGCAGGTCTGGGAGGGGGCTGCCCCGTGATCTGTCCTGTGTGTGAATACGTCAGACACGGCCGATGCTAGGTCAGCTCTCACAAGCCTATGTGAGCCAGCCGGGGCGCCCCACGAGGTCGTCCAGCACACCACCCGAGACGAAGGTCCCCTGCCGCACCACCCAGGCCGAGCTCCACCTGCTCACGGGGTCCTGCTCGGACCCCACCCACACAGCCTCAGAGTGGGGGCAGCTGTCTGAATAATGTGCGTGTCTCAGGGTGAGGGACGCCCTGGCTAGGGACCTCTAGAGACCCACGAAAGGGTCTCAGTGGGGAAGAGTCAGCTGTGGACACTCCCAGTCTGGAGGCCCCCGACCTGCCACCACAGCGGCGGTCAGGGCACGCCCTGCCAGCTGCCCCTCCTCCCTCCCTGCCTTCTTCCAGCTCCTTGGGAAGCCGGATCCTTGAAGGCTGACGAGGAAGTCAGTTAGGGAGTCGTGAGCATATTTTTAAATTCATGACAGTTGGCCTAAAAGTCTTATTCTTGAGAAAATTTAAATTATTAAGGCTGCAATTATAATGGAAAGTTTTTTTGATTTAGTTTGTAATAACAGTGAATGATCAGTTTTTTTAGGGGTTCAGGAAGAACAATCCTTCCTATGGGGATTGGTTTATTTATATTATTTGAGACCAGGCTGCACCATGTAGTCCAGGCTGGCCTTGCACTCATGCGGATCCTCCTGCCTCAGCCTCTTGAGTGAGTGCTGGGATTATAGGCCCTGTGGGGAAAACAACTAAAAAAGTGAGCTTTGTGAACACCCTGGAGCATTCAACACGTAGGCCACCGTGTCACGGCTAAGTCCCTCCTAGAAGTCACAACCTCCCTGGTTGGGGACCTTTGGGTCATCGTGGTTTCGCTCCTTTGGCTGCTCTGCGGCACTTAGGGACATGACCGGACCCGCGGGGGTCGGGGTTTGTGCGCCTCCATCCTACCAGACAGTGCCGGATCATCCCGGGGAGCTGCTCAGAGGCTGTGGTTACACAGTTCACGCCCCCTGCTCCTTCCTCGTCCTCCCTGCCCGCTTCCTGTGCGGAAGCCCCTGGCTCTCCGCCCTCACGGGCTCCTCCACGGTGCATCCTGGCGACTCCTGGTCCTGCAGCAGCTTCTCCCGCGTTCCCAAACAGACATCAGTATTTTCTAAACAGCGCTCAGCGCTCTGTGCTGCCTGTTTAGGACACAGAGCAACCATCAGCTGCGTTTGGGCATAAAGGACCCCGCTTTCCTGCCGGTTGGTCTCCCCACCCGTGCTCAGGGCCAGCTCCTCGGAGGGTCGGGAGCCAGAGCGGCTCCACAGCGCATGCGCAAAACATTCCTAGGGCCTACCAGGCGCTTTCTTAGATTTGCCAGGAGCAGATGCAGTCAGGAGGATAGAATCTTGTCTACTACATGTTTGGTTAGACGCCTAATTCATGCAACTGTGGCTTCTGTGTATTTGCATGATGGAAAAATGGCACTGGCAAGAGGTAAGATCAGGGTGAGCCCACACTGCAAGGGATGG
Organism: Chinchilla lanigera; assembly: GCF_000276665.1. Lineage (NCBI taxonomy): Eukaryota > Metazoa > Chordata > Mammalia > Rodentia > Chinchillidae > Chinchilla > Chinchilla lanigera. Next base: position 6,377,504 of record NW_004955437.1, read on the forward strand.
ATGGCCCTTTCCTGAGCTGCTTCTTCCCTCCCTCCCTCCCCTTTCTTTCCTTCTTTTTCTGCCTCTTCCTCCTCCTCCCTCCATCTCCTCCTTCGAGACAGCAGCTTGCTCTGTAGTTCAGGTTGGTCTTTTTTTCTTTTTCCTGCCTTTTTGAGACAGGGTCTCGCTATGCAGTTCAGGCTCACTTTGTAGCCCAGGCTGGTCTTGAACTCGCAATGATCCTCCTGCCTCAGCCTCCGAAGTGCTGAGATTACAGGTGTGCGCCACCATGCCCGGCTCAGGCTGGTCTTGAACGCTCAGCAATCCTCCTGCCTCAGCCTCCCAGTGCTGGGATTACAGGTGTGCCATGCCCAACTCTGGCGTTTCTGCAGGGAAGATCGGTCAGTGGTGCTCATGGTGAGCAGACCGGGTTGGAGGGATGTGGGACTGTGGGGACCTCACCGGCTTGGCCCAGAGCCACGGTGGGCTCAGTAGGGAGGGGCCGTGCCGGAGTTCATGATGAGTGTATTGAGCACCTACTCTGCCTGTGGCTCCATCACGCATCACGTGCTCATCTCAGGCTCCGCGGAGCAGGTGTTCTTCTGCCTTGTGTAATTGAGAAAAAGGAATTTTGGGAAGGTCGCAGGCCAAGGTCACAGGACTGCAGAAGGTAGAGTTACAGCGCAGGCTGAGCTCTTCCGGTTGCAAGGCATGATGGTTAATTTTCTGCGTCAGGCTGACAGGGCTACAGGTGCCCCGACGGCTGGTGAAACGTGATTTCCGTGTTTCCCTGAGGATGTTTCTGGAAGGACTTAGCAAGTGAGTCAGTAGATGGAGTAAGGAGGACCCGCCTCCCTGCGGTGGGTGGGAATCACTGCCTTGCGGGGTTGAGTAGGACAGGAGGGTGGAGGAGGCAGATTTGCTGGAGCTGGTGCATTCTTCTGCCCGTGTCCAGCTCGCAGATGAGGACTTCTGCAGAGGGCGCCCTGCTTCTCCGGCCTTCATGTCTGCACTAGAACAACACCCGGGCTTTCTCTGCATTAAGCTTTGTCCTGTGGGTCTGCTCAGTGGGAGGGCCCTGACTCCCACACCACGTGGGGGCTCTTTTCCTACGCATTGTGGCAGCTCCGGGTGGCAGCAGGGCTGACACAGTCTCCTGTTCTCCAGAATGGCTGGGTAGGAGTCCGGAAGGACCCGAGGGGATTCCTCAGCCTCCGCTTCGAGCCTGGAAGTTTGGCTGGAGACCTGTGTCACTGAAGCTGACCCTATACTCACAAGCAACTGTGGGTCTGAGCTGATTCATGGGGCAGACGGTCACAGGCCCAGTACAGCTACCTGAATTCTTCTGGAACCCACTGGGACGGCATCTCATTCCTGTGGGGAAGCTAGGTCCTCTGCGTACTGCCATATTCAGCACTTTCATCATTCATTTCTTTCTTTTTTTTTTTTTTTTCCGGTACTGGGAATCGAACTCACGACTTTGGGCGTGCCAGGCAGACGCTGTGCCACTGAACTAAATCCCCAGCCCCTCATCATTCCTGAGAGAACAAGGACACCTCTCATCCATTCAAGCCCTCACCAATCTCCTCATGTGATTGGGTGTGCTTCCTGTGTGCCTCAAGGATGTCTGTCTGCCTTCTCAGCGGTGACACTGATTGTGGCACTGGAGGTAGTGGGCTGGGGAGGGTTGGACAGTCATTTGCTCATTCAACAAGCAATCTGTGTGTGTCAGCTAAGTCTCAGGGGCTCTGGGATAGTACGGGGTCTACCTACTCCATTTTACATTTGTTAGAACCTGGAGCTGCCTGCACATCTGTAAGGCAGAAATGTACTTCCTGAGGGCTTGCTGCTTTAGTCCGTGGGCGCCAGGTCAGTCAGTGGATGAGGGGCTGCTGTGGGCCACTCGCTGGGCTTGGGGCTGGGGGACTTTTCTGTCCTCTGGGTTGTGTGTGTGCGTAGGGACCTGGGGTTGAACAATTACCATTCAGAGGGCCACACAGAGCGCTGCGGGGCCCAGGGGGAGCTGAGAGAGCTCTGGGGAGGGGAAGCCGGGCTCAACACCCTAGGTCTGCGCGGAGGAAGGTGTGCAAGACTTCAAGCACGAGCTCAGTGGCAAAAAGACGGGAGAAGCTGTTCTGGTTGAACCAGGTGGGTGGAACTCTAGGCCTCTGCTCGTGGTCCCCAGGGCCTGCAGGTCCCTAGGTCCCACAGAGCCCCTCTGGCGAAGGTCCCCAAGGTCTGGGGGGTAAGTGGATAATAGTCTGGCCTGTTGCTCTCTCTCGAACTTGTGTCCAGGTGATCTTACAGAATTTGACACCAGATGGGGAGCGTTCTGAAGAACTCCAGGGAGCCGCCAGAGGGCGCTGCAGGAGCTCTGTTTGGGATAAAAGAGCTCCGCAGAGGAGCAAGCCGGAGCCATGAGGCAAAGCCCGGACCAGCTCCTTGGGGCCAGTTCTCTGGAGTCTTTCCACCCTCAGTGAGGCCCCTGCTGGGGAGTTGGGGGTCACTGCCCAGTTTCAGGGTCAGGAGTGCACAGCTGGGGCATCCCAAGCCCCACGGGGCACAAAGGTAACAGTGGCCAGTTCGGGGGCTGCTTTTGCTCCAGAGGTCTTTGCTCCGGGCAGTTGGCGGGCACAGGAGGGAGGGCATGAGCACCGGCATCCCATAGGCGGTGTTGGGGGCCAGGCGCCCTCGGAGCTGCCGGCCCCTGTGTGCTGCTGTTCTCATCTTATTTCTCAGACCCCCTGAGCCCGGCTGCGGCACCGTGTGGCCTGGTCTGCCTGCAGGAAGCAACCTTGCAGCGAGCGGCGTTTGCACTGGCGTTGGGTCCCCGGAGCAGTGCAGGGAATGGGGAGCTGCCTCTGACAGGCTGCCAGTGCTGGCGCGTCCGTGGGCTCCTCAGGGGCGGTCACAGCCCCTACTCCCTGAGAGGAGCGCAGTAGCAGCGGGCCATGCACCCCGAGGCTGGGGTGTGTTGCGTGTGCTGTGGTCCATGTGGGACTCCTGGGCAGTGCCGGATCAGGGGCAGGAGCGGGCCAGGGTCCTCCAGGCTCGGCTGGAAGTTTGTGCGCCCAGGGGAGGAGCGGGCACAGGCGCCAGTGCAGGCTGGCGTGGGAGCGCTGTCCTCGGCAGTCAGTTGGGCAGTGCTGGAGTCACGCTCTTGCCTCAACTGCCCGTGAGGCGAAGCTCAGGTCTGGGGCTCACAGGGGGCTGGCCTGGACCATTGGGTGAGCCTTTCTCTCAGCTGCTTCCGGTCAGCGCCTGGAGTTTCACACACACACACCCACACCCTGACGTATACCTCCTACACGGGCACGGACACAGATCACAAACGCACAGCACAGGTGCATACACACACATATGACATATCCATACCACACAGCACATACAAATCACCCTCCCAGACCCGCAAATCACCCACCCACCCCAGCCACTGCACTGTTTTCTCTGAGTGAAGGCCCAGCTTGGTGACAAGCCCCAGGGGCCACTCCTCGTGGTCCAGTCCCAAACCTGGTGACCCATCCTTCTACCCAACATGGTTCACACCTGCTTGGTAGTGGAGTGTCTTTTAACTTTTAACCACATGTGCTTGTTAGAGCTTTGATTGTAAAGGGAACAAGATCCAGTCTCTGACCAAATGCTGCAGAGAGAGAGAGAGAGAGAGAGAGGGAGGCAGACAGACAGGCAGGCAGGCAGGCAGATCACAGCCATATCCCAGGCCGGATTCTCTGTTTTTTCTGTCCTGCTCTGTGTACCCATCAGACAGCAGAGTACCTGGAGCGTCTTATCTTGGTCGCACACATAAATGCGTTTGGTGAGTTATGCTTGATGTCAGTCCTCCAGCTTTTATGGAGGGTCGATACGAGAATCATCTGGTTGAACAACATTTTGGTGTCTTCGTAAAACTGCAGGTGAAGACATCGCTCACGGTGTCACTCAGTGTCCTTTCTACGAGGATCCACACGATAAATTCTGGCTTGTGTTTAGTTCCAGGAAGAAATTCTATTTCTGCAGATAAATTAGTTAGTATGCTTCCTGCTGTCAGAAAATGAAAACTATGGAACTGTGGGTGCTTCTCGGTTCTGCTCAGTGGCTAGACAAGGGCAAACCGAATTTATGGCCTGTGTGTGCAATTTGCTCAGCCGTGGGGTCCAGAAGCACTTACTCCTTCTCTTTCTTTTAAACGGACTTATTTTATTTTATGGTCAAATGTCTCATTGTACTCGTGCACGATGTGTGAGTCTGCAAGCCGCTTGGGAGGCATTCGTTTGCCCATTGACTTGGCCTATTTATTGCTCGCGCTGACTGCTGGGGCTACGAAGATGAATCCGGCTGCACCTGGCTTTCCGGGAGAGAAGGATGGGGAGCTTCAGTGTGGAGGTGGCTTGGGGAGAAGTCATCGCCACAGGAGGCTGGAGCCCGAGCAGCGCCCAGGCCGGGAGGGAGAGCGGCGTGGGCGAGCGGCTCAGGGATGGCGTCATGGTGGCGGGGTTGGGGTGGAACGGGCTTTGTGGCCACATGGGGAAAGGAAGCTCCTCGTTTAGGTCTGGAATTTGAGGAAGGCGTTATCTGGGTCTGTTCTGTCCGCTCGTCCTGGTTAGATGCAGACCCTGAGGGCAGGCCCTGTGCCGAGGCCCTGTGTGGACTCCAAACGCTGGGCAGTATGCCCTGGGCAGGGTGGCGCGGTGGCTGCCGATGGGCTGCAGAGCAAGGCGCTGGCTTCGCACCCTTCACTGAGCAAGGCCAGGTGGGGCTCCCGCACCCTCTGGGCCTGAGCTTCGAGGTGAGGGGAAAGAATGGTGGTGTCTACTTCGCGCAGAGGTTGCGAGCACTGAGAAGAACATGCACACGGAGCGCTCCTAGTCCTGCCTGGCCCACAGTGAAACAGTTAAGAAACGTTTGCTGATCGCCTTGACGGGATCCTGGACGGAGCGCAGCAGGGCAGTATGGATGCAACGGATGCAGCAGAGCACCCTCGGCTGTCCATTCCACTCGATGCCTGTGTTAAAAACAATTATTCTCTTGTTCCCCGAGCTGGTGTGGGACTCGGCCCTCCCGGTCCATCAGTACCTTCTGCTTGGTGAAGATGAGCTCAGAGCTGGGCACAGACTGTCTATTAAAGGGCGACCCGGCTCTGCCTGGGTACCTGGGAAGCTCACAGGGTTCCCTGCGGCTCCTTCTGCCTCATCCCTGTCTTTGTTCATTTCCCTGCCCACTGCTTTTGAAAAGGACCCAGGCTCAGTAGATGCTTGTGTGTCTCATGGACTGTGGGCAGGTGGTAAATGAGGAAAGTGCGGTGATCTAGATTTTCAGCCGGGAAAGGTAGCAGAAATCCTTCTCTCTCTCTTTGTCTCTCTCTGTCTCTCTCTCTCACACACACACACACACACACACACACACACACGCCGCACCGGCCTTGAAAGGGGTACTGTCTGTGTGGCAGTGGCGTGGTGGCAAGTCCTCAGCAGCCGCTCTCTGAAACAAAAGTCTGGATTTATAACGTTTGCCAGTGTCCGCGGTGCACATTCTCCCACCGTGGCCGATTTCAAGTTCTGAGTGTGACGGCGCTGGAACTCGGGAAGGGACACGCAGTGCACCCCATTATACGTCCCCACCCTGCGGATACAGAGAAGGGCGCTAACTCCAAGAACGTCGATGATAGCGAAATGTAGCAAAGTAATTAGGAAGCGACGCATGTTGAGTATTTGTTACCATTCTTACTTACGAGCTTATGTAATTTGGTTTTTCATAACGACTGTGTTTAATTGTGGCTCCCTAAATTCCCGGAATGTTCAGAGTCAACTCTTCTACTGTGCGATGAGCTGGCTGCAGCTCACCCCTGCGTATGGCTCCCAGCACCACATGCTGCCCTCTTCTCCCTTGATCACTGCCCCTTGGACCCTGTGGGGCGTGGGGCTGTCTCTGCACGGGTTGCTGGGCACACATCTGCTATACACAAGGATACGTGCTTATGATACTAGGTGGCGACCTCTCCGTCCTGGACCCGGACATCTTCCCTGCTGATCCCGGCTCCCAGCCCCACCACTCCTACGTGGTGAACATCAGGTGGGGTGAAAAAAGAGAGAGTAACAAGGGGGATGCTGGAAGTGGAGGGCAGGGAAAGTGAAGAGAGAAAACAAAGGGAACAGAACAAGGAGAGGACAGGAGTGCGTGAGAAAGACACAGAAGTGGGATATCACACCCAGTCCCGCTCTATTCCCGCCTCTGGAGCCCAGTGGCGGAGGCCAGGCTGCCCCGGGCTTCAGCCCCGCTGCCAGAAGCAGGATGAGGGAGGGGCGGGAGACAGCTGCATAAACAAACAGTCCGAAGCACAGAGCGGTCCTCCTCCATCTGCAGTGTGGTCGCCCGGGACGCAGGGGCACTGGGGGCTCCAGATCCCACCAGACAGCCTCCTGAGGCTCTGGGGAGCCATCCTGGCCTTTAACTCCCAGATGGCAGCTGGGAGACATTAACACTTGGACTCTAATTGGGATACAGCCTGCTTTTAAAATAAATAGGTATTTCCAACGCCCTCAGTGAGCCTTCCAGCCACAGTGCTTCCCTTTGAAGTGTGCAGATTACTTCAGGCTCAGGGGGCGGCGACCCTCCTGCCTGTTGCAGTGGATGCCAGTGCTGGTGTTGATGCTGAAGAAGCTCCCGGAAAGGAGTGGAGGGTTATTCAGACAGAGACTGGTGACTGGGAGCACACAGCCTCTCTCCAAGGGACCAGGCAGTGCCTGTCCCGACGGAATGAATCAGCCCAGGGGCAGAGAGGACGGGACACCCTCGCCCTGAAAGCCAGGGGCACGCTGGCCAGGCCGCGGGTAGAAACTGGCCTTGGAGCCGAGCAGCTTTTCACATCAGGGAGCCAGTGTCTTGCAGGTGAGAGAAGAGACCGGATGTTGGAGGGCCCAGGGGCAGCCCTCGGGGATGACTCTACCCCCAGTGACCTGCCCAGGTGAGTGTGGGGTCAGACCTGGAGGCCCCAAAGGCACCTGGTATGACTTCCCAGAGAAGGCGCATGGCACAGTGTCACCTGTGGATGTGTGCCATGCCCCTGCAAAGGAGAGCACACTCATCTGACCCCTTAGTCCCAGGGCGGGCAGTGTGGCTTGGGCTCTCATTGTCCTCTGAGTTACTGTTCCTGAAAGTGAATAACAAGCCCTCCTTTGCCTTCCAGGGCCTCCCTGGATCACCTTGAGGCCAGCACGTCTCTCATGTTCCCCGGCCCCTCCTCCTGCAAGCTGGGCCTGGTACTCACCTAGGGCTACCTGCTGCATGTGCCGCTGCGTGATGGCGTCCTTCAGGCGACCTGCCCAAGACAGAGGAAATTACCAGTGAGTTTCCAGCGGATGAGGGGGGGCAGACCTTGCCTTGGAAGCGCGTGGCCAGCTAAGGAGAAGGGGATCAAGGGAGTCACACACGGTAGTGCCCAGCGAGGCCCCTTCCATGGCCCAGCGTCCTGGAGAGTGCACGGTTCACCTTTGGGTTCTGTCACCTCGGGGTTCAAGAGTTCTGGGATCTTAGTTGCTCACTCGTCACCTTAGCCAGGACCCCACTCTCTTAAATAGTTTTTTCCCATTGTTATCAAAGATCGGGGAGGCAGGATATGGTCTTTTAATAACTCACAGGGTCACTGTGAAATCCACTTCTTTCTTGAAGCTATCTGAAACTGTGTTCAATGACAAAGGCAGTAGTTTTCATTGATAGTAATCTCAGCTGCTGATCATTTGGCATGAGATTTATTCCTGGTTGATGAATAAAGCTGTAGTGTGGAGTTCAAGGGAGAGGATGCTGAGATTGTGGGTGGTGTTTATTACAGCGCTTCCTCCATGAGAAACATTAGCAAAATGGAATATATTTGGCAAAGGGAGGGGGCATCAGAAGTCATGTCATGTGAGAAACATTTGAGGTGACCTGAGATACATAAACGGGGAAGGAAAGACCTGCAGGGAAGGGAGGTGCAGAGATGACGGCTGTCTTTGGATATCTGAATGGCTGGCGTTGTGTTCACAGTGTAGCCCAGGTCAGCCTTGAACTTGCAGTGACCCTCTTGCCTCAGCCTTCTGAGTGCTGGGACTATGGGCATGTGCCATCACATCTGGCTGAGAATAGATTTATTTTTGTCTTAGTCTGAGGGCAGAGGTCAAGCCAAGGAAGGCCGGCCGGGTCTCCGAGTGGGGCGGAAGCATCTTACTGCGGGCCCTGGCCCTGAGTAGATAAAATCCTCTCAAAGTGGCCTCAGTTTGGCAGGCAGCAACCCCCGCCCCCATGAGTGCTGTGCCGAAGCCACATGGCCGCGTGTAGGGCTGTCAGGGTGGGCTCTCGTGCCCAGGGAGGGCTAGGGATGCGGTCACCTCCAGGCTCCTTCGTCTCTAAGCTCTGTGGTTTTGCATGTGAGAGATGTGAAACCAAAGCCCTGGGTTTTACGGCTGGGACTCAGACATTTGTGGAAATGTCAGTGCTGTCTGCCCGCCTGTCCCATGTGGGGGGTGTGGGAATGTCAGAGCCTGGGAATGTCACCGGTCCTTTGCCTAATGCAGATCTTTCCTCTTGGAAGTACATTCTCCAGAGCTTGCTTGGAGGTTCTAGCAGGGGAGTGCAGCTACTCGTACACCCTTAACCTAGGAATGCTCCTCTGTCTCGGTGGTCGTCCTCTTCGACTGAGCACGCAGCTTCAGGAGGGATGCACATGGAGCGTCTAGGGAGGAAGGGGACACTCGCGTAGCCAGCCTGATCAGCCAAATGTACTCTGGTAATCAATGGGGTGACAGATATCACAGCCATCGCCCTCACATCCCGGAAGTACATTCTCAACCTCCAAGGCCAGGGCTGAACCGAGTGTCCCAAGGAGGAGGAGACCATGAAGCAGTCCCAGGAGACCCTGTCCTTCCTGCAAGCTCCAGGGCGTTAGGCCTGGGAGGGGTGGCGCAGGTCACTCAGGTTTCCCACCACTGCGGGACTTCCTTCTCCAGAAGGCAGTCGGCCTTTCCTCCCGACGTGTGTGCACCCGGGCTGTCCTGTAGATGGAGTCACCTAGAAGGAATTGCTGCTGTGACTTCTGGGTACCGAGCCTTCTCGGTCCTCAGGATCAGCATGGAAGAGGACCCTCCCTCGATGGCGGGTGGGCCCTTCACATGTTGGACGGTGCTCTCTCGGCCCAGGAGCCTTGTCTTCCACATGCCATTGGCTGCGGTGAGGCCTCCTGCTTCCCATGTGCCCCTCACCCCGATTTTGCACAGAGATGAAGCCAGGAGTTGGGTCTAAGTAACAGCTGCTCTCCGATTCTGAATGGGGCTGAGTGGGAGCTTCGGAGTGTGTCCAGAGGGAGTCGGGCAGGTAGGAGCTGGCTCAGTGGTCGTTACCCTGAGCCGGGAGCCAAGAGGACATGACCTGACCCCTGGGCCAGCCATGGTCACATGACCTCAGCTTTATGGTCCCCACCAGTGGCCTAGCACAGCTGGGAACGTAAGGTTCAGGCCAGGCTGAGACGCCAATCTGCATCAAGCGTGGCTGAATGGGATTTTCAAAAAGCACAGCTGGAGGTTTCCAGCCCGCCCATGGCCCTTCAACACCCTCCAAAGTCCCCGCCCTCCTCCTACTTAGAATTAGGTGCGACAATTGCTTCGGCCTAACTCTTGGCTTCCTCTCTATACATAAGCCCCTTCAGTGGGGATGCGTGGGAGGGAGGAGCGGAGCCGCCAGGCCCTCACCCTAGACGACACACTGTGGGAGGTCATGAAGGACGGAGGGCTGAGGCACGTTGGTGCCCTTCCTGTTTCTTCAGTGGGTACCAAGGGCCTGTTACACGCCTGGGAACTGTCTTCCTGAAGTGCCCGGACGGTGACCTCTCCCTTAGAGCACACACAGGGCGGAAGGAACCTGCCTGGACAACCGCGTCCCCACAGCCGGGCTCCCTGACCTCGTGCCTGGCCACGGCCTCCCTGCTACGGGCCTCCCAGTTTGGGCCTTACCCACGGTTAATGGCTTCCCTCGCCCTTGCTGGAAAGACTGTTCCCCAAACCCTCAGAAGCTTTTCTGAATGAGAGGTTTGAGGACTCTCCATAGCCCCTAGCTTGCTGATGACAATAAAGAGGATTTCGCCAGGACCGGGAGCTCTGTAAACTCCACAGATCTAAACCCTCTCGGAGCAGTGAGGCATCCGTGGGAGACGGAAGGCAGGTCTTTGTCGTGGTGCACACTGATAAAGGTAGTTTTACAGTGAAGTCAGAATGCTTAGTTTTGGCGAATTGACTAACATCTCCCACCATATGGCATTTTTTCCTTTTTTTGTGATATCCCCCAACAAGCTTCCAAAAATAGCCTTGTGCCTGATCCCTGATTGCATTTTCCGGCAGAGTTGTTCTTCAGCGAAGATAACAGTTTCTAATCTGCTGGATCTTGCAGCTCCACAGGTTTTGGCAGAGGACGGAGGTGAGGAGGGTTGCAGAACTCACTCAGCATGCGGCTTGCTGTCATTACCGCGGTGATAAATTTGCTGGTTTTGGCCTGGGTTTCTGGACACATCCCCATCCAGAGGTATGGAAAAGAGATGAAACGGAAATAGAGAACTCCCAGCCTGAGGCAGGAGACAGTCTGCGAGGAAAGCGGGGAGCCCAAACTGCGGGCAAAGGCCAGAGGAACGGGGGAAGAAGGAGGGCTCTGCCCGTAGGTAATTAGGAATTTTCCCCCTGGTACCTTACAACAACAGTGCATGCTAGGAACACCTTCTCCCCTTTTCAATCTAGTTGTGGATGGAGTGGGTGGCAGCCGGGGCAGTGGGGTCTCCTAGGAGCACCCCGGGGCAGATGTGTGGCCGTGACCACCAACCCGAGCAGGGCACATGCAGCGGGTGTGTGCAGGCGTATGGCTTCCTGTCACTGAGTAGTCTGCAGGTGTATTGCTAGGTGGAGGCAGAGCTGATCCCATGTATTGATAATCAGTTTTGGGGATACGACACTTTCTTTAAACTCCACACTGTTCTTCTGTGTGTGTGTGTCAGGATGAGATCGTGCACCAAAGGAGAGCCACTTGGCTGGCCCAGAGGAGAGCTTGCTACTGCAGTGTGTGTGTCACTACCAAGCAATACACACTTATCACTTGCCTACTGTACAGTAGGTTTTAAGTGCTGTGGAATATACTAACTGGCAGGAAGTTAGCACACCACCAGGAACAATTCCAGGATCAGCAAATAGGTGGCCTGCAAGATCTTTTTCTTGGTAATGGGAACCAAACTCATGACTGTGTGCTTGCCAGGCACGAGCTGTGCTGCTGAGCTAAATCCCTGGCCCCAAGCTCTTTGTTTTAAATGCTAGACCCATGGCTGACCTTGCTCTACCATCATGGTTAGTGTGTTAGTTTGCTGTGTTACTGTAATGAAACACCCAAGAAAGGCTGACTCGATAAAGGCAAGAGGTTCCTTTAGCTCACAGTTTTGGAGGCTGAAGGTCCGAACAGCATGGTGTAGCTTCTGGCAAGGGTCTCCTGGCTGCAACAGTGCGAGGGTGTGGGAAGGGGACATCACATTGCACAGCAGGAAGCTGAGAGAAGCCTGGGTCCCATATCCTTTCTGAGGGAGTGGCCTGAGGACCTAAGGACTTCCTGTTAGGTCCCACCTTTTAACATTTCCTGAAGACCAAGCCACTAATATGTGAGCTTTGAGGTATACATTTATACCGTATCTACCCACAACATCTGGTTTGCTTTTCTGCTGAGTCTGAGCTTAACTCTTCAACATGTACACCAGGCAGCTAGAACCAACCACTTGGAGTTGCCATTCAGTTATACTAGGAAATAATTACAAATGTAGAGGTAGCCAGGGGTGACTTCAGATGCCAGCTCTCCTACCTGTTAGGTGGGTGAGCTACTGAACTACTCAAAGCCTCAATGTCATCACTCGAAAATTGAGAATAATAATATAACCACAATAACATCTGCCTTACCAGGTCTCAAGATGCTTAGGAGGAGGCATCTGTGATATGCCACACAACTTTTCAGACACTGAAAGGATACCACATTATTAGGGTGACAGGCTGTGAAGGCCAAGCTGCTAACATCACTTTAATCGTAGGGGTTATGTTTAGAGGGGGGGAAGGTGGCTAGGAAACACAGCATTATCAGAGGTGGACTGAAGTAGCTTCAGGAGGAGCAGGGTGTTGGGGTGAGCGGTGGAGGAGCGTTCCAGCCAGAGAGCTGCTGGGGGCAGCAGGGCACAGCAGCCAGTCAGACACAGGTGGGACTGGGCCTGGTGGGAAAGCTAAGGGTCTGAGTGGTGTTTGTCCTGGATCCTGGGCTCCTAGGCAACTGCTAGGGGCCCTGGTTCCAGGTAAAATCTAGTTTTCCATTCAATGGTGCTACTTTAGTATCCCAGTGAACTGGAAATAAACATCAGTAGTAGAACTGAGCTGTGGAGAGAACTCGCAGACTATGTTTCCTGCCCGAGGGGCCTCCTCTTTGAAATGGGAGGTCTAGTTAGTGGTTCTGAATTCAGTGTTCATTTCAGCTGTGACGTAGGAAGTCAGCCTCTTTGTAGTACCACAGCGGATCTGTGATAACCAAAATGTTAGATCCCTAAAGGCTGTTTGTAAAAATAATGGGCCTGGAATAAATTAAGTGTGTAATCCATAGATGGATTTCCAACAAACAGGAGTATGTAAATCCTTCGAAAGCTCAAAATCAGACAATTCATCTTCTCCTTGCTAATATATATTTCATCAGGCTCTATTCAAACTCGTTTGTATAATGTGAAAATCTGTTGAGGCAGAAACCACCTCTTCTTACCAGCAGTGGTGGATAAAATAAGAAAGAGAATATCAAGAAGGCATTGCTGGCTTAGATTACAAGACATATTTTTGAAGTTTGGAAGCAGGACAGAAACTCAAAACAGTGAGTTGAGCCAAAGGCTTGAGTTTGCAAGGCTTCTTGGTTCCAGAAGCAGGAAGGTGACCCAAAGTGTACCGTGCGAATGTGGTAAGCACCAGACACATGGTCTGAAGCTGTGTGCATGTATGTGTGTGTGTGTGTGTGTGTGTGTGTGTGATGCACCCCTAATATGTGAGTGCAAGGGGAATGAGGAAGGGTGCTCCAGGTTCTGTTTGGGGCTATGAGGTCCCCCCTCAAGGAGGAGGAGAGACACAAACCCTGCTTCCCTCCAGTTGCTAAGCCAAGTGGCCTCTCTGATGCTATCATCAGATCGGTCATGTCCCCAGTAATACCATGGAGCAGTCTCTCCAAACTGTCTTCCTTAGCGATGGGCCTGGGTTGGAGGTTTAGAGATTCTGTCAGTCAGAGGGGAGTGAGCACAAAGGGAAAGACATAAGATGTGCTTCACTGAAAATGGGTCTGCTAACCAAAGTACCATAATATATGAGTAAATCTAGTGCTGAAAAAAAAGATAAGAAAGTCAACAGTTGGAACATGAATGAGTGACAATGAAAGCAATTTTCTTGACAGGTAGACAGAGACATTTATTGATGTAGACACATGGAAGACTGAGTTAATCTTACTCTTCAGTTTAGGCCACACTATCCTAATCAGCAAAACTTCTCCTGTAGGCCTGTGTGTGGTTAAGGCCCAGGCTCTTTGGAGCTCATATCTTACCACATTTTGCCCAGGGTTTAATGTTTACTCTGCTGGGTTTTGGTCTAAATCTTTCCTATCCCCCATATTCTCCCTTTTGGAATATGAATGTTTACCCTGTGCTGTCATATATTGGAATATTTAACTTCTTGATTTTTATAGGAGCTCACAGCTAGGAGTTTGCCTTGAGTCTCAGAGGAGACTTTGGACTTGGACTTCTCAGCAACACTGGAACGGTGAAGACTTTGGTAACTCTTAGAGATGGACTAAAAACATTTTGCATAATGAGATGGACATGAACCTTTTGGGGGCCAGGGGAGCAGAATGTTATAGTTTGGATCAAAAATATCCCCACAAAGTCTCCTGTGATTGGATCATGGAAGTGCTGTGTTTGTCAGCTGATTCATCAACTGTATTTATCAATAGCTGAACAGGAATTGGATGCTATTAGGATGTGGGTGGCGGGGGTACATTATTGGTGCCATGTTCTGGAAGGGTGTAGTTCTGTCCCTGACTGCTCCCTTCTGTCTCTGCTTCCTGGCTGCTATGGAATGAACAGCTGTTCTCTGCAAGGCCCTTTATTTTTTTTAACTTTTAATTTTTTGGGTTTTTCTCCGGTACCGGGAACCGAACTCACGACCTTGCGCTTGCCAGGCAGGCGCTTTTGCCGCTGAGCTAAATCCCCAGCCCCTGCAAGGCCCTTTAGCCTTGCTGTTTCTGCCACGGAGCTGGCTGACCATGGACTGAGCCCACTGACACGGGGAGCCAAGTAAACCTCTCGTCTGTTTTTCTTTTGTTTTGTCTTTTTTCCAGTACTGAGAATCAAACTCACAACCTCGCGCTTGCCAGGCAGGCGCTGTGCCGCTGAGCTAAATCCCCAGCCCCAACCTCTCACCTTTAAAGTTGCAGGTATCTGGCATTTTGTCCCAGAGAAGGGAAAGTGACTAATACACACATATACACAAAACACAGATTGTCCACATGAACATGCCATGCACACATGTGTGCAACACGTGTCATGTATAAACGCACATGTGTGATTTATATGATCATATATGTATACATGCATACATGTATATATGCATACATACATCTACGCATGTGTATGTACATATTTTTATCCCCAAGCCTCACGTCCTGTGCCCTTTTCCCATTCTCCTTCCAATAGGCAACCATTCTAATAGTTGGATGTCTAGCCTTTTATTGTATGTGTTTTTACAATTCATGTTAAAGTTTGCTCTGGATGTGTGTCTAGTTCCTAGTTCTTAACTGCTACATACATTCCACTGTGTACAGCATAATATTTTACTGTACTTCCTGACAGCTGAACAACCAAACTGCATCCTACTGCCACTAACACACAGTGCTGTGATGACCTTGAAGAAGTGGTCTTAGAGGCCCAGGAGGAATCTCCCACCGTGCCGCAGCAGACCCGCACACTTAATGCAAGTGCTGTTTCCCACAGTGCGTGTGACCGTCTGCGCCCTCAAGGCTGTGTGCTCTGCTGTAGCTACGTAGATTCACAATGGCCCAGTCTTCAATATTAAAAAGAAATATGAAACCATGCAGCAAATGGATATAAATATAATAAGAATGGAGAGTAAAGAAATTTTACAATGAAGAATAGTCACTGAAACAACAAAAACAATAGAGGGACTAAGGGAATAAACTGCAGACAAGACATATTCCAAGAGAATTCGTGAACTGGAAGACAGAAGGGAGATAGGAAGGGTAGCAAAGAAATCAAAGAGGTAAAGCTGGGAAGAGCAAGGGCAAGCCACAGAGGAGGGACTGAGGGGCTCTTCGTCTGTGTCACAGGGATCCGGGGAGAAGAGCACGGGACAATGGGAAAGAGCGATACTTGAAAAGACAGCCATTGAGATTTTCCAGAGCTGCAGAAAAACATGCACCCCTTCTGCTGAAAGCGCACTCTGAGTATTGAGCAGAATAAACAGAAATAAATCCGCTCCTGCATATATCACGGTGACCCTCCAGAGCCGCTATGAGCAGCTTCCAGCGGGCCTGCAGAGGAGCAGCCTAGACGACAGCTGACATCTCAAGGGCATCACCAGGAGGCAAGAGACAGTGGCGGGGTGACCGTCACTCTGCGTTTCCCTCAGCACTAACCCATCACTTGCAGGGGAGTGGGGGGCACGGTGAGGACCAAGGACACCTCGCAGCCAGACCCTCCCTCTCTGTGAACCCAGCTCAGGCCCTGCTCGGGGGCTGGGCACTTCCTGTGCAACCATGGCCTCGGTTTCCTCATCCAGAAAGAAACGGTATCTGTCTGTGAGGATCGAGTTAGGTCACAAGTGAAGCGCTTAAGAGAGAGCCCAGCTGCTGTCGTGGTGAGCAGGAGGAAAAATGAACACGGAGAAAGACAGGAGATGAAAGAAACAGCGCGGAACATAAAATACAAATATTCAACTACTGGCCACGAAGGACTCCGTGTGTGCGCGTGTGTAAGTAATCTAAAACTTTAAGCAATCGCAAGACGGAGATAAAGTGGTGGGGAGTTAAAACAAGCTGTGACCTTAGAGGTGGTTGGGAGGCGGATATGTTTGGAAAAACTAGAGACAAAGCGACAGTCACTTTTTAACTCTGGAAGAATAAAAGTACACGCAGTAGAAGACTAGAAAAGAGGGAGAGGATGGGTGTTGCCGGGAGGGAATGCCAATGCGATATGTTCTAATAATTCAGCAGGGCAGGAAAGGAGAAAAAGCAAAGAACTGGATGGGGGTACAAATAATCTATGGTTCAGACAAACGGTGGCTAGAACCTTACACGTCTGTGGTGTGTAATTCAGGAGTGTGTGCGTATGCGTCTGTGCACACGTACGTGATCAGACGAGCACGGAGAATATCAGAGACATCATGCAGGTTACTGAGAGTGGAGATGGGGCAGGGGATGATTGGGTAGGAGGGGTGGGAACCAAGCTAGACAAAAGAGGACACTGTGCCTTAGTAAGTGTGCATGACTCATGGTGTATGTATCTGAATATATTACTAGAAAGAAATTAAAGTTAAAAAACCCACTGCCATAGTCTCCTTGAGTGGAGACTGCGATGTTAGTACAGCGTACTGAAAACTGCGGTGTCATCGGTCAGGTGTGCTGACCGCAAGTATCCATCTCTCAACCTGAGGGACAGGGCTGGGGTGCAGAGGAGTGGCTCAGTCTCAGATCACAGGGCAGAGCTCTGCATTTCACTGCTGGTGTGATTCAGAAGGGGTAAGGGTAGACAGCAGAGGGAACGAGGACGGCAGCTTCCACTCAGGGACTTCCATTAGCCTGGGGTGGACGCTGAGGGGCTCTGAGAAGACTTTGGCCCTTTTTATAGTCAGGAAGACAGGCTCTTCCCAGGCTCATAGAAGAGAAAGATCCAGCTACGGACACAGAGTGGGAGACCAGGAGTGGACTAAAGGCTGGGAAGGTGGTTTCTTTTCTTTTCTTTTCTTTTCTTCTTTTTTCTTTTCTTTTTTTCTTTTTCTTTTCTTGTTTTGGCTTGTCTTGTCTTTCTTCTTTTCTTTTCCTTTTTTTTTTTTTTTTGAGACAGGGTCTCACTATGTATTTCAGGCTGGCTTTGCACTCATTATGTAGCCCAGGCTGGCCTCAAACTTGTGGCGATCCTCCTGCCTCAGCCACCCAAGTGCTGGGATTACAGACATGTGCCACCAGGCCTGGTCATTGCTTTGGTTTTTTGAGAGGGGGGCGGTCTTTCGTGTTGCCTGTGGTCTAGAATTCCTGGGCATGCTGTTTCCACCTCAGCCTTCCTAGCAGCTGGGACTATAGGTGGTGCCACCACACCCAGTTTGTGCAAATTTTTTGTTGTTGCTGTTTTTGTTTTTTTCCCATTTTTTCATCTCCTTCGCCTCCTCCCACTCCTCCATCTATCATGGGCACATGTTTTGAAGCCCTCTCATTCCAGAATGACATTTCAATTCTCCAGCGCTCAAGCTTCTGCTTCCAGTTAGCATGCTAACCATCATATTTGATAACATAATTAAGTCACAGAGAGAGGAAAAAAGTAGCTCGCTCTAAAAAAAAAATCAATACTTTCAGAAAAACATCATTGGAACTTTCCAATTTCCTCCCACGGGAATTTTCCAAGAGCTGCTCATCACCTTGGCCCTGTTGTACGGGGGAGGACGTGCCCGGTAATTGATGAGCTCTTCAGCTTGGGGATGCAAACGGCAGACAGCAGTCTGGGCTTCCAAGCCAGCTCCTTGCTTATCATCAGGATGGAACACCATGCTCACATTTGGGGGGATGCGCTCAGCTATAAAAAATGACCAAATTATACCATGTCTGGGAGACCCAATTTCTTTTCCTATGGGATACTCACCCAGGCTACCGAGTAATCATAATAATCACACAAGATTAGCATGTTCCGTCTGAAGCTCAGGCACTTGGCTATTGTATATGCTTAATTAAGCTAAAGAGCTTATTGATATCACTAGTTCGGTATGTGATCATATTCCACACACATATCCAGGGAATTAAGTAAGTAAGTAAATTTGTTAAAAGCTCAAATGAACGTGGAGATATAAGTAGGTTAGCAGAAGGAAACTTTTCAGCTCAGCGACCAGTATGAATTTTTAAATACTAAACATCTCAGGGAGCTCAGCGCTGGTGATTGTGTTGGAATCCATTCAAAAGAAGTTACTTGGGATGCTTGGAAGTTCTTATCTCTGCGAGGGAGGGACAGAGCCAGCTTCCAAGACCTGCCCTGGAGGAGTAGCTACAGATCCCAATCTTCCCCACTTGAAGCCTCGGCTCTGGTTGTCAGGGATGCTGTCTGGGCCGAGAGCAGGGCCTGAGCAGATGTGGCCTCTGACCTCATCCCTGTGTCCCCTGAGGTGGTGGGGGACGGTGTCGGGGTGCCTGAGAACACTCCGGCTCCTGCATTCCAGGCAGAGGGCAGGGTTCACTTACAGGGTATAAAATCAACCCACACTCTGCACTGTGACTCCGCAATACGTGTCATTTTTAAAGACGTGGATCAAAACATGGAAAGAGCTGGGTTTACATTGCTCTTTGGTGCAAATAATGCACTCTTTCACTCCAAGATAAAACTTTATTCTGTTCATTATTTTATATCAGCTAATGCTTAAAAACCCTCCACAAAACTCAGTGGGAAGAAGCACACTCCCATTCAGGCTTGAGGTTACTCAAACCTCCTGCTGGCCCGGGAAAGAACTGCCTTAGCTGGGGCAGGGTGCTTGTGCTGTGGGAATTGTCCTCATCCAGGGGTTGGGGCTTAGGAGAGACGCATCCGGGTGTTCGGAAGTGAGAGACAAAAGCGGATGGAGACCGGTACAGCCTCCAGATGCCAGCGTCACTTCCGTTTCTGCACACACGTTTCTTCCATATGACTGTTTAGTGTATCTTCAATCACCCGGCAGGGTGTTGGGGCTGGGGTCGGAATGCCGAGAGACCCCCTGGTGGCTGGCCCCGTGCACCTGAAGCGTGGTGAAGACTTTCAGCAGCAGGGGCAGGAAAGTGGCAGGAGAAACTGCCCAGGGAGCCCTGGGCCTTGGGCAGCGGGAAGGACATGGGCTTTGGGCCTGGGGGGATGGACACTGGCTGTGGGCACTAGCTGCTCTGTGACCCTGAGCTACTTACTCTTTTGCAGTCTCCCTTTTTTCATTGCAAACACCCAATTTAGCTGGGTGTGGTGGCACACGCCTATAATCCCAGCCCTCAGGAGGCTGAGGCAGGAGGATCGTTTCGAGTTCGAGGCCAGCCTGGGCTACAACGTGAGCTCAAGGCCAGCATGAACTGCATAGCGAGAACCTGTCTCAAAAAGACAAAAACAAAACAAAAACAAAAGCAAAAAAACCCACCCAACTTGCAGTGCTGCTGCAAGAATGCGATCAAATACAAATGCAGCACACAGCACAGTGAGTGCCTGGCACGGCATGGGTGCACAATGCCGGGCAGCAAGGCGGCGGCGGTGACAATTACCCTTACCCATTGCAGTTGTTTCTGAGGCCCTGATTGCCCCGATGGTGTGGAAACACGGTATGCTGTGTGCATTTCTCTCTTCTCTTCTATGAAGCACGTTTTGGGCAGAAATGCAGAGGTATCTGGGGCCCAGCAGACTTCACTCTGGTGCCTCTAGCCACTCTGGGAGGGGACAGTCACACGTCTCGGAATTGTCCAAATTGGGGCTGCACAAGGCAGAAGTGTGGCTTTCTGGTAGTCACTGACTGCAGCTCCAACTTTCAACACATGTAGTTTATATTTACTAAGCCTTGTGGCAGTTCCCGAAGTTCACCATGACGTTCATCAGTAGTGGGGCCCTGCATATTTCCTTATAATCAAATATGATTGATTTCTGTAGCTGGATGAAAATGATTTTTAAATAAGATGGCTTGAAATGCTGGTGGTAATGGTCCTGTTTTCAGAGACTACGATGATTCCTACTCTCATCCTGTTACTTGTCTTCCTCTTCCTATCTCCTCCCCCCTCCCCCCTCTCACTCCCCTCCCCCTTC
>NW_004955437.1:6397798-6407033 GCF_000276665.1 Chinchilla lanigera
CTTCTTCTTCTTCTTCTTCTTCTTCTTCTTCTTCTTCTTCTTCTTCTTCTTCTTCTCTTCTCCTCCTCCTCCTCCTCCTCCTTCTCCTCCTTCTCCTTCTTGTTCTCCTTCTCCTTATTCTCCTTCTCCATCTTCTCCTTCTTCTTCCAGAAAATAGTTCTAGAGCTCTTTCACCTTCTATTTCCTTTGAGGTTGAATAGTCTCAAACAGGAGAGGAAGGGGAAAAGTAGACACAGACTTGCCCAATCTTCCAGCTGAGGAAGATTCTCAGGAATGCAGATTCCAGGAAGAACATCCTTCCACCCCTAACTGGAGTTCTGTCTGCATGAAATTCGGGTACCTGTGGCTCTATTTCTTAAAGAGCTCAGATCCAGAAGGGGTTTCTGTGGTGAAGCTTCAGGTGGAGGATGAAAGTGGCGGGAGGTGCTCACAGTCTGACGAGGACTCCTCTCCAGCCACCGAGGGGGCGAGGAGGGTGAGCAGGGCAGAGGAGCACGTGTAAGGAGGGCCAGGGGCACAGGTTTTGGTCCTACATCTGTGCACAGTCTAGCACTCCAAGGCATCTTATCAGGAAGCCAGTGAATACGGAGAGAAGAAAACAGAAGGAACTGCACTAAATACAACAGTATCAATAATTTACGAGCTTTGCATTGAGAGATCTTAAAAAAGTTTCCATATCCAAGAAATGAGAAAAGTGGAAGTAAAAGGGAGAGAACACATTATGCAACTTGCTAATGACTTAAATGATGTTAGGGTTCTTTTACTTTTTACTTTTATGCTTTTGCAGTGCTGGGGGTTGAATCCAGGGCCTCGGACGTGCTGGGAAGGAGCTCTGTCACTGAGCTACACCCCCATCCTGTTCTGGTTCTTCAGTGTTTTGTTTGGATGAAGACACAAATATTTGTAAGGACTTTCCTAGGTTTACTCGCAAACCCAACCTTGTCTTTCACAGAAAGGCTCAATCTTTCACTGTGGCTTATTTGCTGTCCTCCTGGCAGAGGAAGTGGCTTTCCTGTCACTCATGGAAGGTGCTGATCATCAGCTGCTCCCGTGTCCTGACCAGTGCCAGGAGACCAAAACTTTACCTCTTTTTGTTTTTTTCTTTTGTATCAGGAATCGAACTCAGGACCTTGCATTTGCCAGGCAGGCACTGTGCCACTGAGCTAAATGCCCAGCCCCAGAGCTTTAGGAGGAGAGTCTGCATATTGTTTCAGAGGAAAACAGCTTGGTCTGAGATAATCTAATCATTTTAATGGGCCATCTGAGGTCTGTACGTGTAAGGTAGACATCCACCATTATTCCTAAGGAGACTGTAAAAATGAGATAACCCAAAAATGAAACAGCGACTGCTTCAAGACAGCACCTAGGTGTTCTGTCCAGTGTTCTGTGTTCAGAAACATAGGCTGGGTGTTTCTTTAGCAGAACTGTGTGTTCACCCAGCTAGATAATATTTCTGCCCAAATATGCATGTGGATTGTCCTCAGCCTGAAAAGCAGCATTCATGCTTGAAATGTTCTGATGATTAATTTTATAGGTCAACTTGGCTAGACTGTGGTGCCCAGATGTTTGGTCAAGTGCTTGTCTAGATGGTGCTTTTAGATGTGAATACCATTTCCATCTGTAGACTATGGAGCCCCTCTCTCATGTGGCTGGGCCTCGTCCAATCAGCTGAAAGGCTGAAGAGAAGAAAAGAACTCTGAGGTTCCCTGAGGAAGAGATGCTGCCTCCACATTGCCTCTGGATTTGATCTACAACATTGCTCCCTGGATCTCCAGCCCCAAGGCTTACCCTGAACGATTTGAATCTGTCAGCTCCTCCAGCCTAGTGCAGATGGCGTGAGTGTGCGTTCTCGCTGAAGAACCTGCTCCGGCACCATTGGAAGAGAAGGCTGACCACAGTGGGTTGGGTGTGCAGGCCTAATCTTGTCCTCACCTTGCGCTTGGGTGAAAATCCTTATGCAGGCCCTGAGTAGTAGTCACAGCAACAAGGAAAGGCACTGCTTGTATTAAGGAGCTGGGCTGATCCTGCAACAATAAAGACTTGTTGTCTCAATGGGCCGATCCATGTTCACACGAGAACGCTGATTTCCAGGAAGGGCCAAGCTGCTGTCCACAGGGGGAAGCTCCTCTTTGATGCTGGGCCTGCTCATGTCATTTAAGCCTGAGCAGCCCACAGTTTTGGAAAATGAACTGTTTTGGGTTATCTTGCGAGGGCTGTGAGTCCAGACACTGTCATGGGCACCCAGGTCACAGCAGGCTGCAGCTTGAAGATGCCTGGTGCAGTGGACATGGGTCCCCAAGACAGGAGCCAGGCCTTGGAGCCCCTGTATCAAAGCCCCCTGAGAGCCCCACTTCCAGAGGCAGCTATAGCTCTGTGCCCAAGAGCATTTCCATCACCCTGGGCTTCCAGGGCGTCTGCCTATCCAAGTCAGAGGTGGTGACCTGGGACACTGGGTCCCTAAGACTGGTAGCAGCAACAGTGCCATAGAGGTACCAGCAATAGTACCAGCAACAGCACCTCAGAGGACAGTGTCCCCAGCAGATGTCACCTCTGCAGCAGGAAGGAAGGCGAGGAAGCCAGAGGGCTTGCAAGTTGTGCGCTCTACATCCTCTCAGGGACAGGGCAGGGACTTGTTCGGAGGGGAGTGGATTGATCTGCGGCAGCAAAGCCAGTGGGAATTTGGCCACAATAATCCGAGAATGAAAAGGACTGACAGCTCTATTTGGCTGTCACAGGCTGGTGAGGCCTGGGACATGTGGGACTCATTGGGAGAAATTTCCTTTACTGCTGTTACCCCTCCAAGAACAAGGGGTGGCATTTAAGGGCTGGTGAGAGGGGAGAAGGCCATGCAAACTGGAAAAGGACACCGAGCGGACGATTATACTCCTGACGGGTGCCAACCCCAGCTCGCAAAGTGCTGAAGAAATGCAATCTGCTTAAATGTGTGCTTTTTCACCCTCCTCAAAAAATATCAAAAGCTAATATTTTGCAGACAGCTCTATACTGGCCACGCTGGCCAGGCCTCGTGGGGTCCAAAACAAACACACCTGATCTTGATTTGGTCAGCATCGGGAGGGCAAGGTAGTGGCCAAGGAATGAACAGAGGAATCCGAGGATTGTTCCTTATCCCAAAGGGCCTCGACTTGAAATAGCTCTTGTTCAGGGGGAGCTGGGAGCACGTGTCGAGGACAGCGGAGCAGGCCGAGGGGGAGAAGCTCGGACGCCGAAGAGGGTGCTGGGCTGACTTCGCAGGGAGTGGACCGGGCTTCTCCATGGTGATGAACGTCTGTAATCTCTCTCTTCAAGGTCAAGGTACCAAGCAGGAGTGAGCATGTGTGACCTGTCATTCCTGGTGAGAACCGCGCTCTGTGCCCCTGGATGGTGTCTGCTGGAGGCCATCCGCTTGACGTAATGGTTTTCCGTACCACAGAAATTGCAGGAATCTGTTTTTCGCGGATTGATTACATGTCAGCAGACTAATGTCAACAGTCCTTTGTGGGTTGTTATTGTAACAATGTGGGGGTGTTTAGTGGAGTTGGCATTTTTTTTCTTTCTTTCTTTTTTTTTTTACCTGGCTCTTAGGAAATCACTAACTACGGTAATAATACAAGGGGTGAATGATGGGTGAGCTAAGGTCTTGCACGCACAGTGAGAAGAAGTCTATGTGGGTGGTGGGCAGAACACCCCTGATTCTCTCTCTTTTTTTCCTCTTTTTTTTTGAGACAGGGTCTTGCTGTGTAGTTCAGGCTGGCCTTGAGTTCACTGTGTGGCTCAGGCTGGCCTCGAATTCATAGTGATCCTCCTGCCTCAGCCTCCAAGTGCGGGGATTACAGGTGTGTGCCACTACGCTCAGCCTACACTCCTGATTCTTGTTTTGTTTTGTTTTTTGTTTTTTTTTTCTGGTACCGGGAATCAAACTCACGATGTTGCTCTTGCCAGGCAGGCGCGGTGCCGCCAAGCTAAATCCCCAGGCCCCCACTCCTGATTCTTAATAGAGTGATATTCTCACAGAGGCCAGTGGCTTTTAGGAAGCTGTCAAGGGGCTGGAGTCCTCCTTGCAGTTTCCCAACACACTAATTCTCTCAGGCTCAGTGGCACCATCTGGAACCGGGCGCTGTCTTTGCCACACACCGGAGTTACCTCTCTGGGGGCGGGATCTTCCCACTCTCTGTCATACTGTGCTTTCTCCTGGTAGCAGACACCAGCAGTTTGTTTGGGAAGTGCTTGCTGAACACACAGAGGAGAGATGGGGGAAGTGGACGGGGAAGGAGGGCAGTCAAGCAAGGAGCATAAGGGAGCTGGTGACTGCTGAGGGCAACGTGATCATCCCGCGGGGGCTGGGGCGGAGGAGGACATAGACCAGCGCCATCACTCCCGAGGGAGGAGGAGGTGGGGACTGTGTGCTTCACTTCTCAGCACCCTTGGCTGAGGCCCTGCAGGGTGTGCTCACCCCCCAGCACCAGGCTGCCCCACGTGCCCCCTCAGATGATCTGAGAGTGCTCCCAATGGGCGTCGAAGGAACTAGCACATGACGTCATGCTCGTGTGTGCATACATGGTATGCAAGAGGGATGTGGGGAGTCTCAGACAGCTCCTGCCCTGTCCTTTATTTCTTGTTCTTCATCCTCCTTGTCTGAATAATAGCACCACTGCCCACAGTTCGCAGAGTCTCTTACAAACAGAGCTAATTCTTTGACCCCATAGCCAGCAAAGAGAGACGCAGAGGAAAGGAAACATCGTAGCTTGTCTACTGCCTGATTTCTTATAGGCCTGGCTACCGGTTTGGGGGGACTGGTTTGGTTTTCAGCTTGGCCTATGGTGATGGCTGTAGCAGCCCCTAATTTTGCCCTGACCATATTTTAATAGAAACCAGAGTGCCTAAACCCAGGCTCACATTTCGCATGCTGAGGAGCTCCTCTCTCTTGGTGTCTCGGTTTCCCTTTAGGAGGGACACCTTGGAATCAGAGCTACAGCATAAGAAGCTCTTCCACTCTTTTTAAGGGATATCAGCTTCTGCTTGGTGCAGTAATGAGATGTCACTATGAGGCCACATACTCCTTTGACCAATACCAGTAGAGGTGGATACCATCCGAGGGCGGGAAGGGCTCCAGGTGTTCATGACGGTCAATCTTCATTGTCAATTTGATTGACCTGAGAAGTGCCTGGGGGATCAGCAAAGCACACTTCTAGGTGTGTCTGGGTGGGCCACAGAGGTGAGACCTGGGGGACTATATCTGATTCGTGGCCCCTTTCTCTTAGGTGCTCTTATCCTATGCTCTCTTTCTCAGCTGCCACGAAGTGAGCGGCATATGCCATGAAGTTTCTGCTTGGGAGCCAGCTGACATGGACTGAGCCCTCTGAGACAGTAAGCCAGAATAAACCTCTCCTCCTTTAAGTTCCACTTGTCAGATGTTTTGTCCTAGTGATGGGAAAGCTGGATAATACACTGGTCTCATGCTAGAACAATGCACACCAGGCGTCTCCCTCAAGCCTGGGGCCCTTGGCCTGGTGTGCTGACTATCTGTGCCTGGCTGAACCCTGCAGCAATGCAGGAAGTGAGAGGCAGGCGTCCCTGGGGACCCTGGTAAAATACTGTTATGTGAAGAGAGACTATGACAAACCTAAGGTTTGGAATGCAAGGCTAAGGAGCAGGGTCATTTTGTTTGGTGCTATGTAGGCCTCAGAGTTTTCAGGTGGGAGTTAGAAGGAGAGAGCCTTGTGTGGCTTGGGCATATTCATCTTTTCACTCTACCCAGAGCTGTAATTTGTGAGTGGTCCATTTCTAGTCAGTAGACTCTGGCCAAATCTGCTGTTTTCCTCACCACCAAACCCTTCCCATCAATGGTGTTCTCTCCTTTGGAACCACTGTTCTTGGATTTTTAGCTGTTGAACTGCTTTGCGGCTTTGATGACACTTTGGGTTCCAACCTAACTCTGAAATTCTTCATCTACAATCTTCCCATCGACAACAGCACCAATGTGAAGTTCTGCATGTTGTGCCACGGTGTACTGCACGTTTGACAATGGTCCCACGAGAGCACGCTGCCTGCTACACCACGGCTACCCTAGTTTATGTTGAGTACGTGCTACGATGTTTGCACAGCGTTGAAATCACTGCATGTTACACTCCTCAGAAAGTGTCCCCATCACTAAGACGTGCATGACTGGCCATGTTATTACTGGCTTGTTAGGGACTGCCTAGGGAGTGACGATCATGCCAAGAGAGTGGCTCAAGGCAAAGGGTTTTCCCCAGTTCAGCTGTGGCCCCGTGGATTGGAGCTGCAGCCCTTCCACCAGCATGACATCCCTTCCTTTCTGGGCTTCAGGAAAGGTTTGTTCTAGTTACTTCATGCAGTGAGGTGAAGCTAAACCCTTCACAACTCTTCCCTTTGGTGCATTCTTTTTTTTTTACTTCAGGGGACACATCATTCCACAACCTTCACACACGGAGCTGACCATGCTTTAGACTGTTGGTGCAGGCAGTTAATAGATATCTCTTTGATGGCTGTCCTTATTAAGTTTATTTGGTGCATTATCCACTTCTACAGTCACTCCTTAATTATTTTCTTTTGCCTTCCAACAAAAGGGACCCTAGTATTTGCCAACGAGTTACTTGATACTGCTAGCAGTTTATTAGGAGATTTTTTAGATTTTAGCATCATCTCAACATGTGTTAATAAATTGTTTTGCAAAACACAATTAAATTTTTAAAATATTCAAGCATCATTAACAATGTCTTCAATAAAGATTAATAAAACCTGTGTTTACTTCATTATAAAACTTACATTTTCAGCAGTAAAACCATCCAACTGTGGTCTGGCAAAGGGTTTAACCATTTGTAGCAGAGTCATTTATTCATCACAGCTACTGGCTACAAGATAAGTGATCAGAACTAACCACCTCCACTTTTTAACCATTATGTTTTAGTGACAATTGATGCAGTGTGATGAAGGTTACTTAGGACATTTTCCTTGGGACAGTATTGTAGAGAAGGAGGGCCAATAATTCCGAGTTCAGATCAACTTCCAATAAAGAAGAGTAGACAAACCAGTTATGCAAGGCATCTTTTGAAAAACAGAAAAGTAACTGCTCTATAATTCTTCCAAAAACCTTAAGAGAAAATTAAAGTAAGAGACAGACTGGAAGAAAACATCTGCTACATATCCCATAGACAAAGGCCCAATATCCAGAGGATACAAAGAACTGCAAATCAAAAAGAGAAATCCAACCAACCAATTGGCAAAGAATATGAGACACAACCATGAAAAAAAGCACTCAATTTCAGCAGCTGTTAGGGAAATGCAAATTAAAACAATAATGAAATACCATATTTTTGCTGTCCAACTGGCAAAAACTAAAATGGCTGATACTAGCACAATTAGCACATTCAAGCAAGGATGCCGGGAAATGGGCACTGTCATATGCCTGTGGGAGCATAAACCAATGGAAACCCTTGGGCAGACAACTGGGGAATACTCATGAAAATTAAACATATACACTGTTGTTCAATTCCATTCTGCTTCTTGGCATCTAGCCCAAAGAAACACTCATATTTGTACACAAAAATGCATGCCTCATTTGTGATAGAGAAAAATTAGAAGAAGGGGGAAATTTTTTATAAAGGAGTAGTTTATTTATTTATTTTATTTTATTTTTAAAAGTCTTTTTTTTTTGGTTTATTTTTCTTCCGGTACCAGGAATCGAACTCACAACCTTGTACTTGCCAGGCAGATGCTGTGCCACTGAGCTAAATCTCCATCCCCTTAAAGGAATAGTTTAATAGGGGCTGTAGCTTATACCTGGATATCCTTCCAGTGCCTCATGCACTCATAGGTGGAGCTTTTGGGAGTGACTGGGTCATGGGTGTGTGCTACTGGATGAGTCCATTATTGGGTTTAGCATAGTTCTGGGTGTGGGTGATGGACTTACTAAAGAGGGAAGACCCACCCTGGTTGGCACCAACCAATAGATTTACAGACTGGATGGAATAAAAAGGGAAAGAAGAAGGAAGGCTGCTGTGCTTCCTGCCTGCCCTGCCACGGACTGTTTCTCCTCTGCTATGACCCTCTGCCGTGCCACCCTGCCTTGGAGCCAGTTGACTATGAACTGCCACTTCCATGAGCTGAGCCAAAATAAACCTGTCCTCCTTTAACTTGTGGGTATTGGGTATTCTGTCCCAGCAATGACAAAGTAACTAAGACAATAGGTCATAGTTTAGCCACTATCACAAATGGTGAGCAGTAGACCCCTACTCACTGTTGGTTGAAAAAAACAAGGTATAGAATAACATGTATATGTTCTCATTTAGGCAATGAAACAAGATATCCTTGTAAACTAATGTCTGTCTGTCCATCTATCTATCTATCTATCTATCTACCTATGTATCTGTCATCTGTCCATCCATCCACAGAAGAGGATGAAAATTGTTGAAAATGGCAATACTCCTCCAGAGAGCTGGCATGGCTAGTGCTAGGAGGGGAACAGAAGAAGGATGCTTACATTTTGATATGATACAGTAGTCCTGCCCACCTTTGGTTTTGTTCGCTGAGGTTTCAGTTATCTGTGGCTAACTGCCGTGTGACAATCTTAAGTGAAAACTTCTAGAAGTAAACAATCCATAAGTTTTAAATTGTGTGCCCTTCTGACAAGTGTGAGAAGCTTCCTGCTGCCTGCTGTGTCCGCCCGAGATGTAATCATGGGTGAGGAGGCCCCACTGCGATGTTTGCCCAAGCCTGCCTTCCTGCTGGATGGCACTGGCAGCTGCATTCAGTGCACTTCTCATCGTATCTCCTAGACTTATTCTGAGAGTGGCAAGGATGGTGGGACAAATGTGTTCAAAGTAGAGAAGGGTATTTTCAGAGGGATTAATAGCGATGCATCTTTTACAGTCGTAAATAAAAAAGTTTAAATACCTACCATAGGTGTCGATCAACCCTTGCCTGTTATCAGAACTGTTCCATTTTATTGTTAGTTACTGTTGTCCCTCTCTTACTGTGCCTAGTTTATAAATGGAGTTTTGTCATAGGCACGTAGGCACGGGACAAAACACAGTGTGTGTGGGGTTTAGTACTATCCACCGTTTCAAGCCCCCACAGGGATCTCAGAGCACAATCCCCACAGATAAAGGGGAGGTATTGTTTTATTTATTTATTTATTTATTTATTTATTTATTTATTTATTTATTTATCTTTTTGAGACAGGGTCTTGCTATGCAGTTCAGGCTGGCCTTGAGCTCAC
>NW_004955437.1:6407133-6409682 GCF_000276665.1 Chinchilla lanigera
TTATTTATTTATTTATTTATTTATCTTTTTGAGACAGGGTCTTGCTATGCAGTTCAGGCTGGCCTTGAGCTCACTTTGTAGCCCATGCTGGTCTTGAACTCGCAACGATCCTCCTGCCTCAGCCTCCCTGGTGCTGGGATTACAGGCATGTGCCATCACAACTGCTGAGGGTTATTTATTATATAAATCATGGCAAAGTGACCCATGAATTACTTGTCCAATTAAAAACAGACAAAAGTACTCCCCTGCCCAAGGATCTAGAACCTTCTAAACTCAGATCAGAGGCCCATCATCCCTCGACTGGCTTAGTCCTTTTCTACCTCCATCAAGCTCACTGCCTCCTTCTTAATAATCTTTCTGGGAGTAAGCATGGGGGAGAGACTTCCTTCACTGGTGCCTTTTCTGTCTTTTACTTGTCTGCTTGAACTCAGAGACGATAAGCGACTTTTCCTGCACCCGGGTCTAATGCCTCCCTTTTAGGTGGGTTGTGAGTTTCCCTGCTTCTGACTAAGGCATTGACCTTGGAGTCCAACTGAAATGCGGCTGAAGTAGTTGGTCCACCCTTACTGGTTGTGTATTACTGAGCATGTTTATTAACCTCCCTACTGCAGTTTCTGCACCTGTAATAAGGGCACAGCGACAGGACCTCTAACAGCGGCCATCATCGCTGTAGGGATTGCACCTCTTTGACCCTCGCTGCTCTGAAAGCTGTGCTTCGACCCACAGTGGCTGGCCACGGCTTCTCTGTTTACTCCCAGTCCTTTTGGACAGTCTCAGCTCTGTCCAAATGCTGACCCCACCTTTGGGAAGTCCCCACAGCACTCCTGGCTGTCCTGCCACTGGCCATCCTTCCGGCCTCACTCGGGCAGCTGCTGGGGGGGAGTTTTTGTGAATTTCTCCACATATACTGCAGGCTGGGCTTCTGCTCCAGGGATGCCTGCTTAGTTAGCTGTGTGCTCAGGTACACCTCTGCTTTTCAAATGCTGTCCCATAGCAGACATCTACCTGCCGGAAGGGGCATACTGAGTAGCATGCATATTTCTGTGCTGGCTTCAGTAAGATGTGGTGTAGACCTTAAAGGACAGAGTGGGCCTTGCCCAGCGATCGTGTTACTACCTGAAGCCAGGGTGGCATGGCTGCTGTGGAAGGAGAGATACCACAGCCCATGTGTTCCTGGAGCCACCGGTGGGTTTAGCAGGAGACTCACCAGTGTTTTCAGGGTGGATGACAGCGGACACAGCACCCCCTCTGCTATTCACAGGATCCCCTGTTCAGCATCCCTCACAGAACCTTACCCGCTTCTACCCAGCTACAGTGATCAGCCTGAGGCAGTGAAATGCATTTTGCCTCCGCAGAGACAAAGCAGCACGTTCCCAATTATCTTGCTGGGCAAATCAGTGCATCGGGCCTAGCTTGTGCTGTGTATGCGAAGACAGTCACTTCCTTAAGGGAGCGCTGGCCCTGGAGAGACCACCGACTTACAGAGACGCCTGGTCCCCTTGGCGCCCACAAGCTGCCTGGTTTACACAGATCTGGCATTTTTTTACAGGGTTCTTCTGATACCCAGGTAACAGTGCCTGCTGGCAAAGTCATTTCTGAAATACTCGAATGAAAATGATCAGGGCAGGGATGCCCCACACTAGTGTGATGAGATTAGACTGTATTGGCTGCCTCCTTAAAATCTGAAATGATTCTCTTATGAGGGTAAGAAATTTTATTTTAAGGCATTTTGTTAAATTGAAATAGGTGTTAGGAAAATTGGTCATTTGAAAAAGATTCAACTCGGAGCCTCGGCTTATACTGTATCCCACGATAAATGCTAAGTGAGGTGGATGTGAAAAATGGAATAATTAAAAAAAAAACACCGCCAAGAACATTTAGGGGAGCATTAAACAGATACTTGGTATCCAAGACCCTTTCTAAGTACAAAAGCAATGAAGTTAGAGAAGACAAGATGAATAGATTTGACTATCTAAAAACAATAAAAATGCTGTAATTTATAAAGCACCTTACAAAGAACAGTCAATGTTATTGTTGGCAAAGCAAAGGGGACTGGTGTGAGGTGCTTCTCAGAGAACCTGGAAATTAAGAAATGAATGTCACCTTGTAAGAGTTCACTAGCAAAAATCCCCACACAGCTCTCTGTGCGCTGAAGCTGAGACGGTACCCCATGTCAACCGTGCTTCTGCCCACTCTCTTTTTAAAAGCAAAATCTTCCCTTGTCACACATATTGTAGCCTTACAGGCCACTTCTGTTGTAGGAAACCACTTTTCCTAGCTACCTGCAACTGAATCCAGAGACTGCACATTTTTAGGACCGCCAGCGGCCACCATCCTGAAGGTCTAGAAACCATAAATCCAGCCAGCCAATTTCTTTCTTAGACTTTGAGCTAAGAAAAAAGGCAAATAATTAGCTCATTTGCTTTGGGGCTGAATGATGAAAGACGCTTTCAGGTACAGCTAAGGCCAAGGCAGATCGAAACCATGACAATAGCACCCATGGCCAGCATGGCCGGCAGACCCAGAGAGAGAGAGAGGGAGTGAGAGGG
>NW_004955437.1:6409782-6434247 GCF_000276665.1 Chinchilla lanigera
GGAGGGGCTCTGTGGGGATGCAGAGGGGGACCTAAGCCCCCTGGCTCCTGACCACCCTCATTCGAGCTTGGAGGCCCCGGTCTTATTTGTGTCTTGATGCACCCTAAGCCAACTCAGCTCACTGAAAATCAAAAGGCCAAACTAAAAGTGGTTGTTTCTGTGACCCGGAACATGACTCCGCAGAGTGACCAAGCTCTGTCCTTGAAGGGCGCCGAGCAGGCGGCCTGAAGAGCAGAGGGGCCACGTTGGCAGCAGAGCGAGCGCTGCACACGGAAGACAGAGAGTGGACCGAGGGCTGGCGCACACGCGGGACGCTGGTTCCCGCGGCAGGGGATGCCTGCGAGACGCCACCTGTGCAAACGACCACGCCTCTGATTCCCTCTGTGCTTGGAGGTACCCACTTAGCAGCCTGTTAGTGACCACTCTGTTCCCTGGAAGAGGTACTGTAGAGGGGGGGGACTTCAATTCCTGCCTTATGAAAGGACACCCAGCGTGGTCAGTTAATCAGCTGCCTCCCTGGCTTGGGTAGTGTGACCGGCCTGACTCAGCCTTCCACTTCCACATCCCCAAGGCCAGGTCCTGGGCCACTGCTTGGTCGCTAAGGTGAAATCACTGTGTCAGGAGGCTTAGGCGGAGCCATCCATCTGCTGAGATCCCAACCGAATCGCTGCTTCCTCCTCTACATGGCGATGCAGTGTTACCCCAGCCAGCAGCCCTCCGGCTGGTATCAAATCATGTTTCTGTTTGATCTCCAAACTATGACAGCGAAGCATTCAATCAGCTTTGTGAGGACATCAGTCAGACCAGAATGGGCTGCCACTCACACTGCCTGTCATGCACCGCAAGTTCAGTGACACCAGGATTGTTACAGAAGGGACCTTAAGAAGCCATCTTTGCTCTTTTTATCTCTAGACACCAAGTGATGTCAGGAAGATGCTGTTCTATCCTGTCCTGCAAGATTCCCAGGGTCATCGAGAGTGGTGGCGCACGCCTGTAATCCCAGCACTCGGGAGGCTGAGGCAGGAGGGTTGTTGTGAGTTTGAGGCCAGCCTGGGCTACACAGTGAGTTCCAGGCCAGCCTGAACTACATAGTGAAAACTTGTCTCAAAAAGGAAAAAAAAAAGATTCCCAAGGTCTCTGTTATCTTCTGGACAAAATACTCTTTCATGCGATCAAAAATGATTTCTTGGGTGAAGGGTTATAGCTCAGCGGCACGGCACCTGCCTGGCAAGCACAAGGCCTGGGTTCAATTCCCAGTACAAACCCCACCCCAACTCCCCCTACCCCTCCCCCAAACGATTTCTTCCTGCTTGAGTCTCTTTAGCACTGAATTACAATGTCAGTCCTTTCTACTTCATCAAGAAGCATGCAGTAGGTTATTCTAAACCTACATTCCTTTAACAGGAAGTAGCTCACATGCAAGTGGCTAACGGGGAAACGACGTCCGTCTCAACCCACAGTCCTGTTTATACAGACAGGAGTTTCTCCCCGGCAGTTAAAGGTTTTGTATCACTGGGGAAAAGCAACTGAACGCAGAGTAAACTGGAGCAGCTGAGCGCAGGAACGCACGAAGGAGCCCCTTCTCCCCACACCTAGGCGGCCCTGTGCTGCTCTTCAGAGATGGCCGATTATGCCTGTCTTCCCCACCTTCCTGCTGCTGTTTATGTCTCTAGAAATCAGCTGTCTCCATCCTCCCTTACCTCTTCTTCTCTTGTAGCATTCTGGCTTTGGAGAGCAACGATCAGATGTTTTCTATGGCGTTTCCTATGTGTTAGGAATCTAATAATGCCTCCTTGCACCATTCTTGTTCTTAGGATTCTGGGTAGTTTCCCTACGAGTTCTAGCTGGGTTTTCAGAGGTCTTCCCCGACTTCCTTTGCCTGTAACCCCTGCTGTGTTGTAATGTGCCATTCTGCATTTATTCTATGATAGAGGAAGGGGCTGTACCTAAAGCCAGGCTTTAAGTCCACATTCACAGCCTTCTCCTGCCCACCCTACCTTGATATATAAGTCGGGGATCTTCTCTGATAGGAACTAGTATCTATTCCTTCCGGGACACCTCTTGTGTCAGGGCATGGATACCCTGCTGTAAGGTACTAAGCCTGGCTCTAAAGAGACCTCCCGAGTCCTTGTAAGTCCTGCTCTGTGGATGTGCTGCGGATGGGCAAGGCGCCCACCTGGCAGTGGGGACATGGTCTAGGCCAGTGCATCACAGTGGTTCACCCCTGGAGGCAGGGATGGTGGGAGGGGGCGTGATTTCAGCCAGGGGAGATCACTCCTCCCTCCAGGGACTTTTGCTAGTGTTTAATAGGATTATGAATTCTACAGACCATGTACACTGGGAGCCTGCAAGGGGCACTAGATGGGGAGAGGTAGTCAGACAACTTAGTCAAGCAGAACCGAGACAGACAAGGAGAGGAAGAGAGAGGAAGGTGAAGAGAGGAGGGGCGGGAGAGGGGTAGGAATATGCATTTGGAGCCAGCGGTATTACACTTCCGAGTTACATGAAGCAATACAGTTACTTTCATGCTTACAGTGAAATACCCAGTACAAACTGGGTGTAAATTAATTGCAACTTTTGATAAACATAATTACAAAAATCAAATTAAGTACTCTGGTGCATAAGCAGGGCTTGTTATTTAAAGCAAATACATATGTGATGAAACACCTAATAAAACAAAAATCTGCTTTGTTACTGCTTTTTTCTTTGGTAAGACTGTGGATTGAACCCAGAGCCTCACGCGTTTTAGGTCAGCACTCTACCACTGAGCTACATCCTCAGCCCTCTTTCAATTTATTTTGAGACAAGGTCTCACTAAGTTGCCCAGGCTGGTTTCAAGCTTGGGATCCTCCTGCCTCATCCTCCTGAGTAGCTGGGATTATAGGCGTGCATCACCATCACACCTGGCCTATTTTTGTAACTTCTTAATCATGACTTTAGCTGTTTTCCCCTGAAATATCTCTCTTCCTGGAGTTACAGAGGAAATGCCATGCAGTGCAGGCATGGAAAGCGGGGCAGAGGGAAAGGCTAATGTCTTGGCTTTTGCCTGTCTTACTTCTGAGCTAGAGCATTGTTTTATTTTACAGTAATATTTTCTGGTCTCTGATGACATCTATGCCTGTCCTTGATCAGGATGTCTGATCTGTCTTGATTTTTAGTACATAGGCATAAATGTTTCATTACACTGATTCCTACTAAATGTCATCTAAGCTCATGCTATGAATTCTCTCATGTTTTCTGAAGCGTGAGTAAACCTCTCAGTTGGAACTATATACAGCCTGGAGATAGCACTCTTTGATTCTGCTCTCCAGACCACGGAAAATGACAGCTGAAGCCCTTGTGGGACAATGACTCCTAGCAGGGCTTTTATTAGCCCATAGGGTATCTTTGGTGAGCTAGAAAAAGGCGTGCTGTTGTAGCTTGTATCTAGATGTCCCCCCAAAGCCTCATGTGCTCAGAGGTTGGGATTTTGGAAGGTGGCGGAGTCATGGGTGTGTGATACTGGGATTAAGGGTGTGTGAAAACTGAATTGGTTTAGTATAGTTCTGGATATGGATAGTGGCAGCCCCACCCTGGTTGTAGGTGGCAACAATCAACATGGGCTTGTAGCCGGGGATGGAATACAGCACAAAGGGAGAGATGGAATGCAGGTTTGCTGCTTCTTGCTTGCCCTGCCATGGACTGTTTCTCCTCTGCAATGCCCCTCTGCCATGCCGCCCTGCCTTGGAGCCAGCCAACTATGGACTGAAACCTCTACTAACTGTGAGCTGAAGTAAATCTTTCCTCTTTTAATTTGTAAGTGTTGGGTATTTTGTTTCAGCAACAAGAAAAGTAACTAAGACACATACCTTCCTACTGGCGGATGCAACCCAAGTCGTGTGTCAGATGGGGAAGCAGGGCAGGCCGGGTGTCAGATCCACTTGCTCCTACAACCCACCAGCCTGTGCCAAAGGCCACCTACCACTAATCGTGTCACCAAGGCTCTTAATTTTCTGGGCTTATGCTCAGAGCTGGGGTCTAGTTTGAGGCTTTGGTTGAGCATACATGTAGGACAGATGTGAAAAACTTAGGAAAACTGAGTCATCACTTCGTGAAAATGTAAGCCTAAGAAGAAAAACGTCAGAATCAAGCAAACCTGAATTGGTGGAGATGGCATCTAGTATTTAAAAGTTTGAAGGTTGGACAGAAACTAATTCTAGTTTGACCACTTACCAGGCCACTTCACTGAAACTCCATGTTTTAAAAATCTGCGAAATAATGAAAATACTATTTCATAGAACCTAAGACTGCATCAATCATACAAGCAATCTGCATTTCAGAAGTTTTTAAAACATGAAAAAATGGCCAGATGGGATGGTTGAATGCATCCTAATAGCATGGGTATGAGGAGGGTACAGACTATATGGGCTGGAATCTGTCACATACTGTAGCATAGGCTAAGAGTCCCTGTCTGAACGCTTGGGACGAGAAGTACTGCAGCATTTGGAACACTTCATAGACTTTATTGATTCAATATCCCTCATCTGAAAATCCAAAATTCACCACCTGGGACTCCCACCATTTCAGATTTCAGAACATTTTGGACTTCAGATTTTTGCATTAGGGATGTTCAGCCAGTATCCACCTTAAAGGTCATGTCCCCCCCTGTGAGGACCAAAGGAGATCATGCAGGTCACGTTCTCAGCCTCCCAGGGAGCAAGAGCTCGGTTGAAAGTGGAGACCGCTCTTATTATTACTGTCGGTGTTCTCTGAAGCTGGCAGTAAACAGTAATCAAAGGGGTCATCCTAATCTAGCAGAAGGAGCTGGATGTTGTCTCTGCTCTGAAGCCAGCATGCGGGAGATAAGTCCACACTGAAACGTGCAACAGAGATTAAATACAGAACACATACTACACTGCAATCCTGCAGAAATCATCCCATTTGTTCTCTTGATGGAGGTTCAAATCTGAGATACGTAAGAAAGGAAATTTCTGGAACATTTCACTGCTAGCTTTTCAAGTGTTTACTCTTTTCTTGTCATGAACAGCCCCTACTCTGATCTCTACAGGTTGAGACGGCCACCGAGGGGCTCACAAGCGAAAGCCTCTGAGGAGACTGCGATGATGTCAATTTTCACAAGGGCCTGGAGGTGTCTGGCGAGGGAAGGAGAGGCGCCAGGGGTGTCTGTCCGGCTTTTTCACCTGCCACCAAGGCAGCTGGTTCTTGGCCTGGGTTAGTCGTGAGCCTGGCGCCAAAGAACAGCCATTCATTGTAAAGTCGGTGCCGCCAGTGGGGGATGCTGATGCAGGGAGACTGATGCCTGAATTGTAATCTGGGAAAAATGCCTGCTGGGTGCCAGCGGTCTATAGCAGTCCACTCTTCCCACAGTGTGAGCTGGGTGCATTTTAAGAGACCCGATGGGTAGAAGTGGGGTGTATAGGAATGTGTCCAAACCATAGCCTGCAGTGACAAAAAGCAGGCTGGGGCTCTTAGGTATGGAAAGGGTCAGTACAATCGCAGTGGCTCTCCTACAGAGACAAGGACTCTGTCATTTTTCAGGGTGATTCTCAGTTGGCTCCTTCTTCCATTTATGACTTCTGCTTGTTTGACATCGGGACTGATACAGATGGTGTACGGAGAAGGACAAAGAGCAGTGTATGGGGACAGTTTACCTACCTCCTCAGGCTGGCTTCTTAGAAGCAAAGGAGATAGCATGGAAGCTATGGGCGAGCAGTTATGCCATGTGAGAAAGAGATGTTGTGTGGTCACTGCAGAAATGAGAGGCTTTGAGGGTTTTCCAGGAGGCAGCTCTAGGTCACAGTGCCAGGGGAAAGCCAAACTGCCAGAGGAGACAGAGGCAGCTGAACTTTAAACATGTGGCTTGGTTGAGCTGTAGTTCACCAATGCAGCTCCGGTTTCCTCTCTGCAGGCCAATCACCAGCGCAGTGCCCAGCGTCGGAAGCCTGCCTGAGGGTCCAGGGCAGGATGTGGCATGGCCGGGAGTGGCACTGAGTCACTACCCCCTGCATGTCGTGGCACATCTGCGCTGTGCTCCTGTCTCCTGATGCACCAGAGGACTCCTCCAGGACGGCACATCCCACTGGATTTGCCTTCTCCCTCGGAAGAGTGCACTCACTAATAGGAATTTCCCAAAGCCATTTTCCTTCGGTTGCTTTGGAAATTCTGCATATGTGTGCAGATCCCACCTTACCCTTCCTTAGTCTTCGCCTGCTGGTTGAGATGCTGTGATGACAGATTCCCCACTGTGGTCAAGCACAACCTTAGTTATTTTTCTCGTTGGTGAGACAGAATACTTGACACCCAAAGTTACAGGAAGAAAGGTTTAATCGGCTCACAGGTTGTGAGGGCTTTGGTTGGAGCTAGTTGGCTGGCTCCAAGGCAGGGTGGCATGGCGGAGGGGTATCACAGAGGAGAAGCAGCTCGTGGCAGGCAGGCAGCAGCAGAGCAGTGAAGTAGCAAGCAGTGACAGCAGCTCTCTTTCTGTCTCTTACATTTTTACCCTTAGGGCGGGTAGTACTTACACCCTTAATCTTAGCATCTCATCGGGACTCAATCCAAGCATCACACAGTTTAGATCCAGCCACCTCGATAAAGCCCCATCTGTGACCTATGGACCACATGAGGCTTTAGGGGGACGTCTGGATACAAACCATACAAAGTACCACGCGGGAGTTAGTCACTTTGCATCTGGGTTTCAATAGTGCAGCCGGATCAAGAGCACAGCTAGAAGGGCGGAGGCCCGGAGAGGAGCCAGAGCCTCCACTACGCATACATGGACATGAGAGTGCAGGGGCTTCGGTAGTAGCACTGAGCCTGCCTCTTGTCTCGTCGTAACACAAGCTTGGGTCTCGACGTTGGTGTGAACTCTACTTGTTATTTTCTGCAAAGCTGAGGTTTACTCATGCAGGGCTTCTGCTCACAGATCTGGAGCCTTTGTGTGTGGAAAACAAACGAAATCCCCCCCTGGACAGGCCATGTATAGTCCCCACTCCCTCGCCCCCCACTCCTGGGCAGGACATGACCTCCAACTTGCCCGACCTCGAGAATGTGTCAGGTGGGGTCCACTGGCATATGTTACTGCACCAGATCACAGAGGATTTATATCACTGGCAACGGTCACTGTACAGAGCGGAAAGACTAAGAACTGGTAAAGGCAGCGGTGGCGAACCTAATGCATGTGCCCTGTTGGCTACGTGTTATCACTGAAAGCTCTAAAGGGTTCATCATCACTTTTAGAGGGAATTAATGGGAGCCTTCCATATTAGTCTGTTTCACTGGTGTTTTATTTTGGTTTAATGAGGAGCAAATCTTCATGCTATTTGTGGGGAAGAAATAGTTGGTAAAAGGTCTTTTTCTTCTAGTCCTCCAAAGGGTGAAGCAGCACTGACAAATGGCCCTGGACCCACTGGAATCTGTTTCCCTGTGCCTCCTTCTCCCCTTCCTTCCAGCTGGCCCCTCCAGGGAGGACAGCACCGTGCCGCTGTCCAGGCTGGGGGACAGGACGCCCCGCAGCAAGGCGTCTGCTTTCCTGCCTGACGTCCTGGCGGGTGGAGGGGCATCCCGCTAGAATCATTTCCTTACTGGTGTGGGTCATCTGACCCCTTTGAGAACTGGAGAAGCCATGCATATTACCTCCAGGAATACACTCGGTCTTCTCAGCCCCAGTATTTCACATGCGATTTTAGGGAGTTTGGGAATCAGGCCAAGAAGCAGATTGCAATCTTTTGGTTGTTTTCAGTCCAGGGATCTCCTAGAAGTCTGAAGAGGCTATGGACCCTTCCTCAGAATAATGTTATAATAATAATAATAATAATAAAATAATAATAATACACAGATTTTTATGAGAAACTAATGATAATGAAATAATTATCAAAATTTAAAACTTTTTTTTTTGTTTTTCTGGTACTGGGAATTGAACTCATAACCTCGCACTTGCCAGGCAGGCGCTGTGCCACTGAGCTAAATCCCCAGCCCCCTAAAAACTTTTCCTGATAACCTATGAACTTTTCTACGTATGCATTAAATACTAAGACCTAATGGTGAGTCTAACTACTGTTATTCTGAAATAATGATGAGCATAAAAGATATATATTTTATATACTTTTAATAGAGTATTTTTATATATATTTTTACCAGGAATCTAACTCAGGACCTTGTGCTTGCCAGGCAGGTGCTGTGCCACTGAGCTACACCCCTGGCCCACATAAAAGATACTTCACAAAGGCTGCCACACTGTGGTCCAACGTGAAGATGCGTGGTGTCCCCTGGGGGCACTGCCAGTTAGCACTAAAGATAGGGCTGAATTTCAGCTAGAGGTGCATGAAAATCTAGGGCCATGATGGCGAACCTTTGAGAGCTTTCAGCGACACAAACAGCCCTCTGCGGCATGCGTGCCACGGGTTCGCCATCCCTGATCTAGGGTGTCTCCTCCCATCCAAGATCCTGAACCGGGGATTCTCCATGTGGTTGGCTGAGTGTGGCTTGGGTGTGGAGGCTCCTGTTATCCCCACTTAGGTGCTCTGAGGCTGTCCTGATTTTGTACATTCCGCAGGAGAAGTCAAAGGGGACGCTCGCAGCCACTGCTGTCCTCATTTGTGGAATGAGGAGGGTGGGGGACAAGCAGCTTCCTGCGTGCAGAGGTAACAGCGCAGGGAAGCCCTCTGTGAAGCTGCCCTGAGCCCGGGACATGGGTCTCTGATGCGCGTCTGTCACTTGGAGTAGATCTGAGACTCACACAGTGAGTGTGTCTCTTCCCTCAGCCTAGTCTTTCCAGGGGCGCAACCCTCAGTGGGGATCCTGCCTGGCAGGCCTCCCCTCGCCCCAGCAAGACCCACTGGCTCACGTTTGCTTCTGATTCTCCCATTGGCCTTCTGAATGGTGCTGAAAATGCGCACCTGTGTGAAAACATACTCAGCGGAAGGTGGGGGGTTGCTGCGAAAGTGCTTTGTGGCCCTTGCACATACAAAGGAGGTCACCTTGGGTTGTTGTTGAGAAATACCAGGGAAAAGCAGAACTTCTCATGGGGCTGCTAGGACCCAGGCCTGCACAAAGAGGAGGAAAGATTTGCATCCTAGACCAAAGAAAGTGCTTTTCCTGACAAGTGGCTGGAGGGCACAAACTTCAGAAGGCGCTCTCAAAGCAGCTGCCCTGGCAGGGACCCTCCTGAGAACAGGCTTCATGGCTATTCTGCAGGCACACCATGCTCTGACTGTCATCTGGACAATGGCCTGTGAAAGAGGCCCTCAGAACAGCATTTGCTTACCGATTTTCCTCCTCGCTTCATTTATACTTTCTCCCAGGGCTTTTGCTTCAGAAAATCTGGAAAAGAGGAGGGAGGGACAAAAAAAAGAAAAATTTCCTTTTTTTGTTTACCATAGATCATGTTCTAAAACTAGATTTCCAAGAGGTCTTCAAAATCGTATAAAACTTCATTAAAAGACATATTAACCTTAGAGATAAAATTCATGCGGTGGAACTTTAGCCATTCTGGCATCTGATGTTCATGCTCACGTTCTCTGATTTATGACTTTTGATTTCTATCGTTTTATCCTGCAGGGGCAGCAGGAAAAGGCACGTAGGTAAGGTTTCTGTGGGTAGTCTGCCAACCACGGTGCCAAGATCTTATAGCCAAAAGCCACACAATTTTTTCCCTCCTGATTGCTAAGTAGTGTATCAGAGCCTGGTGAACGATGACTGGTCACAGCCTGATCCGTGTCCTGCAGGTAAAGTTTCACTGGGGCGCAGCCACGCCCACTCTTGCCTGTCTCGTCTACGGCTGCTTTGTGTGAGTGCCTGAGTCGTGTGGCTGTGAAAGAGCTTCCTGACTCTTGTTACATATAATTACTGAGTCAGATTTTGAATGTGTAATTTCAGAAAAACAATTCCTAATAATCCCCTACCCAGAAACAAGCACATTTTGATAAACACACCCATCCAGTCTTTTCTTCTAGCAAGTTCTTACAGGGTGAGATCATACTATGCATGTAATTTTGGATCCTCATTTACTTGGTTTTCCTCAGCATTGTAAATGTTTCTCTATATCACCGGAAGTCCTTTGGTGGACACATACCAGTTCACAAGGTGGCTGTGCTGCTGTTTAGTTCTCTATATTTTTTTTAACATAAATTTATGAGACACTCACAAGAAAACCACCTTTGCACTAGCAAAGTGGCATTGGAAATGGGTATCAGAAACACATAGTGGGTCCTTACAAAATGTGGGCTGCTTTTCCTTCCTTTCCTTTCTGTTACAAAATTAAAGCAGCAGTTGAAAACCTATGAAGCATGACACATGGTGATGGTAACATGTGTGTCCGTATTCCCTGACATGTGGCTGTAGTAATACATGTGGATGTATGACATAATATATGGTGATAGTAAATCACTGTGGTGTCTTGGGTAATAGCAGTCATGCCACCAGAGTTTGACTAGGAGGGGGCCTATCTACAAGCAGGGTATAGTTGGGAAAGCTTTATGTACAAGATGAGCTTGAGCTGGGTCTTGTGGATGCATAGGAGTTTTTAGGAAACTTTTTATTCTGGAACATTTGCAAATTACACAACATAGAACAGGAGGGTAAACACGTGCCTACCTCCACGTTTCACTAATTGCCCAACTTTACTTCAGACACCTTTCCTCTCCCCTGTCTCCCAAATCTTGCTGGATCGTTCAGATCCCAGCTGTCACACCGTTGTATCTGTGAGCACTCCAGCTGCGCGGGGCTGTGCTGGGGGAGGCAGGGAGGACACAGCACAAGCAGTGGCCAGGCTGCCGTGGCCGCACCGTGCACGGTGGAAAGAAGTGCGAATTATGTCACTGCTATTTTCCAAGTCTGTCTGCTTGGCCTGGGACTGCAGACAGGAACTTTCCAGG
Organism: Chinchilla lanigera; assembly: GCF_000276665.1. Lineage (NCBI taxonomy): Eukaryota > Metazoa > Chordata > Mammalia > Rodentia > Chinchillidae > Chinchilla > Chinchilla lanigera. The sequence goes on from NW_004955437.1 coordinate 6,420,654, forward strand.
GAAAGGGACTAAATTTTTCTCCACGTTAGGTTCCTTGGGACTCCACCCTGGGTCCTCCTGAAGGCTGTCCAGTCGAGGCTTGTGTGGGTTATGGATGTCTTCTCAGTCCGGGCCTGGCACCTTCTAGAAGTAAGTGTGGTTCCCGGTGGTGCAAATTCCACTCACTAAACAGTTACAGGAAGCATAGGTCACTGTGCTGGGCCCGATGGGGTCAGGATGGCAGGGTGCTCTGAGGTGTGGTGCAGGCCATTGAGAAGATGACACCGGTATTTCTAAAGGAGGGACTGTGACTGATCGCTGCTGTCTGTCCCCCGTACCTAGGATTTCACAGGATTTGAGAGTCACGCATTGCTCAGCGAATGAATCCAATTGCAGTTTCAGTCTTTGGATGAAGGAAAACATAACAGCAAGACTGCAAAAGTGAAATGCATGCCAACAGGGGCTAAGCAGGAGGGTCGTTTCCACCACAGACCTGCCCAGAGAAGCCCCAGCAGGTCAGGGCTGGCTTCTCCAGGCTTGGCGGTGTCCAGATGTCCGGGACCGTGGTGCTGTGGTCAACGCCCTGCTCCACAGCTGGCAGGAACTGTGGGCAGTGCCAGCTGCTCCCGGCCCTCCTCTGCACTCTGCCAGCCCAGAGCTGTAAAGGGCTCTCCCACTGGAGAGGTGCGGTCCCAGCGCTGCGCCGTCCTCCTGACAGCTTTCCCTCCACTCTGCAAGTTGTCGCTGCTCCAGGCCACCCCACCCACATGTGGCCCTGATCCTTGGTCGTCCAGACAAACTCCAGAAGCCCAGCCTTGAGGGAAGAGCGGGGAAAGGGAGAGCACTGAAGGAGGCGAGGAGGCAGGAGGAAGAGGAGAAGGCCGGGGAAGGGGTGGGGTGAAGAGCACCCCTGCAGTCCCGGCGCCCACTGCATCTCCTTGCGTTCGGCAGCCCGAGTGCCCCTGAAAGCTGGGCCCGGGGCTCACCCGGAGGACACTGTGTAGCTGGGTGCAGGTCCAGTGCCCACGGCAGCCTGCTGTGTTCTCCCCCCAGAGAAATCTCTGGGGAAGGGCAAGGGCTGGCCTGGGGAGGGAGGAGGAGCACAGTGCCAGGCTGCCCTTCAGCCAGCCGTCATGACGCTGGGCAAACACTGCCACCGGCCTCTGGGACACTGGCTCTCCTGGGCAGCTCCTCCTCAGGCTGCTCTGCAGACGTCTTCCAGAGCCCGGGCCATGCACGCTGACGACCCTCAGGCTTCTGCCTAGGCCCTGGTCTCTTCAGACAGCCTGGGCCACCAGGTCCTCTCTACTCTCTGCCACACACCACCACAATGCCATCTTAGCCCGCCTGGGCTCTTGACCCGCACTGCCTGCTGTGAGCCCTGCGGATAACTGAGATGCTCCGTGTCTGCAGACAACTGACTGCCTCGCACCCTAGCGCCCTCCCCTGGGCCCTTCATGGAGTCCCAGAGTCCCACCCGGCCGTTCTACATCCTCAAGACCCTCCAGTGCGCATCTCCGGGGCTTGGCTCCCACTCCCGCTCCAGGTCCATGCTTCCTGACCGCAGGCTGCTCCCGACGCCTCAGTGCAAATGCCCTCCCGACCCGAGTCCTCCCCAGCGGATAATTCTCATCCACAAGTGCGCGCTGTGACCTCCAGACAGGGTCCCGATCCCTCAGCAGATGGCACAGACTCTCCATCTCTTCCTGCTCTGCTGGTGCTCACGTCCAGCTCTTCCCTGCCCTCCACCCTTCTAGGCTGGCCCACCTCGCTTTCAGCTCCACCAGGCGTCACCTTCTGTCCTCTGGGAGTCCTTGCTTTGCCTTGCAGCCTCTTTCTGCCTCATCCATTTCCACTTAACCTCTCCGGGGTTTCCGCTGGACGTCGCTGTCTCTGCCTAGCTCTCCCAGATTGAACAAGCCACCAGGGCTGATGCACCCACCCGCACCACAGCACCGCGTCCTCCCTTCAGGGGCAGAGCGTGCGGCTGTGGGACGCGCTCGATGACTCCTTTGCTTCACTTTCAACGTGGTAAGCTCTGGGAGGTGGGTGGCCTCGCTTGCTTAGTTCACTCTTACCTCCCTGGAGCACAGAGCCGGGTTTGCTCCGAGGAAGCAGGCCCCATGAAAGCGGGTAGGCTGCCCGGTGCACCCAGGCAACCAGTGCCAGGCGAGGCCGGGACCCCGAGCCACTCTGCCTCCTAGCAGCTGGCTCCAGGCTCACCGTTTCCAAGATTAGGATGAGGCTGGGCTGCTGTGGGAAGCACACGCACGCACAGGTGATTTTTGTGTGTGAGTGCTGACCACTGCCAACCGCGGGTGTGTGGTGAGCAGTGAGAGGGGCTTCAGGCTGGCTGCAAGGGGTGAGAATTATCCGCTGGGCAGGCGGAAGGATCAGAACGGACCCCTGGAGTCAGTGATCAAGGACACCTGACACAGTTCCGACTTTCCCAACTTCAGACGGGATGGAAAGAACGTGAGGAAGGAGCGAGGAAGAATCACATGGAACTTTTGAGACCAGCTCCTGGGAAGATCTCTTCCCGTCCTTGGTGTGTGCCAGGTATCCCTGCGCAAGCAGCTGAGGACCAGGACGCCGTGCTCCGCCCAGGGCAGCTAGCGCCGCACTGTTCACAGGGACCGAGCAGTGGCTGCTCTCATCAGAGGCCTACCGGGCCTGCTGCTGGTCCTCAGCCACAGGGTCCCCAGGAACCGCTGTGCTCACGGTTCCTGTCATGCCGGCAGAGTGTTTATTTAGGTCAGTGGGTTAGGTCAGTGTTGTTTCAGGGCTTCTGCGGGGTCTTTTCTAGTCTTTTTGTCTGGAGTAAGTAACTTGATATGTTAATTCTTTTTAGTGAATGCTCAATATTCTGCTTCAGAGAGGGAGACAGAAGGCTGGGCCTGTATTTTGTTATCTCCTTCCTCCAAAAACCTATACATGGTACCTTGGCTGCCTCCATTTTACTGTGAGGAAAATCCATCCTTTGTTCCTCTTGCACTTTTTAAATACCCACAATCCTTTTCGCTTTTGTCTCCTCCAAGATGGCTGCTCTCTCGTCTCCCTCAGGGCGGTTCCTCCCAAGCCCCAGTCTTCTACTTCTAGGAAGCTTGAAGTTTGCCCAAGCAGTTTTTTTGGCTGCTAACATTCCTCAAAGTCAATTTCAAATTATCATTCTCAAACAATCTGCCTACCATTTCGGTGTCCAGTGTGGTTTTTAAAACTGTGGGGAGGTTGAGAAGATTCTAATTTAATCTCTGCTCTCTGAGTTTATAATTCTAGTTGAGCAGACAAGGTGTAAATACAAAAAAACAAATGGAAAATAGTAAATGTCAGAACTGAGGTCTCACAGGAACCAGGGTGCTCCCATTTGCTGTGGGTGTTACTTCCAGATGGTGCCCACGATTTTTCTGCACCTTCGGTCTAGTTTTCCTGTCGGTTTCAGATTGCTGCTGTGCTGTGTGGGAAGCGCCTGACCGAGTGAGGCTGCTTTTCTTGATTTTGTGCACATTATCGAGGCCTTTATTTCCCACCGCCGTTAATCTCCCCATTCATTTTTTTCTTTTGTTATTTAATGGGACTCTGTGTGTGAGGGATTCAGTTTGTGCGAAGAGTTTGAACAAAAGAAGTTTGGCTGTGCATTGCTCGGGCACTGATATTTGCCAAGCACAGGGGCGCCAGCCTCTCTTGATATTATTATAGACTACGTGGATGAGTCAGGCCTGGAAAATGTAGGCATTGTGAGTTGCTATTGTCCTCTACTGAAAAATCCTGCTTAAGAGGTGGCTCACAGACTTGAGGTCATGGAAGGGCAAACATCCTATTACTAGGCCAACTTCTTGTTTCTGTTGTCGCTGACAGACAGCCCAAGGTCCCCACACAGGGGTCGGAGCTCTGAGATGTGTGTGCGTCCAAGGATGTGGGACAAAGGGAAGAGAGAAGGCTTCTGTTAAGAATCACGGAGAGTGCAGGCCACTCACAGTCCCCGTCTGCAACTCCAAGTCAGTCCTTATACCTTAGGGAGCAGAGGGAATCAGAGGAGGTTCAGGGTGGCTGATAACTCTTGCCTTTGTGATTAGAACCCACTTGCTAGGGGGTAGAGCAGCTTTCGTGAAGGGTGATTCGCTTCAATCCCTCTTTCATGCACTTTGCCAATATGGTGTCATCACTAGCCGGTGGGTCATGGATGCTGAGGAAGGTGACACTTCCAGAAGAGGAGGGACAGTAACTGAATGCCATGCTGAGCCTACAGACGTCCACATAGGCCCTCCTTGTCACTGGGGGGACTGGAACAAACGTGCGGAAGGGGACGGGATCACTGGATGAACATCCTAAGGAAGGGTGCCGCAGACACCCCTGTGAACATCTGGGCCTGCTTTCGGGAGTGCTGCTGGAATGCTGGTCACGCAGCTGTGTCCACAGGTGACGCTTTCTCTTAGTAGCTGGTGTAAGCATCAGTGCGTCTATAATACCTCATAACTGAGTCATCTCTGTGTGACTGCAAACAAAAGCGCCAAGCCTGAGAAAGGGTAGGTTCTGGGTTACACCCTCTCCCTCCTGGGTGCCTAACAGGGCTTTAATGATGGGTAGTACAGTAACATTAAACAGATGTAGAAATTTGTACAAATGTGGGCTGGTCTCCCGACTTCTCATTTGACTTGAAAAGACTGATTTACTGCTGGGAAAATCTCTTTTCATTGGAAAGCTTTGTGCGAATGTCATTCATTCTCTTGCACAATGGCCACAAGGAAGATGCACTCACCAGAACTGCAGCCTGTCCTGTGTGACCCAGAGAGCCTTAAACCCGAAGCACGTGTGTCTCGTGGGCTGTCAGACTATACTGAGCTACAGCTAGGATGGCTCGGTGGTGATGAGAAGCCTTTAGGAGGCTGCAGCCTGCTCGTCCCGCTTGTTCCCCACTGGAAATAGATCTGAACTCCAGTACAAACAGAACCAGGAACCAGGCCAATCTTGGAGTAAGAAAGATAAAATATCATGTTCTCCCCGAGTCAGGAGTTCATATATACTTGTGTGTACAAAAGAATAAGTTGGTAATATTTTTAATTGGTAGAATTCTGGGGATCTTACCCCAGTGGTTCTGGATTCCAAGGTCTCTGGACACTGTCAAAGCCCAGGGTTTTCTTCTGAGGCAGGGTCTCACTTTGTAGTCCAGATTGGCTGGCCTTGGGCTTGTAATCCTCCTTCCTCAGCCTCCTGAATGCTGGGGTTACAGCTGAATGTTATCATACCTGGCTCACACCATTGGTTTCAAATCTGGTTGTAGTGGATACATATTTTAAAAAGGTGTGCTCAGGCCCAGTTTATGAAGCCAGGATGATGATGGCTCGGGGCCACCAGAAGTCCTGCTGGCTGTGACCACTGTCCTCTATGCTTGTCTTCAGACATACATGCAGGACAGGTATCCTGCTCTGACACATCCAACTGGCCAGGTCAGAACACATGGATGGCTAGCAACAGGGACAGGCATGAGAAGGTATGGACTCTTGAAAGTGTAAGGATAAGCATATGTCCCCCTCCTGGGGTAGGCTCGGCTTTTACGAGGTTCATTTTATCCACCCCTACCCACCCTTCTTTCAGTTAATTTGCTCTTTCATTCCTTTATACCCCCCTCCTGCTCTCAGAGTTAGGGTACCCTGAAGTGAGTCTTCTTGGTGGTGTGTTTCAGGTGCAGATGTTGGGAGATTACAGAAAGTGCGTCCCCTGCCGTGCCGTGACTCTGGGCTTTGTGCTCCTACACGTAGGCTCCATCGCTCCTCCTGCTTGGTCCTCATCCACAGCTTCCTCTTTTTGGCACCTGTCCACTGCCCCGTGATGGACACCCAGAGAGTGTCCCACTGTCCCTGGCCACAAACGATGCTGCGTGAGCACTCTTAGGTGGGGCTGGCTTGGGGAACAGACTCCAAAGAGGCACTGCTGGGTCATGGGGTGCACTTACCTCTTTTGACTGAGAAGGGCTGAACTGTTCCCCAGAATGGCTGTGCTCTTGCCACCTGAGGTGGGGGACGTCCCCCTGCCCAGTGTGAGAGCCACTCTGAGAGTCTGGGGGCCCGGCACCGGTGCTGCCTGCCTTCCCTGCTTTTCCAGTCTGCCTTCCTGCCCCAGGTGCTAACTTCCTCAAGCCTCACTCCACCTTGACTGCTTCTCACATGGAAGAGAAGGGAGAGGCCATCTTTCATTTTCTCCCTCCACATCGAAACTGATCAGCGGGTCTGGATTTGTTCTCTATTTGTGCTTCCTTCCAGGGCGAGCTGCCCTCTGAACATCCGGTTCCCCGCATACCCGTCTTCCGGGTGGCTGGCTTTCTCAGTCTCTCCCTTGGCCCTCTGTTTTTCTCTTGCCACTTAATTCTTTTTGGGCCTAAATCTTGCCCAATCCTTCTCCATTCGAAACTAACTTCATTTCTCCTTCAACTGCTGTTTTTTCTCTTTTGAGAAAGTTTTTCATAGTTCAAAGTTACTGAACACTTTTCCTGGGGTGGCGAGGGTCCAGCGCAGGGCTCCCCGCAAGCCACACCTCAAGAACACATTGTTCCTCCTTTTTCTCTGTTACCCCCAATTCCTTTTCGCTTGCTCCTTCACACCCCGCATGCCGCCTGGTGGTCTTGTGGCCAAGTCTATGTGGCTGGCCCACTTCCTCCTGCTTGTTGCTCTGTGGCATTTGACACCACTGACAGTGTGCTGCTTCTGTGGCCATCTGCTGCGGTTTAGGTTAAGAGCATCCCCAAGAGCCTCCTGTGCTCGGAGGCGGGCTTTTGAAAGTGATTGGATTACGGTGCCACAGCTAACTTGCTGACAGGAGGCGGGGCCTGGGTGGAGCCCCGTCTCTAGGGGTGTGACCTGGAAGGGCCTATCCCTGCCCTGCGCTACCACCCTGTGAGCAGCTTTCCTGCACCCAGGCCCTTGCCCTGTGTGCCAACCGTGCAATGGCTGAAGCTTCAGAAATGTGAGCCAAATAAACCTCTCTTCCTTTAAGCTGTAAGTGTCAGGTGTTTTGTCCCAGCCACGAGGAAAATGACCTGGACGTCATCTCCCGGCTTGGCTTTCCTGACTTCACTCTCCCTCATTCCTTCCCTTACTCTTTCTCCGCTTCTCCTCGGGCCTCCTTTCCTGGAGTTCCTCCCTAGCTCGCCTACTTCTCAGCCTGCCTCCGAGTGTGGTTTATAAGCACATCATCTCTCAGACTGGATCTTGCTGAGATCCAGCAAATTGGTTTTGAAGATGTCCCCTGGGCTAAGATCTAGAGCTGCACATGACCTGTGACAGTTCCCTGGGACAGTCAGAACTCTTCCTCGTGCACTGGGCTGCGCTCCCGGCAGTCCCTTCTGCTATGTCTGGTGAAGCCACACACGGGCTACGACAAATGCCGCATTCTCTCAAGGGCCCTGTCTTGTTGGACAGCACATCAGCAGACAGACCTGCCTGCTCTGACAGTGGCCCGCAGAACTCACCAGGGGACTCTGGGTCACAAGACATGAGTGAGCTCTTACACTAGGAAGTACAGGGCTGCTGTCCACCACAGTTGGAGGGCCGCACTGCTGAAGTGTAGTGAGGTCCGTAGACTTAGTCCCCCACCTTTGGGGCGGGTGGCAGCAAGAGCATCACAGGCTGCAGAGAGCTGATGAGCTGTGTGAGAGCTGTATTCGGGTTAATGCGTAGCTGACTCCACCCTCAAAGCTGCTCACCCCAATAGTACGGGGGCAACGAGGCTCACACCTATGGTAGAGCTGAACAGATGTCATGCCTTTCTCACAGAGGGAGGCTGGGCAGCGGGAGGGACAGACAGCGCCTTTCCTTCCCCTGGGCTGGCCTGGAGGGCCAGCTGCTCTCGGACACAGCCTTACCTCTGCTTCAGAATCTGTTTGTTGTCATTGATGGTAACGCTGTCCGCGTGGTCCCTCTTGAAGATTTCAAAAGCCTCCTGGCGTCCTAATGACATTTCCTCTCTCATCCCTGTTTGGAGACACAGCAATGGCCTCAGTCACAACATCAGGATCCTATTAATTTCATTGTCACTTTAGTCAGACCGCAAAGCCGGCCCTGGCTCCACGAGGCCCACAGCAGAGAGGCTGCGACCAGACAGGTGGCCCCAGGCTCTTCCAGCTGGCCGACAAGCAGCCGGCAGCGAGGAGGCCCTTCCAGCGCCACCGCTGCGCCCCGCAGGGCTGTGCCTGCGTGGTGTCCATGTGACTCGTGGGGGGTGGGGTCTGGAATGTCTGGTCGGAGGAAATGAAAACCAGAGCAGCAGACCCTGCATCGCCCAGAACATCTGCAAATGCACTTTCTGCCATCGCTCAGTGCCACATTTCTCCCTGTGTTCCCGCTATGCCCCGTTTTGGTTCTCTGTTAAATTTCACCCTGAATTTCCAAGCATTTAGTCATGAGAGTTATCAACTAGACTGAAAGATACAGAATCTAGAAGACCCCTCTCGGTTTCCATAGAGTGATGCATCCCTGCCTCCTGTGCCTAGTGAGGGGTCCTGGTCCCGTTCTGGCTCAAGGTTGTCATTCACAAGGCCCATGATGGGGACCCCGAGCTTGTGTCTCTCTTCAGCACCCAGAGTCACCCTCATTCACTACCTGCCGCCTCTCACCTCTGGGCCCGGCTCAGAGCTCCAGTTCTGGAGCCTGGAGTCAGAAAGCCAGGATTCTTGGAGCAACATGGTGGCATCCCTGTGCCAGGCCCTCAGCCTCACAATCTCCTGGGATGGGCCTCAGGCCAGGGCTGTGCCTGGATTTCTCAGTGAGAGCTGAATTCACAGCTGGGCTTGAACAAATCAATAGTCTTTAATATGCTTCTGCCCGGGGGCTACGTTTCCACCCAGCGGTCTGCTTCTCTTTCCTGGGAACCCAAGTAGAAGAAATCTCCCTCCACCATGCTCCTTGTTCATGGCTGTGACTCTCCTGACCCTCCTTGTTCATGGCCGTGACTCGCCTGACCCAATATACACTGCCACTTCATATGACCATGCTTTCTCTTTGTTACATGAAGTTTCTTAAGGGTAGAGATTTTTTTTGTGACTCCCTAGCATCCTGTTTAATGTCCAGCATTGAGATGGCGCTCAACATTTGTCTGTTCAATGAGTGGGGGTCGGGAATGAGGTGGGCATGAAGATGAGCCATGCTCTGGTAGCCACACAGGGACACGGGCCGGGACCAGCGAGGCTCAGTGTGAGGCCTTGGGTACCAGAGACTCGTTTGTATGGGTGACACGAGCATCTCTTGCCTGGAAAAAACTCGCCGAGTCTCATCTCCCAGCCTGGGCATGCGGGACCCGACCAGCCCATCTGACACCAATTTAATGATTACTGAGATAAAAATAGCACCGTGAAGAATGTCTGGATGGTGAGACTCATAATCACACCCGCCCCTTTCCAAGTAGAAGCAATTGGGCTGCTCCCCATCTGTCCTGCATGCGGCAGTGTTGGGTGGGTTGGTGAGTGCTGGTGCACAAGAGACACCAGCAAGGGGCTTCCCCCAGCCCCAGGGCCACCAGGAGTGGGGGACTCACTCTTTACCGCTCCTGTCCCAGTCTGCGCCCAAGTGTAACAGTGCATAATCAGAACAGCCAGTGGGGAGAGGGCGCACGCCTGTCTGGAACAGAATGAGGGACAGGAAACCTTGGATGGGCTTCCCAAGTCCGCCCACAGAGGAGGTGGTGAGAAGGCTCTTCTGGGCAGGCAGGGGCTGGGCTGAGCTGTGAGGGTGGAGAGGTGCTCAGAAAGCTGTGATGAAGGCAAAGGTTTGTGGTCTTTTCCCTCCAGGCTCTGCTTTCGTGGCAGAGTGGACAGTGAAGAAGGACAGAGGCTGGGAGGGGCCATGCAGAGGTTTTACAGGGCTCATGACACTGCTCTGCAAGCAGGCCCTGGAAAACTGATGGTTGCTGCTTGCCCGAGTCTTCCCTGAGGCAGACAGCAGCAGAAAGGATGAGGGCTGAGCAGCGAGGTAAAGGCAGGAAGGAAGTTTCAGAGAATTGTGGAGATCCTGCCAAGAGATCCGGGGCTGGCAGAGGAGCATACACGCACAAATCAACAATTTCCAAAGATTCAAAATTTAATAAAGTATATATTGTAGGAAGGTCACTTTGGAAATATTTAATATAGTTGACAAATTAAAGGACACTCGGGGACCAGGCATGGTGGTGTACACCTGTAATCTCAGCACTTCGGAGGCTGAGGAAGGAGGATCACAAGTTTGAGCCCTGCCTGGGTAATGTAGCAAGACGCCGTTTCAAACTAAAAAAAAAAAAAAAATTAAAAAGCACCAGGAATGTATCAGTGTGAAGGCCCTGGGTTTATTCTCCATAGCACAGAAAGGACACTTAGGGACCTTGCAGTGCCATGGGCTTTTCACCGGCAAGGTGGCAGGGGCTTTCCTCCAGCTGTCGCAGAGAAAGGGTTCTGGAATTGGAGTTGTTGACGGTGGTGACCACAGATGAACGCCACTGGTGCAGTGACTATCCTGGCAGCTTCCTAAGTGTCTGCTGGGGGAAGCGGGTGAGGCCACATAGCCCATATTACTGTTATGGGAAGCAAGAAGGCAAAGCAAGGCCTAGGTGTGCACAGAGCTCCCGGGTGGGTGGGCACAGGGAGGAGACCGAGGGTCCCTCTGTAGCAGCTGGAGCAGGAGCCCGCCTGCATGCCAGCCACTCCTCCCCACCCGCTTCTGCTTGCTCGGGATCCACGTCTGGCTCTCTTCAGACTGTACTATATTAGCTCTCACCCCTATTTGGGGGTCACCCACAAAATTAATGAATGACTTTATTTCTTGAAGTTATGTCTCCACGTCCTCTGCCCTTTGAAGATTCAGAAATCAGGCGTGACGGGCTCTGGTCTGTACGCACACACTGTACGCATCAGAAAGAGAAAGGGCCAGTGGAGCAGGAGTGTGTGAAAGCTCACCTTGCTAATGAGAGTCATCTTGTTTGTTTATTCCCTCAAGAAGTGTTTATTTATCTTAGGTGCTGTGCCCGGCGCAGCGTGTGACAGAACTGCCAAATGGAACAAGAAGATGAAAGCTTTGATCCTTGTCTTTAAAGAGTTCAAAGTCTGGGGAGGGAGGAAGAAAAATGAAGGAATAATTGTCCCCCTGTTTGCTAGAGGGAGGTGTCCAGCACCAGGAGAGGGAGAGACAGTGAGGGGACATTTGTCCTCCTAAGGGGAGGGGAGAAGCCAGGCTGCAGGGGTGGTAGTGCCTGACCTTCACCTGGAGAACAGGGAAGAGCACGGGTGGAGGGGGACAGGAAGTGTGGATTAAAGGGCAACTCAACAGGAACATCTTTTGAGTGATTAAAAGTGAATTTCTTACATTCAGTAGGCTGTGCTCAGCAAGGTGCTTTCTTACATATTATTTCAGTCAAACATCTCCATGATGTCTGCTGGTAGTTTTGTCTGATTGATGAGGAAAGAAATGGTTACAAAGGGCTGAAAGTTGCCCTGTGTTTAGCAGCAATCAGATCTCCTCTTAGATCATTGCCCCGCCGCAAGGAGAAACTCCTCATAGGGAGGGGAAATGGGTGGCGTTCAAAACGACCTGGTATAAACTAGTTTACTTGGCACGTTGATGAGTTCTGTCATTGTTTCTAGAATCTGCAAGCTCTGTGAGGGCAAGTAGTTTTGTGAGGTTTGTTTGCAGTGGTATTTCTAGCATTTGTTTAGTAGCACGCAGGAGGAACTTGATCAAATGCCTTTGAGTGAATGAGTAAATGGATTAGTGTTTCAGGAGCTTTAGGTTTTTTTCCCCTTTGGCAGAGCAGACCCCACACTTTGCTCTTTCGCCTCCACCACACGCCACTAGGCAGCTTCGTCATGCCTGAATGGGGTGAATTTAGAAAATTCAACAGTCTTCTCCCTACTACCTGTCACCCTGCTCACCAGCTCTCTATTAGAGATGAATCCCCACTCTAAGACGCTATTGTAAAAATACAACTACCCCCTTGAAGGTATCAGCTTTTTTTTTCTTCTTTGTCTTTTTGAGACAGGGTCTCGCTATGCAGTTCAGGCTGACTTTGAGCTCACTTTGTACCCCAGGCTGGTCTTGAACTCACAAAGATCCTCCTGCCTCAGCCTCCCAAGTACTGGGATTACAGGCGTGTGCCACCACACCCGGCTAGGTATTAGTGTTTTAGGGCTAGTGAAGAAAAATTCCATAATGTGTTGGCCACTAGCTAACAGGTCCTGCAGAACCACCATAAGCTCCTCACCGAGGGTGAGGGCCGTAGGAGTGCTGATGTGCTGTGCTCATTTTTGCTCCTAGTTGTTTGTTTTTGGTGCATGTCAGATCCACTCTCAACACAGAATCCTACATAATGTGGATCCTAAGAGAAGCCTGCTGGCTCGCTGAGTCACAGGGCCACCCCTACCTATAGGAGAGCCCTCTAAAACATGACCATGCATTGTAGGTTGTGGGTTGGTTGGAAAATGCCTGCAATTCCCAAAGCTATAACCTCTTCTGGATTTTTTTTTTTTTTTTATGCCAATGAAAGAGCACTTGGTGGAAATGGCACTTAATATGGGGCTTTGGAAAAGCCTTCGATTTGGTTTCTGCAGACATCAGGCATCAAGATTCTTATGTGCCGGTCCCTCACCCACCTCTTAATGCACTTTTTTTTTTCCTCCTAAAATTTAATTCTTTATTTTTCTAAAGGATATCACCCAGGGCTTTTGGAAATCCTCCCTACCCTCAACACCGGGTCCCATAGAAACCGAACGGAAAGGACAACACGTGGCGGGGAGCGTTCAGGCCACGGCCTTTGGACTTGCTGCTGATCCCCTTTTAGTTCTGGAGCGCATGGACCAGAGCTTATTTTCCTGGCTGCTTCCAAGCAACCTACTGCTGCTTAAGCTATTGCTTAAAAATTGACAGAAAAACTAAAATGATGGAGGGTTGTGTTATTCATGCTGAAAAATGATTTCCTAGTCGGAGCCAAAAAAGTATTTTCTTTGGGAGACATTTACTGCAAGGCTTCGGTTCTCTCTGACTGAAGACAGCGGCAAGAAAAGACCAATGGGGGGGTGATGAAAAGTGTTGGGGGGGTTTTCCCAGAGCGAGGGGGTCTTGAAATAGACAGTCTGAGACTAAAGGCAGCAAGCAGCTTGGAGCTGGGTGTGGGACATTCAGTGCTAAGGTGGGAGGGAAGCTGGATTTGGGAGGATGAGTGCCCTGTCTGTGGCTTGAGGTGCAAACTTGAAATGGAAGGTAAAGGACTGGCTCTGACACAGGGGTGTGACAAAACCTATGTCACGCAGAGTACAGAAGTGCACGTGAGGAGGAGACTATGGCATCTGATATAGAGTGTGTAAGCATGGGCATTTCTCAGTAAGCACAGACCTGGTGAAATGAACAGAAACAGCTTCACACTAAGAACTGGAAGAGCTGGGTGTGGTGGCACACATCTATAATCCTGGGGTTTGGGAGGCTGAGGCAGGAGGATTGCCATGAATGTGAGGCCAGCCTGGACTACATAAGTGACTTCAAGGACAGCCTGCACTATGTAGCAAGACCCTGTCTCAAAAAAAGGAGAAAGAATTGGAAGAGAACTCCATCCTTGTCTGTATGCAGATGTCAGAACGAATGGGCCAAGAGGAGGAGGAGGAGGAGGAGGA
>NW_004955437.1:6434477-6498626 GCF_000276665.1 Chinchilla lanigera
GAGGAGGAGGAGGAGGAGGAGGCTAGTGTAGATGAATGAGGCAGCAGAGCTGGCTGTGGATGACTATCAAGGTAGAGCACAAAACATCCAGGTCAGGAGGGATATCAGGGCCAGGAAAAAGTCAGTGGTGCAGCACTCCTGGGAATGGTGTCTGGGACCAGGATGTCCCCAGGGCCACGAAGAGGAAATGATGGTGTCCTCCAGCAGCCCTGGGGCAAAGGACAAGCTGATGGCTTCTAGTGTGGACAGCAAAGGATCCATGGACATGGATGGATGGGAGGGCTAAATGATCTCACAAGGGGAGATGGATTGTCTCCCAGGAAGATCAGACAGGACATTTGAGATCTTGTCTCTGCTGTCCGCCCCGTAGAGGAAGCACAGCAGTCAGTTAGGAAGGAGTGGTGGTTTTGGAAGGCACAGGGACGAGAAGGACTGCAGGTATACGCCTCCTGGTTACCACTTTCTTCCTCACACCTGCAGAGTGGAAGACGCTGCTAACCGTTCACAGCATTTTTTGTCCAGGAAATTAATGATAGCATTGAGTTTTCAGTCGGGCTCTTTGGGTACCCTTTACAGTCAATCATCTCTGACATACAAGCTCTTTAATAGATGGCTTCCAGATTACTACCCAGTTAAATGACAAGGGCTGTTTAATAATAGATACCGCTGTCACTTTTGTCATTGCTGTGCAGCCTGTCCATTGCCTTAGGAGCTGGCATGCGGATGATGTGTCCCCCTCCCTCCCCCTGGGAGCAGCAGTGTCCTTGCCCCATGTCCTGGATCCCGGGAAACTGTCTGTGAGCAGATGCCAAGAAGTCCTCTTCTGCCAGGCTGATAGAGGTCACCACAGGAAGCCATGCCATTTGTCATGGTTCTGTTTACTTCAGGGGTCAGAAGCAGCCCGGTACAATTTAAGGGGTTGCTGGGTGGGTCCAGCAGGATATGGAATCTGAGGGTGAGGGGAAGATGAAAACCACTTAGCCACGGCCAAAGTGACTGCAGATGTGAAGACCAGAGATGGAACCTTGGAGCAACCCAGAACACTCATCTCATCTACTTCCTGACTTTGATTGACAACTTCGGACACACGGTAGTGCCCAAGGCTGGGGGTGGGGAGGCCTGTGTTCCACCCGTGTGGTATCACCTACGCTAGAGTCCTCAGATTAGGACTTGCCTTAAGAGTGTCCCAGGCTGCCACATGAAAGATGTCAACAGAGAACCTTTAATTAGAAGAGATCTTAGGGCTGGCTTGGACCAGGCCAAAGCATGGGAGGCTTGGCCGGGTCTCTAGGGAGGACAGTGAAGGGAAAATCTGAAGTGGAAAGCCACATAAAACTTTGGAGACCCACCCATTGGTGGCACCACATCTAAATAAATCAAACGGGTTCCTGACTCCTGGTGCCAGAAATCACACATCCCGCCAGCATCCCACACAGGCCCTGGGGGAGACCTCGAGGGCTGGGTGGGATGGAGGGGCCAGGCTGTGTTTGCCCTTGTCTTGGTAACCATGTGTGAATCACGCTCTTCCCGCGGCACTCAGAGCTGCAGCTCTGACCTGGGCTCTCCCTGGAGCAGGACAGGAAAGGCCCGCACGCCAAGTGAGTGGGCAGCCGGAGGCCCAGAGGGAAGGGCCCCGACTTGAGGGTTGATTCTTGTGTTCAGCAACAACACTGACCTCTACGCAGTGGTCCTCGCCATCATCTGCAGAAAGCACTCATTTCCCCA
The DNA here is from genome assembly GCF_000276665.1 of Chinchilla lanigera. Lineage (NCBI taxonomy): Eukaryota > Metazoa > Chordata > Mammalia > Rodentia > Chinchillidae > Chinchilla > Chinchilla lanigera. The sequence continues at coordinate 6,436,203 of NW_004955437.1, forward strand.
GCCCAGCTTCTCTGGAGATTTCTGAGGATTTCATGCAAGACCAAGTGCCCGTGTGGACTGCAAGGAGAAACCCCCGGACAGACGCAGGCATGGAGCTTGGAAAGCAGCCTGGGTGAGGCTGGCATTGCTGGGATTTGGAGTGAACTCAGGAATCTGGAGGCGGACACCATTTCCATGAAATAAGACAGCTAGTGTTGGCTCCTGCTGCCAGGCCACCCTGAACCTCTTAGGTCTTTTCTACTGATTTGAGCCCAGAGATATGGCTAAAAGAGCATCGTTGTCTAATTCTATGGAATTTGGGCGGCAGGATATGGATGGTCTAACTTTGTGAGCGAAGGGCAGTTGACAGACAGGCCCATGGAACAGGAAGGCTGATTTCTCTTTAGCTTAGAAACTGAAAACACAGGACTTCATTCCCGGAAGCTAAGATGTGTCAGGCCATTTCTAAAGGACGTGGTTAGCTGGGCCCTGTAGGCGGGGCTGCTGTGGCTCAGTCTAGTTCTTGGCCAGCCTGTGCTTCATGGATAGTGGTTAAAGCATGGTTGACCTATTCTGTTTTGTGAAAACGGAGGCAAGTTTCCTATCTGTGCCTAAGTGAGGAATGGAGTCCACTATTCTCCGATTTATTTTCATATGTTTTAAAAAAGAGAATCAAAGAATTATCTCTCAGTAGCACAATTGCCCTTTCTCTGGAATGTGTGTGGACTTAAGTGAAATTTTTTTTTTTTTTTTTTTTTTTTTTTCCAGTACCGGGAACCGAACTCACGACCTTGCGCTTGCCAGGCAGGCGCTTTTGCCGCTGAGCTAAATCCCCAGCCCCTTTAAGTGAAATTTTACATCCCTAGCGTGGAGGTAAATATAAGGCAAAATGGAACTTAAATATGCTAATATTCATTCTCGGGGGAAAGTTTCTTTTTGTGTGGACTCTCATGTGACGGGCGCTGTTCCCTACTTCACAGATATGAACCGGAGCTCCACCCATTTTCCTTCAAGCCGTGACTGGAAACTATGATGCCAAGTGAAATAAGGCAGACACAGAAAATTAAATATTGCACGGTTTCCCTCATAGGAGAAACCTAAAATATAAATAAATAAATGAATAAGTAAAATAAAGGAGAGATGGCGGGAAACAAGAAAGCAGACGTGTTGGAGATAGGTAAAGGGATCAGGCGTACAGTAGAGGTAAGGGAAAGGAGACTAAAGAGACACCAAGTAATCACCATGTGGATGGGCATGGTGGCACAGGACTGTACTCCCAGCACCTAGGAGGCTGAGGCAGAGGGCTCACTATGAGTTTGAGGCCTGTCTGGGCTACATAGTGAGTTCAAGGACAGACTGAATTATACAGCAAAACATTGTCTCAAAAAAAGAAAAATCAAGATATGTAATATGCATATACTAATTCCCCAGAATGAACATGACTACTGCAAACATACACGAATAAGAAGATCCAAATATTATCTCAAACTTTACAGCAATATCCGTGGTGGTGGTGATAAAAGGGGCTGAGTTTCACTCCTGCACAGGGGCCAGGACAGCAAGGCCAAGGGTGCAGAGGGGCCCCAGGGCGCAGAGCTTGCAGGCTGTCCAACAGGACCCGTAGCTTTCCTTTAGCTTCCAGGAGAATTGGGACCCAACCACTAGGACCAGACCCCACCAGCCCTGGCTCCCTCTTTGCCCAGGTTTCCCCAGGCAGGGGCCCCAGGGGTCTCCCACAGGCTGGCTGGGCACCCTCCCTTCCCCATCCCTCCCTGCAATGACCAAAGAAGCTGCAGTGAGCTGTAAAGAGCCTCAGGCTGCTTCTTCTGTCCTGCTTGTCCAGTGGTTGGGAGGTGAGGTAAAATTCGGAGTCGGAAGACTTGGGTCTGAGATCTGCTTTCAATCGCTAGCTATAGGGGCTGGGCTGTGACTTCCACATCCCTGATTGTCCGGCTTCTGCTGATCCAGGGAAGTTAATGGTGCCTATGTTTTACTGTGAAGATTAATCAGAGCAGGCGGCATTTTGCACACACCTCCACTTTAGATTGACCTCGGACTCTGACAGGGACACGTTTTCTTGACTCCCCCTGCCCAGTCCAGGAGAACCCTGAAACACTTTAGCTCCCAGTTCACGGTGGGGACACAGCAGAGACTCCCAGCTACCCTTGCTGAATGACGGCTGGGCAAGGATGAGATGTCCCTGGTGAAACGGTTTCTCTTAAATGATACTTGTTAAACTTGTCCGTATCTCTCCTGCAGTTCTCTGTGTATGCCTTTTACAATAACAGTAAAGAACACAGAAAATGGCAGCTATGAATCATTCTTTTAAAAGTCCCTGACAGCATGAATGAATAAATACAGAACATGCTATAAAAAGGAAGAGTGTAAAAATGAGTTATAATTGTCATCGTAAGTAATAATGAGTCATCTGAAAACCCACCCGCGGCGGGCGGTTTAGAGCGCAAGAAGCACTGAACACAGTAGGGGAGTCCGAAGGTGGCAGCGAATTATGGGTTGTGATGCAGGAAGGGACGGATGCTCCAGTGGGCGGGCTAGCTCCGCTGCCTCTGTGTCCTCCGCCTCCCAACCACTCAGCCAGGCTCGTCCCAAGGGAGCAGCCTCATCTCTCGGAGAAAGCAGACGCGACTGGGCTGTGGTGCTGTCTCCTCGGCACTATCTCTCTGTGCATGCGCACACAGACCCAGACGCCTGGCTTCCGCAGCTGCTAACACTGGACCGAGCGTCCACCCTCTTACCAAAGGCCTGCCCTGTGCTTGGGCGGGGGCTGCCCTGCCCCCTCCTCCTCACCTTCCTTCTTCCAGTCTCCCTGCCCCCTTGCCTGAGCGCTTTCTCTCTCTCCCTTGGATCATTTCTATCAGCACAGCACCATTACTTCAAAGTCCTTGTTGAATGGGTTGAACGCGGAGGTAGATGAATTTGAACGTGTACAAAGTGAAAGGCTGACACAGTCGTTTTCAAGACCCCTCGGTCACGGGCGAAATACAAGAAAAGTTCATCCGCTTAGTGTGGGATGCGCAGAGAGTCGGGGAAAATACTCTGTTAACAGTAGTCTCCTTTTACCCTGTTCATCTTCCAGTTATCTTTCCACTTCTCTGGTTGCTTTGAACAAAAAATGTGCAACAGCTTTTCCTGTATTCAGCGTTTCCAAAGCCTCTCCTCCCCTCTCCCCTAATCACTCCTACTGCGCTGTTTCTCTTCCACTCCGCTAACATGGCCCCTTCGTGGTCCCCAGTGACCTCAGTGTCACCAAAGCCAGCGGTCAGTTTTCTCTCTTTATTTCAGTTGACTTCTACATACGCGGCAGAACAGTACAGGGACGTGCGTGTGACCAGCGCTGGCCAGCGGGCGTAAGTGGCAGTGACACGGGTGACTTCCTGGTGCGGTTCTCCACGATCTCTCTGTCCTGAACCTGGCAATGGGGTCAACCCCAGTGTGGTCTCCACCAGCTGGGGACCCTGGGACTCCATCAGCTCACGCTGTTTATGCAGCATGAATGAGAGCTACATTTTGTCATGAGCCGCTGAGAGTGGGTGCTGACTTACTCGGAGAGCACAGCCTGGTCCACCCTGACTGAGACACTGCCTGCTGGACGCACTTCCGCCCTTGGCCTCCAGACACCGCTCTCTCCTGACTTCCCTACGTTCCTGGCTTCTCTTTCCACTGCCCACATATCATAGCGCAGGAGGACTCAGCCCGGGGCACACTGCTCGTCGTCCAGCTATATGGCTTTGCTGTGTATTACACACAGATGGCTCCAAAGTGTGTATCTTCACCCCTGTCCTCTCCTTTGAGGGCCAAACTGGAGTTTCGTTTGAAATATCTCCTTGCTTGTTTAAAAACGTATCCCCACATTTCATGTCCATTCCAAACTCTACCCCAAGCTGCTTCCCCCAGTGGTTTCCATGTTAGTAAATGGCACCATTTATTGAAGCAAAAGTCCTAGGCTGTTGTCTGGCTTCTCAGCCCTGAGCAAGCTTCATCAGCTTCACCAGCAGCTCCTGTCAACTCTCCTTCAAAAACCCACTTTCTGCTGCTGGGCTCCTCTTTGTCTCTGTGTTGTGCCAGCCGAGGTCCTCGCCACTCCCCACCTGGACCATCCCTGGCCTGCTTCACCAGCCCCACCTTGCCCTTCTGAGACAGATTCTCCCCAGGGCCGTCCCAGTGACCTTTCAGGAACACAGTCATGGTGCTGTCTGCTTTAAGCTCTCCAAGGGCTTCCCCTGGCAATTCCTAAACCTGAAGGAACCCCAACCTTGGCCCAGCAGGTCCCGACAGTTATTGCCCCTCACGCCCCACTCAGGCTCCTCTGCGTACGCCTCCTGCTTGCTGGCCTTGATCAAGGCCATACTAATTCTGCCTTTGGGCCCTTCTACTTGCTGTTTGCTTCTCTGTCTGGAACGGTCTCTCCTTGGATCTTGGTGATTATCACCTCTTTATGCAGTGCTCAGTTCATGTACCACTACCCAACCCACCCCAGTAGTCTCCTACATTATTTTTGTTTTAATACCCTCTGGTCCATTGGAAACCAGGTACGCATGTGTTGGACAGACTGAAAGCTTCACAAAGGCTGGCCTATGTTGGTATTGCTCCCTCTCCAGTGCTCAGAGAAGGGAGGAGGAAGGGAAAAGTCACAGTCCCACAGGAAGTCGGTCCTCTCATAGGTCCCAGAGTGGCACCCTTGCATATCGAGGCCCTGGTCTATCAAGCCAGACTGCTCCTCTGTGAAGATTCTGACCCAGGACTGAGGTCTCTCCTTTTTATACCCATGTTCAGAGTTGTCATATGAGCTCTTCTTTCCTGGGGACCTGGCTGGGCTCAGTTTCCCCCACCTCTTCATGCTTTCTCACTAGGTGTTCAGTTCTGTGGTCGTGATTTGTTGTTATTTCTTGCATTTTAGGCCTCTAAATGATTATTTCTAAAGGGAGCCATACTAACTGCCACCTACAAATATGAATGCACGTGTCTTGCACTTTCTCTACAGAGCAATAAGTTCCCCAAGGAGCCAAGTGTATTAAGCCACATGTGTATTAAAGGCTCCCCAAGGAGCCATGTGTATTAAGCCATGGGAAGGTTTCTGGGGGAATTTCCTCTTCAATCCGATGTCCTCTAGGAGTTCAGAGAGAAATGCAGCGAGCTCAGGAGGAAAGTTCTACAGATGTCAACTCCCATGTGGGGTCGGTTTCTGATGAGGCAGAACATGCCAAAGGTATCATTTTAGTTTTTTCTAATTGTCAAGGTATAGCTCGCTCCTTGCAGACATTTTGTGAAATATAGAGTGCTGCAAAGAAGCAAGAAAAAAAGTCACCATAATCCCTTCCTTTTCCTTCCAGTTCTCCCTGGGATGTTTTACTACACAGTTCAGATGATAATGTGTGTACAATTTTGCAGCCTGTTTATATTTTACTTAACACCATCTCATCATCTTTTTTTATGTCATTAAAATCTTCATGAATATTACTTTTTATAGCTGTGTAATATATCATCATGATAGGCCATTCCCTAAGATTGGACATTTACATTGTTTTATATATGTGCTATGTAAATAATACTGCAATAGTGTCTTGGTGCATAAATGCTATTCCACATTTAATGAATCATCTCAACAAGTATTTACAGTGCCCACTCTATGTCAGCTACTGTTCTCAGAACTTGGAATAAAGCGGTAGGCATAGGCTTCTTTCCTTTGGAGAACTTACATTCTACTGAGGGCCACAGACAAGAGAAACAAAGAAATATACTATTCAAACTCCATGAGGAGGGATGACAAAAAATACAAGGATAGAAAGGGATCAGAGGATGGCCTCTCTGAGGAAGTGATTTTCACACATGCACTCTGGATAATTTCTGTAGGCTAGCTTCTTGTAGGGAAAGTCCAAATTAAAGTTCTTGCTTTTTAGGAAGCCAGCTGACTTCCTGAGAGAAGTTCTGGGGGAAAGAACTGTTATGATCTTGTGCTCATTGCTTAATTCTTGTGGTCCTTGGCTTTCCTGTGGGAAGTGAAAAGAAGTAGACCTGGGTTGGTATGTGTGCAATGGTGGCAGAAGAGTGGGGGTGACTGTGTGTTTAGGATGTTGTATTAGTCAGCTGTCCCACTGCTATGACAAAATAGCTGAGACTTGCCACTTAAAGGAGAAGGTTGTTTGGGCTCACGGTTTCCGAGTTTTAAGTCCATGGTGGGCTGGCTCCAAGGCAGGAACCTCATGACAGAGGAGAAGTGCTAAACTCATAGCATCCATGAATCAGAAACCAGAGGAAGAAGGAGGGGGTCAGGAACAGATAAAGCCCCTAAATTCATTTCCCCATGACCCACTTCTTCCAACTAGGCCCTGTCTCCTAATAGCCCATTCAGCAGTGCACTCACTGATGAGGAGGGCAGTGCTCTCACAACCCAATTGCCTCTCTAGGAGTCACTTAAGCCAGTCTGCTTGACTGACACAGGGGCTGGAGATTTAGCTCAGTGGTAGAATGCTTGTCTAGCAAGCCAGAGCCTTGGGTCTGGTTCTCAGCACCAAAAAAAAAAAAAAAAAAAAAAAAAAAAGGGAGAGCAAAGACTGACACAGATGTTGAGGCTCCTACACTCTGGAAAAGCTGGGTCAGGGGAATGTACAGTCTGTAAGAAGGGAATGATCAGGCTGTGAGAAGTATACTGAGCATTCTGGATATGAAAACCTAACTGAAAGAAGGTTCTAGAAGGTGTTGCGTGAACATTTCCTGTGTCTGACACGTGTCAGGTGGTCAATAAGGGATACTTAGTAAAAGCAAGTGCCCAAGTTTGTGGAGACCAGGCTGCCTGAGGAAAGAATGATCATACAAAAGATGGGTCTGCAGTTCCTCAGCCTATAAATGGGTGGTATCTGCAGTGTCCTTACCTGCAAAATGGGGCTAATGGTAGCTGCTTCATAGGCCATCTGGAAGATTAGTAGGACTGATGTGAAAAATATATACTGTCCCTAGTTCACAGCAGGCCCTTGATAAATGCCTGTTTCTCTCCCTCATGATACATCCTTAGGGGAACAAAATCCAGGCTGGTGAGAAGTGTGATAGTGATATGAAACCTGAGAGAGATCAAGGCAAACTGTTTCTCAAAACCTTGAGAGCTGGACAGTGTTTCTGCTTATGGATCAACATTTGGGCTGGGCTCCTTTAGTTTCCCAGTCTGTTGTAATAAAACTGTTTTTTTTAAATATAAAAAAATATATGTTGACAAACGTCAGGGAAGGAGTTTTGAGCCTGGATGATGACTGGTGCTGAGCAAAGACCTGAGGGATCTTTTTCTTATTTAAGAGGACAGCCTGACTGCGAAAGCCCGGCTCAAATCATGTCCCCTGACCTCCTTTGGGTCCCTGCAGAGGCTCTGTCCCTCCAGATCACGGTCCCTCTAGCCCTGCTCTAGCCCCTCGGCCATGATGCACTCTCTTCTGTCGTACCTTTAGGATCCTCCTGGCCTCAGAGCTCCTCCTGTTCTGTGCTCTGCTTTCTTTGCCAGCCTGCCTCTCCATGTGGCGGCAGCACACAGCGAGCAGCTTCTCTCTCAGTATTTGCATTAAATCCTGTCTTTTCTCTAAACCAGGAGCAGAATCGCATGGTGGAAACAATGCCAAGGGCACGGGCCCTAATTGCCCCCATCTGCTACATGGTGGAAAGAGGAGGAGGAAGGAAAGAGTGATAAAAAGTTAAGTAGCATGATGAAGAAGCAGCTCAACTTAATTTGCTTTAAAAACTCAGATTGGCCTTCATCTGTGGGAGGAAACCTCCACTGGCAGGCGCTTCAGGCTGAGCTGACTGTTGGTGGCTGGTGCGGCTTGGTCGGAGGACCCGGCCTCTCCGCCCAGCTCAGGAAGCAGCCTTGCCTGTCCCTGGGCTCACTAACGAGCTCGGTGTTGCCTTGGGCAGTAATTTGCTCTCTGGATATAAAGAATGCAAAAAGCAGAGCAGGCTGAAAGCCCCTCTGCCCGGGCTTCCTCTTGTTGCAAACAACCAGTCTTTGAACTTATAATTATGAGTCATGGAGCTCCCAGTCTGGCGCAAAAATGACTCATTTTAACTAAATTATCAGTTTTTGTTCTGTTACCAAATGCTGTGATCAACCATTCGGTATTAAAGGGGAAAAAAAGGAACATTTTTATTAAGAGAGCAGGATGTGTAGAGAGAGAGCACACTGTACTATGCTTTCCAGACGTATGGACCAAAGTCAAGCTCAGGCCCGCTGCAAGCCAAGCAACAAAATAAACAGTAAAAATGGCACAGAAAGCAAATGAGCAGGAAAATTCATTTCAGAACTGATGCAAAAATCAACTTGTGAAGCCAAAAGCGTAAGATTCCTACAACGTATAATGCTTGGACATTCTCCCTTTTCCTGTCCCTCTTCCAGATCACTTGATCTACTGGAATTGAGGTCAAAGAAGAAATATCTTTCTTGGGTTGATTTAACTCACAAATTTGTTAGAGAATGAGTAATGATCGATACCTCTGCACTGCCCAAAGCTAGTTACTTAGACAGATGGACTGACAGACAGAGCACTCGTACTAAATAAATGTGATCTTGTGATGGGTCTATGGCAGAAGGCACATCCTGAGGCCTTCTGTTACAGAGCCTGCTCCTGAGGGCACCAGCTACATTAGTCTTTGGTGGAGGAAGCAGTGAAATGATCATTACAATTTGTCAATTGCAAAAGAGGTAACTGATCTGGAAATACCATTTCTCTTCTCTGATGCCGTAGGTATGAATAACACTGCACAGGAATAGAATAAGGAGAAATGGGCCAGAGTGAACTGGAGGGCTACATGGGCCAAGCGTGCATTTTTTTGAAGAAGAGTTTTGGGATTTCCAATTAATCCTTCTAAACAGCTGCCCATTCATCTACACCACTGAAGAAGATACCATAAACTGCCTGGGAGATTTGGCTCTGGGTCAAACTGTCTGACTTTCAGATTTTATATCCTTTCCAAATTACTTTTGATTTAAAATTGCTTTTCTTGTTTCTTGAATCCATTACTGCTTGTCCCTTCCATAGAAATAATGGTTACCAGAAGACTAATTTCATATGTTTCCCAACCCCCAAATAAAATCCACTAATCAATCACTCAGTAGTTTTTGAGTCTCAGTGACAAAGTGCTTGGCTAGCATGGGCAAGGCCCTGGGTTCAATCCCTAGTACCACAAAACAAAATAGTTTTTGAGTATCCATTTTCTCTGCTTTCTGCTAATCTTTGTGGCTGATGAAGAATCAATAAACGCCATGCAAAATAAAGCCAGAACATAACAGTTACCAATTATCTCCTAATCGGCAATCATAGTACATGATTTTCAATTTTTCATACCTCATTACCTCTCTGCTATCTCTAAATATTTCTTAATCATTCACATTTTCTCCTCTGGTGTGTTGGTATATTTTCTTTATATTCTCCTTTGATGTCTTTGTTCACTCTGATCTTCCCTTACTGACGGCTAGATTGCCTGACTATCTAAGTGATATAACTAACCATGAAGTTATCAGTGGGAATGGAAAAGAAACGAAGTGTTGACTATAGTGGACATTACTACTGGCATGTGATGTCTAACTAGCTGTCTTTGTATATACTCAAATTTTTGTGTTGTTGCAGGAATATAAACCTACATTTTAAGCCAGTTTTAAAACACATATTAATTAAAGTAATTGAAAAAATTGAAAAATATGTATGTATCGGGCACCAGGAACTTGTTGATGCAAAGATATGAGAAAGAGCAAGAGAGAGAGAGAGAGAAAGAGAGAGAGAGAGAGAAAGAGAGAGAGAGAGAGAGAAAAAGAGAGAGAGAAAGAGAGCAAGAGAGAGAGAGAGAGAGAGAAAGAGAGAGAGAGAGAGAAAGAGAGAGAGAGAAAGAGAGAGAGAGAAAGAGAGAGAGAGAAAGAGAGAGAGAAAGAGAGAGAGAGAAAGAGAGAGAGAGAGAAAGAGAGAGAGAAAGAGACAAAGAGAGAGAGAGAAAGAGAGAAAGAGATAGGGAGAGAAAGAGACAGAGAGACAGAGAGTGAGAGAGACAGAGAGGGGTCATGATTGTGTAATTAGGTCCAACACATGTATAACAGGAGTTTCCAAAGCTATGAATAGAGGGAATGTGGAGAAGCAGTATTAGAAGCGGTAATAGCCCTACATTTTTCAGAAATAATAAATACATGCATTTTGATATCCAGGAGCACAATAGATCTTAATCAAGAGCAATAAAAATAAAATTTATTCCCTAGATATCACAGTGATACTAACAGCACCAAAGACAAAAGGTCTTAAGAGGAGCCAGAGGAAATGCACATGCTGACCAAGGAATATCAGTTATGTTGGTAGCATACTCCCCAGGAACAACAACGGAAGTAAAGAAAACAAAAGAATAATATCTTTAAAGTACTGACAGTGAATATGTATTGACCTAGAATTCTATATTAAGCTAAATTATCATTCAAATGTGGGGAATAACATGCTTATTTCTCCACTTGTTTTGGTTACTTTTCTTGTTGCTGAGACAAAATATCTGACACTTAAAGTAAAAGGAAGAAAGGTTTATTTAGTTGACAGTTTGTAGAAGTTTCATTTCATAGCTGAATGGCTCTACGTAGGGTGGCACTGCAGAGGAGAAACAGCTCACCGCAGGCAGAAGACTGCAAAAACAACTAAGAGACCAACAAACAACAAAAGCAGCTTTTTTCTGTCTCTTTTATATTCTATCTAGGTTACCTATCTTCAGAAGGGTGCCAAACCAATCAGTGGACTAATTTAGTAATTACACACCTTTAATCCCAGCATCATACATTCTAGATTCAGCCACCTCTGAAAAATCCCCATCTATGACTGCATGAAGCTTTAGGGGGACAACTAGACGCAAGCCATAACACCACTCAACCCTTACAGAAATTCCAAACACTAGCCTTAATTCCAAGCAACCTTTACTCTAGCTACGAAAAGTTTTTCACCATATCCCAAAGCATGATGACTTTTCCTGCCTTTGTAGTGCTGCCTCCTGGGTTCAGAATCCCCTTTCCTGCACAGCAGGCTCCATCTAGTTCATTTTTCTAATTTCAGTTCAAGTACCACCTCTTCTGGGAAAACTTTCATGACTCCTCCTGGAAGAATTATTATCCTTATTCTTGCCTGCCTTCACATTCATTTGAATACACCATTAATGTTTCTTAAATGCAAATAAGTATGCATAAAATGCTAAGTTGAGTAGTTAAAGATGAGTTTTGGAAAAGGTCAGCCTTAGGCAAAGATCTGCTTAAAGCTCAGCTAGATCTTGTTTGATGCCCGCTTAATAAGAGCAGAAGGGTCAACAGTAAATCACAATTGAGACTCAGCACTGCTGTGTGCCAGGTCACCATGTGGAGAGCAGAAGCATTCTTCAGCTGGAAGTCTGAGCAAAAGGCACTTTCAGTTGGCTAACCTCACATCTTCAACTCTTCCCCTCACCTGTCTCTCACTCCAGGCCAGCACTGTCCAATAAAAATATGATGCAAACCATGTACACAACTTTAGGTTCTCTAGTAGATATATTAAAAATGTAAAAAGAAACAGGAGAAATTAATGCCATGTGTGGTGGTGCACACCTGTAATCCCAGCATTTGGGAGGTTGGGGCAGGAGAATCGTTACAAGTTTGAGACCAGGCTGGGCTACAAAGTGAGCTCAAGGTCAGCCTGAACTGAATAGCAAGACCCTGCCTTAATATATGTATATCCCAATATATCCCAAATATGATATGATATTTTCAACATTGTAACGAGTACTTATGCCTTAGTTAATTTTCTTGTTGCTGAGACAAAATACCCAACAACCACAAGTTAAGGGAGGAAAGGTTTATTTAGCTCACAGTTTGTGGAGGGTTCAGTCCATAATTGTCTGGCTCCAAGGCAGGGTAGCACATGACGGAGGGGCAACAGCATGGTGGTAGAAAAAAATCAAAATCAACAAGTGGAAGGAGGGAGAAGGAACAAGCTCCTTCTGTTCCTATATTGTATGCAGGCTACCTGCTTAGGGTGGGTGTAGCTCTAACACCCTTAACTCCAACTTTGGACTGTGAATCAATCACAGACTCTAGATTAATCCACTTCTGAAAAGCTCATCCCCAGGGACTGCATGAGGCTTTGAAGCGGGAGGACATGTTGACATAAACTGTAACAACTTGTAAGATTATTTAAATATTTTACTTTTTAATATTAAATCTTTGAACTACATAGTTTATAGTATATCTCAATTCAGATACTGAATTCACATTAGGAACACTTGATCTATATTTGTTTGATGAGACTTATAATTATGAAATGTAAAAATACTTAAAGAATTTCCAAAGATCAAATTGAGTACCAAATAATTATTGTCCTTTAATATTTTTATCCATACTGGCAAAATTGGTCAGTTAAATATTTATGTGTCATATTAAAAATAACAAGTATATTAATAATATGCCATGCAATGTAGAGTGAAATGTAATCCTGCCAAAAAATGAAAGGTGTACATAATGGGTAAATTGCTCTCACTGCCTCCATTTTAAAGTTTAAATTAAGCTCATTAAAAATCAGAAGCTCAGCGCCTCAGTTGCAATGGTTACAGTGCAAGTATGAAGAGTCACATGTAGCTAATGACTACCATATTGGACAGCGCAGCACTAGAGACCACAGAAGGCTTATATCCATTTCCCTAGCCTTCTTTGCAGCTTAGGGTAATGGTGTGATCCACTCTTTGCCAAAGAAAACATACAACAAAGCCTAAGTGGGGGAGTAGGATGTCTTTTGGGAAGCCTTTTGCTTCCCCGATAAAGGGACAAACTGAAGAGAAAAACTTGCATCATTCTTTTCTCTTCCTTCCTAAATATGAACATTATGTGATGTCTGGAGCTATAGCAGACATCTTGTTACCATGAGACAACTCACATGGTGATGAACATTAATATACGAAGGATGATTTATGCTAATATATGCTAAGGATAACCCAAGACCCCAGTGACAATCACCTGTTTGACCAATTCTGAGATTACCTGCCTACCTTTGAACTTGATAAGAAAACAAGGCTTGTCCTTACAATGTAAGTCGTTGATAGAGATGCACAGCTGAAAGCCTTCATAACTGATATGGACTGTGGCTAGCTGTGAAGAGAGACAGCCCTGTGGAGGTGTACACTTGAGAATAATGGTAAGTAAGTTCACAGAGGTGATGCGGGGCCAGATAATGGAGGGTTACCCAACAGCCACCGAGATGCCCAGCGTAATGAACCCATCCCTGTCCTCTAGGCCTCATGTTGTGCTCTTCTATAGTAGTGGACATTTTTTCCTACTAGATTTTAAGGGCTGATAACTTGTACAGAGAGGTATTTAGTAAACATTCATTAGCTGGTGATTAGATGCAGACTGGAGGTATTAAGACAAGGTTGGGTGTTTAGTATGCTTTTAACATTAAAAACATTCAGCAAACTAAAGCCCTTATGGAGAAAATCTAATAAGGGTTCCTCCTGTAGTATTTCAAATAGAAAGCCCTTGGCTTAACGTTGTAACCCACCAACACCTAAAACAAAAGAACCACAGAGAATTAAATTTTGCCCAACTCTGTCTATGTTCAACTTAATTATGGGTAGAACTTTTGCACATTCGATGACATTTGGCTTGTGCTGTCATCTCTGAATGTGTAACAGGTAACCTCATGATGTCCTTTCTGCTATTTCTCTGAACTGAGCCTTTCCACAGAATGAGAGCAGGACTCGAACCCACCACTTGGATACGGTGCCGAGCTCTGTTGGCTGACCTGCCACTGTCCAGCCTCATTAACTCCAAGTCAACATCCAATCAGATTCCACTGATAAAAGTTTCAAAATAGCATGGAATCGGAATTTCTTTTAGATTTTAAAGGAATTTATTCTTTGTAGAACACTTGAGTACTTCAACTCAAAAAAAAAAAAAATCTGTTATCTGATTACCCAGAGATAAAAATGATCACACTGCAGTCTGTCTTCTTCCAGGATTTTTTTCTATGCATGTTTAGACCTATGTAACATCACTGAAATTATTTTATAGATAAAACTTTGCATTCATCTTCTTCTCTTCTCATGATATGAAACATTTCCTGTGTAACTAAAAGTTCTTCAAAAGCCTTTTAAAACCTAACTGTGTGATGTCCCGCAGTTGGCCATTATTCAACTTATCTAACCGTATCTTCATATCATCACCTCTCTTTTCACATTCCTCATGGTGACTGCCAACTGTCTCTCATATTAAATAAAAATTCCAGCTCTTGGACTCTGTCAGGTGCTGTCACTCTGCATCTGCCTTTATCTTCCAGCTGGCGTTTCATGTTCCGGCCAAACACATCGGCTCGCTCCTTCCTGCATGTGACTGTCTTCTCTCCCCCGAGTCGTCGTTCATCTGCTTCCTCCTACATCTCTGTCAAATCACTGCTCTCCTTAAATTTATCGCAGGTGTCACTGCAGTGATCTCCCACCATCTTCCGCTTTATGTTTCACATATCTGTTTATTTTGTGTACACATTTATGACTTTGACAGTCTGTAGCTGACTGTATTTATGTTTCCACTACATATATGTTCTGGTTGGAGAGGATGGAAAGGGCCATTAACAGGGGACTAAGCAAGAGGAGCAGAGGCAGCCAATGGGGCTCCTTCCTCTGACCCCTGTCGTCCTTTATGAGGTGGTCAGCTCTGGAAGGGAAGCGATTCTTCTGAAAGGGAGGTGGTCTGCTCTGGACCGGAAGTATGAGGCAAGACTGCTCTCCTGCCAGCTTTGATTAAAGAGATAGACTATCAGGCATTTGGAGACCATCTGCATTTCTGTCTTAAACGAAAACATATTTATTTCGGCTGCTAAGTATCTGGAGGATGAGGGAACCATGTGCATAGGGGAGGCTCACCCTCCTCTTGGAAAAAATGATCTCAATTAAATCCAACAGCTGCTTTAGATCAACCAGTGCATGGAGTATAAACCTGTGGCACTAACGTGAGGGTCCCAGGGAATGCCCTTACTTTTGGATCTTTTGGATCCTTCAGCTCACATATGATGGGAAATCATGGGCGTCTGTTTCAAAGTGGAATCTCGAATACAAAACAGGGACATTCCTGCTCTTTCCCTCAGCCTCACCAAGGCATCACTTGGCAGCTCAGCTGGACACAGCCTGGGTGACATGGGCTGAGGGGATCAGGCCAGCCAGGTAGGGCCCTTAGGAGCAGGGCTTGTGATGAGATCTCATTGGAGCTCTGGGGTCACTTGCCTGGGGATCATCACAACCAGCAAGTTGTAATGGCAGTGACACATCTACATGGGATTAAAGGCCTTTTGAGAATGGCCTTTTTATTTTAAAAAAATAAAAAAAAAATTATTTTGTGGTGCTGTGGATCCAATTCAGGACCTTGTGCGTGCCAGCCAAGTGCTCTACCACTGGGTTACACCCCCAGCCAAGAACTGCTGGGTCCATCGATCATTTTACCCCTGTTAATGGACAACAGACCTAAGGAAACCAGAAGCATGGTTTGCTTTAGTTCATGGCAAAAGAAAGCTTCCATGTATATCAAGTTCTATTCCTGTTAGCTACTTGAGCAAAAGGTTGGTGGGAGTTAGCAGCTTTAAGATATATTTGTAAATTTAATTGGTCAGGTCCTCTTTCCTGGTAGCCCAATTTCCCAAATATTTATAGCATCCACAGCCCTCAATGCGTTTCTCCCTTCCAGATCAGCATATGGACAATCCTCTGTGCCATCGGTATAGGTAAGCTTTGAAGCCGACATCCCTCTTCCTGGATGCTGGCTTCACCGGCTACAAAGTTGTCATAGAGGGAAAGGGAGAGGGGCAGGTTCTACTATATTTTGTGACATCCATGTGTCTTTGGCAAATGAAGAGTTCAGGAAAAGTAATTCTGGTCTCCTAAAAAATTCAAAGCAATGATGTTATCATCAGAGGCAATAGCAGATGGGGCAAGGAATGTAGCTCAGGGGTAAAGTGCTTGCCTAGCATGTACAGAGCCCTGGGTTCAAGCCCCAGCAACACACACACACACACACACACACACACACACACACAGACTGAGAAAAGTTGTCAAATGACAAACTTGTGAGTCATCCTTCACCCCCACTTCCCCATCATCATTGGTATTTAATTGGTCACAAACACATTTTGATTTCCCCTTATTTGGATCATTCCTCCCCACCTCTTCTTATCCCCCAACAGCACTGTCTTGGATGGAGCCCTCACCTCCTGCCTGAGCTAGTGCAATACTTCCCTAATTCATCTCTCCGACGTTAGCTTAACTTTCTCCCTATACTTGTCAGGAATATTCCTCTAAAATAAACCTGAAGTTTCTTTCTGATGCTTTAATATTTTCAGAGGTTTCCTGGTGGTACAGCATTGTGGTCAAATAGGTATTTAACAGGTGCGCCCTGTCCTAAGCCTTGGCTACTCTGCCTCACATAGGGTACCTCATGTCCTAACCACTCTCAACTGCAGCTACCTAAAAGCTAGAGTCCTTTCCTATCTTCCCTCTAACTTTCCAATGAAAGCTTTTTCTCCTGTAGATTTTCGCTTTCATTTTAATATCCATTATTACTGAAAGCAAGGACCCAAGCTAGCTGGTGACAATAAGAGATTATGTAATCTGAAAAACAGAGGAAAAATATGAAGAAAGATGAGATACTCTGATAAATATGGGACACCATTAAGCCCATCAACATACAAGTGTTGGGTGTGTCAGCAGGAAAGAAGAGATGACAGAAAAGAGCAGAGAAAGTATTTAAATAAATAATACCACAACACTCCAACATGGTGAAAACAATAATTTACATACACAAGAAGCTGAAAGGATTCTAAGGGATAAATATAAAAAGATCCACACCTACCAATCTACAGCAAACATTTTTTTTTTTTTTTCCCAGTACCAGGAATTGAACTCATGACCTTGTGCTTGCCAGGCAGGCACTGTGCCGCTGAGCTAAATCCTCAGCCCCTACAGCAACATTTTGAAAGCTAAAGAAAAAAAGAAAATATTGACAGCAGCAAGAACTCATTAAAGATGAAAGAGAAAAGAAAGACATGATATGTAGGAAATAAAATGGTTGATATAGATCCTATTATATCAGCAATATCATTAAATGTGAATGGATTAAACAATCCAATCAGAAGGCAGAGATGGTCAGATGGGATAGGAGAACAAGAACCAACCACAAACTTTAGAAGACATTTTAGATTCAAAGATGAGAACTGGTTGGAAGTAAAAGGATGAAAAAGACCATGCAAATAGCAACCATAAGAAAGCTAAAGAGAACATACTAATATGAAACAGACTAGGCTTTAAAACACAAAAAACATAACTGGAGATAAAGAGGAACATTTTGTAGAGATAAAAGGGTAAACCCATCAGGAAGATGAAGTGATGGATGAAAGGGCTCTGAGAGTTCCACACCCTGCATACAGCAATGTATAGGACACGAGGGCAAAGATCAACAAGGAATAGAGGACTGAAACAACATCGTAAACCAACTACACCTATAAGACACCCATAAAACGCTACCCGGCAACAGCAGGATGCACATTCTTCTCAAGGCGTGTGAGATGTTCTCCCGAACAGACCATGTGCAAGACCATAAAATGAGCCTTAATACATTCACAAGGATTAAAGTCATGCACAGTGTGGTCTCTGGTTACAGAGTGGTGGCAGGGACAGCCAAAGTGGATCACAGAGCAGAGCTGGAGCAGGAGGAGCAGGGCCGAGACTGAGACCGGACAGGGAGGAGCAAATGAGTAGGTAGCAGAGGAAGCTCCAGGGCTTGAAGCTCACAGCTCAGCGTCTAAAAGCAACCTTATGTGAATGAAGGCTGATGCATTAACAGTACCACAGTCTGGCTGGTGAGTGAGCTGCACAACGGGGCTAAGCACACCCCAAATCCCTGCCTGGTGGCTCCTGCATATGACACAGGAGGCCCCCAGCTTCTCCGCAGGAGCATTGTGGACTCGCTCCAGCAGAACAGCCTAAGGGACTGGTCTCCGCACCTCCAAGATGGCATCTGCTGGATGCTGGGCCTCGACGTTAACTAAGGATGACGCCTGTGAAACCCAGGCATGTGACCAGGTAACATGGAGCATGTGGCACATGCAGAGTATCAGTGTAGGAGACAACATGTTTTAGGGAGGAAAGAGGAATAAATATCATTTTTTACCTATATGGGTAAGGATCTACTGATGAGTGTTCCCATTATCTCTATAAACAGACATGTGGACGGAGATATTAGCTCCATCCTGCCTCCTAGCACACTGTGCGTGTGAAAGGGAACACCCTTCCCTGCGTGTACCCCGTCCCTTACTGCTGCCCTTTACAGCGTGGGTCCCCTTAAGAGCATATTGCATTAAGATGACCCATTTTTCCCTTTACTGGAACACCACACAGCTCTTTCCTCCCTTGACCTTTTATTTCATGTTGCATAGTAAAGCTTCACACAGAGCTATGACTGGGAATTTACGAGGTGGGACGCCAAAGCTAAGGTCTTAGGTTGACCAGAAGTCTACAATACTTGGTCCAGCAAGAACTCGGAATGCCATCTGAAGTGTGTTGAGTGTCAGTAGAAATGCGACACCCCTCTCTTTTATTTTCATTTCTGTTTCTCCCATTCTCCTTCTCCACTGGTGTCTTTGGGGGTCTCCATGTCTCCCCTCAGAGGCAGTCTCTTGGGCCTGTGGATCCACCTCTTCCCAGGAAAGCTTCTGCTGCCTGCTGTGCGGCCGCACTTGCGCCCGCCTGGGTCCACGGTTGCTCTCTCCTGCCTGCAGCCGCACCATGCCTTCTCACTGCCTCTTGTCTCTGTGCACTCTGCCCACGTGGGCCTGCCACATTCTCTCTGGACAAGGGACCTGTCACACAGGCTGGACATTCCATGCCTCGAGTTTTCCTCACCTGTGATCACTTCACAGGTCCTCCACAAAGCCACACGTGCTCTGCACACGTGTGACTGTGACGGGTGCAGGCTCCCGAAGGGGACCTAGGCGTCCTGACCCTTGATGCCATCAGGAGGGGTAAGCATCCTCTCCCGACAAACCTGTGCAGTGTGGAAAGGTCTCTGTAATGTGAGTCTCCTGTGTAAGTGCTGTAGCTCTGCGAAAGTGAGTCCCCTTATCTACGGACATGTCAAGCATCTAAATGGAAGGTGCTCAAGGGGCCTTTCCAGAGAATAAACAAACGTCAAAGAAACCTTAAGGGGAGATTTAAACTGTAGGTCTCTCCACCTCTTCCATCTTTGAATGCAGCCTCCAATATTGATGACCTCTAGGGATTCCAGTTGTGGTCTGAAGGTGGGGACGCCTAGCGCCTGCAATGCCCGAGTCCACATCTGTGAGCCCTGTGTCCTCAAGCAAGAAGCAGCTGCAAATCCCAGGCCTCCGGCCCGCTACTACCTCGCCTCTCCCTCCCCTTCACAAGCGGACTCCTGGAACGGTGCTCCCCACTGCATGCCTCAGCCCACAGCAGCCTGGCTTCTGTCCCCAGCTCCGCACTGAAACTTGCTGCCCTCTTAATCTGGTGACGCCAACACCCCATCCCGATTGCCTTGGCTCCTCTCCCTGTCTGTCCCGCTCAGGCTCACGGCAGGTTCCTCTTTGCCTTTGCCGCCGGCCTTTTGCTCTTTCTTCTCCTCTAGCTGGGAGCTTTCATGTCTCTGGGTGAAAACATGACCCCCAAGTTGTTACGCTTGAGATGGCTAATGAGGAATGACCTGAGAAGGTGAGTGGTTGGCACTCTTGCCTTTTGTATTCTTGGGGAACTAAGCAGAGACGCATGCTATAGATTCATGGTCTGAGCATTTATGGCAGAGTGTCAGGCAGATTTGTGGGGGTGAAAAGTATAGTGAAAAGTAAAGAATGAAAATAATTAGCAGTAATAACATCTCTGTCTCCCCTCAAACACACACAAACCCACACATATTCTAATGTGGCAATCTAGCTTTTTTAAAACAGTAGCTGCCTGGGCTTTCTTGATCTTGCTGAGAAATCAATCACTCCTGCATTCTGCATTGACAGGTGAGCCCAGGCTGGGCAGGCTGGGGCGTTTGCACACCCTCTCTGATCTACCTATCGCGCTCCTTTTGTTTTGACGCAACTACAATGCTAATGCCAAGAGATTCTCCAGTTGCAGAAAGGCGATGTGTTTTCCTCATCATTGACTGAGCAGGAGATACTTCTGCATTTAGACATTCACAAAAAAGAAAAAGAAACAAAAAGTAACATAAAGATGACTTAGGTAAAAAAGTAAGAATTTGCTTGTTCTTCTGTGCGTGTGTCACGGGTCCTAAGAGGTAGGAGCACCGCGGTGCACACCTTTCCGGCACGCATCTCCCATTAAGCGGATGATCCGGGAGGCCACGCCCCACAGTGGTTCCGTGGCTCTGCATCACCCACTGCTCACCTGTGGACGTGGAGCTTAGGGCACCGCATCAGTGAGAGACTAAACCCTGAGCAGTACGATAGTCTTCTTACCCTGACAGTGCCGTATGAAATGGATTTTTAGCACCATCTTTATCAAAATTGGTTAAAATGGAAAAGAGAGCGATAAGCCTCAGCGTTTCTGCAGATTTCTCTTATCTGAAACACGTCAGCCCCACCCTCACAGGATGAATGACTCCAGTTGGTGTACCAGTCAAAACGATATAGAAATTGAGGTTCAAACACTGGGTAGATTTATTTCTGACTTAACGCCTACCTTTCTTTTCCCTTCGGTTGAGGAGTTTCACTGATTAATTTGGTAACCTGAGTACAGCAGGGCACATCTTTTTTCAATGAATAATTTTCTTTGTGGAAAATTCATTTGAGTTTTGGTCCAGGAGCATGATTCTGACCATGACAACCACCCATTTCTGTTCTTTATTTGCTCCCTGGAAGATCCAATCCTTGGCAATAAAAAAAAAGAGAAGTCTTCCTTAGAGACTTCATTTTCTTTCTATGTGAAGTGTAGAAAAGCTCTGATTTGAAAAGCGATAACAACCAGGAGAGGATCTTTGACAAGGGAATGTTTAAAGTGAAAGTGTTTTTTTTTTTGAGTTTGAAACATTTAAAAATCTTGGGTTATATGTAATCCATGATATGTAGATAAATGTAAAGTAAGGAAAATTAATACAGATACCTGTTTTGGCATTAAAATATTCTCAAAGCAAATTTCCTTCTTGTTTAAGAGGTCTTTATCAATGCGGGTCTCCTGTAGCAAAGGTAACTGGCACACAGTAAATGCTCAATAAACCCTCCTTTACTTACATGAAGGACAGCTTACAAACCTTGCATTTCATGTCAGAAAGCCAGACGCTCAGTTTCCACAGGAATAATAATTGATCATAAAAACATAATGGACAGATTTGTCTGAATATCCTGTGAAGGGGCTGTGGTTTTAAGATCCTTCTCTGCTTCTTTTGGAGAAATGTGGGTATGTGGTAGGGCTAAGTCAGGCTCAGTGAGAGCTGTGCTGTTAGGTTGTCATTTGTGGACAGTGGCTCAGAAGCATAGCTAGCAAGCTTAAAGAGTGATTCCACCTCTAAAGCACAGTTAACCTGCCCTGTGTGGGCCCTTTGCTGTGTGGAATCAGCAGGGTGGTCATCCAGACGTAGTAGTTGCTCATTTACCCCCGGGTGTGGATCCAGGACAACTGCTGTGACTTCGGAGGATCACAGAAACTATTTTATGATGGTTTTCTGTTATTGAAAGTAAGGATAATGCTGCATCTTTTGCATTTCTCGATGCCACAGTTCTCCCCCTGAAATTAATTTTGCAACGGTTCAAGAAACCAATTCTGAAAAGAGCTCTGGTTTAGAGTTCAAAAGGCTCAAGTCAAAGCCCTGGTTCCTCTTTATGATCATATGACCTTGGCCTAGTCGCTCAACCTCTCCAAGCCCTGTGCTTCCCTGTCTATAAAAGGCTGGGTAATGCGGAGGGGAGTAACTGCACTCCCTGACTCACAAGGGTGTTCTGGGTTGGAAGGTCACAGTGCACACGGGTTCCATAGGTTGTCGGCTGGTGACGATGTGTTAAAGTTGTTTCCTCTTGACTTGCTCTTTCAAAATGCATGTGGACACATGGCACTGAAAACAACAGCCAGGAAAAGAGCCAAGGGACAGACAGTTTGCAAGTACCCTCATTTTGTAAGTGTCCTTAAGCAGCTGGTCCTCATCAACGGGACTATTTGAAATACCAAGGAGCGTCCCCACTCTGCCTTTGCCTAGGTTCCTGGTCATATTTGCTAGGGTTGTTTTCAGTCATAGAGGACCTGGAAACAAGATTCCACCCTGCAGTTTCAGGTTCCACCCTCTCATCCTTCTTTCACTGCCCCTTTCTGCCTCCTCGCTCCTCTGTGGGGACTGTTGCCCCTGGCTCAGTCCTGGGCTTGACATGGCGATGGCTCAGCTTTATGAGACTTCCTGTGGCTCTGTGGGCAGCTCACACTCTCTAAGGGGCAAGGGGCAGGCTTGTGGACAGGGGCCGGGTTCCCTGATTCTGAAGTAGGCCTTCGTCTCAGGGCCACAGTTCAGCCTGAGTGGAGCGGTTAGGAAAAGTCACCCCGGGCAGCAGTGTACCACGGGAAATTCTGCTGGGGTCCTGCTGACCAGGGCTCTCACCCTCTGCCTGCTAGCACTGGCATCCGGTTGACCGGAGACGGCGTAAAACAAACAGTTGGCAAACGGACTCCCGAAGAACGGATTTCTGTAAAGTTCATAAAACTCACAGCGGACAGCGGAACGTGCTAGTGACTTGTGGCAGCTGGTGTGGGAACACGGGGCGGCCGCAGAAAAGCAAAGAAGCCCAGCTTGAGGCTCCCGCCACCGACAGTCTGCGCCACCTCCAGGAGCTGAGTTTTGAGTGGATTCTGAGGAGAAACGAGGCTGAAAGGAGCCTGAGGAAACAGCAACACACGCTAGGGTTTTATTTCGCCTCGCTTCTGAGCTGAGTTGGTTCTGCAAAAAGGGCTTAATCAGACCAGCTCCACACCACTTTGTAGATGAATGAAAACCCATGGAAACGAGCAGTGAGGTTCCCATTTCCCCAGTCCCTCATCTTTCTGGGGGTTAGCGATGTATTCCGTGCAAGACTCTCCCGCTTCTAGCCTAAGGGGAACAATTTATTCATGCTCAGAGTACTGCGTGTCCTCTCTTAACATATACATGTTGATTCTGTAGCTGTGCTGTGAGCTTATCATTTTTTATGCTTCTTGAGGGAAGGATCATATCTAATTTAAGATTTATAACTCCGGTAGCATGAGCATTTATTCAGTCATTTATCTACTTATCCATACAAACATTTATTGGATTTACAAATCTAGACTGAAAAACTACTTGGAGGCAAGGCATTTGGGAAGACTTTTGGAGCGATACAGAAATGATGAAATCAGCTCCCTGAGTTAAAGAGATTAAAATTCAGAGGGGCTATAAACATATGAAAAAATGCTCAACTTCACTTCGACTAAGAGAAAAGCAAGTTTGGGCTGCACAGATATTTCATTTAATAGATGAGAAAATCCACCAAAGTGATAACCAAACGTATTGGCAAAGCTGTGGGGAAGCAGGCTGTTCTAGCTATTGTGATAGAAATGCAAGGCAGCACAAAAATTCCCCAAAGAGGGCAATGCAGAAATCTCTATTAAAATTATTAATGCGTGTAGGCTTTGTGCAGTCGGCCTGTTTGTAGAAACTTATTCTATGGATATACGTTGCGCACATACAAAATAGCGTAGAGACAAGGTGTTGTTTTTTTAAAACAGCACCACCTATTATGGCAAAAGATTGTTAAAAACACCCTTTGATAAGGAGCTGGTTCTCCATATAATAAGATACTTGGCAGCTAACGAAAAATATGGGAAGAATCTGCCAGATCTATTTTTAAGTGAGAAAATGAAGTCCAAAGAAATTTTGTATAGCATGTTTTTTGTAAAAAAAAAAAAAAAGAGAGAGAGAGAGAAGATAAGAATATACATTAATATTTGCTTGGGACTGCATAAAGAAACTCCAGGCACATACATTAGGGAATAATGAAAATATTTAATAGAGGTGGTGGGGACACAATTTCAGGAGGAAAGGAGGGCATCTCCCTTTATACAGTTTGGATTTAAGAGTCATGCGGGTGCATTACCTTTTCAAAATATAAAATAAATAGGTTTTAAAGCATTTGTAGGGGAGATACACACATGTGCCGATAGTATGTACAATGCACGTTGGCGTCTTATTTTCTAATTAAATTTAAAACTCCTTGAGGGATGAATTGTATAAAAGCATTTTGAACTCGTCTTGCAGACAGTTTGTCTTTCTCTGATTTCTCCTGTAAACCCTTCCTGGATTAATCTTCCCAAATCCCCCTCTAGACAGATTGCCAGAAGCAATCCCTGATGGCCCCTGCATCCCATCCAAACATCTCTATTTGGTTTTTAAGCTCTGCACAAACCCAACAATTTAATGTCTGTCACTGAGGATGCCAGCAGGCACCGTTTGCTCGCAGCGGGACAGTCCGTCCCTGTGAAGGTTCCCGTCCCTGTGCCTTTGTGGGTGTGGGTGTGTATCTCTCTCCTGTCTGTGGGGACAGCTTCTTCTCTCCTCTCCCCTCGATGTCTTTGGAGGCCACTCCCTTCCTGAAGGACTGTGCTTTGAGCCTATCCCGATCCACCTCTTATGTAGCCTCTGTGATGCTTAAGTCGCTATGCGTCCTTACCTCTGCTTCTGCTCTTGTTTTTTTTTTTTTTTTTTTTTTTTTTTTTTTTTTTTTTTTTTTTTTTTGTCTTTTTGAGACAGGGTCTCGCTATGCAGTTCAGGCTGGCCTTGAGCTCACTTTGTAGCCCAGGCTGGCCTTGAACTCACAATGATCCTCCTGTCTCAGCCTCCCGAGTGCTGGGATTACAGGCGTGAGCCACCACGCCTGGCTTTTCTGCTTCTGCTCTTACAGGTAAAGACAAGAGGACTTATGCACACACACACACACACACACATACACACACACACACACACACACTATTGGGAATGGTGGCACACAGCTATGTAAATCACACACATCTTCAGCTTTCTGGGTCTTACTAAGAAGAGATTGTCTGGGTTGCAGCTGGAAGGAACAGTGAGACCCAACCTGTCCCCACTTGGTGTTTTGAATGGGGTTTTAGGGATGTGGAGCCCAATTCTCAGTCAGATTTCTGTTCACTATTAATTATATAACAAGCACCCTACCTGAGACGAAGCTGAAATTCCAACACTATGGGCTGTGCCCCTGTGGTGCCCATCTGCATGTGGGTTCTTGGCGACACCACTGGGGAAGAGCTGGGAGGAGACACGAGGTCTCCAAAGGACAAGAGGGTACAGTGTTTGTCCGTAGTCCCTTAGAGGCCCAGGCTGAGCACCATGGAGTAAGAGACCGCAGGCTGTGCCTAGAAAGGGACACCCCCATGAGGAAAGCCACAGGCCGCCGGGCACTGCTTAGAGGCTGCGAGGGAGCCATCTGCCCACGCCAGGACAGGGCACAGCATGGCTGGGGACAGTAGAGCTGGGGCGGCTTTGAGATTTCTTGAGGTTTTCTGTTTGAGTAGGGGAGCATGGAGAGAGCAGGACAGCAAGGGGCCTCTCTAGCTGCACAGCAGGGGAGGCGCCACTATGGAATTACAAGACCAGCTCTTGAGCGATGCCAGATGCCCACAGGGGCTTTTGGGGTCCCTGGGTGAGTGACGGGCCCTGCAAGAGGGAGA
Organism: Chinchilla lanigera; assembly: GCF_000276665.1. Lineage (NCBI taxonomy): Eukaryota > Metazoa > Chordata > Mammalia > Rodentia > Chinchillidae > Chinchilla > Chinchilla lanigera. The sequence continues at coordinate 6,461,892 of NW_004955437.1, forward strand.
GGGTGGAAGTAGGGGCACAGTGGCAAGCACTGGGGACATGCAGGTTATTTCTGTTGGTGTGACCCCCAAGCAGAGACAGGATGCCTTCAGAATTTCAGTTGTCATCTGATTTGCATGAAGCAGCCCCGCCTGGCAGGCAGTCCTGGGCCCTGACGTCACTGCTAATGAACACATGCTGCGAAGGACACGACTGTGGAGCTAGTACGGGGAATGCCCGCGAGGTTTCATCCTGGGGGCTGACTCCTTCCCATCGCAGCGGCTGTTTGGGGTCTTGTTGAGAAGCCCAGCCCCGCTTGCTGGGAGAGGACCCTAATCCGCTGCAGATGTCTGCCTGAGTGCAAAGTGGGAGGGTGCTTTTTCTGTAGATTTGTCATCCTGGCTTTTATATTACAGACAAGGAGACTGAGCTGTAGGGAAGGGAAGTGGTTTGTTCTTTACCAATCTAGAACCAGAACCCAAGCTCCTTCTCTCTCCATTCTGGCTTCTCCATTCCTTTGTCAGGTTCTTTTGTTTATAAATGAAAATGAAAGGATATAAAAATAACAACTAAGACCCAAACTTGATTTTGTCAAGAGTTTTAGCCTTTCCTCCCTTTCCTCTCCCTTCTGCAAAAGAAACTGAGTCTTTCACACAGTAGTGCGTGGACCTGAGCTATTCCCCTTCCAGCCCTCTGGGAGTAGCCCACCTACCCGCTTCCGAGAGGAACTAGACAGCCCAATGGGCAGTCTGGAGGGAGAGCGGGTAGGAAAATGTTTGGCGGATGCACAAACCAAGCGAATCATCCAGGAACAACAGTGCCCATTACCACCCCTGTGGGCACCAAGTCCTTCCCTCCCCACCACTGTGAGTTTCCCAGAAGCCCCTGCCCCCGTCTCGGGTACATCCCACCACCACCTGGCTCACTGTCTGATTTCTGCAGCTAGCTTTATGAAGAAACAGTAATTTCTTCAAGATTTCCCACCTGACCTATCTTATTATGAGTCACTGCGCTGAGGTGTACCTCCGTCTGGCATGCCAGGTTTTCTCCGCTAGCATTTTCAAAGGCAGCCTCCCCCTCATGGTAACCACTGAAATCCACTGATGGAGAGCAGACTCTGGACCAGTGCATTTCCAGCATCTGAAAGAGATCTCAGGTTTGACCCGAACCGCAAGGGCATAGGCATTTAAAAGCTCAGCTGCTGTCCCAGGCCTCTATCCAGGACTCTGGAGGTGCAGCTCGAGGCCTGTTACTGTCATCTCCAGGATATCGGCCCTAGGAGAAAAGGAAGTGGGGAAAAACGCAGCAGCGTCTGGGGATGAGTGGATGAAAGGAGACGGGTTCTGATGGCAGACAAGGTGTCTAAAAGTGACATTCCTTGGAGACTGGCTGCTCTGTTCATTCCAAAAATATTTACTGAATTCTGACTGAGAGCTGGGAACCGGAGAAAAAAAGTCAGCGAGCTGTATTTCGTGTTCTTCAGCTCACGAGTGGAGGAGGCTCCACGTGAACACATGCAGGTGACTCCGGGCACAGTGACAAACGATAGCGAAGCCAAGCGGCTGCACGGGGACAGTTGCAGAAGTGACTTGAAGGGACTTCACTCGCGCTCTCACTCACGCTGTGCTTAGTGTGCGAGGCCCTGCGTGGGCTCACGGGCTCGTCTAGCTCATCTCCTTCATACACGGTGGGGCCCACGTTTTCAAGGTCTTTCTTTTCTTCACCGGGCCTCATTTACAGTGATGCTTAGTGAATAATTAGATCTAAATTGCGTATGAAGTGTGTGCGGTGAAAGACAAAAAGCAGAGAAGGCTTACAATGATGAATACATCCTAACACATTCATTCTCCGCATCCCAGGCGAATATAGCGCAGTGACAGGGAAGGCACGATTGATAAAGGGTCATAAAGGCAACGCCAACAAACGCGTAGGAGCAATGCACGGCCAAGGCTGCTCAGTTCTATCTGGATCAAGAAGAAAGGTGGTGACGTACAGGGAACAGCTTGAAGCAGCGTGGAACAGGACCCCGTGCAAGAAATAGCGGAAGAGGGGGCAGCAGAAAAAGCTGGGAATGTAGACAGGCCAATGCCAACTGAAGGGCCTTGACCTTTATTGGCTAGGTAAGGGGGGAACCCTAGTGTTGATCAGTTGGTGGAAAGGATTGCTGCGCCTGGCTGTTAAGAAGCTGTCTTGCTTACTTTGTCATCTCTGGGTGCAAATACCGCACTCCTGAACCTCCCAACGGGACCCCGCCTGCCAAGAGCGAGTTAGGTATACCATCCCCATAACCCAGTCCCCTTTCAAAAGCCTTGACTATGAGTACATGAAGCTTTGCAAGGGGCATGAAGATAGGAACCGTAGCAGAAGTCTAGTGATTTTCATTTCTCTCTTCTGGGAGGCTTGACCCTCTGTGTAAGTGGTCTGACCATCCCGCCCCGGAGGCCCTGTGATTACATGCAGAGACACAGAGAAGCAGCGGAATCCACCCTTCTGGGACACCAGGCGGGAAGATGAGCCACTCTGGACCCTCAGCCCGGGCCTGGTGAGGGTTGCTGGGTGACTCTAGTGGACACTGTGCAGACTGGAAAAACATCCCAGCTGGCCCTTGTCTAAGTTCCTGGTTCACAAAATCATGAGCTCGAATAAAATCTTGGTTGCTTTACACCAGTGAGGTTTGGGTGGTTAATTTTGCAGTTATAGTGAGTTAACAGAAAAAGTGCTCTTCAAGCTTTTTGGTTGAAATGCATAGAAAGAAATATACTTTCTGGGATATACACGTATGTACGTACTGGGGGAACCCTGAAGTTTAGCCCTGGCCACAATCTTTGAAGTCCAGGTGGGTGAGTACCAAATTCAACCTCATTTGTAGAATCATGAATGCCTGGTAACAAGGCCATTAATAGGTTGTATGAACCCAGCAACATTAGGAATAAAACAAGGAATGTCACCTGAATTTATTGTTATATCTGAATATTCACTTTGAAATGTAAAGCATGCTGGATGTAACCAGAGTGGAAAATCCCTTTATGTGATCTGTATCCATTTAAGTAAATGGAATTATAAATGTGCACTTATTGCTGTAAGACTAAAAGGGAATAATAATAACTCTGGTGCTATGTACAAACAACTTTTTTTTTTTTTTGATACCGGGAATCGAACTCACGGCCTTGCACTTGCCAGGCAGGCTCTGTGTCTCTGAGCTATATCTCTAGCCCAATATACAAGACAACTTTTAAAAAATGTTTTATAGCTGGGTGTGAGGGTGCACACCTGTAATCCCAGCACTTGGAGGCTGAGTCCAGCCTGGGCTACATAAGCAAGTTCAAGGCCAGCCTGGACTACATAGTGAGACTCTCTCAAACAAACCCAAGGAAAACAAAAACAAAAGCATTGTAAAGAATAATAAAGTACATATGAGAGCAAGATCAACATTAGAGGGGCTGGGATTTAGCTCAACGGCACAGCACCTGCCTGGCAAGTGCAAGGTCGTGAGTTCGATTCCTGGTACCAGAAGAAAAACAAAAAACAAAAAACAAAAAACCAAAAAAAACAAAGAACAACATTATATACTTTCTGAGCCAACAAAGGTTTATAAATTTAAAGAGTAATAAATGATGGAAATTTAATTATATTGCAATTCCTCTAAGCACTGTTTATTTTTTTAATAATTCAATCAAAGCTATGATTGACAAAATATAGAGAACTATTTGGAAATGTTCACATCTTGTGCGGTTGAATTAAAAGCAGAATATCAATATTGCTACCCTAAAATTTCTTAGTAAGGGAAAACAATTCCAGAGTCTAGGTTCACAGTAGGTCGCTGCAGCGGATGCCGCAATGTGTCACTTACATGCCGGCTTGGGACTGAAGGGCTTGGTCCTTGGCTGCTGGCTCACAAATAGCCCTCGCTGGGAAATGCCCTCCCGTGAAGAGTGTCACCTCCCCCAAGGTCATGCTCCTTCTCTGAGGGCAGCCAGGACACAAAGACTGGCCAATGTTGCCTACTTGGACAGGCCCAGAGGGCCAGCCTGTAGCCTTTGAGCTTGCTCTGGGGCCAATGAGAGCTTTTGCTGAGACGGCTTCTCAGCTCAACTCCTCTGTCCCATTCTGCTTTATCATCTCTGCCAATGGTATTGGAGTATTCCCCCCATCGGTCTTCACTGATCCGGACGAGATTAAGGGAAGCAAAAAGCATCAGGAGGAGGAGGAGTGTCCGAGAGAGGAGGCACTCAAAAGCATCTCGATCCACCACGGAACCCAGGCGAAGGTCTGTTTAGGCTTGCAGTGGGCAGTTAGACGGTGGCAGAGACAACCTCATCCCTGACCATTTGAGAAGTGACCGTGTCTGCCTTAAAACAGCAAACTTCTGAGAATTGAGGTGTTACCTTTAATAACAAAATTTAAGTCATCATGGGGTTACGACGGTTTGCCTAGCTTCTGGTGAATATTACCCCATAACTTTGACCATTTGGCGTTTGGCCAATATGTTTTCAGAGAACCTCTGATGATATACTTGCATTTACATCTATATCAACCTATATTCATCCATCCATCCATCCATCCACTCATCTAAAATAAAATCTCACCAATAACACTTTCTTTTGCTATGGGTAATGTACTCAATTATTTTTATTCTATTTAGTTTTTTAAGTTGCTTATGATGATCTACTAAGTTACCTTCCTGATCCAATACTTGCAGTTGGAGAAAGGAAGGAAGAACTTGCCTGGGGACGGGAAGTGCTCTCCAGAGAGGTGGTGCCTAACATCCAGTTGCCCAACAGGCAGAGTGGGCATGGACCGCTAAAGTAAAGACCAGTAAAGATCTCCTGGCTGACTGCCTGCTCTCATCCATACTCAATAATTGACTTCCTTTGGGTCTGTCATCCTGCTGCATCTGTGCGTGCTGCCAGGTCTGCCAGGGACTTGCTCTCTTTGCTTTGCTCTGCCGTGCCTGATTTCCTACTGCTGGTTCTCACTCAGAACTCGCAGAGATGCCCCTGCTTGAGCCATCCTTGACTGCCAGGCTAGAAGACTGGTTGTTTCTCTGTGTGCTCAAAACAGACTGTTAGCCTTGCCTGTTTATTGGGCAGCTTGGGGCGGCATCTTGGATCCCCTAGGACAGTGGTTGGCCCTGGGTCAGCACTAGGTAAACATCTGCTGGATAAACAAGTGTTTCTCTAAATATATACACATTCCTATTACAGGAAGGCTGCCTTGACCGGCCATTCCCCAGTCAAACATTAGGATGCTGGCTTGCTTGGCAAACATATTACTGTAAATTCTTATCCACTGATATTTTGTGAATTGTAGCTGTGTGGTTCAACCAGCATGAGCCGGCCCTCATTAATTACATTAAACCTAAGAGAAATCAAAAATTTATTTTCTACAATGGCAGAGTTGGAAAACTGACCAAATTAATGTCATTTCCTGAAATCTTAAAGCTGGTCATCTGATGTCCGAGTCTGACATTTCTGTCGTGCTCCTAGACACCAACTTCACATGCAGGGATGATATTTGAAATCTAAGCCTCTTTGGGATATAGCTACTCTCCATATCTTCAACAAAATTAAAGTGATAATAACTGTAGAAATACATTTTAAGATATTGAGGATTTTGCTTGATTTTATATAAAATCTGCTTTCTAAATTGCCTTTGTCTATTAGAATTTTTCTGTATGGTATTTTACCTTTTTGTTTTCTTTTTGAGGCCATTTTTCTAAGGAAAGTTATTAACAATCTCCCAAATTGTTTCTGTCTAAAACACATACATTAGTGCTCAGTGAACACACTTGATAGTTTAAAACTGAAAGATGAGCCAAGGGTGGCAGTGCATATTTGTAATCCCAGCACTCTGGGAGGCTGAGGCAGGAGGATCGTAAACTGTTTCCCAGACTGGGTAATTTAATGATTCAGAAAGAGACCCTGCCCTGTCTCAAAACAGGAAACACAGAAGGTCTGGGGATGGAGCTGGTGCTGGAGGCTGCTTCACATCCCCAGTAGGAAACAAAACACTCGGAGATACTCATCGCAGTGGTTCTGAGAGCTATGTCAGCTGGAATTCAGGTCTGCCTGTGTGATTCATGTTAATGATAAATAACTTACTATTTCTTATGAAGGAAGGGTAAGTGTCCACAGTTCCAGGCAGAATGAAACTGAAGAGCAAGATGTTCAAGTGGGAAATAGGAAGAAGAGAAAGGGACGGGGACTGTGACAGGTGCAGAAGCACTTGGTGTCTTCAAGTATCACAGAGTTCAGGGTGGACGCCACAACCACGAGAACAGCTGCCAGGGGCGGCCAGCCCCGGGAGAACGGGTAGAGGCGCTGTGACTTTCTCAGAAAGGAACACAGAGGTCTTCTTTAGTGCACGGGGCTTAGGGAATGACAGGAAGCAGGAGGTGCAAAACACATTCAGGAATGAACCGCTGGTGGTGCGTTTGACCCTTAACGTTTCTCTTATCCTCTGGCCAAGCTTCACCCTTGGCTACATGTGGAGTCTTTCTGAATTAAATGGATCCTAACTGTGCGTACTCAAAGGACAGACCTGGCCCTCAGCATCTTTCCTGGGATATTAATAAAGCAATAGAAGTGCAAAGGATTGTCGGGTCATCGGGTTCTTGTTTCGGATGGGAAAGGTCCAAGAGTGGAAGCAGTGTATTATTTTCTCCTTTGGAGCAGCTCTGCCCCTGCTCCCAAACACTGGTATCTTCTCCAGGATGCCTACCTAGAAGTGCGAGGCTCTGCGAGCACAGCATGCCCTGCAGCAGAGGCGCCCAGGCAGTACAGAGCAAGAATGCACTGGGAAAATGCCCAGTCCAATCGGAGGACAGACACCTTTTCTCCAAAGGCAAAAATGGGAGCTCTCACATCCTTCTTGATGAGAAAAATATGAAGGGCTGGGTTGGAGACAGTAAAAGAGGTTTTTGGGTCTGATTCTGTCCGCAGTTAGGTCTGTGACGCAGCTGACGCCCCTGCTGTGCTGAGCTTTGGGTCTGTCATCTACACGATGCAATGCTGGGTCGATGGGCCAAATATGGTGTATTCTAACACTAACGTTCTGTGGTTTTCTGAGATAAAAATATGAAAGTGCTCAATCAGCAGTTCAAGGCAACGATCAAAGTTATAAAAGGGGAAGAAAGGAAGAGAAAACAGGGCCTCCTCGGAGAAGATGCTGATCACGCTCAGAACAAAGCCCCACACAGATGATGGGTAACGGCGGGACCTGGGCGAGGAGGACGCAGATGCCAGGCTGCGTGGCAGGCACGGTGCCTTCCCCACCTCTGAGGCGTGCTACTGTCTGCACGCAGCGCGTTTTCCCAGAGCTGGCCACGCATTCTTCTGAAACCTCATCTATTGCCACTGAGAGGTGGAGGCTGCTTTCCTTCCTCTCCAACCTGGGGCACCTGTAAATCATCCGTAACCCACGGTGTGTGGCGCCGATAATTCTGCAGGGCTGCTGAGGTGAGGTCCCAAAAGGCAGTGCAGTTCCTGCCTTGTTGGCTGGGAGACTTCCTTGCTCTTGGAGTTTTCCGTGGCTACACAAGTACTCTGGCTGCTGTGGGGCTGGGGCTGCCATGCTGCGTGGACGCCCACTCAGACCACCTGCAGAGGCCTTGAGACTGCCTGAAAAGACCGACTTTGCTGGCCTGGCCTCTCCCCACCATTCCTGTTGCAGCCGCCATCGCGCTGCACCACCCTGAGGGGCTGGAGACCAGATTTATATAGCCAAGCCCTCGCTAGATCCCCCATCCAGAGAAACTGCGAGACAGAACAAAAGTGTTACTTTAAGCCACTGAGTTCAGAGTAATTTGTTACTTAGCCATAGCTAACCAGCGGGTTTTGGTACTTCTCAAACCGGAAACGGGGAGGGTGCATGTCTATAAATAAAACCTGCAAAGTGTGTCACTGGCATTGGGACCAAGAGCAGCAGGGAGCCAGGAAGTGCTTGCAGAGTGTGTTAGCTGCAGCTAAAGCATTCGGAAGACAGTATTGGCGGAAGACATGAGGAGGCTCTTGATGAAGGCTCAGTGGAGAAGGAGGGAAATATTAGAGCTGGAGGAAAAGAGGCTCTTGTTATGTCGTAGTGGAAGGCCAGACAAACTGTCCCCAGCAATCCTGTGAAAATGATCTTTGTGGCTGGATAGGCTTAATCTAGCCTATATTCAGAGAGAGAGAGATGGAAAGGACAAATCGTTCAGCTTCTGAGTGGAAGCTGGCAGAATTTTAAAGGGCCCAGAAGAGAGTCTTCAGCCAGCAAAGGGCTCTTGAGTTAACAAATGACTTCCTGGAAAAAATCACATCCAGGGCAAGACTGTAAGATCCCTTGCTAAGACATCGCAAAGATCCAATGTACTCTGACTACTTCAGACAGATCAAAGTTCTCCAAAGGTCGAGAGGGCGCTCCCCATGGGCACTTATAGCTACAAAGGGATGGCTTCTCATGGCTATAAGGGCACCGCGGGACAGTGGCCCACTCAGGGCTAAGGTGCAGAAGGACTTCCCTGGAGGAGTTCCATGGGGGTGGGTGTTTTCTGGCTGAGTGGATGGTGTACAGTGATACCTTGGTTGTTGAAGTCAATTCATTCCAAATTTGTGTTCAAATATCAAAAAGTTTGAGAACTGAACATATTTTTTCCTATAAGAAATAATGGAAAAATAATTGGCTGAGAGGCCCCCAAATTACACCTATAAATTCGTTTTTTCCAGAACTTTAACAAATTTTGCAAAGATTCCTTTCTTTACTTCTATTGTGGTTTTCACAGTTTTCCTCTTAGCTTTACTGGGGGAATCACTTTCTTTAGACCCATAGTTACAGTATTTTATACAAAGTGCAAAAAAAGAGCACAGTGACAAGTATTTTAACATACTGACACAAGCACTATATGTTGTCTGGGTGGGAGTGGCACTTAGGCTGAAGCAAAGATATGGACACTGAACAGATTTTTCTTGTAACTTTGCTGTTTGAATAGCTGAGCTGTTTGACCAACTGAGATAGCACAGTGCTGGTATGCAGGAAGCTGGTATCGGCTTGGGCTTACGGAGACGGTGCAACACGTAAAGAGGGCTTTGGAACCTCAACCTTTTGCAGGTAGGAAGGAAGCCCAGGAGTTTGTTCACAAATGAGCCAGCTCTTTTGGAAACAAAAGCATGAGCCAGAGTGAGGAAGTAAGGACTCAGAGGGTAGAGCTGGAGTCGGAGAAAACAACCCCTGGGCAGCATGACCAGGTCTAGTGAAGGACACTGAGATATGTGCCTGCAGGGATTTTCCAATTGCTATGACCCAGTGGCTGTGTAGCAATTTCCCGCCTTTTTAAGTGGGAGTGGTTATCACCGTCATTTAAGTTGGGTGCTCAGTCCAGGATACCAGCGCATGCTTTATGAATGTGGGGTGGTAACTTATCTCTGCTGGTCTCCAGCTGAAGCATGGACTTCAAGGTGAAGGACCCAAGGAACCACAGCAGGACTTACTTTTAGATCTGGACCTGGAGCTTGGTGCTTTTTGAAGGCTCTCGATTTTCACAGGAAAAATTACAACCCAAAGCATAGTACTTGTTATGTCTAACGTAATTTTCTTTTCTCCTGGATATCTGAATCATAACTTAGGTCTTGCTTGTGAAGTTGACTGCTTCATGACAGAAAAGAATCCCCTCAGAGCAGGAAAGAAGTTCCTGTTTGCCCAGGATGCAGTTCGGGGTCTTCCATGCATTAGGCATACATTACATGCTCGATGATGTGAAAGCTGTGATGAAAACCTTGTGCCCTTCCTCCTTCTACAAAACCCGGGGAGTAGACGCCTCCTCCCTGCTACAGAATTCTTGGTTCTAACACTCTCAGTCCTGAGTGATAAATCATGTATGTTCTGGAATTTTAGAGCTGGAAGGGACCTTAGAGGTCCAATAGTTCAACCTCTTCATTTTACAGATGAGGACATTGAGGTTTTATTGGTCAGTGTGATGATGATAAAGTGGTTAGATGACCCGTCCAAGGTTGTGTAATTACTGACAGAGCCAAGACTAGAAATTCCTCCTGTCATTCCATTCCTTCATTGAACAAACTTTTCTGCTATTTGTAAGCCTGCTGTTCTGAGAGCTTGCTATTTGTGTTAGATTCTTTCCTTCTCTGTTCCCCTTTGATATTCACCACATGATGTTCAATAGAACATCAAGTCACTCTACTGATTCCTTTTTAGTAGTTCTGGAAAAGGTTTTACGGGTGGGAATATTAACACTATTGCCTTGGACAAGGTTTGTCTGTGAGTTTTCATTACTCGTGCCAGAGACCTTGTGTACCTCCTCAACACTGATAAGAAAAAAAAACTAGGTAGACTGGCTGTTTTCCAAATAGAATGATTTTCTTGCTTATGTGGATCTTATTCTGTTTTCTGTTGCTATAAGTGAATATTACAGACTGATTAATTTATAAAGAAGGAAGGTTCATTCAGCTTATGGTTCTGGAGGCTGGTGGACCAAGACCAAGGGCTCTGAAGAGTCTTAAGGCAGTGTAGGGCATCACATGGCCAGTGGGATGAGCATGAGAGAGGCTTTTAGAGCAGATCTACCCTTGAGATAACCCACCAGCCCATTAACCAATCTATAATCCAGCATCCTTGTGGCTTAATTACTTTTAAAAGTTCCTCTCAGTCCCACTTCTTAATAAATCCCACCAGGGACTAAATTTCAACATGAGTTTCGGTGGGATTAAAATTCAAACCATAGCTCGCAGACATCTTCAGTTTATACACCTCTCACCAATGTAAAGCTTAGCAGCTGCTTTGGCCTAGGCCCTGCCCTTTCCCCCATGGGCTCTCAGGAAGATGGAGCCCAACCTGGACTCTCCTGCCCCTGGGTCGCAGAGCCTTCACTTGGCCTCTCCACATACAGCTTGGTGAGGTTTTGGCATCTTTCATCAAAATTTTCCCTGTTGCCTGTTGCACAACTCTCTACATGAGGAACATTATTTGTTTCCAAGAACATTAAGAACTTTCTTGGTATTCTTGGAAAAAAATCTTACTAAAGAACCCACTTCCTTTTTAATTGTTTAGGGATTGTAAACATGGAAATGTAGATTTCCCCACTCTCGCAGCTCTCTTTTTTATCTGTTTATTGACTGGATATTTGGAAAATATGAAAAAATTATACCCGATGAGTGACTCTGGGCAGTCCCTCGTATGCCACTTCGCAGTCAAGAGAATTTAGCACGTTTTAACATAAAATTGCATGCTCAGTCAATTGACCATGTCCCAGGAACACTGTTCAGTTTTAGTCACTAGGCTGTTTACACGTTAAGAAGACACAGCCTCTTTCCGTTACAGGAAGAGGTGTATTAGTCACGTAAGTGATAAACAAAAGTTAACACTTGGTACTCAGGAGGAAAATATTGGTTGAAAGGTGTGTTGTTCAGATTTCTGTAACTATAATGAAAGAATGGAAATAATTAACTTATAAAGAGAAGAAGGTTGGTTTTGGCTTACAGTTTTGGAGGGTCCAGTGCTCCAAGACTGGGAAGACCCATTGGTTTGGGCCCCTGGTGGGCACACTGGGTGGCAGTGGAGGAGAGCTGCTCATCTCATGGCTGGAAGCAAAGGTGTGTGAGCTACGTGGCCCAGGTCCTACAGCCCCACTGACTTAAAGACCTCCTTCTAAGCCACACTTCCTTGCGGTTCCATCACCTCCCAACAGGGCAACCCTGGGGACCCACCCCTGAAATATGGGCCTTTGGGAGACAAGGAACTTCTAAACCACAGCAAAGGCTTAAACAGTCAATAGGCATGTTGGTACAGGAGAGAAAAGGTAGACACTTGAGCCCATGTTTTTGTAACAGAAGTGCAGAGAACTACGTAAATGGAATAAAAGCGTGTATTAAATTTTACAACAAGCAAACCAATGTTTGTTTAGAATTTGTTTCTTCAGAATTCAGAATTGTTAAAGGAAAACCCAGTGTTCAGGTGTAAAAGAAGAGGTATTCTATTTGTGGAGGGGAAAAAAAAAACCTATTGTGATATTTTCTTGTTCTCAATCCTTGGCCCTCTTTGTAGAAAAAAGATCAAAATGAATGAATAGCGAAGTATTTCCAGTGGAAAATATGTAAAATCTGTAAGAAATGCCTCCCTCGACTTTCCAACGATAAAGGGTAGAAGCACGGTGAGCCCACAGAAGGTCCCCAAACAGGCCCGTGGTTGCCTGGCTCATCTTTAATTAGCTTCCAAACATATTTTTCACATCAAGGGAGCTTCAAAGGGGAAGTGGAGATGGGCTATCAGAGACATCAGAAGTGCCAGATTTGTTTAGGGAAAGGAAATAAAGGTAGAAAAAAAAATCTGCATCCGCAACTCCCACGCCCCATGTTGGTGGTCACTCCGGAACTAACTAGTCACCGAGAGCATTTTCGGCGGATGAGATAAGCGCATTCCCAAAGAGCCACAGAATGGACAAATGGCTGTAGTTAGAACACTGTTTCCACAGCATTCCTATCCTTTTAAAGCTACTGGTTGAGGGAGAACTGTGCAGGACTGGGTCTGGGCTCTGCTTGTCACATCACCGCCCTACATAAAGTGCAGCCAGAGGGGCCTGATGCTGCCGGTGTGATGATTCGCAGCAGGGAGCAGGCACAGCCCTTGTCCTGGCTCCTGGGAGAGGACGTGCTCGGTGCACGTGGGGAAGCCCAGCTGGGTTCCTTGGGGCTCAGTACTCCTCACCGGCACTCCTTTTCCCCTGTCCCAAGCTGGGAGCTTCCCAAGGGCTGGGGAGCTGACAGTCATCGCTGTACTTTCTTCTTGTTTCCTCAGCGCCACCTTTGTGTCTAGTCCAGTCTGACTTATGGTACCCCACAGGAAGCAGGGATTCTATGGGAGGTGAAAGCTTCCATGCCAGTAAACGGGGTGGGGGGATGCTGGATCAAACAGGTCCAAGAAATGGCAGGTTAACCCAGTGGTGGCGAACCTGTGGCACGCGTGCCGCAGCTGGCCATTTGTTATCATGGAAAGCTCTAAAAGGTTCCCTAGCACTGGCTTAACCAAAACAAATAGTTACGCAGGGGAATGTCCTAAACTTTCAGGCAATGAATGCAGAGTGGCTTTTGAAGGGGAGGGTGTACTGTTTGGCATCTTCTTAACTTTTCTGGTTAGGGAATGGCATTTCTATCACAACTCTAAGGGAGAGGAGAGGAGAGGGGAAGGGGGGAGAAGGAAGGGAAGGGGAGGGGAGGGCGGGAGGAGGGGAGGGGATGAGGAAGCAGCTGCCGTGATGGGCGACAGAGGGAGTGGAGCGGTGGGGAAGCCCTGAGTCTCCTGCAAATGTGAAATGCTCTCTGTGTGCTCGCAAAACAAATGCACTGGGATACCCACCAGGAGGGCTGGGGACTCCGGAATAAGAGACAGGCCTGACAGCCACGTCTGAGAGCCATTTCATCTCAAGCTGCTGTGGGTGGGGGCAACTTGAGCTAGATCTACGCGTTCCCCATCCTAATTATTTCTTCAGTTCTATCTTTCCCTTGTGTCAGCCCATTTTTCTTCTCTCATTAAACCCCTAGACTGCCTGCTCCGCTTCTTCCAATCCCACGCAGTCCCCATGCCGTTCCACCTTGGCTCCTGTTTATCACTTACTGAGGGAGAGCTACCCAAGATCCCTCGGATCTCATTGTCACATCACACACACTTCATTTGCCTCCTGACCGCAGGACAGCCACATCTACAGGATGTGTTTCAAGTGGCTTAATTGGTCCCCATAAGCATAGTGATACCACAGTACTAACGTTTCTCAGCTACTTCCTCTGCTCAGCCACTACTTTAAGCACTGCGTATTAACCCTAAATGATAACGTATTTAAGACTCACAGCAGCCCTGGGAGGAGATAAGTAACTTCTTGTCTCCCTCATGCACAGCAGCGGAGTCCAGACCCCTCCACGGTTTTCCTGCTCATTGTCACTCGAGGAAATGACGCTTAGACAACAGTGAGCCTCCCTTTGCAAGCCTGAGATAATCACAGGGTGAGTTAATCTATTTTTATGGGAACATCTTGTTTATGGAGAAACTACCCATTATACTCAGGGTCTAAAGTCAACAGAAGCCACTTAATAATGATAAATGATTAACATTTTCACACTAAACTCAATGATGAGTATAGATTCAGTTAGTTTATTATATGGCTAAAGTGAGTCAAAGCCCGTGTAAATGTAGGTTTTTGCTTCAGGAACTCATGTCGGGATGTTTGAGACCCTTCAGACAAGGAGTAAATTTAGGACACTCTGCTCTGATTTATAGCGTTTAATCAAATTACTTAAAAAGTCTAACACTTGTACCAGATTTATAAGACTGTCACCATGCTAAATGAATTGCTAAGGTCACAAAATGAGGACTCCAAACTGGCGTTTTACAGCTTTACGTGCCTGGCTCGCTCACGCAGACAGGCCTGAATGGAGAGGCCCCGAGGCCACGTCCAGCTCCTCCACGGGCAGCAGCTGGACTGCACTAAAGATGGAAAACTGCTGGTCCTCTGCGGACTCCCTTTTGCAGTTTCAGTGAGTTCCTCGGTGACAGGAGCCAGCTTGCCAAAGTGTCAGCAACAGGATCCGGTCCAATGTAAACACCGGCCCTGTGCAGCTAATGCAGTGAATTAGTGCTGCACCATCCCTGTTCCGAGATAACTTTCCAGTCCAAGAAAAGCAGATTTGTAGGCGCCATGATGGACATAGCTGTCAGATAGAGAAGTCAGTGCTGTGGAAGTCCACTGTCATTACCTGAGCCCGGGGAAGACCTGAAGGATGGCAGGCTTCTGATGGACACCTGGCCTAGGCTCACCTGATATTTTAACTTCCCAATATCCCAGGCAGAAGTGTGAAAAGCCAGGGCCCAAGGATTGGATCAATTTACCAATCAGTCCAACTTAGCACAGAGTTCAAAGCTCCTAGCAACTAGTCTAAGGCAGAATCAGAAGCTCAGCTTGTTGCATATGAGAAATGCCATCCCAAGAGATAGTTCCTTGGGGTCCTACCACAAGGAGGGACAGGGACATTAGAATCTAAGTCATTCTGATCAGTCCTTTGATCTCTCGTCTTTCCTTCCCCTCCTCTTCCTGCCACCAAGTACTCAAACTTCTGTTTTCCGAAAAATTCTTCTTATAGAGGCCATCCCTCTGTCCTCTTTACTATACAGCCCATGTCCTCTTGAGATCCTCTTAGTTCTACCAGCGAACATCTAGGAAACACTTGAACTGCTGATAAGTGTCACATCACGATGGTGACTTGGGACGCACACGCTTGGTTGTTCATCTTCACAGGCAGGCTCTATCTAGCCTATAAGCCAGGAATGTAGAATGTCTACAGAGATCAGCATTAAGGTGCACTAGAATTATGTAAAGAACTTGTAAGGACCGGCTCTGCCAGTACTGTGCTCATGTTCGGCAACTGGATACAGGGAGTTCCAGATTCGGGACTGCGAAATGCTGGCCACCACGGAGACCAAGCCCTTCCCTCCCTCCCAGTTCTTGTTGATAATTCCAAAGCCACCACGCCAGGCATTCATCTGCCGCAGGTGATACAAGGTGGGGATGGGAGAGCTCATCATGTCGAAGGTAAAGGGAGGGACAGAACAGTGAATGTTCTAGCAACTGAAGCCATAATGGGAAGGCGAAGAAGGAGAAGGCTGATGGCCACCAACAATTTCTTCTAGAACCAACTGTTCTTTTATTTTTGTAAAGGGACCAGAGGGTAAATATGGTTTATCCTTTGTGGGCCAGACTGACTCTGTTGCATCTACTCAGTCTGTTGCATCTACTCAGTCTGTTGCTGTAGTGCAAAAGCAACTTAAACAATATGTAAATAAATAAGCAGGACTGTGTTCCAATAAAACTTCATTTATAAAAACAGGGGGGCTGTCTTGGTTACTTTTCTCTCATTGCTGAGACAAAACACCCAATGCACAAAATGAAGGAAGGGAAGGTTTATTTACCTTACAGTTTGTGGGGGTTTCAGTCCATACTTGGCTGGCTCCAAGGCAGAAGATAGCAAAGCAACAAGAGCAAAGGGGCCAATGGCAGCAAGCAGCCTCTTTCTCTCCCTTACATTCTAAGAAGGCTACCCCCACCCAGGGGGCGGCACGCACATAGTTAACCTTCTAAACTTCTCACATTGATACAGTGAATAACATCCTAGAGCAGGAAGGGCATGTCCTTTGCACCCCAGGACTGCTGAGTCACTTAGCCAAACCTCTAGACTCTCCAAGTTGACACAATGTATCAACATAACAGGGGCCCAGCCCCCAGATTGGGGCTATATGTTACAGAGCTGACATAGTGAATATCCTCAAGCAAAATGATAGAGGAAGAGGAGATGGAAGGTTTGGGTTCTAACTGCATTTAAACATATTGTTTTTACAAGGCAGCTGGTAAGGGAAAAGTTGATGAGCACACTCTGAGAAGGGGACTTCCCTTACCCGTACATGAAGAATACTGTCGTAGTCAAGCCCATAGCTCTTCTGTGGGCACAGAGAAGGGGGAATAAATAGAAATGGGAAAAAAGACACATTAATTAAAAAAACAGTTGATAAATGCTTTGGAATCAAAGACGTTTACTATGAGCTGTGTGCTGCACTGGGCATTGGGAATATGGCGGCCAACCAGCCTGTGAGGAAATGAGGCATGGCCATGGTGGACAGGCCTCTGTCAGATGGCTCCAACTACACCTGTCAGGAGGGCAGAGACCCAGGCCAGGGCGACCTGCCTCAACCCGGAAGTGAGGGGTAGTTTCCCGGAGGTGGCAACACACAGAACCTTCAAGGGTGATGAGCAGTTGGTCAGATGATTTTTCTTAAATATAAGGAGAGAGAATGGGCATTACAAGAGGAGGCAAAGGCTTCACCAGTCTGACAGCTGGGATCTACAACAGCTCCATCACAAAGCAGGTGCCTAAACACTGCTGAGTATTGGATTCATGAGCTTAGAGGAAAACAAACAAACCCATTTCCATAAAGGAGTGCTATGGATATACATAAAGCAAGAACTATAACACATTTTCATATACATAAATATGCTACATATTTGTATGTTAGAGATTTATATATTTAAAAATAACATAATTAATAAGTATTATTTATATATGGTGATATATGAACATATTATATATTATAAATATGAGTAAATCTATCATTTATATATTTGTATCATTTATATTTTGTATATTTTGGTGAATATGCATTTATATAAAAACAATAAATATATTTACATTATTTATAGCACATGTATATGCATATGAACTCATATATTATTTATACATTTAAAAATAATATACAATTTAAAAATAAATAATAACAATGAAGTAGAGGACCTGATCTCATGCCCACAGTTATTATGGGGGGGTGGAAGGGACCCGGATCGTTAAAGGAAACAGTATTGTTGAGGAAGTTCTCATTTTTTCAAAGGAAAATACTGTATATTACTCGTGAAGCCTGGATCTTTCACTCCAGCTTTCTGTGGCAGTCTTCCCACGGCTGCACCCCCACCTGCAACCACAGAATGATCTTCCAAAATCCTTAGCTGCGGCAAAGTTTGGGGGTGTCTATCTGACACCCCCTAGACTTTGGAATCAGTCTTGGGGAGCAAGTGAGCTGACTGGGGCTGCTTCCTGCTCCCTCTTGACCTCCAGTGAGACGAGCACTGCGCCTGACTTGGAGATGCCCTGGCTGTCTCCATGGGGAGGTGCAAGTAGCGTGTTTCAGACTGAGCCTCACCCCCAGCGCCTTTGCCGTGCCCTTGTCCTCACCCGCCAGGCCCCTGGCAAATGTGCAGTGCTGCAGAACCCAGCCGAGTGTGTTTCCTTGAACTACTTCTGTTTACCATAGCTGAGAGAGAAGCTGACCCAAGAAACACTAAGAAAGAATGGTGGCTGCTGCTTCCAGCTTTGCCTTTCTTTTATTTAGTATTAAGGATTGAATTCAGAGCCTTTGCTATAAGCAACATCCCCAGTCCTTTATTTTATTTGATTGTTTTAAATTTTGAGACAGGGTCTTGCTAAATCCCTAAGTTACCCAGGCTGGTCTCAAACTTTCGATCCTCTTGTTTCAGCCTCCCTGAGTGTTGGGATTATAGGTGTATTTCCCCAGGCCTGGCTCAGTTTAGCTTTTTAAGGTGCTTATCTCATGTACCCAAATGAAACTACCACTGCACAATTTCCAACAGAGGAGAGAAGGGCTGTATTTCTGGCAGAGTAATCCCAGCCCCCACAACAGGCTTTTACAGTTAGGGATTAGGACAAGAGGGGACAGAGAGGTACGAGGAGAAATTCGACACTGGCTGCCGCAGAATCCTAACACAGACCAGGACATTCCTCTCCTTGCTCACTTAAGATGTCATCTAGGGCACTGTCACCTGCCTCCACTGGGTGACACATGAGGTCTTAGGCCAAAGTCGATCTTCAGTCAAACAAAACCATTCCACAGAAATAGTTAATAGAGCCTGGAGGCAGTGAGTGTGGGGCTAACGAGGGCCGGTGGGTTCTATCTGCTAATGGCAGGGACTGATGCTCTCACAGCTAGATGTAATTAAAGTGGAGAGGGCAATGAGCAGTGCAGTTAGGGGATGCATACAATGATCAATTAGGTTTTTACTTCTGCTTTAAAACTTTTCCAGAAGGACCCGCCTGCTGTAGAGCCAAGCGAACCCTCTCAGCTCAACGGAGCCCAGTGAGTTGAGACAGACTGAGAGAGTGCTGCGTCCTGCCCATGCCCTGCAGGTCGTTATCAGAAAACTGCCTTGGGCTTCAGTGAGGAAAATGGCAGAGAACCCGCAGGATACCAAGCATTGGTTTTCCATTCATTACCTCACGCACTCCTGTTCTGGTCCTGCTGGCGTTCACACAACAAAGCAGACCAAAGGCACTGAGGAGAGGAGACCGCAAGTGCTAGTGCGCCCAGGAGCTGCTGGACTCAGCGCAAGGGGAAAACATTGAAATTTTACCTGGGAATCAGCAAGTCAACCTTTTAGATAGCTCCGGGTCAGAATGGCAGGGCATTCGCTTCCTGCAGCACAGACTACACAGACGAGAACAGCACAGAAAAGCACACAAGGTGAAAGACTGTGTGTGTGTGTGTGTGTGGGTGGGGGGGGGGGTGCTGTGTGTGTTGTGCATCTGCGGCACACTCGCGCAGCTCTGTCTGAAATGATTTGGTTGCTGTTATCTGTGTTAAGCGAGAAAGGCTCAGCTGCTCCGTCATATCAGTGGACTACAAAACACTGAGTTGACTTATTTTACTGAAAGATTTACTTTCATATGGGGGGAAACAACTGAGCTGAAATATGAAGTATTATGCTATACAGCTTTGTGCAAAGAAGACGCCAGGTGGTAGCTTGGGATCACTCCTAGAAAAAGGAAAGGGTACCATGCATCAGCTCAGAAAGCAGGCGGTGGCTACTCATTGATTAGCGCCCTGGTTGTTAATCTGGCCTGAAGGGCGAGGTAGGTGCTGTGGGGCACTGGTTGCAGTGACCACTGTCTGCCGCCCGCTGAGCGTGCGGGTGAGGCCATTCTGTGCTGCAGAATGCCACTCACTCCAACCATCCCAGTGGTCAACACAACTCCTGAAAGTGATCTGTAAACATCTTAATGGTGAGTGCAGGAGAGGATCCCATTCCCTGAAAACTCAGGGTAGCTTTGAGTTGGTTTTTGTCAGGCAGTGACCTACGTCTATCCTTGTGTTGCGTCTGCTCACTTCGACATGCCAGTTGACAAGACGCACAGAAATAGGCTCTGGACCACACTAGGTCCGGCTGCCTGGAGAGGTTCCTGAGCACCCTTTGCCTAGCTGGCTGGCCAGGTAATAGCGGAGGTTATTTTGATGCAATAAACTAATATAAATAATATTCATATGTCAGTAGTCAGCTCGAGGAAACTTCAGAGTATTTCTGGGCACCTGACAAACTTCCAGTGGAATAGGCCACATTATTTCTAAGTCTGGCTTAGACAACTGGTCTCCCAGAAGAACCGTGTACAAACGACTGGGCTCTAGCAGCACAGTCACAAGGTGTGAAGTTTATTGTGCTGTCATTTGAGCCCACACAAGGCCTCGACAATACATGTGAAGAATAAATAGCTGCACACAGTTATTTCATGGGTAATAGTGTGTGGCGTGCTTTCCTAAACAGTGTTCTCAGAGCCCAGGCCTCCTATGAGATGTGGACGGGTGTTTGGAGGCAAAAGTCTGAGAAATTCTGTGCGCTATAATATGCCTGTCTCCCTCCTTGTTTCAGAAACCCGAAATCTTACCAGTCTAGTAAAGAAAGAAACAGAGGGGAGAGAAAGCATTGAAAGCTGCAGTGTTTGGTGCTAATAGGACATGAAGACCTCCCCACCCGCCGAAACAGAAAGAGACCTGCAGAGGCTGTGCGTGCACACCCGGGGACTTCCCTATTCCTCTCCTGCAGAAGCTCTTAGGGGCTATCTAAGGATGCCGCCAACAAAGCCACATCATACAGAACAGAGGCATGAGAAGGGTTGACAGGTAAATGAGAGGATTCCCAGTGAAACTTGAATTTCAGATAATCAGTGAATAGTTTTTTTTTTTTTTTAAAGTATGTCCTACATTATTACATGGGACCTACTAAAAAAATAAAAGTAGTAGCTTATCTGAAATTCAAATTTAACTGTCCTCTATTTTCTGTTTTTTTTTTTTTTTTTGTTTGTTTGTTTGCTTGTTTTTCTGGTACCAGGAATCGAACTTACGACCTTGCACTTGCCAGGCAGGCACTGTGCCGCTGAGCTAAATCTCCAGCCCCCTGTCCTCTATTTTCATTTGAAATATCTGGTGGCACACCAGAGGATGGAGACGGCCCAATAGTGTCAGTATAGCTCCCAACAAGATACACAACCTTGCCAGGCTCTGGGTTCAGAAAAGGGAAGGCTGTAGGGTCCCCAGGAAATCTCTTTACCAAAATGAAGTGGAGTCACCAAAAGCAAAGAGCTTCATCAACTTCCTGAAACACAGGTCACATGACTGGCCACTAGAGAACCAGAAACTCCACACCAGGATCAGCCTGAGATGCAGTGTACTAGGGTTTCTGAGCCAAGCTTTCCAGCTGAGGGAGGTGAGAGGCAAGGTTACTGGAGTCAGAGGGCTTTTGGAACAGCGACTGGGCTGCCAATCAAAATACAAAGTATGTGTGCGTAGTGGAGAAGGAATTTTTCCAAAGTGGCCTTTCCGGCCACGTGCGTTTCCCCTTGGACATGCACAACAGTTGTAGTAAAGATCAGCAACACAGTGGTAAGCAGGAAAGCCAAAGAGCCTTCCCTGCGTAGGAGGGGAGTGGCGTCAGAGTGATCCGTAGATATTTTATAAAAATCACGTCTTATGCTACAAATAAAGTCAGGGTCTATCTTTCAGTTTACAAAATATATTCCCTACTGAGCCCTCTGGCAGAAACCACTGTCATCTTTGTTGGTATAAGTCCCAGAACAGCACACTTGATAAAGGAAGTGTTGATGGAATTCTCAAATTCCAGGGGGAAGGCAGATGCTTCTGCTCAAGGTAATCGCTGTCTCTGCCCTGGATGGAGTCTGAGTCCCTCATGGACAGAGGAAGTTGTAGAGGGCGCACTGTCGGGTCAGACATTTCAGCATGCTAAGCTCTGGGTCTGACCAGAATCAAACAGGCTTGAAAAAGCATTCTACTTCTTGTGCTTTAGTGTCGGTGTGTTACGTTCAGAGGGGTGTCTGGGTGCCTCTGAACAGTGCAGACCTGTTTAGGGATGTGTCATTAGGAAACATAATACTGGTTTTATAAACATCTGACAGGAATGACCCATCTCTATGAAGTCACAAAACCACTGCCACTGGTGCGGGACTGGGCACCAGGTCAGTGTCCAGCACAGAGATGAGTGGGGTCATCACAATGGCCTCCATGGCATCCTGGGACAAGCAAAGTTATAGAAGAGACAGGAAGAGAGAGAGACAGACAGACAGAGACAGACAGAGAGGCAGAAAGACAGAGAGACAGATAGAGACAGAGGCAAAGAGACAGAGACAGAGAGACAGAGAGACAGACCGACAGAGACAGAGAGACAGTTGTTACTGACCAGGGTGACAGAACTGTGTTTTGGCATCCCAAATTGGAATGTGGAACATTTTTTTGTCATAAAATGGTAAAATAGTGATTAGATTATGCAATTCCTATATTTATTCAGCTTTGCGGACCATATTACTATAGAGTTACATTATGGGCTATAAAGTTATATAATTGAGGTAAGCTAGGGATTACGCTGGTGTTTTGGAAATCCTGGAAAATGACCGAGGTGGCTGCTATAATGCAAGTGGAATGAAGGGCTTTCTCTGCCAGGCGCTGGGAGCACGGCCCGAGCATCCCCCCTGTCCGCCCCACTGGGGGATTTCCTCAGCTGGAGAAAAGCTGCCTCCCTCCAGCCATGCTCCCTACAGGCACGACTGATATCCAGGCACTGACAGGCACGAGGGTGGATGGGATGTCACCTGACATCAACTCGGGCAAGTTGGAAAGGTCTGTGCAGCTCCAGAGCCCTTGACCAGGTCACCCGAGGCCTCTGTCAGCCGATAGCTGCAACACAGTTTGCCTCCTTCCCCAGTCTCTCTTCTCAGTCCCTCAAGTGTGGGTCCCCAGAGTACACCCCAATTCTGAGTACCACTCAGATTCTGCTCCCAGGAAACCAGCCCAATGCTATCTGAGAAAATGCAGCCCAAGCTCCAAATAATCAACTGACAATAATTTCTGATTGTGATGTTCAGTAAGATGAAAACTACCTGTATTCTGACCCGGTCTTAATGTTCCTATGCTTTAATCCAAAAGCCAAAATATAGGGTTCTCATGCTCCAAAGCATCTTTTTCTTGAATACAAGTAAATCACTTGGGCAACTGGTCTTCCACGGCTGCTTGGCTAAGCTGGGCTAAGACTTGAGCGCGGTGCCCTCTCTCCAGCAGTTTTAGAAAGGAGCTTTGAAGAGTTCCTTTGCTTGAGCAGGAAACACCCAACCTACTGCACGGACATTACTGAATGTAAGTATTGCCTTCCACCCCAGACTTCAGGGCAAGTTAGGAAAAAGGGGCAGATAATTCTTCTTACAGCCAGGTGGTAATTCCCGAACAGTACTCACCAACGCTGGTGGAAAGACAAATAGCACAACACAAGCAGCTCCTTTCCCTTTCGGGCCCCTCCCACCTGGCTATATCCTCCTCTACCTGCTCCTCACTGGCACCAGAGGCCCCTCACATCCAGTCAGCTCCTTCCTTTCTCGGGCTATTACTGCTCAGCTTTCTGATCTCCCTCTAAATGCCCGACCCTGGCCTCACTCTGGGCGATTCTAATGTCCAAAAGGAACAGGTACCCGTTTTACCGAACTATTCACTGCCTCCTTGATACTTCTGATTCTCTGGATTCTCCACAAGTTTAGAATCTGTGTTTCTCCTGAGGATCACACCTTCTTTTCTTCAAAGGACCTGGAGCTGATGGCTGACTGGCTGACCTTTCGCAGGAATGCTCAACCACACAGGCCCCGTTCTTGAGCTTTTATTACAGTGAAAGACATCTCTGTCCACCTGCTTACCTCCCCTGCCAGACGAAATGTGCCAGAGAGGCTCACAGATAGACTGGTAGGTAGGGAGATGGGCGGGGGATGGATAGATGGTTGAGTATGTAGATAGATAAATAGGGCAGGCACTGGGGTGTGCATGGGTATTGGCTCGCATCTGACCAAATGTTAGAAGCTGAATGCTGTTGAAGGCCACCTTACTTTCCCTTAGATGACACAATGGCCTGTACTTGTGTTATTTTTGTTTGTGTCTGTTTTGTTTGTTTACTTCTGACTTCCTGTACACCTCTAATGCCCCATCTACACAAATGATCCCATCAGCTTTACATAGCTTTTCCTTGCTTGTCTGTCCCCAAGCAAGATCTTACTGGGGTAATGAGACTATTAGAGAAAAGGAAGCTTTGGACGTGCGTGTGGACCTTGACTTTGGATCTGAAGGCAGAGGTCCGTGTGCTCACTCATGCTTGAATGCACGGCCCCCGCCGATTTCAGGAGTCATTTATTAATTTCATTTGTAGACCTTGCAAATACAGAGGGTGCAGGGATGCGTTTCTCCGAGGACATGTGTGGAACAAACCTTGACTAAACCGTTCGGCCCATACCATGCTCCGCTGAAGTGCGACTAGCCACAGAACTATGGGGAAGGCAATGGCACATTTATCAACTGCTTCTTTAATTGCATTTGTGGGGAAACACAAAGGCGAGAGCACGGTGAGTTCCAAAAGAGGGGGTGGGGCGGATCACGTGAGATCTGCAAAGCAGAGGTTGGTATGTGTGCCTGAGGCCTACACAAAGCAAGCTGCAAAGGACCCCAGACACAGTCTGATTTGTGCTCTTTCACTCTGGTTCTTTTCCGGGAGAGTTTGTCTCTGCCGCATCCTGCTTGAGTTTTCCTTTTTAACTCGGTGGATGCCCGGGTGTGTTAATATTTATAAGCAGTAGCTTCTGGTCTCCAGAGCAATCCTTTCAACAAAAGTAAAGCAAAGCCAGGTCTGAGGCAGATCCTGCGGATGCGCCCTTCTTCCCCTTCTGTGCCAGCAGCTGCATCATTAGTGTGAGGAGTGAGGAGAAGTGGAAGGGGCGGAAGAGACAGAGCTGTGCTTTGAGTCACAGGAGCTGCTGTCGCCTCCCTCCTAGAATCTCTCTTTTCCTCCTCTGCTCCTATCAGCCCTGCCCCGATTTATTGTATTTCTTCAGCCATTACTTGGTATCTAGCTGCCTCATCTCCGATACACCCTGAGGGTTCCTTCAGAAGACCTCTCCAGAGTGCAGCTGTCACCATACCCGCTTCTGCTTTGGCTGTTCCCTCACAACCAAAGGAAGACAGTTCCCTTGTGTGGCTTTCAAGGATTTCCATAATGAGGCCCCACTTTCTCAATGCAGAAATTACACAACACACAGGCATAAAAGTTACAATGGGAAGTTCCCATCAGCTCCTCCATTCCCTCTCTCCGAAGCAACTAGCCCAGCAATTTCCCTTTCAGTTGTCTGGCCTTATGTCTTCTGACTTCCTGTACACCTCGAATGCCCCAGCTACACAAATGATCCCATCAGCTTTACATAGTTTTTCCTTGCTTGTCTGTCCCCAAGCTTTGATCTCACTATCTTTTGTTTAAAGTTTCATTTTTAGTTGTAAATTGATAAATTCTAGTTGTACATATTCATGAGGTACAAAGAGATGCTGTGTAGAATAAATGAATTAATACATCCATCGCCTCACATACTTCTTTTGTGGCAAGAACACAGAGCTTGAAGTTTACTTGGAAATGTACATTATCATTCTCTGTGGTCATCAAGCTGTTTGGTCGATCTCAAAGTAAAGGAAAACTAGTTCCTCCTGTCTGGAGCATTTCAGTCTTTCACCATCATCTCTTCATCCTCCTGCCCCAGCCACTGCTAACCACTCTTCTACTTTCTGCCTCTATGAGTTCAGTTATTTTCGATTCGGCATACAAATGAGAATCCTACAGTGTTTGCCTTCCCATGCCTCGCCTATTTCACTTAGCACAATACTCCTCAATTCCATCCATGTTGCCCCAAATGGCAACATTTAGCTTTTAAAGGCTGAATAGTGTTCTGTTTTGTATTCAAGGAGTTAAGCATGGTTACCCCAAACACATTGATCTGGAATATTGATTATTTCGGGCTGGAAATCCTGGAGAAGCTATCGTCATAGAAAGGACTGTGTGAACTGCATTTTTCTACAGATGGCAGGTCACGAAGTTTCCCTTGCAAAAGGCGCCTTCCCTGCTGGAGAAAGCATCTATCATTGTGCTTTCCCAGGGCCAGAGTACAAATCTGTCACTGGAGAGGGGTTTGCTGCTGCAGTAGATCTGAACAAATAAACTCACTGAAGCAATCTTGATTTTACACTAGCTTTACACCTTCTATATATCTCCTGGTGACTCCCCTAAAACTTTGTCCTGTAATTTCTTCCTTTGTCCTGTAATTTCTTTGCAGATTTATTATTCTTTTTCTAAAAACTTTCTCCTTTGGCCATTTCTTCAGATCATCACTCCCTTGTGAGGGTCCATAGGTACATGGAAAAACTAATAAAACTTATATGCATTTCCCCTGTTAGTTTGTCTTGTGTTAATTTGGTTCCTAGACCCAGCTGAAGATCCCACCTAAGGGCTAAGATGGGTGGATGTGACTACTCCTTTTCCTTACATGTGTGTATATTATATATTTAATATCCATTCATCTGTTGATGGCACTTAGATGGACTATTACGAATAGTGCTGTAATGAACATGGGAATGCAGACATCTCTTCAATAAATGGATTTTAAACCTTTAGGGAAAAGAGCCAGAAGTGAGATTTCTGGGTCATACAGTAATTCTATTTTTAGATTCTGAGAAACTGCCATACAGTTTTCCATAATGGCTGCACTAATTTACATTCCACTAATAGTGTATAAGTGTTTCTTTTTTTCCATATCCTTGCCAACACTTGTTATTGTTCAACTTTTTGGTAATAGTTATTTTGATAGGTACAAGGTGATATGTCATTGTGGTTTTAATTTGGGTTTCCCTAATGATTAGTGATAGTGAGTATTTTTCATATATTTGGTGATGGAATGGAAGAATTTATATTATTAAAATGTTCGTCTGTAGATTCAATGCAACCTCTATCAAAATTACAATGCCATTTTCATAGAAATAGAAAAAAATTTAAAAATTCATATAGAAACATAGGAAACCTGAAATAGCCAAAGCAGTTATGAACTCCAAAGAACAAAGCTAGAGGCATCACACTACCTGATTTAAAACAATACTACAAAGTCATAGTAATTAAAACAGCATGGTACTGACATAAAATACATTCATCCACAAATGAAACAGAACAGGGAAGTGAACTCACACGTGTACAATCAATTGAGTTTTGACAGAGATGCCAAGAACATACAATGGGAAAGAATAAACTCTTCAATAACTTGTGTTGGGAAAAAAATATATATGGAGAGAGAGAGAGAGAGGGAGAGAGAGTCCCTGACTTGTGAACGTTTGAGTTGTGAACTTTCATAGGTATACTATGTGAGACTCACTTTGTCAGCTTATGAATGAATCTGATTTATGAACAATTCTCATGGAATGGAACTCATTCACAATTCAAGGATCTGTATATTTAAATATATATGAAAATTGGACCCTTATCTTATACTTCATGTAATAATAAATACAAAATGGGTTAAAGACTTAAACATAAAACCCAAAACTATAAAACTCCTAGAAGAAAACATAGGGGAAAACCACCCAATATGAATCTGGCTGATTAAAAATATTTGACCACAAAAGTACAGGTAACAAAATTGAAAATAGACAACGAGAGTACATCAAAGTAAAAAGTGGTTGCACAGCACAGGAGACATTAGAGTGAAGAAACCATCTATGGATTGGGAGAAAACATTTGCAAGCAATATTCCTGGTAAGGATTAATATCCAAAATATATAAAGAACTCAAACAACTGCATGGAAAGAAAGCAAATAATCTAATTAAAAATGATGTAAACAGACATTTCTTGAAAGAAGACACAAATACATTACTTTTTAAGGATATTCTTCCCTATACCTCTGAATCTTCAAATTCTACCAAGCCTCTCAGACCTTGTTTCCATGCCACCTGCTATATAATACTTCTTTCCATCTGCTGATTCCTTTGATTTCCACATTTATTCCCAGCTTCTATATAAAGCGCTTTGTTACCTTAGTCTTTGTTTTTGGGTAAAAAGCCAGTCTCCACTATTGAAATGTAAGGAGTGAGAGCCCATTTTTCCATTCATTTTGGTACCTCAGACCCTTCCATTCACAGAACAGGGATTCAGCAAATCCTCCTGGAGTAAGAGAAAAGAGTCTAGTGCTTCCAGGATACGTTTTGGGTCTTAATTCACTTGTTTTTCTTTTTATGGTGCAGGGGGTGGAACCCAGGGCCTCCTGCATGCTAGAAAGTACCCTACCACTGAGGTTCCTCCCTCCACCTTTTAAAATGCCAGCAACAGCAGCTGTGATGAGCAGGTTCTGTTAGCATCTCAAACAGTTAAGGGAGGTGGTGAGTTGGGGACTTTGGGATACTGACTGCTTCCAGGTGACTATGTGGGATGTCCAGCCAGAGAGCTGAGAGGGAAAAAAGCAAACAAGAAAAACCCCAAACCACTCAACCTTAAAACTTCTCTATTTTAAAGAGAACAATGTGACTCTTTCCCAACCACCGAGCTTAACAATCCCTCCCATTCTTTCCAAGACACCAAGCACACATTTACCGTCCCAAACAACAACAAACCTCCCCAAGCTCCTGACCTTCCTGGCCTGGCCAGGCTGCTGCCATGGCGGCTCTGCAGGGCTCTCATTGAACCCTACACTTAGCTTCGTTTTCTAACTCAAAGGGCCTCACTTTCAGCACAGAATGGAGGTGAGTGGGAGAGGGCGGGGCTTCAGAAACGAGGGGAGACAGCTTCACCCCAGTCTCAGAAATGGCCGGATTTACTTGCTTTCTGCATTAGAAATAGCTCCAGGGAAAGTTAATGGAAACTGGGCAACACCTACATGATACAGGAAAACTTTCAAAACAACAGGCTTATTAATTTTTTGGTACTTGCTTTAGTTTACATAAGCTTCTCCTACATAAAACGTTACAATAGTAAAAACCTAATCCGCTCCTGGAATCTTAAACATTGTAATCAACGGTCCCATTACCTGTTGCTCTGTAGCCACAACAATTACCCACAGCAATTTCCATCCTGTTTGTAGTTTTTGCCAAAAAATAAAGTTGATCCCCATCAGTCCCATCCCCAAGTGCTCAGATCATTATCAGTCCATTTGAGAGCCTGCTTCTGCCCTCCTGCTAGAACAATATCCAGTGACAGTTAAAACAGCTCAAAAATCCTTTCAAATAGAAGGCTCTTCTCCAAAACTTTTACCTCATTTGTACTTGGACTTTACAAACAATTTCCATTATTTTTTCAGCAATTTTCTGTTCAAGTAAACTTAACTCATTCTCCAAACAAAACTATAGTCTGTCTCGATAGCAATATCAAGGGAGGAAAAGGGCTACCAGGAGAGTGGACTGTAATTATAAGGGAAGAGAGGGATGAGGGGTTGCGGCGGGGAAGAGGGATTAGGAGAAGGAGACGGTGTGGGCCAGAAGACATAGAAAGAGAAAAGACGTGGCGCATGGCGAGGCGGAAGGTGCTCCTGGAGGCCATTTCTGCGCAGGCGCAAAAATGAGTGTCCTTGGCGCAGGCAGGAAATAGCTCCTTCCTTCCACCACCTGCCATGGGGATCTCACTCGGGTGCTGAGGGCGACCCCTATGCGGCAGTGCGGGGGCAGAAAGGTTCAATACCTTTCTTCACCTATCATAGCATCACCACTGATATCCCTGGAACAAAAGGCAGGCTAATGAAAGAAAAGCACAGCAGTTTTATTTCGTCAAAGCTGTACGTGACACAGGAGCTTTCAAAACGAAGACCCAAAGACTCAGGGACAAGTGTATCTTTCTGCTCAGGGAGGAGGACAGCTATGTAGAAATCAGGCTGGGTGAAGAGGTGGCTCTGATGTCAGAGACTCACGTGGGGGAGCCCAGCAAGGCCGCTTTGTTCAGATTCTTCCTGCGTCTCTGTGTGGCCTCCCTTCCTCCCGGGGATGGGGAAGGACTCCTGGAATGAGGAGCTTGTGACCACGGTCAGACAAGGCGGGTCCGAGAATTTGTTTCTGAGCCAGCCACAGGAAGGTGGGGGAGGGGAGAGTGATTTCTAGGTTTTATGGCTGGCTTGGGAAGAAACAGGTTCTAGTTTCTATGGCCTGTCTTGTGGAAGGAAGGGGACCAAGGGAAAGAAGAGCAGGAGAAGGTTAGAAAGAGTTTGCTTCTGACGCCCTTGCGTTCAAGCACTCAGCATGCCAAAGCACAGTACAATGGGGTGCTGTTCTCCAAGATCCAACAGTGGAGTTCTCCATGGCCAACAGTGCCAACAGCTGTGGGGCCACGGGAGACGCTCGCGGTTCCCCACCTCTGGGAAGAGCCTCACTAGCCACTGGAGACCTGGGGATCAGTCCTCACCCTCCCTTACCCCCACATTAACAAGCCACTAAGCCTTGTCCACTCACCTGTCTCACCACCCCCACCCTTTAGCTTGGACTACCACGGCCTGCCAGCTGGACAGGGGGTCCTGGTGTCAATCTGCTGTGCACATGTCACCCAACCTGGCTTCTCTGCACTTCCTGGGAGGCTTATTTCCACCACCAAGGCCTGGAGAGCTGCGGGAGCAATTGATGCTGACAATATCCCTTCCGCTCACACCTGTCCCCTCACCCCCTCTTGTGGATCTTTCCGGTCTTACTGAGAAGTGGGGCCCCTTGGCATGCGCTCCTTCGATAATAAAGAGGTATACTTTTGCAGTCGATTGCTCAGTGGTTCTTTCCTCTGTGAGTCTCTGAGTATTCTGAAGTCACAGATTGTGTTTGCCCACATATGTCATCATCTTCATTATAAAGATAAAACAAAGACTTATCTCAAAGGCAAGGTTTAAGTGAGTTAATTCAAGGAGAGAACTTAACAATGTACCAGGTGTATATAATAGCTAATGCGTTTTGGCTGTCATAACAATAACTAGCATTGTGCCCGGAATAAATCGTGTGCTCAGCAAATGCATGTGAAATGAAAGGGGAATGAATCAATGGATGGCTAGAGGATTCACCAACCCCGATAGTCCTTCCTTTGTCCCCCCAAGCAGCTGCTATCCATGACAGAGTACAGTGGCGCTATACCCACAAGGAAGAATCAATGATTTTCACTGTCTGCTGCCACCATGAGAAATGGTCGACAGAGCATTTCTGTCTTCCTGGGATTTTAAGTTTATTCTCCTGTGTTGTCGAAGGTACAGGGGTATGATGTCACAAAATCTATCTCCTTGCTTCTCAGTGTGGTCTTTGTTAACGAAAACATGTGCTTTGTAATGAGCCCCACGCTCCTTAAATACTCCCAGGCCAGATCCTTTGGAAAGCCAGGCGTGTCACGTAGCCCACCCCAACAATTATTCACACGGAAGATGTCAATGTACGTTGCCACAATGGGGGAGCTCCTCACCCCTTTGTTCCTGCACGGCCCGTACTTCTGACTCCCCAGTGACCAGGGCAGGGCCTCCGGCACAGGACCGCGATTCTCACCGCGTGGATCTGACGAGGAGCAAGGTCCGCAAGCAGCAGTGGTGCTGAGTTGGCCCCAGTCTGTCAAACCCCGTGATCCGGCACAGCCGTGGTACTTTATCCGCCTTTAAGGCGGTGATCATATTTTTCAGTTCTTTTGCTGCAAGTAACTCGCTTGGATTTAGAAATATACACAGCATCATCAGATCAGTAGTTCAACATATGACTTTACCCTTCCTCTCCTGTCGCAGGAAGGTTTTTCATCCCTTTTCCCAGAGCAAACTTTTCTACTCTTTATCTGCACCCACCTCCCTCCACCTGGGGATGCTGTGAAAGCTCATACTTGGTTAGTCTTGGTTCAGGCATTCATTTTAGAAACTGCTATTTAATTGAAAATAACTGGAACGAATACACTGTTAGTGCCTTTATCTGTGCACGTTTAAAACTAAAGGATGCTCTGCTGAAATCCACGATAGACAAGGAAACGGCCTTGAAACGTAGTGAACTGACCTGTTTTCTTGCGCAGCGAACTGGATCTGTACCCGGAAGTGCCGAAGTCCTGGGCCTGTGCCGGAACTGAGGACATTGACATCCTCTGCCCTTCCTGTGGGTTCCCAGACGGGAAGGGCGAGCCCTGTGAGGATCTCATTTCACGTCTATCCATGCTTGATAAGTAGTCTTGAGTTTTCTTCTTTTCCTTTTTTAACATGTTGACCAGAATATCTAAAATGTGACTTAAGGATGTCGTGACTCCCAGATTATAAAGATTAAAACGTATGATCTCATTCCGGGTATGGTGGCGCACGCCTGTAATCCCAGCACTCGGGAGGCTGAGGCAGGAGGATCATTGTGAGTTCGAGACCAGCCTGGGCTACAAAGTGAACTACAACCTGAACTGCATAGAGAGATCCTGTCTCAAAAAGACAAAACAAAACAAAGCAAAACAAATGATCTCAATGCAAGTACTAGTCTCATACGGTTTGCTACTTCATATGTGGGAGGGGCTGACTAAAAGAGGATCTTTAAGGTCCCAAAGTCCTCTACACACTTGTACACAATTCAGGCTGCTATTAATCTTTCACCAGGGCACCATTATATGAAAAAATAGCAAATGCAGAGGGCTTTAAAATGTTCTGAGTATAAATGAGTTGCCTTGAAGTCTGTGCAAAAGGGTGAATAGAAAGTAAAACAAATATTGTGTTGTAGTAGGTGTTGGAGCGATGTCTGCATCTGTGAGTTGGTCTTTTATTTGGTTTTTTGTTTTTTTTTGTTTTATTTTGTTTTTCTCCGGTACCAGGAACCGAACTCATGACCTTGCGCTTGCCAGGCAGACGCTTTTTGCCGCTGAGCTAAATCCCCAGCCCCTGGTCTTTTATTTGGGAAAACTCCCCCACCCAGAGCCCTGGTTGAGCACATGGCTGCTCAGGAGGCAGCGGGAGGCACGGAGGGGCTGTGCAGGGAAACCCACGCACCTGGCAGAAGGGACCAGTCACTCGTTGGGGCCGATGCGGTGACAACACATGCTTATTTAGAGGAGAGCTAAAGGGAACCTAAAGCTACTTTGTGTAAGTGTTAATTTTTGGTCTCAAATGAATCTGAAGTGAATTAATAGGTATATGATTGTGAAATGCACCTTTTGTGGGCCTCTTAGCTATGCCCAGCACACTGATGACAGCTGTGGACAATTTAGGGAGCTATTAGTCCCACTCTAATCTCCCATGCCACACTTCATTCTGGCCCAAGAACTCTGGAGCTCCAGGAGGTTTTGCCTCGTCCGTCCACAGGACGAAAGGCTATCATCAGTCCCTCTGGAGAATCTCAGAACTCTGGTGCACATGCAGGAGCATGGACCTTTGCATCCCTGGAGATGGCTTTATGCAAATGTGAGCCCCAGGAAATGTGGGGGTGCTGCGGCACGGCAGGCTGCTCTTCAGAAATGAGGGGGAGCCACCGGGACCGCGCTGGCTCTTGGCAAACAGCACGGAAATAATTTGATCTCCAACCTCTGCCTCAACTTAACTCCAACTTGTTGGTGATTTCTGAAAGCCTAATTGATTTTTTTCTCATAAACCCTGATGTGGCTGCTACACATTGCCTCAAAAAAAAAAAAAAGTGTACTTGACGGAATTGTTCCAACTCTGTAGTGTCTAGTCCTCAGCTGAGAAGAACAGGGCTCCGCTTTGCACTAACTGATTCAGACATCACCAGACACTTCCGGGAATCCAGACACTGCAATGGGAAGACCCGTTCTTTTCTTTACTCAGCGGGGTTTGCTAGGGCTGGGTATATTATTCTAGGCATCGATGTAGAACAGTTAAGAAATAGACTACCTTCTTGTTCTCCGGCAGCAGATGTCCTACCGGGGAGACAGATGCTCCATGTGCATGAATGCAGAGTGTGCACATACACACAAACTGTTAGAGTACCAGGTAGCGCATTTTTAAAAGGCCAAGAGGGGCTGGGTGGCTGCGGTACGCTCTGCACTGCAAAGGCCTTGCTAAGTGTGCCGGTTAAGGCTGAGATCTGAATGACAACACAGACCAACCAAGGCAGGCCATCGAGGAAATAGCCAAATCCCTAGGGAGAAATGGGCTTGGCAGTGGCTCCCAGCGCTGCAGGCCTACAACCCTACATCTTCCAATGTGCAGGAAAGACCCCACCACCAAGAATTACCCGTCCTCAAATGCAGTAATGCCGAGGCTGAGAAACCTCATATCAGGGGGTAGGGGGCCACTGGGACTGCAGCAAAACACAGGGGGTGGGTCGAGGCATGAGAAAGGAAGTCAGGATGGGTGGGGCAAGATCACATAGGGCCTCAAGCATGGGAGCAAGGATTTGGGTTTTATTCTGAGCTGGAGGGGAAGCCTCTCCAAGGTTTTTTTTTTTTTTTTTTTTGTTTAGACAGGATCTCACTATGTAGTTCAGAGGTCTTGGAGTCACTGTGTAGCCCAGGTTGAGCTCGAACTCACTTTGATTCTCCTGCCTCAGCCTCCCAAGTACTGGGATTACAGGCGTGTATGGCCCTCTCCAAGGTTTTAGTCAGAGGGATAATATGCTCTGATTTCCATTTCATAAAGATCGCAGCTCACATCTACCTTCCTGGATGACTTTTTTTCTGACCTCTCCTCTCTTCTGCCACTACCCACCGTCATCTGACTGAGGTCTTTGTGTCACACGCTGTGCTGGCACGGGACACCGGCAGGACAGGTCTGATGCTTCTACTCTTGCAGGGTGGAAGCCCTGAGCAGTCACGGAGCTCACAGACACAGAGCTCGGGCTCAGCCCAGGATGGAGTCAAGCTCCATGAGTGCTCTCTCGGCTCTGACTCCTTACACACCATCTCTCTGAATGTGAGTGTCCGGCGGAGGGAGCCCTGATTGAGTTTTTCATAGTCAGTAAAGAATTGAGGGTAGCTCCCCATGAATAGTGGTACCCAGATGCTGCTCCACAGTGAAGGAGGGAGATGATGGATGCCTTTCTTTCACCTTCATGTTAAAATAAACACATATGAACAAGCCTGGACTGTTCCCTCTCTGTCGTCTCTCATTCCGTCCCTCCTGCGTGCACAGACAGTCATAAGCCACGAGGAGAATTAAGAAGCTGATAGCAGTGTGGAGGGGAGAAGGGCCTCAACTAGGATCAAGGCCAAGAAAGAAGCAGAACTCAGCCCGAGGTCCAGGCTGAGGCCATCCCTGGAGATGGATGGGGTAGGAGAGAGGAGAAGGAATGCGAGGGCGACAGCGCTGTGGGCAGCGCTCGGAGACAGGGCCTGGCTGGGGAGGGAGGCACAGCTGAATCTACTGTTATTGGCTGGGAACCAAAGCCGCTGGGACTCACTTGAGCCTGACACACAGGCTCTGCTAAGACTCAACTAAAATTAGAGACTGAAGTTAATCAGGCAGTGCGCCTATTCTGTGTTTGGTTTGTTTTTACCCCTTTATCACTGGATTTCCTTTATGTAGACTATTTTTATGTCTTTTGCACAATAGCTGACGCTAGAGTCTTGTCATCGTTTTAAGAAGTGAGCAAAAATATCTGTTTGTAAAGAGCGGGCCAAGATGATTTCTCACGTACGTTTAAATGCTGCAAATGTCATGAAAATGTCAAGTCTTACAAGGAGCTTGAAAGGTAAAATGAGAAACAGTGCTGAGGAAATATCAGGGAGTCCTGAGGTCTAACCACCCCAGCAGGGGCTCTCTGGAAGTAACCGCCTCGTCTGCAACTGCAGCCCGAACACGCTCGTGGGCTGGGACCACTGTCAGCACGCAAAATACACGGCCTCCGGGAGCCAAGAAGGGTTCTGTCCTGAGCGCTCATCCTCACTCGCTTCCAAATTTGGGAACGTTTGTGAGGGGAACCCAGAGCCATCGATCTGGCTTTTAAATAAACAAAAAAGAAAAAACAAAGGTTACATTGAACTCAATCTCTGTCCCTCAGAAGCTAAATACCATTTGCCATTTTTCAGCCACCATTTGAGTTTCACCCACACACCCGCCACAAATTCTGGGCTGCGGGGAGGTTGTGGTCAGCCCAGTGTCCGGTCTGCTAGCTAAAGATAACCAGTGAACTTTCGGGCTCGGGACTGGAACAGACAGCACCGCAGAGCAGTCCAAAAATACATTAAAAAAAAACAACAACAAGCTGTTCGGAGATGGTGTAGCCAAGCTCCCACTTTTCCATGGGCTGCAGTGCTCTCTGTAAGACTAACTGTGTCAAGCTCAAAGAAAAGGAAAAGCGTCTGTTTCTATAGCTCCTCCTTTTCGCTGGTCACTGCGCCTGGCTTGCAGAAAGCGTGTTTTAGTCTCAGTGGAAGGGAGTGGCGCGGGGCACGAGGTGATGTGGCAGAATAAAGACACCTATTCATCCCACCCCCCCAAGCAGGAAGGAGCCGGCTTCCCAGCGCTCCAGAAAGGATACTGATTTCACTGTCTCTCTGCTTCAGTATTTCCTGGAGCTTTCTGGATTCTTCCTCTTTCAAGGGTTCTTGGCAGTCCTGGTTCTCGGTTTCGGAGGGGCCTGCACTCTTCCCAAGGATCCTCTTGTCATTCAGAAGTTTCTGGAAGATGAAGTAAAGGCTGAGTGTTCACATCTCTTCCTTGCTTCGATTCTCTCTTCCCCGTGCCAGTGCCCTGTACACATCAGGCACGCGTGCCTGCCCGCCTCCTTGTCTGTCACGCAGCTGCTTTCACTGTCTGATAGGCTTTCCTCTCCCTGCCGTCCTTGCGGCCCCTGCCCTCTCCTTATCTTTCTCTCCCCACATGGGGAGATTTCTACTCCAGCGTTATCTCCTCTGGGACTCTCTTCCCTTCTCCCGTAGCACACAATTCATCCCGCTATTGTGGCTCTTGTCATATGCTGTGATTATTCTTTCATGCCTGTCCTCTCCAAGACTCACTTATCTGACTTGGCCTCACCTACGCCGGGGCTACAGCAGACTCAGGGCGAATGTTCATTATCTCCACGAGTGCGCAAAGATATAATCGAAGGAGAGGTAGAAGTTGGTAATGGTCCCACTCCCTCATCATGAAAGGTAAAAACTAAGAGGGGCTGGGGATTTAGCTCAGTGGCAAAGCGCCTGCCTGGCAAG
>NW_004955437.1:6498726-6556044 GCF_000276665.1 Chinchilla lanigera
AGCGGCAAAAGCGCCTGCCTGGCAAGCGCAAGGTCGTGAGATAAGTTCACAATCACGGAACAAAACCAAAAAAAAAAAAAAAAAAAAAAAAAAAAGGTAAAAACTAAGGCAGAGAATTGGAAGAATGAATCAAAATTGTGTTTACAATGTAGGTCACACTTCTCTTGATCTTGCTGTTTGAACGTGGAACTATTCTGTGTGGAAGGTAAAGGTTCCTGGCAAGAGAATTAAAAGCCATGGTCTGAGGCTATTTATTGACAAGTCAGATGCGCACTTGGAAGAAAGTGATAATTGTAGCATTGGTTCAAAGCTCACATCATTTTCTGGATGTGTGAAGCTGGATGCGAACTTTTCAAGGGTTGGTCAACTAGAAAGGTTTTTATTGCAGTTTGAGCATGGCAGGAAATGGCTTCTGTGGGAGGAAACATTTACATTTACCTTTAAATGGTGAAAGCAGTGATGAATTTTACGCATATCTGCGCCAACCTCTAGTCTACTCTCTGGATCCTGGTCTTCCAAAAAGGATGTTATGAGTTTTTCCAGCCTGAAAATACAAAATGCACGAGAAGCAACTCTGAGCAGGAAACTTTGGTAATCCTACTGGTGTTTCTTGGTTGTTTGACAGTGGACAGAGTACAGCTCCCACTTCTTCACAGAAATACTGTTATCCGATTGGACTCTAAGAATTAAGGGGAAAATATTTTATCAAGTGAAATACACAAGG
The DNA here is from genome assembly GCF_000276665.1 of Chinchilla lanigera. Classification (NCBI taxonomy): domain Eukaryota; kingdom Metazoa; phylum Chordata; class Mammalia; order Rodentia; family Chinchillidae; genus Chinchilla; species Chinchilla lanigera. The sequence continues at coordinate 6,499,451 of NW_004955437.1, forward strand.
GTGCAATCACTTGACTCGTTTCCAATGACTTTTCATAGGAAGCGTTCATTTTAAGAATCATTTGATTTCTACACTCATTCTACATCCGCCTGTTCTAGCCAACTGGACTTTCTTTGCCGTTGCGCCTGGCTGTCACACCGATGGAGAAAATGATGAGACATATTTATTGTTAGTTTTATTAAAAATTCATGCCATTCTGCCACTTCAGTACTGCTTTACTCATCCCCAACCATCCTTCTCCGCTTTCCTGGTTGATTTTAAGGTCTTCACAGCGGTTGTTCCCAATCTTTCAATTACCCCAGGCCCCACCCCTCTTTCTGTATCTATCAGGAAAGCCGCTTCTTTCCAGAATGAGGGACTCACAGGCACAAGCGGCTTCCTGTCGTCCCTTTGCTGCCTGCCCTCAGGCCCTCTTCCCTCTTTCCTGTACCCCAGACAGGATCCTTCTACGCCCAGGGCTGCCCTCAGAAATCACGCCTCTTCTCTCTCGGTGGCCTCTTCTCTCCTCTCTGCACTGAGGCTCTCTCTCATTTGCTTTCAATGATTTTCCGATTCTAGAACAAAGCAGAACACAGAACACCTCTCTTTGGAGAGGCCACCCAAGCGCTGCGTTCCAAAATCCTGGTTTAGTCTGTGCCTTGCTCCTGAACCACCTCCCGGGACTGTAAGCATCCTGTGGCCAGGCTTGGCTATGATTTGCCTGTGTCCCTGTCCACATTTGCTTCTCAGGACAAACATGAGTCATCCTGTTCATTAGCCAACAGATTCATTTTCACGGAAATCAGCCCCCTGTGTAAAGCTCGCACTCTTAATAAGGAAGCCCAAGGGCGGCGCTGACACTGGGTTTTACAACACAGCCGCGGTGTCGCTCTCTAGCATTATGATGAAAAGATTTGCGTACTTTTAGCTGCTTTAAAAACTATCCTTATTTTCCTTCCACTTGTACTATCACTCAACAACAGAGAATGATTTCTAACGCAGAGCAGCCTTGGATTTCGATTTTATCTTTCTTGTAATCCGTAATACATGACAGCTGACATTTGTAAGTGTGAAGCACTTTACAATTCTGAGAGTTTCTTCTGGTAGAGCGCTACTTGTCATTTGTACGATTTGCTTATTGGCATTTTCTGTTTGTGTGTGGAATAGAGTTTCAAATCACCAGATACCTGGAGAAATTCATTTCTGATACAAAGATTAAAAATATACTTTTGTATGAAATATTATTAAAATATGTATTCAGGGCCAAGATCCCAAACAATGCAGAGGTGAATGATTTAAAAAGTAAAAACTCTTCTGCTTATTTCCCTGTCGCCATTCCCACTTTATTTGATCTTACTGCCTCGGGAAATCTACAGTTCACAGAGGTAATGTGTTCATCTAGCATTTAATGAAGGCTGCTTATACGTAATATATTTACATGTAGATTATGTTTGCGAAAACGAGATCATACTTTGAATAAAGTTGCATCATTATTTTTCTAAAGAGTCTGCCATGATCACCTTTCATAACATACACAGTAGGGCTGTTTCATTTTTTAACGACTCTATAACAGCCCATACTGGATGTTCAGTGTCTCTCGCAAGAGACCTGGGGGCGGCATGCATAGCTGTTACTTTCCTCTGTGACCCATGAGGAGGTCTGGATCAACAATCCCGACCTTCATGAGGCTTCAGAAACAGTAATGTTATTTGCTTGTATTTTTCGTGAATACCTAGCAGAGATGCTGAAATTTTAAAAATCGGGCATGGTAACGCACACCTATAGTCCCAGTGACTCAGGAGGCTGAGGCAGGAGAATCACTTGAGCCCAGGAGTTTCAAGTTTGGCCTGGGCAGTGTATTGAGATTCCACCTCAAAAAAAAAATTTTTTTTTTATGTACAAAAAGAAAACCACCATGAGTTCTAGGTTTCTTTGCAGTGAAAGCACTTCACGGTTTCCAGTGTCTACAAGATTTCTAGCATATGATATTGAAGTAGAAGCACTTGTTCTTTATATCAGTTTTGTCCTCTTGTTTTTTTTTTCCACTTTAGAAAGTAACTTCTAGTTTGATCATAAAGTATATATGTAGGAAACAGTCCTTGCAGGAGGGCTGAAGTGGAATTCGGCTCCCAGAAAAGCTCCCTAAGAGCTAAAGCTCCCTAACAGCCAAGCCTGAGCATCTGCTGGGTGGCCCCTGGCAGTCCCCACCCTCCCTGGGCTTTGGTCCTCCCTGCAGGGTCCCGTCCCCCACAGCAACAGCTCGATAAAGGACAGCCAGGGACGAAAGCCAAGAAGTGGGTCAGAACTGCCTGCTCCTAAGCACAAGAACGGGATTGCTTCACTCACCCTAGGACTTGATTAGACTCCTCATATATCTAAGGGTGGACTTTGCCATGTGTACCTTTGCTCTCGGCACTTGACACCACAGTGCTGTCTAGATAAGGAAAAGGCCTGGTCTTTCCTCCACACAAATGTGATTTATTGTTGAAGTTATTTTCTTATCAAGCAAGGATTTGGTCTAATAATTAAAAGGCAGCAAAAACGCTTAATTCAGATATTTCTGATGTACTCAGTTTTTAGTAGTTGAGAGTGAACAAATGACCTCAAGTTCCCTGCTTTTTCTTGTCTCCTGAAATAGTTCCCAAGTTTATACTCAGTCCCTGCTCGGTCCTGCCAGGCCGCCCTGCCGCCAGAACCCCGCCGACAAGGACAGGGAGTGCCCAGAGAAGGCTCCAGAGGAGCCAAGGGAGCACCAGGAGGCTGAGCTAGGGAAAGCTCAAGTCAATGGGAGACCTTCCCTTTTCTCTGCTTTCAGTGGAGAAAGAAAGAAGAGAAAGGAACCCTTGGAGTAAAGCAGAAATAAAGGCAAAGCATTGAGTTCTCACGCATGTGGATGACTCACAGACGGGCTGAGTGCTGGTAACTCACTGTGAGATGTCTGGGGGCTTTCTATCTCCAGCCAGTTGACTGCTAAGGAGGAAGCTCGGCCAGCTGGGGTGGGTAGTTTGGTTACACACCCTGATGCCTGGCCACACATTAGGATTCAGCACATTACCTAATATGCGCTTCACCTCTGAGACCACTGTACTCCCCTCTCTGCTCCCCATATTCCTGGCAAAAAATAAAGACAAAGCCAAAACCAGTTACAAACCTAAGTTCTGCCTGTAGCATTTTCCTTGGAAACAGGTTTAATAGCATGAATTAAAATACAGAGCAAGCTTCTCATGAACTAGATAGACTCCCATGAAATTTGCATACCCCATTTCCTTAATCGTTATGAAAATCCTATGAGATACTATTGTTATTATCCAAAATCAGAGATGAAGAAGATGAATCTCAGATGGGTTACATAGCCTGTCCAAGGTTCTAAGGGAAGCAAGCCACAGAGCTGGTGTTCAAACTTTGGTTGGTTGATTTTAGAATCTAACTTTTGGGGTACAGTGCTTATCATACTATAGCCAAGGCAGTAAATTTATTTAACCATCATGCTGGGCAGTGTACTTTTATGAGGAGAAGGCACACCAGCTAGAATTTTTTTTTTTTGGTTTTGATTTTTCGCCGGTACCGGGAGCCGAACTCACGACCTTGCGCTTGCCAGGCAGGCGGTTTTTGCCGCTGAGCTAAATCCCCAGCCCCTCACCAGCTAGAATTATCTGAGGAGACAAACAGGAAGATGAACAAGCAGGGAAAAACTGAGGAGCAGTTGCACAGATGTTAACCCTTGACCAGCATGACTTGTAATAGCAACAAAAGTTGGAAAGAATCACAATTTGCCATGTTAGAAGATCAGTTAGATAAATTACAGCATGGTGATGTACATAGCTAAGTCATCATTTAAAAGGATGGTGAAGTGGTATGCTCTAGGGTATTACAAGTACTCATGTTATACACGGATAGATTAGCAATGACTTCCTTTGAGGGATTCTGCAAGTGCTCTTTGAACACACACACACACGAAGACAAAAAGAAACAAAGGAAAGAGTGAAAGAATGTAGGAAGAGAGACAGGCAGGAGAAAGAGGGGGAAAAGAGTGGAAGGGGAGTAGGTCAGCAATCCTGAAACTTCTGGCCAGTTGCCTTTAGCTCCAAAACATTTATCATCTCTTTGTAAGGAGAGATGAGTGATCCAAGCTAAACTTACTTTTCTGCAATATTTGAATGATATGTCACACCTAAAGATTAAAATAAATTCTTCATGTGTATATTAGCTGTGATGAAGCTGTTCTCATTAATCTCAAATATCTTTGCCATGGTCTTGTCAGCATTAGCTTCTAGAAAAGGGCTGGAAGCTGTGTCTCTCTGGTCCTGGTTGTGGGACGGTTGGTGGCCAAGGGGAGCAGGGCATGAATCAGTAAGAAGAGGAAAGCTAACTTGGGTGCGGGGAGCCTGGCTGGGTCTAAAGCACAGGGGCACCTATGGGATTGTGCTTTGGAGAGTGGGAGGGCAGCTCTGTAGCCAGGCAAAGTGAACAGGACCGGCCAGCAGCACCATGCTATTCCAGGGGGTTTACCGAAGAACAAGGCAAGGGGGTGCAAAGCAGGAGACCTTGTCCTCCAGTACACAACTAGAAAGTACAGTGGACGAGATCAGGCTGCTCTGTGGTAGAACCATGGAAACACCTGGAATCCCCGAGCCCACAGTTATTACCTCATCTGTTTCCGCAGTGGTTTTGGGGGAGGAATAAATAGATAGCTCATTCCAAAGAGCTAGCAAATAATTCTTCTGACTTAAAAACTTAGGTGGTATTAGTTTTACCAAAGAGGACCAAAATCTACTGGACCTCTACCAAGAAGTACTCCATTAAAGATGGCCCCACTGAGGAAGGGTTGTGTCCGACTGTGCTGAGTACTGGGGATGCTAATAAACTTCAGTTATGCATTGTATGAGCAAAGATCTGAAAAAGAACTGGAAAATAGTAACAGAAATAACAGCAAACTTGGTAATGATGGCTTCAAGGACTAAAACTAAATACAAAGAATGGGAGAATAGTTACTTAACTGAAAATAATTGGTCTCGGTAGGCTAAGAAATTTAGCTGCAGGATAGGGCCCAGTGATCTTAACTAATCCACTAACCTTGCTGGGTCACAGTGTTCTCACCTGTAAAATGGGCCGGCTTGTACCATCTCCAGACCATGAAAAGAGGGGGATGCCTGGCTTGTTGGGGCCTTGCTGTTCCCAGAGTGGACACTAGGCCTGCCTCCTGGATTTCTGCAATTTAATTTTTTTTAAATTGATGCACAGGAATAGTAGTATTTATGGGGTGTAGTGTTTCATTTCAACACACATGTATAATGTGTGTGATTAGATTGGGGAAACTGACACCTCTCTCACTTCAGACATTTTATCAGTTCTTCGTGTTGAGAACATTCAGAATCCCCTCTACCAGCTATTTTGAAATGTTCAATTAATTGTTATTAACCACTGTAATCCTACATTGGGAGCTATTCCTCCTACCCGTCTGTATCCCTGTCTCCCTGGGAGCCTTTTATTTTATTTTATTTTTTTTTTAGGAGTCTGATAAGTCCTTTCTTTTTTTTTTTTTAATTAGAAATAAAAGGAGGAAAATACTAACAGATCGACAACGTTTTACAAAATAGCAAAGGATCAGTACAGACATTACAGAGTTACAAACAGAGTGGTAGGGAATTAACAATCCTTTTATTGTATTACATATTGATATCTTCAATGTAGTTTCTCATGAAAACACATATAGACATACAAAGCTAATCAACCAATGCCTCACTGACAGTTTCTTTCAGCAAGGAAATACAGGACAGTAGAACACCCGTGTTAACTATCCTGCATATACATATATACAAACTTTCTCCTTCTTTCCCTTCTCTTTTCCCATATTCCAGTTATCCTTTACCTATGAGTGCTTTCCTATCAATTCACAATGTCTATCATATCTCCTAGTTTAAATTAACTCTTTCAGGCTTTACACTAGAGAAACCATGCGGTGCTTGCACATGTATGTTTGATTTATTTCGCTTATGAGTAAAATGTAGATTCTCAGGCCCCATCCCAGACCTGCTGGGCCAGAACCCGCACTTGACAACACTCCCCAAGGATCTGCATGTATGCTACTGTTTAAAACGCGCTGCACCAAGGCAGTTGGAACGTATGCGTAAGAATAGATCCACATCTCTTCATCCCTGGAAACCAAAGAAAGAAGTAGCTTGAAATGTTAAATGAGAGAGAAACTCATATCCCTAGTTTGTTCGCCCAGGGGCACTGGGCTAGTGACTTTACCCAGGTGCTCTTATTTCAACGAACTAAAGGGACTATCAAGGCTGGTTCTTTATAACCACTTTCTCCCAATTATTTTGTTATTATTTTCATTGAACATCCATTCTAGAAGTCAGACACTTCCACGTATATTGGGCTATTCACTGATACCCAAAGCCCATGGATTCTTAGCCCTGTTTTACAGATGAGGACGAGACGGCTCAGGACAGTTAAGAAACTTGCATATTATTACGAGGTAGGAACCTAAAATGCAGAGGTTTGAAAACAGGTCTTTTGCATCAGGAATCCCTCCTCTCCATTCATACCAAACACCTCCCGGTCTGGAACCTTGTCTTCCACTTGCCACAGTTCCTGCCATAATGTGTATTTTCAATTCAAAACTTGCCTGCAGACTTTTCTCATAGCGACAGGCAGGCAACAAAGTTAATGAAGCCATCACCTGAACTCCACGCCTGCCATTTCTAAGAAAGGAGTTTTCAACAAGCTGTAGCAGAGGTGCACCTCTGCGATCTGGTAATGGGGAGCAAGGGAAGGCTGCATTTCAACTTCGCAAACAGATGGGCTTCTCTTATGGGATGTGGCCCTTTAAGACACGCCGTGTTGGAAAAGCACGTCATTTACAAAAGGCAAGTTCAGATAACAACAATAAATTCACAATTATGATTAATTAGGATCTACAGGACATGAAAAACCGAAGGCTGGGATTGTGCCAACAGGGCCTATGACCGAGGGAAACCACTCAAATACTTTTTGAGGTCATTAGCTCCATGCTTGTTTTTTGTTAGATTCTGCTGAAAGAACCATGCCAAATTGACTGAAAGGTGGTTACTTGAAGACGTTTTCCTTTTAGAAGTCGCTGCTTTGTGACAAGTCATACGGACACAGTATGCCCCTTGACCCTAAGCAGTAAGTGACAGACATAGACCCTCCTTGTGTGCAAGGGACGAAGTTTAATGTCAGGCACTCTGCTGGAATAAACTCCTTTCAATAACATTAGGGGGCCAGGAAGTTCAAGGTTTTGGTGATGTAGAGCAAATTCCTATGCAGAGTTTTCCTTCGAGATTTATCTTAGTAAGGCGTATTTCTTTCACTTCCACAAAAGCACCTTAAATGCAGAGATGCACAGCTTCTTGAGATGAGTAGTGATTTGAAATAGCAAACGTGGAAAACCAGAATTAAAATCCAGACTGGGTTGCCTCTGGAATAATGAAGATATGGCCTGTTTGTAGCAAGGTGCTTAGACATAAATATACATAAATGTGCTTCCATTTATGCAATTTTCAAACAGTATTGTGAAGTAATTTTTAAACAAACTAAGACAGCTTTAAAGACATATTTTACAAACTTTTTAAAAATATAGTGATGAAGGTTTTAGAAAGTTATAAAAATTAATTTTGTTTTGCTAATCCGAATTTTCATGTATCTAATTTACTTAAAAGTGTATATTCATATCTATCTTGGAGAATGAAACATCTTAACTTCAGTAGGCACAGCAAGCCTCAGTGGCTTAGTTTTTTTTTTTTTGAGTCAGGGTCTTGCTATGCAGTTTATGCTGGCCTTGTGCTCACTTTATAGCCCAGGCTGGTCTGGAACTTGCAACGATCCTCTTGCCTCAGCCTCCTGAGTGCTGGGATTATAGGCATGCACCACCATGTCTGGCTCCAGCTCAGTGGTTTAGAACAAAAGGAAGTAGGATGAAAATAGGGGCCTGTCTCATGAGAGGTGGTAGGTGGGCATGGTGGTGAGGCCTGGGCCCCAAGCCAGCAAAAGAGCCTGGGACTTCTCACCACCATGTCCCTGTCACTTCTGCAAGAGGCCACGCCCAGTATGCTTGACCTCAAGCTGTGTGCCAGAAGCACAGATGTACACCACCAGTGTGCTAGATGGTACTAGCTGGGGAGAAAATGCATGGGGCCTGGCAGCAGTGCCTGGAACACTCGGACAAACTGACTGAGCTCCAGGAGCCACAGCAGCGGCAGCAAGAACGGGACTGGCCCATCAGAGCACCCAGCATGTGATTTACGGGGACTTCTGCAGGTGCTTCCTGGAGGTCCCTCCTGGCCGGCCAGGCCCGCTGTGTACCAACTTGCAGGTGCTGAAGGCTGCAGTGGGCCCAAGTACCAGCTTCCCGTGGAAAGGGACAGACTCCATCAAGGTGCTGCTGGTGAGCAAGGAGAGATGGAGCTCACCGTCTGGGCTGCTGCCCTCCAAGGACCACCTGCTGTCTCTGTACCTCCAGGAAGCCTCAGGCCCCAGCAGTCCCCAGCTGATCACTTATACCCTGGCCCTGATGGCTCCACTGCACAGCGGTGAGTCCAACCCCACTGCTGGCCCGGCAGCACTGGACAGCCGGCCGCTGCAGTTTCCTGCCACCAGGGCAGCAGAAGCAACAAGAGCAATGGTTCATCAACCTTTCTGTCCTCTTTGAGCCCATCCTGGTGGCCCCATGGGCATTTTTGGGGAGTCCCAAAGAGCTGCTCCTCTCTGTGCCCTAGATGAATGCCTCAGCTCAGAGCTGCTGGAGGAGCTGATATCCTTATGAGCTCTATCCCCCTCCTCTGTATTTTTCTCCTCCCCAGAGATCAGGATTATACTAGTGGCCTGGGTGAGAGAGGGTGTCTGTGACCTCTTTGATGGGCCTGCTCTCAACCTCTGGCTCACGGGGACATGCTCTGTGCGGCTGGGACACGCACTGTCCATCCTGGGAGCTGCCTGGAGCATCCCTAACGTACACGGTTGGGAGCCCAGGCTTCTGCAGGCTTCTCTCGCTGCCCAGCTCCGGCGGCACCTCCCACTCCTCATGAGGGCTGTGCGGTGCCAGGGAAACGGGGGACAGCGGCTCAGCCTCACCTCCAGCGACCCCCTCCTTTTCCAGCACCTTCCCCACCTCCTGTCTCTCAGAACCCTCCCAGACCCAGGCCTAGCTGCTACCTGCGGGCAAAGGATGAAGAACCCGCCACTGACCCCCCTCGTGTGCACCCCTCTACTGGGCCCTTAGCCCTGCATACTGGTGTGGTGGCAGTTGGGGGGCTAGGAGAGGAACAGAGGTCTCCAGCTTGGGTTCTGGGTGGGTCAGTCCATCAGGACTAACCAACCTCCCACTGCCCTGTAGATCCCCCCAATTCCTTTCCATTTATTCTTTTACCCTCACTTAGAGCTCTCTGCAGATTCAGGAAGATGTAAAGTACCAAATGGATTCCTAGATAAAGATTATTATTATGCTTTTGCAGCAAAAGGAAATTGTATTATTTATATGGTGTCCAAACAAATAAAGACAATGCTCAAGGCTAAAAGAAGAAATTAAAATAATATAAATTAATCAGCCGATAGATTAGTAACTCCCATTTTAAATTCTACATGTATCTTTGAACCCCACGTTTGCCATAGGCAAATGCTACGTGAACACGATCCCACTTATCTACATAAATCCATATGCATGAGGACTCCGCTTCAGGAGTGCGAGGAGTGTTGAGGGGGAGGGAGATCGGGAAGCGAGTTAGCTGGTGGCTGGAAGAAGCAGCGACAGTAAACAGTAGAAAAGGCCTCCGTCATTCTGGCAGACATTGAAAGGGAAGTTAAAGGGTGGGAACAGCTTGGAAAAGAACGCAGCAGGGAGAAAGCCGGCTGGGGAAAGACTGGAGAAACATGCAGAAGAGCCCCCAGAGTCTCTGGCTAGGGCAGTGGCACCAGTGCAGAGATGAAGTCAGGGGAGCATAAGGAGGGGGCAGAATAAGGATGGGAAGGTGGAGAACGGAGTGGGAAGGGGCTGGAGGGAAAGCCAGGCCTTGGACAGATACAACCAGAGAGCACCATGGGAAGGGAAGGAAGCTTCCTGGGAAATCTGGGAGACTAAGAGCCGAGTAGAGATGGGTTGACTCTACCCGAGCTCCGTGTCCATGGTTAAAGTTTCCCTGCATCCCCTGACCGTCCATCCTAGAAGGAGTACTAGCAGCTTTGTCCCCTCTCCTTGTTCTAAATCTCTGAACTCTTTTTCTATAGTTTGTCTTATGAAATTAAATTTGTAGACAACATTAAAGTTTAGAAATAAAAGTTTCTCACTTGATTTCTTTAGCAAAAATGTTAAGTAACAGTCTTACCTATGTAGCACATATTTATATACACACGTGCACATATATTTAATTAGGTAGAAAATGTAAAAGTTTCAAAAGACAGGCTAAAAAGATTTTGTTATATAAATACACAGTAAATCCTTGTGGGTAAATTTCCACTTGATAACACATTATTCTGTTCTGTCATATGGGAAAAAGTACATAGCTCTTTGGAAATGTGCTCACATAATAAATATAAAGCAAAATTTATTTAAATTGAATAATTCATTATCATTGAGTTCTACATTAAATTGAGATGAGTTTACATGGTAAAGACAGATCCAAAAGAGGCAATAAGATAATAATAAAGAATATTAAAAACTTAATAAATTAAATATTTAAAGAAAATTACCATTAAATTGTCAAAACAATGAAGCTACACAAAGCATAATCAAAATAAAGTGAATGTTTACATAGTAAAAATACTATTACAAAGACACATTTCCATGAGCCCCCCTCAAAATATTCCCTCTCGCTTCAAACACACAGATCCCATGGTGTTTGCTGCTTTCTGCAGCAATTCTGGATGCGATTTTTCATAAATATGTTTAGTTGTGCTGTTCCAACTGCCTCAGTGTCCTGAATCAATTCTAAATGTTTACTTTTCATGGCCATTTTGACTTTGGGGAAGAAGGAGAAGTCTCCTGGTGCCAGATCTGTTGAATATGATGGGCGAGGACAGACGTACTGTAACATTTTCCTGAGCCTGCCCTTCTGTTGGATGGCGTGCGGTAGCAGTGTTTTTGATTATATCTGATAAAGACCCTCATGAAAGAACACTTCCAGAACTGCTTCAGAAAGTGGCAGTAACAATGGGGTGAGTGTGTTTAAAGCAAGGGAGAGTATTGTGAGGGTATAAATGGCAATGTGAATCTTACTGTAGTGATATTTAAAATATTTAAATATTCTCTATATTTTTGATCTTACCTTGCATAAGAAAAGTACAAATTTAGAGAGTGAATAAAGAGGATAAAAATAGATTGGGAGTCTTATCATACTCCTGAATGGGAAGATGCAAAACTACAATCTTAATAGATCTATCAATAAAATTTAAAGTAAAGTTCGTAATGCAATTTTTCAGAAAGAAAACATATCCATACAATCCACACAAGTTTGTGTATAATATTTAGGTGGAGGGGGACAAAAGTCCCCAAACGTCTATCTGTGACTGTTATAGTTCAGATTTAGATGGTCTCCCCAAAGCCTCCTGTATTCAGAGGTAAGGCTTCTGGAAAGCAACTGGATTAGTGGGTGCTGCGGCTGACTTTCGGTTAGGAGTACGGTCTGGTCCCAAGAAGTGGGGCCCTGGGAGTGTGACCTGAAGGGTAGAGCTCCCTCCAGCTCCTCCCCTGTCTCTCTGCCTCCCGGCTGGCATGGCATGAGCACCTCTCCTCTACTTAGGCCCTTTAGCTAGGCTGTTTCTGCCTTGGAGGCCACTAACGCTGGACTGAAACCGCCAGCCAAAATAAACCTCCCCACCTTTAAGCCGTGGGTGTCTAGTACTGCATCTTAGCAACGGCGAGAGGGTATAAGCCAGGGGATCCCACAGAAACGCTACTGGAGAGATCCATGTATACTGATATAGAAGATGTCACAATCAAATGAAAAACACAGGTGAAGAAGAGCAAGTCAAGTCTGAGTCATATGTGTTTATACTTGCTGAAAACTCTGCAGGGTGAAACCAGATCATAATACCTATTATCTCTGCATGGCAGAACTGCAAGTGGTTTCTATCATTTCTATTTTCACTGCTCTGTTATCACTTCTGCATAAGGAATATGAACTGTTTGCAAAACAAATGAACAAACACCCTACGATTTTCAGGGCAAATTTGACAAATACAATGCATAATTTTGTTTGTTTCTTTCACGAGACAGGCTTTCACTCTAGTTCGGGCCAACCTTGAGCTCACTATGGAGCCCTTGAATTTGCAGCCATCTTCCTGTCTCAGCCTCCCAAATTCTGGGATTACAGGTGTGTACCCCCTCCCAAACTAATACACACATTTTAAAAACTGAATTCATAACTACTCAAGGTTCCTTTTCCTCCAGATAGTGCTCCAGGAGAAGGATCCCCCTTCTTTGCTTTTGAGTTCTTGAAGTGAAATCCACAGTGGAAACCCAAAGCTGTTCTTTCCGTTGTGTCCAGATGGGTCTGATCAGCTGAGATGATCTAATTTGTGTTTTTATGGGTCTGCTTGCAGTGGCTGGTGGCTGTGCCTTCCTTTGTGCAGGCTACCAGGGACCAGGTGTTAGGTATTGCTGTGATTTATTATTTCCCCAAGTACACATTTCCACACTGTGGGCCTTCTTCAAGTGGCAGAACCTATATAAAACTGTAATTAGAACAAATGTTTGTTTCAGGAAGTCTTAAAAAATATCTAGCTCCACGTATGTGCAAACCTGCGCTGTAGAAAGGTTATGGGCAAAGCAAGAGAGAAATGTACACATTCTCAGATGCGATGAGGGGTCTCATTCTTTCTTTTAAAGAATTTCCAATCAGCAAAGGGCATTAACATTGAGAAAGCATTTAATAGGGAGAGGAATGGGACAGTGTGTACGTGATTTCACACTCAAGACTTTTTAATTTAGAAGCAAGCACTTGGACTTTTGATGAAAGAGCTAGCTAGGCCAAAAGAATCCAATACATCAGCCATAATCCAATAAATGCAACGGCCATTCACGCCTCGTCCTTCTTTATTTTATTATCTGCATTCAATATTCATTCATTTAGCCTATTAGAATCTAAAGGCCTTAAAATTTTTGAGAATAAAATAATCATTAGAATGCAGACACAGAACTGAGATGGAGACAGGCCTTTTTAATCATATTAGATGACTATTTCTTAAGAACGCAAATGCTTCCACAAACTACCCAAGGATAATTAATACAAGCTGTAGGCCATGCTTTTAGTTTGGGTTTTAATATCTTCAAAGTGTAGTGTCAAGACCAAAAACACTTTGTACCGAAGTAGAGAAACTTCATCTGTAGTGAATTATATCTCATGAATGATTTCAGAGATCTGATTTCTTATACAAACGAAAGAGAGGTGCATTAGCCATTAGTGACCTCTGATGTTTAATCCACAAAAGTTGAAGTTACTGCTGTACAGCTAGCCTTTGTGAGAACTGGGGAAGCATGCCTAGGGGCCAAGAGATGTGAATCAGGACCATGTTAGCAGATAATCCATCAACTTTGCTGTTGTTGTTGTCTTTAATGATTACCTGACATTGGGGGCCTTTCCGTAAGGTGTAAATTAACTATTTGATAAATGCAGATCACGGCACAGATGTTTTTCAACTCTCTATCACTGAGACATGTTAGAAAAGAACTGCATTTAAGGCTTAAATGTGTCATTGCATAAAGGGAGATTCTAAGAAGACAGAGAATAAAAGTCACAAATGTTCTACGTCATTCGTTTTTTACATTTATTCAGAGAGCATTTATTGACTCTCCATCATTACTTGGATGTCGGGTGTATAAAGATGAATAAAATATCCAGCTTTATTCATCTTAATTTCCCCTGGACTCTTATAAAAAAATCTTTGAGGTAGTGTTTAATGGTACTCTTTTTTTTTTAAAAAAGTTATAAGCTGGGCGTGGTGGCGCACGCCTATAATCCCAGCACTCGGGAGGCTGAGGCAGGAGAATCGTTGCAAGTTCGAGACCAGCCTGGGCTACAAAGTGAGCTCAAGGCCAGCCTGAACTGCACAGGGAGACCCTGTCTCAAAAAAGAAAAATAAAAAAAGTTATAACTACAGTACTGTTTTTAAACCAAAGAAATTTATGGAAATTATGCAAATAAAATAAAACTTTAGGCATTGAAAACAAAGCTGAAATAGCCATTCAAATATTGCGTCAGACATATTTAAGCTAAAAAATTATATGTGGTTTATATGAAATTCAAATGGTCACCCTGCATTTTTATTTGCTAAATCTGGCCTCTGTAAGCCGAAAGCCAGAAAGTCTTCAGGCTTCTAGCTCTAGGCTGACATGTGGGCGCTCGCAGCTGGGGTGCACAGGTCTGGCACATGGAGGGCTTCAGCAACTTCTGCTAGTTAATAAGTCATTCACTGGTAATAAATTTGAAGCTAGGTCCAATGTTACCATGCTTTTCTAAGAGAAGAAAAAGTACTCCAAGCACTGCCTACAGCATCTAAATGGTTCCACACGAATAATGCACTACCTTTTCGATTGGTTTTGAAGCTAATAATTCAGAGAGTTATAAAACTGTTTAGAGCCCTTAGGGGGCTACAATTTGTGAAGACTGATTTTCTCAGGCAAGCATCCAACCTGGTAGAAATCTTTGCAATTCACATCACTTCTCTGGATCTGTTTACGTATCTTTAAAATAAGGAAACCAGACACACAGCGTTGGTCAGATTGAACCCTCTAACTGAAATGCTCCCTGAGTCAGCTTTGCTTTTCTAAATCTTGTCTTGGCTCATGGATCTGCTAAGAGTCATCCCTATTCTTCCCCTCCAATAATGTAATTTCTGTCCCCTCCAATTGCCCTAGCACTTCTCCTGCAAGAGGTATAATTTTTACCCCATATTGCAGACATTCACATCCTTGTTTCCCTTACAAGCTGAAACTATCTAGAGCCAGTGACTGTCCGTGACTCCCCTCTGTCACCTCTACCCTGCCAGCGCAGCCTCGTTTTGTTTAGCACACATGTGGTGGCCTGAGGAGGCAGCTTTTTAAGGGGCATTTTGGCAGAAGTCATTGGCTGATCATTTTCTGATTCAAATCAGGTCTTCTAGAATTTCCTGCTTTGGACGGATTTGAGCACACAGAAATAGAAATAGCTAAGGCAATGAGAATAGTATTGCTACACCCTTGAAGTTGTGCAACTGCTTCTGCACTGTAAAAGGCTGATCGTGGGCACTGGTGGATGGAGCAGATAATCTCTCCCTACCATGAAAGTAAGGTCTGCAGTCAAACCAGAAAGCATGGCCAGTGTGAGTGCACAGGGGCTACATGGGTCAGAGACAGGGCGGGTCCAGACAGGGAAGAAAAACTACCTGCCCCAGCAGTCCGTATGAATTCCACACACGAGACTATTATAAACCCAGCCATTATTTGCAAGGAACAGTTATAAAAATGAATTTAAGTCATTAAGTGTTTGTAAAGAAATAAACACTCAGGATGCTACAATATCAAACTCAAATCTTTTAGAAACAGATACTGTAATCTTTGCTTTCCTAACGCAGTGAGGAAACATGATACTTTGGAAGTTCAAAGCCCAGCTCGGCTGAGGAAGAAAGTTCTGTGCAGCACCCAGGGAAGAGGCTGGGGAAGCCATAGGCAGAAGAATGCCCCCTGGGGAGTTCCTGAAGGGGAATTCGTGTCCTGGGTTTACCAGGCTCCGCATGAGATGACCCAGGGTTCCTCAGCAGCTGTCTGAGCTTCTAGCTGTGGGACATCTTCCGCGAAGGCCAGGTCAGAATGTATTTGCGTAAGTGAGACTGACCAAAACGCGAAGTGTTTTCCTCTGTGGCTGATGACAGTGAAGAATAAAGGGACAAAACGTGGGGGAAGTCAGTTGTTTGACTCAAAGGGTGACTAACAGGAAAGTTAGGTTCTATCTCTGTGTTTTGGGCACATACTTCATAGGTTAGTGGCCCCATGATTACTTGAACTGTGAGGAATTTCATTATTGGCATGAACCCTTGGGTTTTATCAGCTGTGGCCACTTCAACATAAACTATTTGATATTAAATCAAGCACGGGTTCGTATACTTCTAACACACGCACAAAACAAGCCAAAGGCAGTGGGTGGATATTTACTTTATCCCTTAGAGGAAAAGGATACCTTTCCCATCAGGGGGCAGATACGAGGCCTTTCCTTGCCTCCTATTAGACATCCCAGAAAGATCATTTCTGCATAATACAGCAAGAAGGAATGACAGCGAAGAAAACTCAGAATGCCAGACAGGACTTAGTTTCTGATACTGATCAGCACAGAAAAATTGTGACATTTCGAGAACATGGCTTAGAAGCAGGACTTATGCTTGAGTTGCCACTATAAACCTCACATCTTTATGGCTCAAGGGCCAGAAAAGAGGAGTCTGGACACAGACAAAACAAGATTCCAACTGCAATGGCTGAATATTACTGTGAAAAATTTTTAGACTATCTATCTATGTATCTGTCTATCTACCTAGCTATCTATCTATAAAACTTTGAATGTAATGCCTATTGGCAAATGCTGAATAAACGGCATTATTACTATGATAATCACTACCTCTTTGCTGAGTTATTTCATTATAACTTATGCAAAATGTTATGGGGTAGAGAATAGTTCATTTTAATAACTTTCAAATATTTTTAACTAGCTTTATTTTATTTGATCATATATCAATAGATTCCCAATGCAAACAGATTAGAATATGCAGATGAGAAAAGAATCCATCCTGGGTCCCAGAATAGTACTGTGAAATTTTTTTTTTTTTTTTGGTCTTTTTGAGACAAGGTCTTGCTATGCAGTTCAGGCTGGCATTGAGCTCACTTTGGAGCCCAGGCTGGTCTCGAACTCGCAATGATCCTCCTGCCTCAGCCTCCTGAGTGCTGGGATTACAGGCGTGCACCACCATGCCTGGCTAGTACTGTGAAATTTTGATATTCACTTTCCAGACTTATTTGTAAGCATATATACAAATATATGATATGCTCATATATGTATCTTTTATTACAACAGTGAGAGCATACCATAATACTGTTTTATAAAACTAACAATATAGTTTGGACATGTCTCCAGGGAGATGAATGAGACCCCATTAAATGCAGCAAGACTCAATTTCCCATTATAAATGGTGTTGTGATAAGTATTATTGCCCATATAGCTTTGTACATGTGTCCTTAAGGACAAATTTCTAAGTGTAAAATTACTGGGCCTAAAAACAAACCTATAAAAACAGCTTGTAAAAATGTTTTCCGGGGCTGTCCAGCCAAGAGGAACAGGCTAAAATTCTTCCATGGCTTTTCCCAGGTCCCAGGAACAAACTTCACTAGCTCTGTCTACTCTACCACCTATACCCATAACACAGGATACCATCATCTTTGTTT
The DNA here is from genome assembly GCF_000276665.1 of Chinchilla lanigera. Lineage (NCBI taxonomy): Eukaryota > Metazoa > Chordata > Mammalia > Rodentia > Chinchillidae > Chinchilla > Chinchilla lanigera. Next base: position 6,516,855 of record NW_004955437.1, read on the forward strand.
TGACCAATGAGAACTGCAAAAAGTTCCATCTTATTTTAATTTGTGTTTCTCTGATAATTAGCAGCTCTTGTTACAGGCAGAGTTTTGGCTACTAGACAGGGAACACAGGACAAGGCAGCTGCAGATGGAAGAGGAAATGTGTTAATGCGAAGCCCAAGTAGAGGTTTCTGATTAGAAAGAGAGGTGAGTACACAGTCCTGTGCTCTGCCCAGCACATGCTAGTTGATCTATAAAACACACCGTGGAGGAGAGCAGTTGGAAAACGTATGAGAAAGAAGGGGAAATCTGACTTCTCCAGAAAGCTGTGGATACGGCGGTCAGTACTACCTACCTTGACGTTGACGATGACGATGACAAATTTTTGAGGATGACAAAAGTCATAAAAGTGCTCAGCTAGTGACAGACACAAAGGGAACCACTAGGGAAATAAGGTCAGCAGGACGGGAGTAAGGATGAAAACCAAGAGAAAGAGAGTAGAAAAATACCCTGCTCAGGTTATCCTTGAGCGCAGTGTCTCGGCCCTGGACTGCCGGAGCAAGCGCAGAGTATTCACTAGGCCAATCAGGGTGGGCTGCAAGCCTATCCCTGGGTGGTCTCAGGAGGTGCTTGACTTTTGTCTATAGGATGAAATGGCAGGCAATAAATCCCAGCTTCTGAGGATAGCCTGGGCATGCCAGATGAGAAGGGCATGGATGCTTGGCTTGCGTTAGCTGGAAATGGAGAGGAAGTGATACTTTCATGGAAGCATCTTACATTTTCTTTTGGTGGGCCTTGTGTTGGATATACGTTGTAAGCTCAGACTGATATGGCATTCAGAGAGAGTTCTATGTCATCTGTCCCTCGCTGCCGCAGTGCTAAAGGGCCTGCCAAACTGCCATTTCTAATAGGTATTAAATTAAAAGAAGTGGAATTTATCCCAATGCTTAGGTTAATTCAACGATAATACCATCTCACAGTCTAGTGACTAACATAAATTATCTTTTGTTCTATTTTCAAGGCATCATTAACTTAATCAGCACAGTGCATATGTCCTGCACTAGAGTTCTTTAATAACAATGATTTTTTAAAACTTTGGATTTTCTCCCAAGGTCTCAGATCTGTACCTTAGTATCAGAGAGACAGGTATCTATACAGTACAGAAAAGTTGAAAAACGAGCAGTGTTTTCACTAAACCCAGGCTTGGGAGCAGTTTGGAGGTCTGTAGATATCTACTGACATTGTAAATGGACACATCTTGAATCAGGTTATTCAATTTTATCTAAAAAATGATCTATACAGACAGTTTTTTTGGTAAGTAATTAATCTTTCTTACATTACTTTCTTTACACTCCTGGTCTTTACTGCCCATTTTGTACCTGGTCATTACTTGTCTTCATCTTTTTATTTTTTAATTTTTTATTGGTGCCAGGAATTAAACTTGGGACCTCGCACTTGCCAGGCAGGCGCTTGTGCCGCTGAGCTATATCCCCATCCTTGTCTTCATCTTTTATTTGTTTCTTCAAAAGCAGAGACCAGGCTCCTCATAGAGTACCATCTGGGGAGGTACCAAGCTTTACGTTTCTTCTGTTGCTTTGGCACCTTCTAGTGTAGTGCAAAGAGCTATTAATATTCACTCAGAATGATGGTGAAGGTCCTGGGATAGACTGAGGTCTCTTATCTTCAGGGGAAGCCAGGCCAGGGAATCAAATAAAAGAAGCAATCTTCAACACCTCCTCTCACAAGCCTCAGGGGGTGAAGCTAAGACTAACTTCCTTCTGAACTCTACTTAGCCCACAGATTTGTAAGCAAATTAGATAAATTAGAAGATATATAAAGAAGTTAGGCTCTTAATTTATGCAAAAAGTTAGCACCACCCCTACCTCAAACAAACAAAACCCAAGTGAACAAATAAAATCTTTTGCAGAACAACAAATCAACTCAATTCATCTTGCCCATTTATAAGATTTTGCGGTGTTCCCTAACAATTTTATAGTATGTTTGAGTAGTTTTAGTACAACCATTATGCAGATGTTGAAAAGCTAAATTCAGAAAATGGAAAACAGAAGGTTTTGCTGACATGTCCAACATCCGAAAGAAGGAACAGAGAGTCCAAAATAAAAACAACTGGGCAGTACCTGAGAGAAGCATTAAGGTATTAAAAAAATAAAGTATGCATGCAGAGAGAGGCAGAGAATTCCAGCTGGCGGGAATCCTGAAGAAGACGGCGGGAGAAGGAACAGAGACTTGGACTCCACGTCTCAAAATTGGATATAACATTTATCAGCCCCTTGGAAAGCCGTCAGGAGAAAAAGTCTTCACCAACATCACTGTCGAATAAAAAGTCTGTGATTTGCCCCCGGCACGTTTCCCATTCACTCAGATATGGGCATGGACATGTCTTCTTCTTTGTGGCTGTCTGTGTTTTTAGAATTTTTGCAGTGAGTACGTTTGACTTATCTTCTTAGGCCTATTACCTTGTATAAATCTACATATACATTTTTGCAAAGATTTTTAAAGAAATTTGCCATTTCCGTTTAAGTAGGAATATAAAGTTTATGCATCAGTTGTCTTTATGATTCAGGCTGCTACTTTATTTTTGAATTTTGGCCAGTTTTTCTTATCCAGAGAGTATGTGGAATTCTGTTATGGTTAAGGAAGTGGACATTGAGATGCAAAGCAAATAGTTCCAATTTGGAAGCATTTTATGAACATTCCATTCTGGCAATTTATAGTTTTTGCTTTATTTTAGTCTTTTAGGTCTTCGGCCTTACATCAAGTATATAAGAAAAGCAACATTCTGAGATGACTGATTAAAAATAGATGACACTACAGGGCAAACACACAAAATAACACAAATATTAACTATGAAAATAATTTAAAGCTAACATTCCAGAAGCAGATGTAATTTAGATCTCAGAATCAACTATGCATGTTGTGTAATAATTTGCTATATGCCAAGAAGAATATTTGTTTTTAATGTAGCTATGAAGTTTAATGTAAGATTAGAGTTAACAAAATAGGGCATTTTTTCCCCCCTGTTCATTAGTCAAACAATATTATTTAGTCACTTGGAGGTATATAATTGGCAAATGATGTTAATTCTCTTAAAGATAACCTATATTTTTCTGTAGAGGTTTTAGGAAATACAGCCAAACAAAAGAGCTAAGACAAAAGTCACTTATAATTCTAGTAATACTTGCATGTTTTTTCTTCTGGTATTTCTTATCCCTGTGTGCATGCCTGCGTGCATGCAAATTTGGAAGAAAGGCATTAAAACATGGGGTCGCTGAAGGGGGCAGAGGGCAACTTCTCTGTTGCTAGTGACAAAATGTTAGTGAAGTGGGTTTCTCAGCAAAAATAAAAATCGCACCAAGGAATCACAGAGAAATAAAAACAGTATTAGCTAACCCTGAGGGAATAGCCATGGGCCAAGCATTGTGTTCTGAGAATGAATGACCTTTGTATTCCTCACAATGGCATTGTTATGGTTGATACATTGTGTCAACTTGGGGAGTCTAGAGGTTTGGCTAAGTGACTCAGCAGGGAGCCAGGGTGCTTACTTTGTGTACATCCTGAGCCTGTGGAAGAGGAGGGCATGGAGATTCTGTGAGTGCTACACGCCCCTTAGATGGGTGTAGCCTGTTTACAATGTAAGGCAGGGAAAGAAGCTGCTTGCCACCATTTCTCCCTTTTGCTCTGGCTGCTTTGCTGTTGGGCTGCCATTCCCCCCCTTGCTCTTGTTGCGTTGCTATTGCTATCTTCTGCCTGGGAGCAAGGCAAGTATGGACTGCAACCTCCACAAACTGTGAGCTAAATAAACGTTTCCTTCCTTCATTTTGGGCGTTGGATATTTTGTCTCAGCAACGAGAGAAAAGTAACCAAGACAGGCATGTTATGGTTTGGATCAAAAATGTCCAGGGAAAGGCTCTTGTGCTTCGAGCTGGGGCTTCCGGAATGTGATTGGATCGTGGGGGAGCTCAACTCATCAGTGGATTGGAGAACTGAAGAACTCATGGTTGAGTACACTGTCAGGAGGCAGGGCCCGGGGGGAGGAGGCGCATCCTGGAAAGTGCACCCTTGTCCCCAGCTCCTTCCCCTCCCTAGAGATCTTCCTGGTCTCTGCGTTTGGCTGCCATGAAGGGAGCAGCTTCCTCTGCTGTGATGTTTCTGCCTTGGACCCACCTGACCACGGACTGACACCTCTGAAATCGTGACCTGAAAATAAACCTTCCTCCTTTAAGATGTTTATGTCAGATGCTTTGTCCCCGGGATGAAAAGTTGGCTCACACACAGTATTATGAGGCAGGTTCCACTGTCATTCTCTCTCAGCAGACAAGGAGCTGGGGTATACAGAGATGAAGTAATTGGTCTAACCATGACTAGAAGAGTGAAGCCAACAGAAGGGGAGAGACCATTTTAAGTTTGCTAATAATCTCCTTAGGCTTCAAGGAGAGTTAAGATTAGAATTCACGTCTCTTGACTTTCAGTCCATTCAAATATATTTCCCCTATCTGATCTTGGTGAAAGAAGAGTTCTGGGAAAAATTCTGAGTATCTCAGAAGCTTCCCTAGTCATTCATGCCTATGAGATGAAATCCACAAGACCTAACACTCGGTGTAAACCAAATCAATGCACATTGAATCTAACTGTCAGGAAGTGAGATCTGTGAACAGAGTCTGGTGCGGAGGACCCCTGTTCACACCGAATGAGTGCCTAGGAACAGAAGTCCAAGAGATTTGCAGTGACTGATTCACGAAAGAAGCCCGAGAGGGACCAAGGGCCTGCAAGACTGTCTACTAATTCATTCAACAAATACTAACCTAGAGCCCCCCGCATGTCAAGTGCCATGTCAGGTCGCAGGGACACAATGTGATCACGTCAGCTGAAGTCTCAGTCTTGGGGAAGCTCACTCATAGGAAGGGATGGACAATTAAACACTGCTATGAAAGAATATAGCTCGGCACAGGGGAAGGAGAGTGGCAGGCGGAGGAGAATTTCAGAGAAGATGGCCTGTGGAGTCTTTGTGATGGAGACGGGTGAGGAATGAAGTTAGGAAGAAGGTTTAGGGAGGCCGGGTGAGGGAGGGAAAGCGTGGGAGGAAATAGGCTCCGGAGCCTGCCCAGGGCCAGAAGGGGTCCTGGAGAGTGAGGAGCGGTCATTCTTATGGGTAAAATTTCATCCATAATGGCAAGAAATTAGGCACAGACTTTCTTGAAACTTTTCATTTTCTAATGAGCAACCTATGTAGGATACAGTTGAGCCATATTTCCAATAATTTGCAAGGGATTATTTAGATTTCGGCATGGGCAGAGGTTGGTTGGGTCATCTCTCTGTTTCTCTCTGTCTCTGTGTGTCTCTCTCTCTGTGTCTGTCTCTGTCTCTATCTGTCTCTCTATTTCTCTGTCATTCTTTAGGTACAGTTCCCTGAACTCCATTCTTCCTGTCTCCACAGTGGAAGACACTTTCAGGGAGCAGCCAGGAAGGCTTGTCATATGAATAAAACTCATGCAGCACATGCCACTTTGAAATATGCTTTTAACATTGATTTCACAATTAAAACCATTTTGGAGGCCAGTGACAATAAAGTGAGTATAAAAAGCATAAAGCACTATTGATCCAGATTCACACAGTGACAACAGCCTCTTCATAAAAAAGTGCTTTGGTATCTGATTCTCACTAGGTTATTCTAACTCAAATGTGGCGGGGTATTTGTTTGTTTCATTTCATTTTTGAGATGGATAGCCTGAGAATCACACCACAAGACTTAAGAGTTACTGTGATGATGGGTCTCAGATTAAATGGAGATGGTTTTGGTTTGAATTGTTCTGTCCCAAAGTTTAAGAACAAGTTATCAAATTTCAGGTTCAAAAGAGCCGCTATACCTGTAGCTGAAATTTGTTTTATGGTTGTAATCCAGTGCGAATGTATTGAGGGACTGAATCCTATTAAACTTTTATGAGCCTAGCCAATAAAAACATTTCAGCTGCAAGTTGAAGTGGTGGCAATGACTTCTCCTGATGTCATCTTTAAATGCTTACTTTAAAAGTCAGAAAGCAGAGGTGGCTTTTCTGTATGTTGCTTCCTCTATAAAGTCCTCTCCCCTGTTTCCTGGCCTTCCCTAAGCACTGCCTGCTGTCTCTGCCCAGGTGTCTGTCCTAGCAGGTCACAGCAAGAAGCACTGTGTCTGCTTCTTTGCTCTCAGCTCCTGCTGGGTCAGGCTCCTGAGGACCTGGGCACAAGCCACTCCCGTTCCCCTAAGGTAAGGTCCAATGTGGTTCCATCGGTACCTACAGCAGGGCTTAGTTAAAGCCAGTGAACGCAGATCTAAATTCGTTGTACTTCAAAGTGAGATTTACTTGCTGGGAATTGGAGATTTAAGTCTCTTCCTTTTGGTGTATTTATTTGTACTTACAGGGAAGGTTGGACTTGGAGGAAACTTGCTTAGTACAAATGTGCCCTTGGGAAGCAAATTCTGCTCTTGAGTTTTATTACACTGTGCATTTGATTTTAAACTACTTTTAGTTTTAAATATTTAATTTTGCCAAGACTGACTTTTAAAAAGAAATCCTGTCAAGTGATCAGGTAATGGTTTTTAAAAGTCAGTTAGCGTGACCCTTTTAGATGCATCCAAGTTGTGCATGTATCAATGGCTCATTCCTTTTTTATTGCCGAGTAGGATTCCATTCCATGGCTATCACAATTTGCTTAGCTGCTCACTGGTTGAGGAGCATTGGGATCGTTTCCAGTTCTGGGAGATTATAAATACAGTAAACGTGCGGTAAATATGCATGGAGAGGTCTCTGTGAGGGCTATGTTTTCATTTCTCCTGGATAAATTCCTAAAAGGAACAACAAGACTTATACATGATTCATATTATAAGACATTGTCAAATTGTCTTTCCATGGTGGGATCTTAGCTCATCAGCGCTTGCTGTGGTCAGTTTCTAAAACTATTCTAATAATGATATGGTAGTGTTTCATCATTTTAATTTTATTTCTGTAATGACCAGTGGTGTTGTGCTTGGGTGTTCTTAGCTGCCATCTGTATATCTTCTGACACGATGCTTCCTCAAATATTTTGTTCATATTTTTTCTGGCCCGTATTTTTATTGTTTGTTTTCTTATTACTTAGTTGTGATAAGTTTTGTAAGTATTATGGATCCAGGTCTTTTATCAGATTTGTGTTTTAAAAATAATATTTTGAAAACAAAAATACATTGTTTTAAGTGTTTTCTTAATAGAATCTTCCAAAGAGCAAATGTTTTACATTTTGATCTTCAATTTATCATTTTTTCTTTTATACTTTGTACTTCGTATGAAAATCACAAAGATTTTTCTATCTTTTCTTCCAGAAGTTTTATATTTATGTCTATGATCCAGTTAATTTTATTTCCTCCTCCTCTTTCTTTTTTTCTTTTGGTGCTAGAGATTGACCCAGGACCTTATGCATGGTAGACCCGTGCTATACCACTACAATACATCTCCAGCTCTGTGATCCAGTTCAAATAAATATCTGTATATACCACAGTAGAAGGTATGGGCGTTATTCTTTTACAAGTTGTTTTAACCGTTCTAGGCCCTTTACATTTATGCAAAACTTAGAGTCAGTTTTTCAGTTTCTACATATAAAAAGAAGCCTGAAGCATTTCCCGTGCAGTTTGGTTTTTGTTCATGAACTCTCTGCCTACTCCTATGTCTTCAAGATTTCTACCTGCTTTCTCTCTCCTTTTTTTTTTTTTTTTTTCTGGTATCAGGAATTGAACTCACGACTTTGTGCTTCCCAGGCAGGCACTGTGCCACTGAGCTAAATCCCCAGCCCTTCTACCTGCTTTCTCTTCCAGTAGATTTAGTGTTTCTGTTTTAATATTTAGGTCTTTGATTCATTTTGACTTGAGTTTAGTGCATGGTGATAGACATGGGTCTAGTTTTAGTCTTTGGCATCTGGAAAGCCAGTCTTTCCAGCACCATTTATTGAAGAGGCTATCTTTGTTTGGCCCCTTTGTCAAAGATAATGTGGCTGAGTGTGTTTGTAGTTGTGTTTGAGAAATGTGAATTGAAACAACACTGAGATTCCATTTCACCCCAGGAAGAATGGCTATCATCAAGAAATCAATCAATAATGAATGCTGAAGGGGCTGTGGGGAAAAAGGAACACTTCTCCACTGCTGGTGGGAGTGTAGACTGATGAAACCACTGTGGAAACCAGAGTGGAGTGTCCTCACAAAATGAAGATTAGAGGTCTCAGTTAACCCTGCTATTCCCCTTCTGGGTATTTTCCCAGAAGAATTAAAAACATCATACCACAGCGATATATGTGCACCCATGTTTTTAGCAACACAATTTGTCATAGCTAAATCTTGGAAACAACCCAAATGCCCATCAACTGAGGAATGGATAAAAAAGATGTGGTATTTTAATGCAATGGAGTATTACTCAGCTTTAAGAAAGATAAACTCGAGGCTTTTATAGGTAAATGAATGCAACTACAGACCATACTCCTAAGTGAAATAAATCGTACCCACATGTGTGGGCATTGTATTGTCTCCCTAGTGTAAGAACCTGAAAGAGTAAATAAAACCCAAAAGGTACAATAGATATTGTGAAAGGGAAAGAAATTGCTCAAAGGGAAGGAACAACTGGGATGAGGGAAAGGAGAAAAGAAAGAAAGAAGGAAGGGAATATATATATGTAGATATATAGCTGGGATAATTGTACTGCTGATGTCTAGTGGCTTATTGAAAGGAAGAGTTAATGCTTAAAATTTTTTTTGACTAATTTTGCGTGCTTATATTTGGTAATCTGAACAACTAATTTGAAGACAACAATATGCAATACAATAACCATTGGTGAATTCCTACCATCTTGTTTAATGAAGCTCTGTATTGTTTCCAATGTTTTTTATTCTCTTTAATGGTTTCATCAATCTTGCATTCTTACATCTGGTAATCTGAGCAACTTCATTGAGGTTAACAATACATAATATAACAACCACTGTTAATTCTTATAGTTTTGTTTTGAAACTCTATCATTATTATTGTTTTTGTTTTGTTTTGTTTTTGTCTATGTTGCTGTTATTTTTTTTTTATTCTCTTTAAAATAAAATCAAAAGCTAAAGGGTAGATTCAGAAAAAAACAGAAGCCTGTTGTAATTTTGATTTGGATTGCATGAGAGGTATAGAGCCAATACCTTGACACTGAATAACTCAATCCATGAACATAGTATATAATTAGGTATTTTAAAATTTTTCTCACTAATGTTTTATAATTTTAAGCATGTAAATATTACATATTTTTGTGAGGTTTATCTCTAAGTATTTTACATTTTTTGATGCTAATGGCAATGATTCTTTTAATTTCAACTTCTAATTATTCATTGTTATACAGAAATACAATGGAGTTGATATATTGCCGTTGTATTTTACAGCCTCAAATACTCATTTCATTAGTTATAGCAACTTTTTGTAGGTCCTTTGATGTTTCTATATAGAAATCATATTATCTGTAAATAGTTTTACTACTTCCTTTCCAATTGTTTATGTTTTATTTATTTTTTCCCCATAATACACTGACTAGATCTTTCAGTATGATGTTGAATTTAAGTAGTAGGAAAAGACATCCATTTTGTTTCAATTTTAGGGAGAATAATGCTTTCCTTTACTATTAAGAGTTGCAATTTTAGTAGAATGACTATGAAAGAATTAGCAGATGAAGGAATTTTTATTTGCTTTTGTTTGTTTGGGGTGTTGGGTTTTTGAGGGGAGTTGTTTGTTTGGTTAGTTGATTAGTTTTGGTCAGGGCTCACTATGTAGTTCTGGCTGGCCTTAAGTTCACTGTATAGGCCAGGCTAGCCTTGAACTCATGACAATCCTCTTGCCTCAGCCTCCCAGATGCTGGAATTATAAGCACGTACCACCACACTTTCACCAAATAGTGGGAGCTTCCTTCTATTCCTATTTTGCTAAGAATTTTGTCCATGAATGGATGTGAAATTTTATCAAATGCTTTGTCTGCATCCCTGAAGTGATCACATTTTTCTTTCATTTGTTGATATGATGAATTATACTGACTGATTTTTGAATGTTAAGCCAGTCTTACATTCCCGGGATAATCTCTACTTGGTCAGGATTTATGACCTTTTTTTATATTCTGTTGTACTTGATTTGGATTTTGTTAAAGATTTATGTTGGTTTGTAGCTTTTTTGTAATTTATTTCTTTGCTTTTGATATAAAGGAAGTACAGCCTCATAAAATGTATTGGGAATAATTTCCTCTATTTTCTACAACAGATTACATAGAACTGGTGTTATTTCTTCGTAGATGTTTGGCTGAATTTGCTGTGATGCCCCTGCCTGTAGTTTTTTAGGCTGGAAGGTCTTTACCATGAATTTAGCTTCTGATATTTCTGTATACCAGTATTCAGGCACTCTATTTCTCTGCAGTAAACCTTGGTAAACTGTGTCATTTAGGAATCTGTCAATTTTATCTAAGTTAGTAAATATATTCTCATAAGCTATTCATAACACCCTTGTTAAGCTTTTAATGTCCTGTTTTTCTACACTGCTTACTATTACTACTTTAAGTCACAAAGACGTGGCGTAACCCCCATTGTTAAATATCTAATGAGTGGAATATTTAAAATAAAAAGACATGAGGAAAGGGAATAGGTGTGGCTAAATAAAAAGAGAAATTCAGTTGGTGATGCCCTAGAGGAAGTCTGTATGTAGGAAAATATTATCCTGAGGATACTGATTGTAACTGACTTCAAACAGATCATAGCCTTTCCAGGCTGACCCTTGGCCTTGACCTCAGTATTGTATCAGCTCAATACTGACCACTCCAAAGCTTAAATCTTCAATTTCAACCCTTTCTCTAAAGTTCCTGAATCCAGGAAGTGGGGTGTGCTTATACATGCTTGTAATTCCAGCACCTAGGAGGCTGAGGCAGGATGATTGTCGTGAGTTCAAGGCTAGCCTGGCCTACACAGTGAATTTAAGGCCAGCCAGAACTACATAGTGCGCCCCGACCAAAACTAACCAACTAACCAAACAAACAACTTGCCCCAGAAACCCAGCACCCCAAGCAAACAGAAACAAAACAAATTCCTTCATCTGCTAGTTCTTTCATAGTCATTCTACTAAAATTGCAACTCTTAATTTTTTTCTTTGCATTTTCCGCTATCTGAAATGCTCTCTACTTTAGTTATATGTCTTATGTACTGTCTTTATATCCACAAGAATGTAAGCCTCATGAAGGCAAGGAGTTTATTTTCTGTACTCCCACATTTCCTGGCCTAGAACAGTGCCTGGCGCAGAGAACGAGCTCGGAAAACATTTATTGAACATCTGACCTGCAATACTCTTGGACCAAGATGAATTAGCTAGTCACATAGCTCCTCAGCATGTGGTATTCATGACCCATCACGAACTCACCACTTACCCGTGCAACTCTATTCCTCAACGCCTTGATGCGAACCTCAGGCTCCCGCCAGGCCAGTTTTAATGCAGATCCTCATTAGCCAGGGCTTGGAATACCAAGCACTCGCCTCTGGTCTCCTGCTGGTCTCCCGACCCTGCACCCCTCCTGCACCTTCATTCCCTCCACAGCCTTTGTTAGAGCTCTGCCTCTGCCTCGGGGCTCATCCAGCTAGCTCCAAGGCTGATGCCTGCTCTGACTCCCCCCCATTTCTTGAATTCCTGCATAATGGATTAAGCCATATATAATGAATTGATATTAAATTTAAAAACATGGACATCATAGCTATCTCTAGCACAGATGCTGCAGTGTGTAGCTCAGTTTTCTCACTTGCTATGTAATGAAGCTTAAGTCTACAGAGTTATAAAAAAAACTAAAATGGGTAGAATTTAAACTAGAATTAAATTTTTATAATTCAGTGTTCATTTATGCTTTCCACTAATATAATGCCTGTTTTGTTCCATATATACAAGTATGTATATTGTTTGTGTGTGTATATATTGTGTGTATCTGTGTAAGATTCCCTCAATAAAACTGTAATTCCTTCACATTCCTTTTTGTAACTTTATACTCTTCGACTCCTAAAAACATGTATTAAAGTGATTAACGTCTAATAGGTACTCAAGAAATTTAGGATGAGAGATTAACAGATATGCATAGCTTTCTTTTTTCCCATTAGAAAAAAGACCCAGATGTTTGGCTCTATCAGAACACTTTGGGTGAACGTGAGTCCATAAAATCCAATTCAATTCCATCTGAGAAGTAAAATATTGTGATACAGAAAATATTCCACACAGATTTGGGCCAGGATATAATGCTTCCCTCTTAGCCGAAGAGTTACAGGCTTATTATTTTACCAGAAGAACAAAGCTGTATGTGTGTAGAGAGTCAATCACAATCAAACCTTCACCCAAGAAGTTGTGTATAAACATTAACTTGGCTGTACAGTTTCATCCAGCTGTCTCTTCTCAAATTTACCCAGCGTGAAATAAAAGTAAACTAAAATATCACAATAACAAGAGGTTGACATCCGAAATCCTCTTCATTAAAGCATCTGAGTCAATGCAACAAATATTTATATTAAGTACAGAAATGTTGGGAAATGGTTCAAAAATTGATAGGGCTGGATATTAACAGACGTGTCAGAATTGCCCTCTGATGTTACACGAACACCAAATCTATTCACCTGCTTCCTACCATCCTTCAAAGAATCCCTGAGAGGAAAGTCCTTCTGCCATGCCAGGCAGCATAAGCCCAGGAGCTACCAGGGCAGATGGGCAGAACTGGGTATTCTTGCCACTCTGCCCCGCTGAGCTGCAGACTTTTCTTCTGCCAACCCTTCTCTCCCCCTCCGCCCTTCCCTCCGAGAGTCTGATGCACTGGGAGGGCTGCTGCTGGTTCCCACTCCTGAGTGAATGTCAGGAGCCTTAAAAGGCAAAGCACACACTAATGGTGTTAAAAAGCAGTGCCATGTTAGGGGCAAGTTTTCATTTATCTTTCTCACTTTAAGAGGATAACAGACCCTTTAACCTGTTAACATTTAGCTTGCACTAGCACTCAATCTAGCTAATTATGGAAAAACGCAACGAGAAGAACAGTATTCAAAAAACAATAAGAACAACATACTGATCTGAGTAATTCACACTGTCAGCGTGAACAACCACCAAATTTACTGCATTGTTGTGAAACCCTATGTCTTGGCAAGGTAGATGTGGTCTGCCACATTTATTCTCCCTAGCTGCTGATCAGAAATCACTAATGAGACACTGTGTTATACGTAGAGCATTACGTCTCTGTGGGGCTGTGCTTTGCATGTGTCTTCCCATAATGCATGTGGATCGCACCATTGTTACTATCATCACCACCAAACTGTGAGCCCCTTGGCAGCAGAATCTAGGTTTTGCTCATCTTTGTGTTCTTTTTAGAAGCTACTGTTGTTTGCAAATGCTGGATGAATAATATATGAGTTAAATGTAAAAAAACTAACGCAAATCTATAGACTTTCTGTTGAACCTGTTCAGATTTATATTTGTATATTTGTTATCTAAAGATCAACATAAATCAATCCAAGACCTAGAAGTCCTTTCAGTATTTCAACTTGTTTCCATAATTGTGTCTTCACTCCGTTCCTCAGTCTCCCATGGACAGAATATTTGCTTGTTATTTTACTAATTTAAACTGAAAAATTCAGTGTAGAATGAATGACAATTAGCAAATGATATAATGTAAATATGCAGTTTAAGTATCATAAATAAGAGATTGTGCATTCTTTCTGTGTCTTATACTTTATTGCATTTTTGTTTTACTGCTAAAGCGCAATCTGTGGTGGTTCTTGGAAAGAGGCCCTAGGGCTGTACCCGTTCTGTCTGAAAGCTTTTATGTCTACAAAATGCCTTTATTTCATCTTCGCAGTTGGATGCTAATTTGGCTAGATTTAGAAAAATACATTTAAAGTGCTTTTGGTTTTGTTTTTTGTTTGTTTTTCATTTGAAATTCTTGTTTCCAGAGCTGCTGAAAAGTCTGATGTAAGTCAGATTCTTAATTTTTGCTAATTTTTTCCTCTTTGGAAACTTTTAAGATTCTTTCCTATAGTTTAAGGTTCTCAATTTTTTCTGCAGTCCAGCTAAGGACCTGATAACTCGCTCATTCTGAAGTTTTATGGCTTTTTTGTGGGTGGTGTTTAGTTCTAAGCAGTTCCTAGATACTATTTCTTCAACTATTGGCTCCTCTATTATCTTTCTTTTCTTCCCTGCAAATTTCCAGTCACTAGAGGTGGTAAATCTGGAGTGACTCTCTGTGAGCCTTTTTATTTTAAACGTCGCTTTATCATTTCCTCTCATCCTCTGGCTGCAATTCCTCAGTCCTGATCTTCCCAACTCCCTCATGTGCAACTTGGTTTTTCTTTCATTCTGCAACCGAGCCATCTAGTAATTTCTCAGTGACAGCAAGTACGTTGCTTTGAATTCCAAGATCTCCTCTTGATTCTGCTTTTGTTTCAGGGATGTAACACATATTTTATTTTTCTAAAGATATTACTCTTTTTCAGAAGGCTTAGCTTTGTGCCGCTGCAAGTTGTAAATTCCTTTTGCTTTTGTCTCTCTCCGACTTTCGGCATTCCTGGTGTTGCTATCTGCAGTCTTTCCTGATGGTGGGCTCGTCTTCCCAAGATGTCTCGGTGTGGGCAGCTGGCTCAAATGGGGCTTGAGGCGGCTGTGAGTGCTTGTGTTTCTCACTGTTTCCAGTGAGAGCAGCAGCTGGGTAGATGAGGACCCCAGCTGCCGCACAGAGCTTATCTGTGACAGTGACCTGGGCCCTTCCTTATTCTCCATCCTAGACCCTGTGAAGGGGGAGCGCACGGGAGCTTGGAGGAAAATGCCTCACAGAGTAGCCCTGCTGGATATTCATTAGAGGTTTCCAGCCCTCTCCCCGCCAGCATTCCTCTACGTCTAGCCCCGGAGCCTTTAAGGTGTGACACCGTGTCTTCATTTGTCCCTTTGCCCACCTCAACCCCCACCTTGCGCGGTCTGAGGAGTTCCTCGGAGCCTCTAGCTCCTTGACAAGTCTACTTCTGGATGATGGGTGTGGCTAGCGATTCATGTGTTTCTTTACATCAGTTCTAGAATTCTCTGGATTTCGTGCAGGGCAAACTAGTCTGATATATCAAAATCACCTTCCTAAAAATTCTACCCTTAAACTGAGTCTCCTGAGCAACATACAGGTTATAGAAATTAGAGAAGACACTGATTCTTATTTGATATGTTGCACTAAGCTCTAGTTTGCATCTTTCCTGTTTGACTGTGAATTACAGGAAAACACATTTCCTGACTCCTATAACAACTGGATTCCAACTAAATTTAGCCAATGGGAGGCACTGGTGGATGCCTGGAAGAGGGATGAGAGGGGTCAAGGATGCCCCTTGAACAGCGTCTGAAGTTGCGCCTCAGTCCCATCAGTGGCCACCACTCCTGTTCATCCCCAGCCATCAGGTTGAACTCCTACAGCCAGCTCCAGCTGTTGGCTCTTGGTAACATCACCTTGTCCCACTGTCCCTTCAGTCCTAGGGCTTAGGAGTTCCTGTGTTACCCATGACTGGGGGTCTGTATCACCCTGTTTAGCTGCTCAGCAAAACCATCGCAATTTCCTATATTAAATCCTTTTGTTGAAAGGCCTGGAGTGGTCTTGTTTTCCTGGCTGGATGTAGATAAAAATACAGAAAAGATGTCTTCTTTGAGGGGGAAGGAATGAAAAAATTCTCAGCCTGCTGTTCTCAGTATCAAGGATATCTCAAGTTATTTCAAAGAGCGACACGAAATTCTTAACAAGGTGAGTTTTGGGCAATATACCTCACTTTAATTGCAAATATGCCTTCAGGTAGTTTTGTAAGGAAAGCTTCTGGGGCTTATCATATTACAAACACAGCATCGAAATTAGGAAAGGCCATGGGGGAGTGCTTTGAATATAACAGGAACCTGGCTGAAGGCTTCTCCAGCTTTAGCTGTACTGCATGGGCAATGGTACAGTAGTTTAAAGAAAACTACTTTTACTTCATTTGCCATGCTGGGGATTAAACCCAGGGCCTTGTGCATGCTGGACAAGTATTCTACCTCTAGACTATACCCTCCACCCCAAGAACACCACTTTCACTGTCTCTTTCATTTACCATTTTCTCTGTTGAGGGAGGATGAGGTGAAATGGCATTTATCTTCAGAAAACTTTTGCAGCTCTATTTCTTATTTGGAAATACAATGCCCTGCCTTCTAAGTCTACTCCATTCTCACCACTGCATGAATGCTTAATAAGCAGCATGAAGCAGCAAGACAGCCCACCACCATGCTCACCATCGGAGAGAAAGAAAGCCGCATTGTGTCACTGATAGGCCATCTGGCTGCAAATCCACAGGCTCTGAAAGATGCCGCGCTTCTATGAAGCCCTGAATACCTGCATTCATTCGCAGCGCGAGTGTTTGAACTGTAACATATGGGCCATCGATTTATTAAGGGAGAGAGCTTACTTTGGCATGGGATAAACTGGTGCTTGCAGCAAGATGCAGTTGCGTACAAAGGTTTTGCTTGAATTCCTCTCAGATCTGAGACCCACAGTTGAGTGTGTTTCTCAACTGCATGACTATTGCCCAGCCTCTCCTGTGGCTGGCATGAGAAGGCTTTTCCCATCCTTGCCACGCTCCGTTCTTCGCCTCCTCAGAGCTGAGGCGGCAGAAAGACTGCCAGCCTTCTACAGCTTTTCATGGAAAGCCGCCACTCTTAACCGGCGCCTCCATGCAATTTCAGACTGTCCCAGGGGACCGACGTGCTTTGAGGTGAATTCGTATGGCTGAGGCCAACGGGGAAGTTAACCCAAACTTTCACTGTGAGAGAGAAAGAGACGTGTGTGTGCGTGTGCGTGCGCGTGAGCGTGCACAAGCTTACTGCAGGAGCTCCTCTTCTGTGAGCGCCTCTGTCCTCTGCTCCCCGCTGACAATGGCCAGCTCATCCTTCAGCTCCTGGACTTCCTTCTGCAGGCGAATAATCATCTGCAGGGGGCAAGGTGGGCGTGTGAATGCCAACTTGTAGAGAACATGCAGCCTTTTAAATTGTGAGCTTCTAAGGGTGCGCAAATGGACAGAGAATGATATAGAAGGCATTACTATAGCTACCAGCCAGCTTTATATAAAGATTTAATTTTGTCAAAATAGTTCTGGAACTATTTTTTTTTTTAACCCTTAAAACATTACACTTAACTGGAACCCGCTGTTCCTGTTTCCTTTCCATCCTTCCTGAGGGATCAGACTGAGGCATTTAGGGGGTGTCACGTCCCTGTATGTTTTCACACATTTAATCCATATGTATGGATGTACCTGTACATAATGAATGATATCGTTTTTCATGCCTTCAACTAAAAATGGAAATGTTATATTATTGCATGTAACTGGGGCTTTTTTTTTTTCCTTACGTTTTTGAGTTTATTTACATTGTTTCCTGGGGCTGTAGTTTGTTAATGCTTATGAATATATAGTGTTATCAACATATTGCATTTTGTTTCTCTGCGTGTCTTGTTGATGAGCAATTAGGATTTTACTTTTGCTGAGAATGTGAGAAATCTCCCCGGGCTCCCAGGTGAAAGCTTCTCTATAGAGTACACTAAAATTAGCATTTCTTAGTAGTGGAGCATGGGCATTTTGCCTTTATGGTATGGAGATCACTCTGCAGAGCTGTAAAAATTTACCTTCCTATTAATGATATGTGTATTTCCTGTTTCTCCACATTTTTTGCCACATTATGTAATACTGACAGGTACTCTAATTTTGTCAGTCTGGTAGGCAGGAAATGGTACCTAGTTTGTGTTTTCATAATTACCTGTGAAGTTGACCATCTTTACTCTTATACTTCGGCTGTTTGGGTTTCTTGACAGTTATTTACTCACAGTCTTGTCCATGTGTCATTTTTTTTTTTTTTTTTGCGGCACCAGTGATCGAACTCAGGACTTTGCACTTGCCAGGCAGGCGCTTGTGCCACTGAGCTATATTCCCGGCCCTCCATGTGTCAATTAACTTATTTTTCTTTTCCTTATTAATCTGCAGGTTTCTTTATATATTCCAGATGTGAGTGCTTTGTTGATTTTATGCAATGCACCTATTTTCTCTCAGTCTATGCCATGGTTTTTAATTTGAGGTTTTTGTTTTCTGGTTAAAGGAAAGTTCTGAATTTCAATATAATTTAATTAGAAGCTTCTCCCTTTATGAGTTGAGCTTTTGTATTTTCTTACCATCTTACCCAAACCAGAGCACTATATTCTTATATGGTCTTTTTAAAAAGTGTTAAAATGTTGCTTTTCACACTTCTGTGAATTTTATTGTGTACAAGGTATGACAAGGATCAAATCTCACTTTTATATGGCTACCGTACAAGGGTTGCTATTATAATTATGTTCTGTAACGTGTTTGTGCATAGAAACCTGCCTGTTCCTGGGCTTCTGTCAATTTGTGTATATTTGGCAGTCCTATGCTTTTAGGTACTCTGCCTTAAAAAGCTGCAACTAAATAAGACAATCCCTTTCCATCTTGTTTTTTTTATAAGACCAGAGCTGGCTACTCTTGGCCATTTGCTCTTCCGTACAGACTTTAGGCCCAGAGTGTCAAATTCTGCCAAAGACCCTCTTCTGATTTTTACTGGAATTACATTTATCTAAAAGGTTAACTTGGTAAGACATTGAATTAACAATACTGTATCGAACCACACCATCCATGAATTTAGTAAACATCTTCACTGACTCCTTCCCATAAAAAACTTTAAGCTTTTCTATGTATCTTATGTGTCTTTAGCTAGAATATGGACCAAGAATTTAAAAGTTTTTGATGATACTGTGAATGGAGTTTTGTGAAGTTATGGTTTATAGCTGCTGGCTTCTGGTGTATAGGAATGAAACTCATTTTTAAGTATGGATTATGTATCAAACAATTTTCTGAACATTTTTGGTTCTATTGATCACTAAATATTCTTGGATGTTCTTTATAAGCAATGAAATTGCTGGTCATGATTGATGCTTTTCTTCTTTTCTAGTTGCATGTATCGTATTTCCTTAATTTTTATTTTTTTGTCTTTTTTTCTGGTACCAGGAATCGAACTCACGACCTTGCGCTTGCCAGGCAAGCATGTATTTCCTTTTACTGTTTCATTGTCCTAGCTAGAACGTCTAACTATAATTCTTAAGATGCTTATTTTATTCCTTCTGGCATTTCACCTTTCAAGTGGTGTTTATTATAAATTTTTCATTACTTTGCTTAATCAGTTTAAAGACGTTCACTGATACCATAGTTTGATGAATTTTGTCAACATGTGGATGGATGCTTAATGTTATCAAATACTTTTTATGCAACTAGCGAGGAGATCACACAAGTTTTTTTCTCTTAAGCTGCTCATGTGATGAATCACCTTAATTCATGTGATTATTTTAGTATTAACTATTTCAAATACACAAGAAGGTATAAAAGAATCGTTACTCACTGCTTAGCTTAAGTGAATACCCGTGTACCCATTACTTCAGAAAGAAACACTATGGACCCCTTCGAAGTTCTCATCCTGTACAGCCTTCCTTAAATTAATCCCCCATTATCATTATCCTAAATTTGGCTTTCTTTGTTCCTGTTTTTCTTTTACTATGTACAGTGATATGTTTCCTAGTGTTAGATTATCTTTAAACTCCTGAAATAACCGAACTAGATCATGACAACCATACATAGTACACGATACCATAATAAAACTTCCTAAAACAGAAATTAGCACGCTCAGTCCAGCACTTCCTCCTCTCTCAATATCTGGTATTGCTAAAAACTAAAAGCAAAACACAACAAAAAACAAACAAAAACCAAATCAAGACAGATCTCCCTCCTTCCAACCTTCTCTCCTTCTCCACTGAGAAGTTTTGTTCATTTTCTAACCTCTTTGGTTGGTGGTTTCCAGACTGAGGAGGGTGTGTAAAGAGGAATTCAAGTTCATGAGAAGTAGACCCCAGTGTTTCAAATTTCCTACAAAGCACTTTTGTTTTATCTAGAATCCAGGTGAAAGCAGACAAGCTGTCTTAACATCTCCTTATGCTCGTGGATCGATTGTTTTGGTTTCACGTTCACCGGTTTGATGTTAGGGAGGGAGATGTCTTCAGTTTAATGCCTACCTCAAAACTCAGCCACATTTTCATGGTTTGAGATGACCACAGTCACACCTCCTAGCAGATTACTGCAGGAACTCTGGAATTAGAGCCATCCTTAGAGGAGTCTGGCCCCGGCCCAGCTGTCACAGACTCCAGCCTGGCCCACAGTTCTCCTATCACCTTGTCGCTCTGAGGTACCAATACTTAGAGTAAAAGCAAGGCCTGCCAGTAGAACTTAAGAGTGAAACAGGAAATCCCATCCAACTGTGTCTTGGGTGATTTTTAGGACAAATTTTCAGCTGTCACTTGTACTTCAGACAAGCTCTGTACATAGACTAATAAACAGCAATGTCAGGTTTTAGATGCAATTAAGGAAGAGACCAGGAAACAACACTTGTCAGTACCGGATTATTCTTTCTGTACCAGGAAGACCTCAGCAGTTTGTCCAGTTATTGACTACTAGCTTTTCATTCCCGGTCTCTCTTTTCTTCGACTCTCTGACAGCTCTACATCAGACACATGACAGCATTTGCCTTTCTTTGAATTCCTAAATTTCCACTTAGAGAAAAGTTTCTCTGGCCAAAACTCTCCAATGCCTAATGTGTTTATTTTCCTTAAATTATGAACCAATTTCTGTCTTCAGGCTAATAATGCCATTCCTGTCTCTCTCATTCTGCGCAGAAATGCTATGGGACTGCTGGAAGGACAAGGACAGCAGAACCAGCTACCCTAGAAGGGCAACGTTCCTTGGCTTATGCTTTTGCTTTCTGTCCCCTCTCCCTAGCTGTGGCTCTGCACAGTGCTCACCAGGGCCAGCACCGGAAGTAGATTCTATCTTACCTGTTGGTTTCTCCAGTAAAAAAAAAAACAACAAAACTCCGTCAAGGAACTTTGGTGCTACCTGAGGTGACCAGGATAGAACAGATGGAATCACTTCCGGGGAGAAAAGGGAAATAACCAAGAGAAAGTAAGTAATACGGGGAATGATGGATCTGAGATTTTTTTTTTAAAGTTGAGAAATTTGTAAATGAAGCACTGTTAGATTTCATGTTTTTAAGTAATGCATACATCAGCTTATTTCTTAGAGAAATGAGAAAAGCTGGGTGATTTGATTTTTTTTTTTTTTTCAGTACTGGGGATCAAATTCATGACCTTGTGCTTGCCAGGCAGGTGCTTATGCCACTGAGCTATATCCCCAGCCCCAAGCTGGGTAATTTGAAAAGTAAGAGACTCTTAATTTTTTTTTTTTTTTTGGTTTTTCTCCGGTACCGGGAACCGAACTCACGACCTTGCACTTGCCAGGCAGGCGCTTTTGCTGAGCTAAATCCCCAGCCCCAGATACTCTTAATTTAATGGAAATGGACAAAACAGGTATTTTCTTTCAACATTTCAATGTTGGAATAAGTTGATTCACTGCTGTACTTCCTTTACAGAAAACTAATAAAATAGACAAAAAAAGAGAATATTGGCATTTAAAATGAATAGCTGAATCTTATACCTCGCAAATGTTTTTACTTATAAAAGTGTTTTGATAAAGCAGGATTTATTGGTATAGAACAAGAAACTTCGTAGTTTTTCCATAAAGTTAACTTTCATTTTAAAAAGATCTCTAAAATAAATAACAGGACAGTTATAAAAATGCTTTTCTTTAATAACCATTAGGAGTCCTCTTTTTTTATCAGCTTTTATAAAAGATGGCCTCGGCTGGGGATTTAGCTCAGCGGCACAGCGCCTGCCTGGCAAGCGCCAGGTTGTGAGTTCAACTCCCGGTATCGGAAAACAAAACAAAATAAAACAAAAAACAAAAGATGGCCTCTTATTTAATGTGTCTGGACAGTCAGACTGAGGGTTGTAGAAGGCTGCGAGCCACACGGACATCTGATGCTGAGATTCTGTTGCGTGGGCCCCAGGGACACCTCACCCAGCTCCACAGGGAAGCCGTGGGGACCGGAGGGCAGGGCACTGACTCCCAGGCACAGCTTTCTGGTTCGGCTCCTGGCTCACCAAGCGTTGGCAAGTTATTTAACATCGCTAGACCTTGACTTTGTTCTTTAGGGACAGAGACGGCTTCTCCTCCTCTGTTTGTTTTGAGAGTTTACTCAGCCAGTGCATTTCCAAGCACTTAGAACACTGCCTCGCAAGGAGTGAGCATAACCCCTCTACGTTTTAGCTGGCCCTTGAAACACCTTGTCCCCTAAGCACAGTTAAAGCAGCATACCAATCTGGGGTCAATCTCTTCGTTAAGGACGGCTTCGTTCTTTATGAGAGCCACTCGCTGTGCGAATCTGCAGGTGGATATAGACTCCTGAAAAAGGCAGAAATCACTTCTTAAAATGCTGTGGCATAGACAGCAATTTCTTTCTAGATAGAACTTAGGTTTTATTCACAGAAAAAAGATGCACACCTAAAGGATGATGTGCATAAAAAACCACAGTGAAGAATGACGCCTCCAAATGAGGGAGCTTTGCCCTAGGACATTATTTTCTACAAAAGTTTGGTTTTGGCTGAATAAAATGACCAATACTGAGAACATGGGAGATCCTGATCTCCTAAATGGCAGCTGGTGTGTGTTTTCCACTATTAATCTGTTAAACCAGAAATACATAGCAGCTGGTATCATAATCCATAAACACGAAAGACAACAAAATAAATATTTGTGAAAGACCCAAAAGAGAGGCTTTTCAAAATGGCTCAGCCTCAAGGGCGAGGCCTGGCTTTGGGAAGCGCCCTGCTGCTTTCTGTTTTGCTCTCTGTAGAGTGCCTGGACCCCAAACATCAAACTGAACTGCGTGAAATGTAAGCTGGCTCCAAAGCAGCCTGGGAAGGCCATTCAGCACCAGCCCCTGCATGCTGAGCAGTGCACCCCGCATGTCTAGGGACAGATTTTAGGGACAGATCTTGGGGACGTCTCTGAGCTATCCAGACCTCACTCGTCAGGAGCAAAACAGCTAGAGGCTGAGAGGTCACCTCTCTCATTTCTGTGGGTGAGAACAGACTCATTGGCGGGCTTTCCAAAATCGCATGAGGTTTCTTCAAAGCATCCCGCGCCATGTGAAGTCAGTTCTCAAGTGGGGTTATTACAAGGCTGCAAATAACCCAGATCTATGAATTCTGTGGTCTTTTAACTCACCCAGAACCTTCAGCTCCAGCTCCCAAACTGGCCAGAGAAACCCAGAGAAGATCTCCAGTGAGAGGAAACAACGTACCTCAATATTCCTTTTCTCCAAGGACAGCGTGGCGATCATGGTCGTCATGCAGTTCCCTCCCAAGCTGTCCCTGAGGACGCTGGTCATCATGGAGTTCCTGTAAGGGATGTGCGAGCGGTTCTTCTCCGAAAGGGCGATGATGACCTGCGGGAAAGAGAAGGCATTACTTTGGCAGAAAACGTGCACCTAACTGCAACGGCCCACACAGAGAAAGAGTAACTAAATGCAGGGTGACACCTGGAACTTGGGCACAGACTAAATCTCTTAAGAATATTCAGCAAAAAATGGTGATGATGGACTCAAGTAAGAGTAGCATCAACACAGCATGGTGAGCTCTGGAATTTGACAGATGACATATCTTTACAGGACTGGACATGCTATTATTCTGTTTTCCACTGCTGGAAAAGCTGTATAAAAACAACAATCATGCCTGATTAATTTAGTCCTGCCAAAATTGAGCTGTATGCGCAAAGGCAGGAGGGGCAGAACGGTAAATAAGAACTACGGGAAGCTGCACAGGGTAGAGGCTGCGATCCCACAATCTCACCCATGACTGTCTAGGTGAAAATCCTGGTCTTCCTCGGGCACGGCACTCAACAGCTCTGCCTCAGTCCCCCTCTTACATAAAACAGAGATAAATTATTGGGATGGCCGAAAGGGTTGCAAAGTGCAGATTACTGTCGGTAAGTAGCTGTAACTGGTGCTGTGTGTGTGTTTGCTGTCATCATGAGCGACATGGTAGGTTAGTTTGGTTCAACTTGCGCTTGTTCACCTCACTCCTCATGAGTTTCTTAATGGGAAGGTACGAGGTGGATGGCTGTTAGTGGGGCAGAGATGGCCAGGGCTGTCCCCAGAGGGGACACCAGGGGCTCAGGGCTGCCCTGGGGACATTCCCATGCTCGGAGGTCCATGGCAGAGCAGCTGAAATTAGATGCCCTTGGAATGTGATCTCAGGGGCACCACACGACCCTGGCTCCCAAAATACGTCTGCCGACACCTGTTGTTCTAGTCCTGCCTCCGCCTGGCTGTGTGATTTCCATGGTCACAACCTTTGGACTCCTTTGAACTGTTTTTTGAAGACTGTTTGGAGCAAGAAGAAGTGAATTGTACTTTAAGTCCAAGATCACAGGTTTCACTACAAGCCAGCAATTGGGTGATCTCTGTCTCACAGTCACTTTTCCACCCTCAGAGAGGAGGCCTCTGCGCCTTCTCCTTTCTCTTCAAATCCCTGTCCCTCCTTTGCTTTTCTCCCCGACTCTACTGACCGCCCTTCTAGCTGATCTAAGCAACCTGGCCAGAGCCCTCTCGTGCCCCTCGTTAAGCCCCGAGTCCCATGCTCTGCTCTCCCTCCTGCCACGGTCCTGCTCCCCGCGAGGTCGGTCCTCCAGCCTCGCACCTGCTCTCCCATCCACGCTGCTTCCACACCCTCCTCCCTCTTCAGCATCAGGTGCTGCTGCTCATCTGGATGCCTCCCGTACCACATGCCGCTGCCGCACGAGGCTAAGGCGACTTTCACCTATGTCACCAGGAGGCCGCCGTGCCCCCAGCATGAACTGCCATCGCGCTAGACTCTGAGGTGAGCAGGCGGGCGGTCAGCACAGGCACTCCCTGCTGCCTTTGGGAAACACCTTATTCACAGGACAATGTGCCTTCTTGGTTTTCATCTTTCCTTAAAACAGTTATTTAATGCGTCCTTTCCTTCCTTCTAAATTGTAACTACTGGAGCATTCCTGAACTCTGTTTATGTTATAAGTGTGTATTACTGTTACAGGATAATGAGACTCGTTATAGCGTCTTGATGTGTGTGTATAAAATGTTTGCATCATTGTCATCCCTACTAACTTTCCTGCTGTCCTCCCTCGCCCTTGGCTTCTTCCCTATCCCTAAACATCTTACCTTCTAGTTTCCTGTCACCTCACCTTTATTTTATTGATTTAGATGACTTATATAAGAGGAAATGTGGTATTTAACTTCCTGAGATTGGCTTATTAAGCTTAACACGATCGTCTCCATCCACTTTCCAGTGAATGACGTGATTTTGTTCTTCTTTGTGGCTGAATAATACTCCATTGTGTATATATACACCACATTAGCTTTCTCCGTCCATCCGTTGGCAGCTGTGTGGGCTGTTTCCACGGCTTAGCTATTGTAACTGTGCTGCTGTAAACATGGGCATGCTTGCACGCATCGCATTACTTTGATGTCGTTAATTATTTTGGGACTATCCCACAGAGCGGTGTAGCTGGATCAAATGGTATGTCCAACTTTACTGTTTTGAGGAATCTCCATGCGGATTGCCACAGTGTTTGTACTGTCTACGTTCTCACCAACCGTGAAGAAAGGCTCATTTTCTCCCACAGCCAGAACTGTTCTCAACCCCCTTTCTTATTTACAGCCTCAATCTCAATTTCTCCCCGCAAGCGCCATCTTCTTGGCAACTCTAACATCTCCCCCGGACTTCTCTTCTGGGTTTCTTCTCCTCTTTTGCCCCAACCCTGATTCTTCTCCAGGCCTCACCCATCATTATTAATGGCACCATATCACCAGTAATGGCCCAAAGCCTCATCATCATCCTGGATTTACCCGATCCCCAGGCCAATAGCAATTTCCATTACTTTTACCTACAAAATGGACCTAGACGTGGACCACATTCCCCACTCCCTCTTGCCACTGCTCCACTTCAAGCTTCACGGTGCTGCAGTTCACAGGGTACAACTCAGTGTCTTCTCATTGTTCTGCTCCTGGCTAGGCAGTAGCCAAGCTCTGTTCTCTGGATTTTCTTGAGACGCTTTATGTTCAGCAAACGCTATGCTCCTTAAAATAACTAGTGTGGATTTTCTGATGAATACAACATGTGCTTAACACATTTTCTTGTTAAATGAAGGAAAGTAGGAAGAGATAGATGAGTCGGTTTCTCCTAGGAAGGCGGCATGAGGGTCTGTAGTAGGGAGTGGGATCTGGGGAAGCTAATTCCAGTGGAACTGGGAAAGAGAGGGGGGACAGGGCAGACGGAAGTCGGAGTGACAAGAGATGTGGAACAGAGCTCCAGACCCGAAGAGCAAAGAAGACAAATTACATATCTGAAACCAGCAAAGTTGGCCAAAACACCAAATGCCAGACCCGACAGGGGTCTGTCTGACTGATGTGCGGACAGAGCCACACTATTGTTTATGAATCATCAAGCAAGCACACAACAGTTCTTGAGTACTTTGAAGTTTCTTCCTAAAGCAAATGCCATGATTGTTTTTCCTGCTCCTGGAAACAACACTGACTCCCCCCCCCCCCTTTTTTTTCTATTCAAAGGATTTATTGACAACTTACATAACAAAGATGAATATGTTTGTCAAACTTCCTGTTGCTATTAAATTGTATTATTGAATTCGCTTTTGGTTGCAGATAACAGAAAATGTAACCCAACCTGGTTCTGATCATGAGAGAAAATTATTGTCTCATTACTGAAATAGGAAAGGCTGTAGGTTAGAAATGACCCAAAAGTCAGCGCTACCACTAAGAGCTTAGTTTTGGCCCACACATCTGTTCCTTCTTCCATGTGGTCAAAGGTAGCCTCTGCCCGTAGCCCCAAGAGCGCTGCCGAATGTCCTGATGTTCTACGCTTTGTTATTCCTAACTTTAGCGAGAAAGGACTTTTCTTCCCTAATCATTAGACAAAAAGTCCTGAGCTTCTCTGGGGACTGGCTTGGGTCCTGGCCTACCCTGAGCCTGTCACTGGAGCCAGGAGAAAGTTGGGTTGCAATTTGTTTAGACCATCAGATTCAACCTTGAGAGCTGGGGTGGGTTCTTGTTCCCCTGGAATGGACGTGGCAGAGTAAATTCCAATGTTCTCTCCAGAAGGCGTTCTAAAATTTGCTAAAGAATACACAAAAATGAACATGGAATTATGAGTTGGCTTACAGGCTTTACAAATGGAGGGAATGAAGCCACAGGTGATGAAAGAACTCAGGACTTGGAGTCAGAATCCAGGTTCCCCACTTGTGTGATCTTAGGCACAACTCTAAAACTTATTATCCCTGGTTTCCTCACCAGTAAAAGGGAGATTAAAAATCAACTGAGGTGATACATGCCTGTCATCCTGGTACTCTAGAAGGCTGAGACAGGAGGATTACAAGTACAAGTGCAGCCTGGGCAACTAAGTGACTTAGCAAGACCTTGCCTCAAAAAAAATTATTATTAATTATTATTATTATTTAAAGGACTGGGATGTAGTGTGAAGACTCTAGATGCAATCCTTTTTTTTTTGGTTTTTCTCCGGAACCGGGAACCGAACTCACGACCTTGCGCTTGCCAGGTAGGCGCTTTTGCCGCTGAGCTAAATCCCCAGCCCCCTAGATGCAATCCTTAATACTACCAGAAGTAGGTAAACGAACAGGGATTCCAGTGCTTACCTGCTGAATAAATGTTTTAAATCAATCAATGTATCTTCAATGTTCTGTATCAATAGATATAATGTCTGGCATAGCCCTTAGAGAACCAAAAAGTACTCAGAGGTGTGCAGAGTCTTTAGGAAAAATTTGCTCTTTGCAATCTCTTTGGAGATTAGTTTTAGCCACGCAAAGGCGGGCCTGGGCCGTTTCTTTAGGAGAGGACCCGGAGCAGCTATCTTAGCTCTCCAGGCGTTTTAGGAATGCCACAGTGAGCCGGGGCCTGCAGGGATGGGTGTGGATCTGCAGTGACCCGGAAATGGCAGGTATTTAGGAGGGAGGCTGCCGTGGGCTCTCTACCTGGCAGGAGCTCAGCTATCTTCTCAAAGCACAGGGGCAGGGCGCGCGCCTACAACCTGGCCGTGCGCGCGCGTGTGCTCATGTGTGAAAGTTTGCTTCCATTTTGGCTTTCTTGTATAAACACAATGACAAATGTTCCTTCAGGCATTCTTTAAGTGACAGAGTGGAACCTCACATTATGCTTGTCTGAGAGGAACGAGAAGCTATGGTTGGCATCAATAATTTGGCTTATTATTTAATGAAATAAAGAGATTTTCATTTAAAGAGCTCAGAAAGGCATGAAAAATTATCCTCAGAAACTGACACCAACTTGGAGCAGTTATGACTGGCATTGCCCCATTAATTTTTTTTTTTTCTGAACACAACACATTCAGCGGGAGCCAAATGGAAACCGGAGCTCTGGAAAAGTCGCGCTTCTGTTTCGTAACTGCTGAAGGAGCTGAGGCTGATTTCCGAAGGGGTGCAGGGCGAACGCTCTTGGTTCCCAGCCGTTGTTCCCTTGGTGTCTGGGCTGACAGTCACCTCGGGTCACTCCAGGGCCACTCAGTGAGGTTAGAGCCAGGAGCACAAGTGTGCCCGGCTCCCTGCCTTTGCCTCGCATGAACTCCATTTCTAGGGCCAAAGTGGACCCTGTTATTGTGGCTGAAAATGTTTTTTGAGGAAACTTGTTGGAAAAAGTACTGCATACACAGAGCCGATTCCAAAACCAATGCTGCTCAGGGAAACACAAAGTTACTCACTTAGGAGCATAATAAGGCACATTCAACGAGACAGGCTGTGGGCTCCTAGCAGGTGTGAGGGCTCCCGGGGATGGCCAAGAGGGTGCTCAGAATTCTGCATGGAATTCCTAAGCCAGTGCAGCCTAAGGAAAGCAAGGCAGGCGAATAGACGCTTTTCCTGTTCTGGCCTCTATCTCTGACAGTGGAACTGAGACAGAAAGGCCGCGATCAATCTGCAAGGTGTCTGTGGATTTCTCCTCCAGCGCTAGCTTGCTGTGATGCAGGCGTTTGTGTGCTTTGCTGTTTCGCTGGCAGCACGACAGCACACCCTTCTTGCAGTCATGAGTTCATCCCTTTGCCTGCTGTAACTCACAGCACCCGGCGGACCACAGTGTACTGACGAGGGGGTGAAAAAACCCAGTTACACGAAGTTGCATCCCATGTCCAGGCCCCTTAGCCGTGTAATGAAGTATTACAGAAAGAGAATTGGATTATAAACATCTTAGAATCATGTTATTTCATTACGCATCTTCCCACTCTTTTATTACTCTTACTAGCACATCCTCCTTGGGTCTCCCCCACTGGCTTTTCTGAATGCCGTTCCAAAATTCCTCTTTATCCATCCGCTCGCTCTAGCAGCTCCTCCTAGACTCAACGCCGTGCGTCTGTGTCTACAGCCTGCAGTTTTCCTACATTATGCACTGCTTTGCCCTTGGGATAATCTATTCTCTTTCCTTGACCTTGTGCCAAGCCGTCCTTGCCCGGAGAGACACTGGGTGTCATGGTAAACAGTTGAAGTGGGAGAAACTAAAACAGATAAGTTAATCACAGAGGGCTGAGGTCAACGGCACGTGAATGACCTTGGGGCCTCCAGTGAACTGGTCCCCTTGGGCGGGAGCAAGCTGCCCTCCAGGCCCCGCCCACTTCTGCTCATTCTTCAAGTCTCTGCTTAGTGTCAGATCGCAGAGAGCTGTCACGGACTCGCCCTCCTCAGCTTAAGTCACATTCCCCATCACGAATACCCCTCACAACCATTCCTGGATGACGACCACAGACTTCATCACGACTTACTCAATATACATCTCCCTGTACTGAACCAGGACTTTTATTTTGGGGGGGAAACTGGGGATTGAACTCAGGGCTTTTGCATTGGGCTACATCCCCAGCCCTTTTTCTCTTGTATTTTTGAGGCAGGGTTTCTCTAAGTTGTCCACACTGGGGTCAAACTTTTAATCCTCCTGTCTCGGCCTCCCAGAGAACTGGGATGATGACCATGCACCACCCCATTTGGCTGGACCATGAGACCTTTGAGGCAAGGACTGTTTCGATTTTGTTCTAGCACAGCGTGTTATAGGTCTGCAAAAATACTTGTTAGATAAATACTTACAGGGAAGGTCAAATGCTATATAGCCACCAAGCCTACTCACACAATAGTGATGTGTCCTAAGAGTTCTGAAGAGAAGAAATGTCAAGAGAGGAGTAGTTTGGTGAAAAGCAGCAGCTTGCAAAGGATGTGCAGAACTTGGGAAGGAAAAGGGCTTAGGGGCAAAACATTTCCCTTGAGTGAATACAATTCATGCAAAGTTGGCTTCAAGCGATGAATGCAATTTTGTACAAACAGATGGACATAATGGGAAATAAAACAGTGCTACTCTCAGAAACAAGAAGATGCATTTCTTTGAAATAAAGCACTTTGAATATAGTTCACTAAGTTTTCATATCATTGTTCTGTAAGAGTTCTATGAAGTAAAAAGCTCTGTGAAGGATAAGTAGTGTGGGATATTCGAGCAAGAACGCACTCAGCACTGCTGACTCTGGTCAAAAGGTGGAGATGACCGGAATGCCATGCAGGCCCTGCTTCCTGGGTGCTGCGTTACTGGGGTTCATTCGGTCAGATCCTAGGCCTGTCCATCTTGTTCACACAGACTCCCATAGGTCGCTCTCTGCCTGCTGTCTCAGCTGATGTGCTCATTGGAAAGCAGTTAGCATCAGACAGCATCGATCTCCAAAGGTTCATTATGCAGTTTTAAAAGTTTTGTTTTTTTTTCTCAAATCCTTCAGCCTCAATGCTCATTAACAAGTCCTTCTGTCTCATCTATAGACTCTGTGCTCACCACCCCAGTTTTGATCAGATTTGTTTCCTTTTTAAAAAGAATTTAGAAACCACTGCCATCTTTAACATTCAACTCACAGCCCTTCCACTCGCAGAGCTGAAAGGAACCTGAGAAATCATCTCATTCAATTCACTCATGTGAGAGGGGAAGATTTTCTTTTTACTGGAAGATTTATTTAGTTAGACTCGGATTTACTTTCTCTGTCCTCAGCGTCAAACTCAAAATTTAGAAACGGAGCACCTGCTGGGACGGACTGGAGTCAGTGTGGAGCAGAGGTGGGGAGTGAGAGCAGAGGCTCGGAGAGAGAAGGGTCGAAATTTTTGATTTGGGGAAGTCACTAGGAGCTGAAAAAGTATCAGTCACCTCTGAAGTCTATTCCCAGACCTGATCTATTACGGTAACCTGGAAAACCAGGCAGCACGAGGCCACTTGCAACATACCTAACAACACTGAGTTGTTTACTTAAAATGATTAAAATTGTAAGTTCTTTGTTGCGTGTATTTTACCAAAATAAAAAGGGAACAGCACAAAACAGAAATGCGAGCCTGCTGTAGAGTACGCAGGACAGAAGTCCTACGGCCACGTCCTGCTCGGCCCAGTCTACCTGTTCTAAGTAATGCAGCGACAAGTTGATGTACTTGGCCTCCGTTAGAAGTTGGCCCCCGACCCCAGTCTTGGCAACTCGTTCGGAGCCAGCCAGGTCCACCAGGTGGAGCTTGGCGTGTCGGATGGTTGCAGACCCGGGCTCCTTGCTTGACAGATGGACAGTGAAGATGCAGTGGGAACGGGTTGAAGCTTGGTTCATAGGCGTCTGTAAGACAGCAATGGCAACACAAAGATCATTAGAAAAAAGATCTTTTTCAAAGACCATTGAAAAGCATCTGAAGATTTAAGTTTATATTCCTAATGGTGCCACATTTCCCATGAGGCCAGTACTGTCAAATGGAGCAAAAATGCTTGGGGCTGAGACCGTTAAAGTGAGTTCTTTTCCATGTGCTCCCTCTTGGATGACTGACAGCAAATGTGGAGGCGGGGGAGGGGGAGTCAGAAAGTGACAAATGAGTGCTAATGAAGTAAAGGTTGAGGGCTTGCATCAAGATAATGACTTTATTTTGCTCTCCAGCTATAATCCACACCTTAACCTTGGTCAGACATACAGACAGTGCATAATGGGAAGGCAGGGCAGTGGGGGTGGGAGTGTGTACAATAGAGATCTCACTGACACCGCTGTGAGCAACACTCATGGAGAAGGGTGCCCATCACTGCTGCCACTGATTGGCACTGAGACGGAGGGGCAAATAAACCAGAAAAAGATTTACAAGGCATAATGATAGGAAGAAATTAAAATGTCATCGTGTACAGAAAATACAGGGTTCTACCTCAAAAATGCAAGAGCTTCCATAAAACAAAGTGATACAAGCTAAAAAGTTTACCAGGGTTACGAGATGTGAGACCTTTATGTGAAATGGATTAAGTTCTAATAATAACAATAATTAATCAGAAAAAATAATATTATTCAGAATGGCAACAGAGAATGAGCTAACAAAGGGTTATGTACATCAAAGACACGCAATCGATAGAGAAGTGATAAGATAACATTAAAGTACACAGAAAGAAAACTTGAATAAGTGATGTGCTGTTCCATTTAGGTGGGAAATGGATGGGAAAACTAAAATTTTATTTTTAAATGTCTCTATATAGCTATATATTCAAAGCGACTGAAATAAAAATGCTGTAGGTTTCATTTACAGAACAAGACAAATTGATTCTAAAAATCATGGAAGAGAAAATCTTCACATAAGAAGAAACTTAATTTTATGAAAGAAGGAAGAAGTGAGACTTGTTCTTCCATACATTCAGCTATATCATAAAGCTGTGATTATTAAAACAGTGTGGCACTGGTGCAGGGGGTGAGGGCCAGGCCTGTGAAACACACTGGGCTCACTGAGGAAGTCTATAGAGCACAGGGAGGATATCACACCACAGTGCAGAAAGGACAGACTGATTAACAAAAGGTGCTGGTACAACTAGCTCCTTCTCTTGAAAAAAATGAATGTACACATAAATAAATTCAAAAATGAATTAAAAGCTCATGTGAAAAATAACACAACACTAACACTAATACAAGAAAATACGGAAGCATATTAATCACCCCAACGCAATACTGGGCACTACAAGATAACACACAAAACAGAAAAATGAATAGATTGTGACCAGATAACCCCAAATGTCAAGACTTGTATGTGATAAGACATGCCATAAAGTTAAAGAACTGGGAGAAGGTATTTATAATACATAGAGCTGACAAAAAAAAAAAAAAAAAAAAATTTGAAGGATATCATCTCTCCCTGTTTCTATGCAGTATTATTTTGGAGGTCCTAGGTAGTACACCAAATAAAAAAAAAAAAAAAAGAATATTTGAAGTAAAGAATGCCTATGAAAAGAAAACTCAGAAAAAAGTAGGCAGAGAGTAAGACTCAGGAGCCCATAAAGAAGAAATCTGGAAACAGTTAATGAAGAAGAAAA
This sequence comes from Chinchilla lanigera, assembly GCF_000276665.1. NCBI lineage: Eukaryota > Metazoa > Chordata > Mammalia > Rodentia > Chinchillidae > Chinchilla > Chinchilla lanigera. The sequence continues at coordinate 6,550,252 of NW_004955437.1, forward strand.
GTGCTCGAAATTATACGTAATAACTGTGAAACTTAGAGCCATAAGGAAAAACTATTTCACACCCGTCAGATAGCAAGCATTAAAAAAATAAAGTCTAGTAAAGCAAGTGTGGGGAGGAAGTAAGGAGATGGGATTTGTGTATACTGCTAATGGGAATATCAATAAAGAACGCTCTTTTGAGAGGAACTGCATTTTCCCCAAAATAAGACCTAGCTGGAAAACAATCAGCCCTGACAACTAGAGATCAAAAATGCCATCCCCAATCAGCCTGCTCTCGTCTTACCTCCCTTACGCAGTGGACACCAAGCAAGACGATAGTGACGGCAGGTGAGGCAAGGACAGGCTGACTGAGGCAGTTTTGAGCTCTAGTTTTCAAGGCTGATTGTTTTCCAGCTAGGTCTTATTTTTGGGGAAAGAGAGAATTTGGCAATAATATATGGGAATGAAGCCACTGCCTGTAATCCATGACCCAGTATCACACAGTTGGGGCTATTTCCTAGGGAGAAATCTTGGGAAAGTATACCAGAAAACACATGTGTGGGGTCATTCACTGCAGCATAACTTAGGACAGCAAAAATTGGCGTAAAATATACAATGTAAATGGAAATCTATAATAAAAGATTCATAAACTGGGGGGTTACAGGGATGTTAAAATGAAAAACTTTTGGGAAAATGAACATAAATTTTTAGAATAGAATGCTAAAAGAAAGACAGGAAGGTAAAGAATGACATGAATACCATGATAGAGTTTCTGTAATTACACAAGTCATATATCTATTGTTCATGGAACTATAATGAAATGCATTAAAATGTGGAAGAGAAGAATACAGTAGTTAATGGTAAGTGGTTGCTTTCTTATGGATGAAATGAAAGGCCAACACAGGGACTTTACCTGCAACATGCTATTTACTTTGCTTAAAAATTTCTAGAAGGAAATTCTGGGTTGTGAAAATATTAAATGCTGGTCACACATTATTCTCTATACATCTTAGCGTTTTCTATTTTCCACAAGAAAGAGATTAATCTGACTCAATATATGAGTGATGAATTAGCAGGATCACCCTCTCAAACAATAAAAAAAAGAGGACAATTCCAAATGAATGTGTGTGTGAGTGAATATGTTCAGACGTCCATCTTTGCAGAATGGGATTTAACCAAAGCATTTCAGTCTGGGTTACAAAGGTATCAGATGGGGTAGCATTAAACAGATGCTATTTCAACCAGAAATTCTTTGTGTGACTATACATTTCTGATATACACAATGATTGCTTTATACCAACTAGCAAAGCACACGGATGCCAACGTGCTGGCAGAGTTTTTGGTGATGACGATGTAGCCAGCAAGACGAGTATGCTGCCAATTTGAACCACTACTTGTTGCCACAGTAAGCATGCCCAAATCTAGCCAGTGTGTGATTTTGCACACTAAAGTAGATCGGCAAATAACTGCGCATGTAAAACCGCAAACTCAAATTTAGAACCTAAGTTGAGGTGTTTGGGAAGTAACTGTAAGTTATTTGTAGAACTTAAACACGGGTTTCATTTCGCTGTTATATTCACACAACAATAAATCCTACAGGACTGTAACGAAAGTCAAATTAACAATCGATATACATGAACAACACGGAGACGATTCTCAACAGCTGCCTTCGGCTTTGGAACTGATACGCTGAAACCGCAATCAAATGTGGACCATTAACAAATATTGGAAGCGCATACCCATTTCAGAGGAATATGAGATTTACAAAAAATTAAATTGCATTTCTGGAGTCTGTAATTAAAGTGCAGTAATATGGGAGTCTGTGCCTGCAGTTCTGTGATGTCTCATAAATATTTTCGGCATGAAGTAGTGGTTGGTGTCCTCGTAGATAAAAAAATTTTGTAAACCTCAGCAGAGATTCTTTATGGGGAGCTGTTTAAATGTGATTGGATGTGTCGGTGTCTGCTCTGGGTTTAGTTAAGGAAGTCTGCAGGTCTCAGGGCCGTGCCTCATCGCTTGTCCTTTTTAAAGGTAAAATCATGTTAAAACGTTTCTGAAACTGCTTGAGAACAGATGGCACCATTTAGGCAGATTCATTCAAGCACATGTTTTAAACAAATGTGTTTCTGGCATGAGATTGCGCCTTTGGAAGGATTTTAGGGACGATTAATCATCTGCACGCAGACAGCTCTCACACTGCCTATCTGTGTCTGTGGAGGTAGCTGTGTTAGGCAGTGCAGAGGCAGGAAAGGAAAGGAGACACGGACCTCACCTCAAGGAGACTGTAATCTAGTTGGGACCTAGAGCCAAAACATGGCGGTGAGAGGGAACATGCAAAGGGAAAGAAGCAAAATGTTCAGGAGTGTGATCTCAGCATAGATCCTCCTGCTCGTCCAGGTCAGATGTGTTCGATCCATGGCCTGCAGGCCACCTGCCCTCTTTTCTTTGAAAGTTATAATAAAAATATTTTAAAAAGGAAGCTCAAAGTCATACCTGAGGACTTAACCATTTCCACATCCTGGAAGCTCCCTGTGTCTGCTCACCCCCTGGTTTCCAGACTCAAATGATCTCTGGCTACTTCTCGCTCCATAACCGTGCGTTCTCCTTTTCCTTTATTGTACCCTCTTTGGCCCCTAACAATAGGTGTGTCCTGGGCTATGGCCACCATATTTTTTCCCCTTGGGGACTGTTTTGTACAGCTCCAATCCTCAATGGATGGGATCTGTAGTGTAGTAAGAATCTACATTAGCAAGTGTCAGAACCAGGATTTAAAACCATGTCATTAATACCAAGTTCTTGTTCTTGAATTCAGTATTGATGATGTGGTTTCAAGTCCTGGTTCTGACACTTGCTAATGTTGAAAGCATGAGCAAACTTGCATGTACGGTTGATTTCCATGTCTGAAATGCTAAGTAAGATCTGCTTTGCTGCAGAGTTTAGTAAATACTAAACGAGTTATTGGTGTTGAAGGGCTCTATGAACTGTAAAAGGTCATGCTAATATCCAGCACTGTCCATATTTACTCCATTCCAACGCCTTCTGTTTCCTTATTTCGTGACTCTGAACACCAGATTAGAATGTCTGGTAGCTTAATGGATAATTGTCACTGAAATGCCTTGCCACTGTCTTGACATAATATTACCCGAAACAACAACATTGCTTTTCCTTTGTATCCCGTGGTTTGGGGTCTAGGAGCCGGAGGAGGCTGTGATGGCCTTGACATGCTCTGTGAGCCCTGATCAAAGCTAGTAGTTTAACACTTGACCCTGTACACAGTTACCTTGATGTTTGCTGGAGTTGTCTGAGAACCTCCAGGCTAAAATCTTCCCAACTAGATACTCCTTTACTGGAATTACTAATCCTAAACCTCTTATTTTCCTTTCTGACTTTTTTCTATATAAAATGCCTGACATTTCAAAAAAGCAACTGAAATTATTTCCTCTAGTTTCAGGATCATAGGTCTTTTTCTTATCTAGCAGACTGTCAAAGTACAGGTTTTGAAAAAGAGAAAAATAAGACGAGGCACATCAATTTTATTCAAAAGAAAAAAAGGCTTTAGAGCAATCTGGAACATATGTTTTGAGATTATGATTCACCTTTAATGATAAGAATGGCCTAGTATATCCTGCTATATATTCCTTCTAACCAGTCTGGAATCATTTAATTTCCCCCCCCCATATCCTGAAAGATCTATTAGCTGATTTAATAACATTAGGAAAATCAAACGTCAGAATTAGTGATGGCGCTGTTGAAGCTTGCTCTTTGCACATCAGGATTCAGGAGATTGCGTCCCTGTGGCTCAGTTCTCTAAGAGATGGCAAATCAAAGTCAAGTGGATTTATATAAAAATCTAGATCTGCTAAATAGAAGTACCTATGACAAAGTAAGGAATTTTACCTGTAGAGAGTATCTTCAGTGGGAACTAAATTCAACCATCACCCCTCTTTTATTCTGAAAGATCATCATAGCATCTATTAGATAAGTCCTGGACAATGAAAACAGTATAACCCAAACATCTCCCTTGTTTTGGTTTTACCTGATGGCAAGAAGCATCATAGCCAAATTTAAATTTAGCCACCGATGGCAGTAAGTAACATACCACAGTTGTCTTCCAGAGCCATTTTTTCATGTTTCAGATGGAGTTTTTTTTTTTTTTTCTTGTTCTTTTAAAATTCAGTCTGGCTTAAAAATGTCCAAATCTGACCATGCACATAACCAGAGTAATAAGATCAGACTAAGAGGAGTTTGAACTTCTCAAGAATTTGTAGCAGTTCACTCCTACCTTTAGAGTAAACCATTTGTGTATATGTCGGACTCCACACTAAAAATATCTTTACTATTCTGGGTGGATACAGGTGGTGCTAGCACACCACACAGAATTCAGATGTGCTTTTGTATAATTTTGTTCTTCCAAAAGAAATCCTTTCAGGTTTCATTGTGACAGCTTCAGTGCAATCTTTGAGCATGGACATCAATATCAGAGACAGACATAACTGAGGACAGCGTCACTCACAGAAGAGCCCAGAGGTCCAGTGTTAGGAGAATTTCTTCGCTCCATCTTATGAGCCAATAACATGCTCTCCACACCGGGAAGATTATACAGTTCTCTCTGACTATGGTGATCTCTTTCTGTAGAATTGGCAAAACTCTAAATGGCATCCCTAAACACAAAATCGAATGAGTCATGGAAGATTTTTGGTGGTCATAAGACCCCTGTCTTCTCCCTTCTAGTTCAGAACCAGCATGAGGAATAGACATAAGTCAGGTCAGTAAAAATTAAAAATATCTATCAGCCTTCTTGCTAGAAGAATAGCTCCCGTGCTGGCAAGGACAGGCCAAATCGACTTCTTACCTGTATTCCTGTGAATTCTTGTAAGATAAGCCACAAGCAATGTATCTGAATTAGTGTCTCACCTTGCAGAAATAGCTTTAGTGAGGCTAATGACAGGCCTCTTTGTCCTTGATCCACTTCCTTCTTCCCCTGCTCTGCTAGACTTCACAGTGATGTGGAGTTCTCAAGGCAGCATTCCCCAAGACCTGTCGCATAGCATCCCATTATGAAGACAGGGAGGATAGCAGGGATGCCCTGGCTTCTCCCTTGCACGCAGCCTCCAATCTCCTACCAGTGCCTCCGGGGGGCCCTGCCCACCTGCCTGTGGTGGCTCCCCACTCTTCGCCATTTCTGGGTTGCACCCTGTTCCCTGCTTGGCTCCTCAGATTCTCCTAAGCAACAAAATTACCTGTACTGAATTTCCCATTTCAAAAATTGTGCTCCTGGATGGATCCTAACCGGTATACTCGGCTACAATCAGTTCTCTGATGTAAGGGGCTGGTGGAAATAAAAAGGTTTAGGTTATTTTTCAAGGTTACAGGCAAGATGTCACCTATCCTGTCACAGGAGATCCCTTGAACAAGTATACATACCAACATGGTACCTGCTACTCACTGCCTGGAAGCTTGCTCTTGAAACAATGAAAAGTACTTCACTTGAAATGCCGAAACATTTCCCTTCTCTTCACTTGTCTGTTTGGTGAATCAAAGCTACATTTTGTCTTCCATGGCCATTGTTATCTCATTCTAATTCCTATCATATCATCTTTATTCTTTTACTTCATTTTATTTATTTATTTATTTTTTAATTTTAAAGAATAAAAGAAGGATAACATAATAATAGGGGGGACTTAGCAAATTACAGACAAAATGGAAGGAGATTATCAATGGTTATCATTTTACATATTATTATCTACAAAATAGTTTCTCAGGAAAACAAATAGACAAATAATAGTGAGTTAGAGACAAAAGAGGTAGGAGATT
>NW_004955437.1:6557795-6601155 GCF_000276665.1 Chinchilla lanigera
GCTCCATCTTTATTCTTTTAAATTGAGTTGTCCTTTGGAAACTTTTTCTCTTTTATTTTTGTCCAGATTTATATGTTTTAGGCTGGGGATATAGCTCAGCAGCACAAGTGTCTTCCTGGAAAGGGCAAGGTCCTGAGTTCGATTCCCAGTACCAACAGAACAAAACAAAACAGATTTATATGTGTTTTAATACTGTAAATTGCTTTAAATTCTCTTGGAAAATAAATGATATTTATAACACTAATATAAACATTGTTTTCTTGCTTCAAATAGCCATGTAACAGTTGAGTTTATGTTGGGATAAGGAATTATTTCATGAAATGGATATATACTCCTTATATTCACAAAACTAGATCAAGTTGGGTTATAGAAATAAATTAACAAGTAACACTGTAGTCTCAGGTTTGTCCACCATGGTGCCACGGTGGCTGTGCCCATGTACTGGACAGTCAGCTACCAAGGCTGGTGGGGGCAAGGATGTCCTGAGAGGCCACCGTCCACGGAGCTTCATGGGGCGCAGCACCAGGGAAGCTTGCGAGGCAGGGGGACTGCACGTGTGCTCAGGGCTGTCCCCAAAGACAACAGTGCACCTTCTCTCACACTTCACCAGCTGGAGCAACCCTGTGAACACTCTTCTTTCTTCTTCAAGAAAGTGTGTGCCAAGGAAATAAGCTGGAAGTGCAGGTGAGCCTGCACAGTCTCTAGGTGATCTCCCTGGGTCCAAATCCAATCAAGAGAAAAAGGCGCAAAGATGAAAGTGAGACTCTTCCGATCAAAAAATAGCACCACTGATATTTGCTAAATATTGCTCGGATGTTTCTTTACATAGGAGGGGATAGAAGAATGGATCATAGTACTTTCACCAAAACAAAGGATACATATCATTGGTAATTGAAAATTATTATATTTTATTTGAATTTAACAGGAAAAAGAAATGACACTCACTAAAGGAACTCATGAGCTTCAGATATATATCTATCATCATGGTAAGAGATGTGTATTTTTTTCCGTAAAACGATCTCTTTCTTGGTAAGAAAAAAAACAACACATGATAGGACTTGGGTCATTATGTCTTTAAACTATATAGTTTTTTTTTTTTTTTCCGGTACCGGGAACCAAACTCACGACCTTGTGCTTGCCAGGCAGGCACTGTGCCACTGAGCTAAATCCCCAGCCCCCTAAACTATATAGTTTACATTATCTATAGTATATATTATATACATATGTCTGTATACTTATACTGTATTCACTTCTTGCTATGAAACACAAGGAAATCAGCTCAGTTATAATACTTCTTCCACTTCTTCTAACTCCAGATTTTTGTTAGCTCTATAATGTTTTTATGTGCAAATTTATATTATTTACATAGTTGTTGAGTTTTGTGTCTACATTTAAATACATTCAATGTCACCGTAGCCCAAATCTCTAACTCTGAACCTACGTGCCCATCAAAGATGGATGGATAAGGAAATGTGGCATAAACACACAAGGGTATAGTATTCAGCCACGAAGAAGAATGAAATTATGTCATGTGCAGAAAGATAGATGGGACTGGAGATCACCAGGTTAAGTGAAACAAGCAGACTTGGAAAGAAAAGTATCATAGGTTTCCCTAATGTGTGGGATCTAACAGAAAGTACAAAGATAATGTGAAAGTAGAAGGGAGACTACTATTATCATTAGACAAAGGGAAGGGAATAAGGCAGAATGGGGTTTAAGGAGAGGTAACAGGGAGGGTGGGGTTTAAGGAGAGGTAACAGGGTCACACTATGTTAGACGCATGTATGAAAATGCTACAGTGAAACTCAGTATTTTGTAAAATTAACGTGCACTAATAAAATATATAAAATAAAATTTAATAAAAACAGCAAGTGTTATATATATACAGGAGAAGTAGAGGGTACCAGACTACCACGGAGTAGACTGTATCCTTCCTTTTGATATCCAGGTACACATACAGGAACCTGTTATGTGTACAAAGTATTTCTAGCTTTTTTCTAAACTACCAACTTCCCATTTTCTTTGTGTCTCAGGAATCTTCTAAGATGTTATTCATAACCACAGCATAGCATTTCAATAAACAAATATATTACCATTTAATCAATATTAATATTGTGTACATTTCCATTATTTCTATTACTTTGCTGTGCTACTTTAAATACATTGTCCTATGCTGAACACTCTTATCCATCCTTTTGTAAGTGTCTCAGTAGTTTGATGTGATAAATTCCAGAGTGTTCCCTGCATAAAGTGTAAACTTATTTGCAGTCTGTGGGTCACATGCGAGTGCATATTTCCATCTATCCTGGGTAACACTAAGGAATTTTTAACACTGTGATAGGTCAGAGTATTATCTTCTTTGATTTAACCCACCTATACTGAAGATTGCAGTTCTTTGAGTTGCTGCATGAAATTTATATATGCTACCTAGAAGAACTCAAGGAGCAAGAATTTGAAGACAGGTAATTTTATTGTGCTCCACTGTGACAGGTAATTTTATTGTGCTCCAAAACTGGAACACCAGGCATCGCAGGGGTAATTTGTGTATCTTTGATATCTAGTGAATCTGAATATTTTGGCATTTTAAAAATCTTCTTTCAGGAATTATGTCTTCCTCTCAATTTTCTACCAGGAGCTTTTCTTCATGATTTATAAACATGTTATGTGTTAAAGCTGTTAGATATGTGGCTACTAAAAAATAAATTCAGTGCATCCCATAGTCCTTTACTTATTTATTTTTTTCGGCTTTTTGAGACAGGGTCTTGCTATGCAGTTCAGGCTGGCCTTGAGCTCACTTTGTAGCCCAGGCTGGTCTTGAGCTCACAACGATCCTCCTGCCTCAGCCTCTCGAGTGCTGGGATTACAGGGCCCCACAGTCCTTTGGTAATGTTTCTCAGTGCTTGAGTTGTTTCAGTTTAACTCTTAGTTCGTTAGACTTCACTGTCAAGTCGATTTTAAAAAGGAGACTTGGCTGCTTTTTCTTCCTGAATTCACATATGCCTAAAAATATTCGTCTGTTGCTTTTGTTTTATAGGGACAACTTTATGGCTCGGTCGAGTCTGGAAAGACTGGGGCCCTGTCACGTCCGTACTTTGGGACTTGGTCCAGGTCTAGTGGCAGTGAATGCTGCTGTGAACAAGTCTGAAAGCAATCTAGTTTATTGTCACTCAGAGTTGACGGGTATTTTCTGACTGGGTGCCTATGTGTTCTTTCTTTAGCTCTGGAACTGAGTCACTTCAATAGAGGGTGTCTTGGAGTCGAGCCCTTCCAATTTTTCCCTTGACACAGCACGTCCTTTTCATCTTTGGATTCAAGCAATTACAAATTTCAGGAAACCTTTCTCCCTCTCTATCCATATTTTCCTCAGTTACCTTTGTTCTTTGCATGCATAATTGGTTTCTATGCGTAATTGGATTCTCCTTTGTCTAATTATTACCTTCTTTCATTACTTTTAAGTCCCTAGTTATTTTCCAACTCCATTTCTTCTTCCTCCTCCTTCTGTCTCCTCTTCTCCTTCCTCTCCCTCCTCCTCTTTCACGTCTAATGGCACTTTCATCTCTTTTCTTTCATTTTTTCCTGAATTCTTCAAGTTTGCTTTTCTTTGTCTTGTCTTGTAGTGATTTTCTTTGAACTCTTCCATAATTTGGAGATAGTTTTGAAACAAAGATTGTGGTAGTTAGGGGACAGATTTAAGTATGAAGGACGTGTCCTCTGCTCTTGTAATCGGCTGTCAGTGGACATTCCTTAGCCCTCAGCCCCACTGTCTAGAGGGACAGGTCTCAGGCTATTTTCTTTCTGATAATTTTATCTTTGAACAAGATCATCTCTTTTCTAAAGAATAGAATTAGAAGATCAGTGAGGAATATTCAACTTGGGTTTGTGTCCTAAACGCTTTTATATTATGTCTGTTACACCCTTAGCCTTCAGAGCATAAACTTCCCCTAATGGTTTGCAGTAATGTGTCTGGAACAGCTCATAGCAAGGCCCCTTAAATCACAAACTCCCTGAACCCCACCCACCAAAGTCCATCTTTCTTGGCATGGGCCTAGACCACCGGCCATAAAAACGGCCTGTATTTAAGGTTTCTTCTTCGGCTCCTCCTTCTATAATGCAGAATGAGTGTCTATACTGCATTCCCAGACTCTTCTTCCAGACGCGCCTCTGCTCTAGATCTCATCACCCTCACCAAAAGATCATTGGATTTGTGTTTGAGAACTGTGACCCTTTCTTTAGAGGAAACCCTATCCTGCCTGAGGTTGCAGGACACATGTGTTGGCTCTCCGCGCCGTCCCTCACCATCATTCAAATTTCACAGCATTTGGCAGCTTCTCCCACACTTTGAGGTTATGGCTGTTTCCTTATTTCACTGAAAACAGATTTTTTCCCCCATCTATTTTTCATTTTTTTTGGTTGCTGTCTTTGGGGAATTCTGATAACAGGGAGATGACTTTCTTCTGCTATGTTTAATTACAGATGAGAACTTTAAAGATCAGAAGACACTCTTCAAGTAAATTTTTATAGCCCAAAGACTGCGTTCCTCTACCAGTGTGTATGGATGTGTCCACGTGAGCACTCTGACAATGCCTGCTACCATACCACTTCTAACGTTCGAATCAGTGCTTTAAATCTTCAATCTTATGGTCCATGTAATAACACTAAGCCAGGTTAGATGAAGCAGGATACAAAGGATGCTGCAGCACAGAAGCGCTATTCATATTTCTCATATATAAACTAGAGAAAAATGCTTGGCAAAGAGTAAACACTCTCTGCTTCCTTCCTCTAGATCTAGTAGTTATATGCAACCAATTAGAAAAGATGATCGAACTGTCAACATATCTTTGGATGAGGCTTCTAGCTGCCTCTTAGGACCTAATAATAACAGAATGTTTTTCTGATTTATACTAAAATCAGGGCCATAATGTATTTTTCCTGCTGTGTATTTTGCTCACAAATCTTATAATAAGTCTCCTGATTATATACAACAGATATATCTTTCAAATAAAATCTTGTGAGGAGGTGTTACTGTTCCTCTAATGGTGTGGTAGGATATAATTTTAAACACTCATTGCAATCAAATCCTCTTGCTTCCCCCACATACCACACGAGGAGGTGGGGCTTTAATGTGGTGCGAACAAACTTCACCACACAGCAAAGCTGTTCTTTCCTTCCTGCCCTCTCGTATTATGAGACAACAGGTCCTAAAACTCTGGCACAAACCTCCAAGCTCAACTCAAACCCTCTCCCAGCAGCCTGCACTTCCACGAGGTCACACAGCGCAGTCCAAAAGTCTGATAGTACGCAAAGCTGAGATCTCACAAAACACCCAGCACTACTCTGATAAATCTGATCTGCTTCCTTTCAAGCAAAGAATTAGGTATGAAGACCTCTAATGGCTCTTGGGAAATAATTTAGAAATCCCATCGACTCGGTTGATAGGCTAATGATTTGAAGGGTAACCTGTTCCAAAAAGTTTGGAGCTCATAAATTAAAAAAAAAAGTTTAAGTCATCTGTGCTGTTTTTTATTCATCAACAGGCAAGGGTATCAGTGAACCCGGCCCACTTTGCCCACTGCTGGGCAGTATGCCAATCACAGATGTCATGAGCTTTGCAAAAGAGAGAGTTTATTCCTGAGGAGGTGAGTCTCAAATCCGCCTCCCTGGGCACAGGGTACTCATGTGTACCAACTGTACAAGAAGCAGGGTGAGTAGGGCAAGAGGAGAGCTGACTGGAGCGGAAGTGATCAGTGATCTGTACGTGCATAATCAGTCTTGGCCGTGCTCTGCAAGACACATGATTTGAGGATGGAGGTTTCTGTCCCCTGATGTCAAAGAAATCACCTGCCTGTGCAGGCCCGAGTGAAGAGTAGGTGGTTTCAACACAAACAGCCATTAAGTCCCTGAAAACCAACCTAGGTAACCATTATCAGCAAGGTCCACATGTCAGAGGTGTTATCTGTGGCAAAACTAGTGGGGGACTAATAATATACTGCATAGCCACAGGGCCTCTACAGTGGATGATTTTTAAAGGCACCTAAAAAAAAGTGTGGCGTAATATATCCAGAGGGTTTATTCAGATTTTCCCCGGGTTCCACAGTGTTCCGTGAAATCACTTTCAGTTTTGAGCCTGAGACGACAGGTTTTATCACCCTAACTCAGCAGGCCTTTCTTCCCCCTCAACTCAATAATTAATTTGCAATGGATCACTTAGGAGTTGCCAGGTGCTGAGACAATGGAGATGAACGGGAGTCTTGTCTTTAAACAGCTGCCACCTGAGAATTTCAGGGTCTTCCCTAAGTGCCGTTTAGTCAAATTCTTACTCTGGCCCTAGAAGGTGGGTACCATTATTCTGATTTTACTGGCTAGAAAATGTGGTTTGGACCAGTTACATGGCTCGTCTGAGGATTTGCGCTCGGTAAAGGTGGAACCGGGAGGAGGACGGCAGGTGTTCAAAGTCCACCACCTGGCAGGGTTGGGCGGTGGTGTGGTGAAGAAATCACTGATGTGGGGACTCCCTCGATGGCACTCGGGAAGGGTCACATGGGAAGCAAGGAAGCCACCTACCGAGGAGACCGTGGACTCTCCCAGTGTCAGCACAGGGTTCACCACAGTTCCCTTTGGGCAGTTTCCTAGCAAATGTTGTAGGGTGGATACAGCATGTTCCTGCCCCGGAATCCATCATGCTCAAAAGCTACTCCAAGGACCACCTGAACAATCATACATGGCTCATTCGGACCCTGCATTTGTTTGCTGGGAAGGCTGACACACAGTCCCCACAGACCGGCGGCGCCCACAACAGAGATTTATTACCTCGCAGTTCCGAAGGCTGGAAGTCTGAAAGCAAGGGGCTGGCGGGGTTGGCTCCACCTGCCGGCTGTGGGAGAGGATCCGCTCCACGCCGCTCTCCTGGGCTTGCAGGCCACCACCTTCAGGTTCACACGACGTGTCCTGCAGTGTGTGTCTGTCTCCACAGTTGCCCAGGCTTTTGGGTCTACCCTAATGACCTCGTTCTAACTTGGACACCTCCCCGAAGACCACGAGCCAACAAGGCCAGCAACCTGAAGTTCTGGGACTTAGGACTTTAACATGTGGATTTGCTACAGGGGTTGGCACAATTCAGCCATAGCAGACACCACTGTGACGCCTGGGTAGAAAGAAGCCCAGATACCCCTCTGTTTTCCAAAGTGCTGCTTCAGAAAGTCCCACGCCAGTCTAACGATTCCCTTTGACTGGAATTATGACTCCTTAAAAGAAACACTTACATGGCATCTTTTTAATCAATGGCGGCTATTTCTAGAGGGAGGATTCGATAGGAGCCCTGATTACGTTAATTTAGCACGGCTTCCCTTCAAGTTTCAGGTGAAATCCCTGTGCTCCACAACTCTCTGAAATCCACTCCTCACCACAAGACAACACAACACAACACAACACAAAGTTTAGAATCTGAGACGCCAGTGGTTAATTAGCTTAATCAGCTGTCCTCACTGCATTTATGACCCATCACATTATTCCAGACTCTATAAGTACACAGAGCAATAATTTGTTAATTTACAATGAATGCAATAAATAATAACATGAAAGAGCTGTTCCAACGGGATGATGAGAAGCCTTCTCTGTGTCCCAGCCCCAAATGGGAACAATGGGCAGACGGGCAGGCATCAGATTTCAATGCACAGCAGCACACTCTGTAATAGTTAGAATTATTCATCTGTGAAGCTCTTGACTTTCTAAGCGTGATAGCAGAAACAGAAAACAAAACAAAAGGATTGTTTGGCTTTTTTTTTTTTTTTTAAAGAAAATCTATAAAAGGAAAAAGTAAGTGCTAAATATATGACAAGAAGTTGTCTTTGTTGTTGATTCATTCAATAATTACTTATGGAAGAACCGGTCCAGTTGTCTATAGGTGTGGTGGATGTGTGGTGTACAAGACCAAGCTCTAGCCCTCATGGACTCTACGAATCAACGAAACCTATCCCAACACTCCAAGAGAAAAACAGAACACGAACGGAAACAGACACGCAGATGACTGATAAAGATAACCAAGAATTTGGTAATCAAAAATGCAAAATAAAATTGGATTATCTTTGCTCTTTTCCTTTCAAATTTTGTGGTACTGATGAGTGTGGAACATAGGCCTGCTCACGTAATTCTCTGGGACTAGATCTCACCAGCTTTCTTAATGGCAAAGCCCAATCTGCTGTGGTTGATGCACATTTCTAGGCTCCACTGCAGGTTCTGAATCCATCCCAGAAATAGGATCCAAGGACCACCACCCCGGGGTATGTTAATGCGGGTTATCCTGGGACTACACTTGGGCAGAGAGCTATAGATCCCGTGAGGGGCTGAGCCTTCAAGGTAGGGATAAGGCAAATAGTCCTAGCTCAAGGGCTGCCAACCACATGCAGAATATCGCATTTATTATCCAGCACTCTGGGGAGGCTGAGGCAGGAGGATCACAAAGTAGAGCCCAGCCTGGTTAATTTAACAACTTAGTGAGACCCTGTCTCAAACTTGGAAGAAACACTGAAAGGACTGAGGATGTAACTCAGTGTGAAGGCCCTGGCTTCAATCCCATGTACCGCAAGACAAAACATAACAAAACACCAGAATGTCTGCAGTTAGATTTGATTAATTGGTGTAAATATTTCAACTATAAGACACAAAAATATCAAGTCATACTGGCTACTGGTGGGCTACTGGAGGCTGGGTCATACACAGTTCAGCTTTTGTAATATTTATTCGCTTTGGCCTGGCAATTCAGCTCAAAAAAAGTACCCTAAGGACATAGTCAGGTTTTATTCAAAACATTGGTAAAATTGCAGAAATTATTCAAGAGTTCTGAATAAATAAGAAGAGGATGAGGATACTCTTAATAACTTTTCCTTAAAATCCTGGCTAGGAGGAAAGAACAAGAAAGGAAAGGGCCCTCCACTTTGTGTCTGATGGATTGAGACTTTGTTTTGTAAATGTTTTCTGGTTACCGCGGAAACCTCTGGATTTCTCTGTGTAAATGGGAAATTGGGACTTAGTTTTTTTTTTCAAAAAAATGATTAGTGTGTTCTTTTTATCCTGGTAAGCTCGTTCTGTGCTGACAAATTACATTCTGACAGCTAGGCTGTAATCCAAAACATGGTTTTTTTTTTAGAGACTGTGAATAATAAAGAATTTCCAGGGGTTGATGGGTACCCTTCATTTGTATTTTTAGTGTATGTGTATTTTTCTTTCATCGGATTCAAGAGATAAATGAAAGTGCTAAATACTTGGTACATATTTTAAATAACTCAGAAATATATCTTCATTTGAAATATTTGACATATCTCGATTGGATTCCTAAGCGCATAGAATAGGAACATAAACTTCTCACTCAGCTGGGCATGGAGTGGAGCCCTGACCGTGCTGCTTACTACCTGTGTGAGCTTGGGGACGAAGTCTAACTCTTTCAGCCTCCATTTCTGCCTATAAGGTAAGAATCAGGAATAAAATATACGTAAAGCATGTGCAACAATGCTAAGTCTGTTGAACAGGTCCGCAGTATTCCATAGCAGCTCTTATTACCAAAGGAAAAAGTGACAGCAGGCACAGAAGCACAACTATTAGACAGCGTTTCAAAAAATCAGACTCCACACAGGAAAAATGAGTAAATTAAACAAAATTAACATATGGCCAACATGGTTAGGACTGGACTTCCTTAGACTTCTATTTCTAACGATACTATTATTAGACACATTTATCAGTAAGTAAGAGGAAAAGACTTGGGATTTTGGAAGGTGGAAGATATGGCAGGTAAGTTTCACAAAGGAAGTCCCTCCAAACTTCACAAAACAGCCTGGAAATATACTGTATGCAGTCAGCTAAATGTAATGCATCACTCTGAAATACTGAGCGCTACTGGAGGTCATGGTGAAATGGGGTCAGGGGCCTGCCACAGCTGAACAAGGACCAGGCCTCTACTTCCTCTGGAGGGAGGTTAGCACTGAGCAAAGACAGGGTCTTCCCCTTGTTCCCCAGTAGCATTTAGGAAGCCACCTTTTCCTTTTCCATACCCACCTATATTCTGTACCTCTGGGTTTGCCATTTCATAAGCTGTGCATAGAAGAAGAGGTTTTAGAGGGGCGTGCTCAGTCCGTCATCATTGTATGCCCTTGTTCTTGATCTGCTTACTTCTTTTTTTTGGTGCTGGGAATCGAACTCAGAACCTTGCATTTGCTAGGTAGGCACTTGTGCCGCTGAGCTATATCCCCGGCTCTGCTTGCTTCTTTAATCTTCAATTATTTTAACAAATAAGAGCATCACAGACGGTCACGTGGGCAAAACATCAAAGCACTGAGCGGCAACACAAAATGTTATAGAATGAAACAAGGTAATCTGACGTTCAAACTATGTGAACTTTCTTCGAAAGCAAGGATTTGAAGAAATACAGTAAAACACACGATGCCAACGCCATGATTCTACTGCCTGGATCTGGCTGCCATTTATCTTTCTGTGCTTGAGGCTGTGCATTCCAGAGGGCAGGATGGAGCAAAAGGGGGTCACTTGGTGGGCGGAGGCTGTGCTCAGGGTGCCCATCCTCTCTCATCCTCTAGGTCCTCACTTCTACTTGGCATCGGAGAGAAGGTAAAACATGGAACTTGGGGGGCATGGTTTAGAAAGAATGTGTCAGTGAGAACAGCAGGTTGTTTCCTTGGGGAGCTGTTCCCACACCACCACCACCTCCACCTTCTCCTCTTCCTTTCACCCCAGTGTAGCCGGACAAAGGCCTCCATCTCTGATCGGTAACTGCTTAAGGCTCAGGCTCCTGACCCTTCTGGGTTAATCCCCGCTCCTGCCTAAGGTTCCCAGAAGAAATAAATGGACTCAGCTAAACTGAATGTCAAACAGTGAATGCTTTTTGAAATGAATGTGCCCCCAATATTGCATGGAGACATACTTTTACTACACACCACGGTGGTGTCCCAGATGTGGCGATAACAGCTGCCAACCCACAGAGCACTTCCGGTGTTTTTTTTTTTTTTTTTTTTACTTCCTGTGTTTAACGCACTGTTTTGAAATGCTTTACGAATATCAATTCACTAACTAAATGAAACTATATGGATAATACCAGGTTAGGAAGAATAAAACTATATATTTTTAAATTCCACAAAATTCACGAAACTCGCTATAATTAAGATGTTTTATAGGTTGTCACTGGTTAGCTGCAAACCAATTTGCAAAAAAAAAATTTAAAAATATAAAAATTAAACCTGAAAGGCACACAACAGAGTAAAGTGGGAACAGCAGAGGTGAGAATCCAGAAGTCTAGATTCCAGTCCCTGCCCATTAACTAGCGAGGGGACCTGAGGAGAGTCTCCTTACTTCTCTGGATGTTGCCTTCTTTATGTGCAGCATGAGATTCAGATGAGATCCTTTTTAAGGCCGTTCTTGCCTCTACTATTCTATCTGATAATATCAGAAAAGGAGTGTGCAGAGAGTTTTATCACCTCTGCGATCATTCTGTTGGTGTCTCCTAAGAAAAGCAAATTCAGAGCTTCTTCTTCTGTCGTCGCCTGATGAAGAGATAGGTTTTTCAGGTGAATGTTCTGATCAGGGTCCTCCAGAATTGTCACTTTCCTAGGGAAATGGGAAGCAAGAAAACAGGTCCTGTTGAGAAGGGAAAGAATTTGAAGTCTTCCCTACAGGCTTATTTTAAAAAACTGTATAGTAGGATGTCTTGAACTTACAAAACTGAGTAACACACAAGATACTAGACAGCACTGGAGTAGCATCACACACTGACATTCCCTTGACACTATATCAAATAACTTGGGGGCTAAACAATATACTACAAGTTTCTGATTTAAAGCTGCCTGTCATTGTAATCAGGTCACTCAATCATCTTCAGATGCATATTCTTACTGAGTTAAAAATGCAAATGCAAAACTTTCTTCCTAGGTATCAGGAAGCCAGACCAAATCTTTTTTGGGGTCATAATTCAGTTTACTTAGACAGGTAACACTCTAATCCTTTTGTTCGACGTTGTGTCACTTTCAATTCACATGACATTTCAAACTGGTTACCTCATCAACGCAGACATGCTGAAAATCGAGTCATCTGTCATTCCCTACGAGTTATTCTCCTATATTGTTTTCTCATCAAGGTGAATAAAATATTCTCAAGTATTACAATAAAGATTTAGCTTGTCGTTACTTTTATGTCTGTCAAATCTGTTTCTTCATCCTTGTTCCTTTACAACATTTTATTTCCTTCCTTCACATCTTTACAGCCGCAGCCTGGGATCTGGAATCACATTCACCTACTACCCAGAACTTGATGGGCATCCTGGTGCCAGCAGCTTTTCCTCCCAGGTGAATCCTAACCTGATTTCCAGAGTTGGCTGATGGCTGTTATCCTGGTAGGACTTTGAGGACTTTCTGCAACTGAACAAAAGTTTGGCCAACATCCGCAAACTGCCTCAAAGGCCTCCAGATTCAAGCCATGAAGTTTCTTAGAGTTTCCCTTCTGCGTCTGAGATTTCACTTTCTTGATTTTCTTAAGAATTGTTATAGAAAGGAAAGTTAACACTCACAGGTATTGCCAAAGAGTATCTGCCTGTATTTTCACTTGCTTAAAACATTTGGAATTGGAAATAATGCTGGCATAATCTATGTAGCACTACTTTGAAAGAACAGCAAACGGACAGGTGTCACTTTTGCCCCTACTTACAAAAACGTATTTAGAATACCTTCAAAATAAAAGTTTTTCTCCTTCTGTTTCATAAGGAAGTTATCTGGCCTTTCATAGGTAATTTGTGGGCACTTAAAATACTAATTGGAGGGAAAAAAGTGTAGCTCTCCCAGCACATCTGCGACCAATATGTCACTAATAACGTGCTCCTTTGCTAAATTTTGGACTCCTTTTTGTCTCCTTCAACAATATCCGTAGAAATGGAAAAAGATCCCTTCCCTTAATGAAAACAAGTATAATTTATTTATTTTTTAATAAGACTCAGAAGTGAGCTGATTAAAAATGCTTAGGAGTTTGAAAATGCCCGGAAAATATGAAGGGCTTTTTTTAATTGAAATGGATGAGCTGTATTCTATTTTTAGGAAGCTCCTTTATTTCTTAAACTTCATTTCCACCCTGATCCTTCTGAAGTGCTAAAAAAAAAGCTTGGCTAAATTAAACCCCTGAGGACAGAGAAGTCAGAATTCTTTCCAAATCCAGCGATTCTGGGGAGCCGAATCTTCCACCTGCACAGGTGAAAGTCGTTAAGTAGCACTGGAAGACAAAGGCATGAAAGAAACGAGTGAGGAGAGAGGTCTGTCTTTTTCAGCATTAAGTCAACGAATTCTCCAACTCTCAGGCAAAGTCACCATGTGATGACCAAGCTGGACACACAACAGGAACTGTGCGCACATGTTCAGGACAGCGGGAGGGGCAGCAGGAAGCAATTCAAAGAGGACAATGGTCATTTTGCACCAAATGTATGCCAGGCACTTGCATTGTCTCAATTCAATTCTCGGGTTTCCACCTTGAGAACATCTTTCTGACTTTATTGACCTGGGGCACTGTCTGGGTATCAGACTGCATAAATCTCCAGAAAATTCTTTTGTGTGGCCACAGTTGAGAGCCACTGACTTCATCTTTAAAAACCGGTCAAGGCAGATACATAAGGAGGTTTCTGGTCTCTTTGTGTTTACTTTCCACCATTCTCTCTCTCATGCTCAAAAGGGAAAGCTGTGTATCTGATTGGCTGTAACTGAAGAGTGACACTGCCTAACTGACAAGATGATTGGGAGCTGGAATAAGTGCCCTACTCAATAGGTTGCTTCCACCTCTCTGACCGTACAAGCTGTGGGTAAACCAAGCCACCCAACAGTAACCATAACAGTAACTGCCATTCAACTGGGGGATGGGGGATCTAACTAAACATTCAGAGGGCCAATATCATTGCTAAATCAAAAGACATAGGGGCTGGGGATTTAGCTCAGCGGCACAGCGCCTGCCTGGCAAGTGCAAGGTCCTGAGTTCAATTCCCGGTACCAGAAAAAAATTAAAAAAAAAAAAGACGTAGCTCTGGGCATGCTTATATATTAGATATGGACACAGAATAATCACAAGCATAAGGTAGCAAGTGTTGCTTTCTACCATCAGTGGCATTTGGCCAAGCTACTTTCTTCCTCTAAATCATTTAGAGCTTTTGATCTCCATTGTGGCTACTTCATAACTATTGCACTTATATATCTACTTCGGGGTTCTTGTCCAGCATTGTCCCTTGGATCGCAGTACAATTTGCGCATGGCCCTGGTTTTTCTGCACAGAACTTTCGGCTGTCTTTTGTACCCAACTGCATGCTTTTTTCTGAATTTTTTCTTATATCATGTTTCACTCACTATGTTCTGATTTCTTGTCTATGGAGGCTTTGGAGAGTAAATAAAGAGGTGGGTTGATGTCCAAGCTAGTTAGGCTTCTTTCACGGCTCTCCCTGCTACGTGCTCATTTCTCTGTACCCCATAAAAGGCTCCACCTCTGGCATTTTTCTGAGACACAACCTTCTCTCTCCATCAACATCTCTCTTGCCAGCTCTTCACAGAGTCTTTCCTGGTTTCTGCCCAGTTCCCTGGGCACAAGGCTCTGGACTTTCCCTTATTGTTCTGCCGGCCCTCGATGAAAATCTCTTTTGCGCTAAATCCTACTGCCAGTGTGTCAGCCCTACCTATTTGCCATGGCCTGGCTTATACCTCTTGCTTGGAAGAGCCAACTGTGTAGTGAGAATGTTTTAAATTCTACAACCAATGTAGTTGTTTTTCAAAGTTGGAGGAAATAAGAATCATTAGTAAAAGTTTCTCATCAAGTTGCTCCTTCACTGGCCCTTTCTCTCTGTCTCTCTCTCTCTCTGTCTCTCTCTCACACACATCAATAACTATTTCCAGAGTCTTTAGTCCACCACTTGGTTCTGACTATAACTTTTATGGGCTTGAAAGAGGGCTTTATTAGGGTTTCTTAAATAAACATCCTACTTCCAAGATGGAAACTCACCAAACTATTTATTTGATTCTCTTTGAATGAGCCTGTGAATAGTTTTCCCTACAAAATGTTTCTAAAATGTTTAGATTTAAGCAAAAAGCCACCACTGATAGTCTTAACTTGGATACCAAAGTGGAAAAGTTCTGTTAAGCATACGCAGTTTGTTTAACGATGGGGAAGAAACATGCTTTGTATTTTCTCTGTAAACAGAGAATCTTTTCCATTCGGCTGTGCAGTAGTACTGTGGGGTCTTTTGAATGGACTGGGGGATGTACAAAAGCACAACAGCTGAGCTCGCCTTCTCAGTGATGGAAGCCATCAATGAAGGGACCCTCCACATGCAGCGTTGGATCTCCACAGCCTTCCAACCACCAACTTGCTGGACAGGAACTTCCTAGGGGTTACTGCAATGGAGTCCGTTTCTCACTTTCATGTCACAGACAAGCGTTACCATGGTGATTTCTATTTTTTGTTACTTGCAAATGTCCGATACGACTGTGCAGTGCACAGTGGCACCAGGCCCAAGGAGGTGCCATTCACACATGGCTTTATGTGTTTATGATGGTAAGTGACTAGCAGGGAGCAGTACGTGTCTCCTAACAGACCCATCTATCGCAACCATCTTCCCACAGACGGCGGGGCAGCCTTCCAGGGACTCTGTGTGACAAAGATGCCACACAGACCAGCGCTCTCACCATTTAGCTGCCTTGACCTCTTTGCTAAATAGGGAGCAGGCCAACCTCATGAAAATCGGAGGGGAGCCCCGCACTCTCCTAAGTCACTAGACACGTTTCCCAGGAGACAGCGTTCCCTACTTCAGCAGTTCTCAGCCTCCTTCTTATGTTCAGCCCAGCACATATTTTCTCAGAAGCTCTCAACACACGAATGTCTCCCACATCTAATTTACCTCACCACGGCTTATCATCCATTTGCCTGTTGCCTACAGGAGATCACCACTTGCACGGTTTCCACAAAGTGAGAATTTTAGGTGTTAAGCATTATGCTTGTTATCCTCCCTCTTAATTGCTAATTTCTAATCATACTCAGCCGTATCATGTTCCTTCGCATGACCCAGGCCCATGAAAAATCCACCGTTGATGAAATGCCTTGTTTGGCCTAATCCCATGTAGCAATTACAAAACCATACACGAAAAATGATCTTCTTTACAAATACCAACTTTTTTTTCCAAAGAAAATATTTTCCTCATTTTTTACTTGTAGTTGTTTTCTCATTCATAGGTGTTAAATCACAGATTGTGTGCTCAAAATTTCCACACTTGGGAAAATGATAGGAAGAGATAAATCTATGGGCAATGGAGTTCTAATTTTATAAAATCCTAGCATTTCTTCTGTCAGGTAGATAATGTCATGTATTTCTTAGTTTATGCCACTGCATTTTACAAGTTCTTGCTGACTTTGTGTCCCCACTGTAACCCAGTTTATTTTTTCAACTATAAAAGCAATGCCTGCTATCTGTGAAAAGTTACGTTATATAGTAAAAGAGTCTCATCACAAGAACATGGTAATGTGTTAGTATATTGCCACAATTTTCTTTCTTTCTTTATTTTTATTTTAAAGAGACAAAAAAAGAGAGACTAAAAAACCCGAATAATAAAAATGATATAGAATTTCAAAACAAGATGATAGGAAATTAACAATGGTTATTATATTGCCCATTGTTATCTCCAAAGTAGTGGCTCAGATTACCAGATATAAGCATGCAAAATTGATCAAGCAATATAAGCACTAATGGTTCCTTTCAATGAAATAATAGAAATTAGTAGTATAATTATCTTAGCTCTTTTATGTATATTACATATCTTTTTCCCTTTCCTTCTTTTCTCCTTTCCCCCATTCCAATTTCTTTCTTTGTTTTTTTGTCTTATTTAGTTTTTTGAGACAGAGTCTCGCTATGTAGTTCAGACTGGCCTCGAACTCAGCAGTCCTACTGCCTCAGCCTCCCAAGTGCTAGGATTACAGGTGTGTGCCAATACATCCAGCTGCCTTAATTTTCTTTTTTTTTTTATTTTAAAGATAAAAGGAGGGAAACATTAACAGACATACAACATTTTACAACATATCACAAGCACAATACAGACAATACAGAGTTACAAACAAAGTGGTAGGGAATTAACAATGGTGGTTGTATTACATATTGATATCTTCAAAGTGGCTTCTCATGAAAACAGATATAAACATGCAATACTGGTCAACCAAAGACTCATTGACAGTTTCTTTCCAACTGCCTTAATTTTCTTAAGACTATTTTATAGTTTTGTGCTAAAATTCACAAATTATAAAATTATTTATCCTTTAATCTACCCTTAACTTTATAGCATGATCTCATATATTATTTTAAAAAAATTTATTAGCACATGTTTGCAGTACATAATGTTACATCTTCTGTCTGGAATTGGTACACACACATAACACATCTCAATTCCTTTTTCCACCCCCTTCCCCCTTCTTTCTCCCCTCTTCATCCACTTCTTGATCCCCTTCCCATTTGAAAAAGATCTTTCTCTCTACTTCCTGTTATTTATCTTTTATTTTGCTCTTTATTTATACTTTGGGTTTCTCATACAAGAGACACCATGTGATATTTAAACTTGTGTGTCTGATGTATTTCACTTAACGTGATCTCGAGGTACACCTATTTTCCTACACATGACTCAGATGTATCTTTCTTTACGGCACAGTACTACTCCATTGTGTGCAAATATCGCATTTTGTTTATCCATTCATCTGCTGATGGATGTATAGGCTGCTTCCAAGATTAGCTATTATGGGTTGTGCTGCTATAAACACAGCTATGCACGTATCACTGTAATATGTCTTCAACTCTTCTGAGGTATTCAGCTCTTCTGATGTAGACATTATGTACTGCAAACATGTACTAATAAAATTTTTAAAAATAATATAAGCGATCATGCTATAAAGTTAAGGGTAGATTAAAGGATAAATAATTTTATAATTTATAAATTTTACCACAAAACTATAAAATAGGTTTAAGAAAATTAAGGCAGCTGTATGGGAGGAGTCTCCATACTGATGTCCATAGTGGTTGTACTAGTTTACATGCCCATCGATCCAGGGAAGGTTTCCTTTTCCCTGCTGGCTTTTCAGCATTTATTATTCAATTTCTTGATGATGACAGTTCTCTCTGGGGTAACATGGAATTTCAGTGTTGTTTTACTTTGCAGTTACATAATGGCCAGTGATGTTGAGCATTTCTTCCTGTATATATTGGCCATTTGTATTTCTTCTGTGAAGTGTCTGTCCATTTCACTTGCTCATTTTTTCATCAGGTCTTTTTGGGGGGAGGGTCTAATTTTTTTGAGTTCTTTATATATTCTAGATATTAGTCTTTTGCCTGAGGAATTGTTGGCAATTTTTTTCCCCAATCTGTGGGTTGTCTTTTCCTTCTATTGGTTGTTTCTTTTGCTGCACAGAAGGTCTTAAATTTAATATGATCCCATTTGTTGATTCCCAGAACTGTTTGCTGTGCGACAGGGGTTCTGTTCACAAAGTCCCTGCCTATGTCTGCGACTTTAGTTTTTTGACCCATTTTGATTTAGTTTAGTACATGGTGAGAGATAGGCATCTAGATTCAACCTCCTGCATGTGGAGAGCCAGTTTTTTCAACACCATTTATTAAAGAGGCTACCTGTCCTCAAGTGTGTATTTTTGACCCCGTTGTCAAAGATCAAGTAGCTGAATATGGCTAGGGCTGTTTCTGTATCCTCTATTTTCTTACATTGATCCTCATGCGTGTTTGTGTGCCAGTATCATGTTTTTATCACTGTAGGTTTGTACTACAACTTCAAGTCTGGGATTGTGATGCCTCCCACCTTGCTCTTGTTATCCAGGAGTGCTTTTGCTGCCTGGGTCTTTTCTGGTTCTACATGAATTTTAGGATTGCTTTCTCCAGTTCTGTGAAGAATGTGGTTGGAATTTTTATTGGGATTGTGTTAAATCTGTATAACAACTTTGGAAATATGGCCATTCGAAGTATGGTTCTGCCCATCCAGGAACAGGGGATATCCTTCCATTTTTCTGATGTTGTGTTTGGGTTCCTTTTTTCAGAGTACTACAGTTTTGATTATAGAGGTCTTTCACTTCCCTATTTAGGTTAATTCCTAAGTATTTAAATTTTTCTTGGTGTTCTTGTGAATGGTATTTTTTCCTAATTTCTTTCTCAGTGGGTTTATTATTCTTTAGAAATATGTTTATAGCAGTTATACAATATTCCAGGACTGGTATATATTAGTTAGCCATTCTTTCATGACTGGATACTTACATTGCTTCCAATTTGAGGTTATTTTAAGTAATACTGCATTTTCAATAGTTAAGACCTTCTTCTCGGGATTGAGTGCAGGGAGTGATGTTATGATTATATATGAGTTACCTGACGACTTGTGTATTGGGGGCTTGATCCCCACTGCAGAAATGTTCAGAGGTGGGGTCCTGAGACGGGACCGGACCACGTGGGGCACCAAGCTCATCCATGGATTAATCCACTGATGGACGAGCTCACTGCTGAGGAGGCTGTGCAGAGGTGGGGCCCAGCGGGTGGAAGCAAGTCGCTGGGGGCTGTGCTTCTGAACGTATCTGGTCCGCAGCCTGGGCCCCTCTTCTCGGGCTCTTTCCTCCCTCTCTCTCCTTCCTGAATGCCACACGGTGAGCAGCGTTCCTCCACCACGTTCTTCTGCCAGGCTCGTCTGCCTTGCTCCAGGCCTAAAACCACAGAGCCAGCTAGCTCACCTCTCAACGGTGAGCCCAAATCCACCTTCCATCCTCCGCGCTGACTTTCTCAGGTATGGTGGCACTGAGATGAAAGGCTACCCTAAGTGGCCTCCCTGGGTCGGAAGTTCTGAACAGCTTGAAGGCTTTCATCAGCCCTAGGAGGCCCACAGCACAGCGGGTGGAAGCACTCAGTGAGGACTGGCCATGCTTTCGCTGCCTCTCAGGCTCCTGTATTAGCTGAGGACAGTATCACCTTCTGCAGTGGATCGCCGTGCAGAGGCCCCTCTTCATTACCATGACCCGGTCTAGAAAGACGCCTGGTGGGGATCTGTTGGGTAACGATATGCCAGAGGAACGGGATTTGTGGACTATGCAACACATTATAATTCGATGAGTGACAGCTCACTGGGGGCTGGGTAGTAAGGTACTTTCTGAAAATATACCGATTTACATGCCTGTTGTACGAGACTGTTTGTTTCACTGTTACCTTAACGACACTGAACATTGTTAAATCTTTGCTAATTTGTTAGGTTATCATGTTCTGTTTTAATTTGCATCCTTTCAATGGTTAATGAGCTTGAGCCTATTTCTGTGTGTTTGTTAACTTGTATTTTTTTGTCCTTCGTCCACTTTATTTGGTGAACGCACATGTATGAACTCCTCTTCATAAAGTCTTTACTTCTAGTATGTGTTCTGTAAGTTTTATATTTATTTGTTCTTTAAATTTGGTTGTCTTAGAAAGTTTTATTTTGTTTTCACACATAAAAGTTTAAATTGCTACAATCTATCAATCTTTTATGTTTTTCCTATATCTTTTAGAGTCTTTCCCAAACAAGAGATTAGATAACAATTCACTCATTTTTCTCCCGATTTTTAGATAAATGCATGCATGGAATTAAGTGGGGGGCTTAAATGGATTTTCTCACATTGTACGTTGCCTATGTAGGATTTGTTCTCCCATTCTCCCCAACTATCATTAAAATACTAGAATTTTCTAGACTCTCTTGTAACTAGAGCTGGCCATGGTCACATTCCTGGCCAGTGGTAAGTTACTGAAAGTCACTGGATGGAACTTCTGGCAAAGACTATGGGTGGGCAGCCTCAGCCAGCAGGTGACTTATTCCCTGCAGAAGTGTGGCTGTGATACTGGACACGGGGCCACTTCGTGTGAAGGCTAGAGCCACCTGCCAAGAACAGCTGAGTGGACAGAAGGCAGCCCTGCTGGCATCCCACAGGTCCCACAGTCGCCCTGGACATCTGTCTACAGGATCCTTACTGTAGGTGGTGGGGTCATAGTCTACTGGGTTAAGTAAGCCATTCTAAGTTGAGTTGTTGCCACACATAGGTTAATTCACTAACAGTCCCTTCTAATACCATTGGCTGAATAATTTCCTCCCACCTATATTAGTCAGTTACATGTTTTAGGACCTGATTTTGGTTCATCTGTTTTCTTTTCTTCCACTGAATCTTGGAGTGGTCTGACACTGCTACAGTATTATGGTTTTTACCTAATTTGAATACATAATGTCACTATTTTTTTCTCATCTCTCTTACTTGTTCAAACATTTCTTTGCTCTTCTTGGTTGTTTATTCTTTCAGATAAATCCTAAAATCCCATCTGTTTTAAAATATTTTGCTCCAAACCGCATCAAACCTATACTTTTCTATGAGAATGCCTCTTCAAGTGTTTCTGCTGAAAACCAGATTAATAGCTCTTCATTTACTTTAAGCTCTTTTATTTCTCACAGAAAAAAAATGTACTATCATCCTCACAAAATTGTGAACATTTCCTGAGTATGTTGCCTTCTTTTGCTGTTGTAGAAGATGCTTAAGCATTTTTTTTTTTTTTTTTTTAAACAGGGTTATCCCTTGGACTTGCTTTTTGGATTGAGTGAGATAAATACTCAAAGCTCATAGGTGGCCTGCCAGCCTGATTGGCATCCAAATCATCTCTAGTTCAAAATAATTAGTGTGAATTCTGCAAAGTGTCTTCAACCACCCTCCGATTCAATGTGAAAACACAAGGGCCAGTTATAGTGAAGTGCTGAAGCACACACAGGCTACCTGCAATGCAGGTTTCAGAGCAGGAGCTTAATATACCACCATGACCATCACCAGCAAGTCCCAGTGACGCTCTAGCTGTATGATGCAAGCCCTTCACCTGCCTCACCTCAATGCCCTCCTCGAGGCTCCTTCCCACATTCTCATTCAGCACTGCACCTCGGCAGCACCGTCAGCCCCTGCCTCAGTCAGGGGTAATTAGGTTTAGATGAAGTCATGGGGATGGGGGCTTCATGGTAAGGACTGCGATCTTCAACAGAAAGGGAAAAGAAACTAAAGCTCTCCCGTCCCCCATGAGAAGACACAGTGGGGAGGTGGCCATTCGCAAACCAGAAAGAGGCCCTCACCGACACTGTCTGCCAGCATCTTGACTCTGGACTTCCCAACCTCCAGACCTGTGGGAAATGAATGTCTGATTTTGGGTCATCCGGTCTATGGTATTTTGCTCTGGTAGCTGAAGCCGACCAAGACAACTTTTTAAGACATTTCTGATATGGAGAATGACCCAATGCATGGGTATCTTAAGTCTATCCTGTATTCAGTAATTTCAAGTGAAAATAGATCTGTTTATTTTCACAGCAGTGGAAGTCAGCTTTCCCCTTCTTCTTACCCCAGCAGGCCAGGCTGTAGGGGGAACTGAATCATTTTCCAGGCCAGAAGGGCTTTCTATTCCCTCTTCCATGGCTGCTGCAATGTTCCAGTTCTCAAGTAGTATGGTCTCCAAAATCCACGATGGAGAGATACATATGTAGATCCAGACGTAGACATCACTCCATGGTTACACCTTGCCTGGAGAGTTCTTTCATTCCTGCCTTTCTGTCCTTTTTTTTTTTCCCCCAGTATCAGGAATTGAACTCATGACCTCCCACTTGCCAGGCAGGCACTGTGCCACTGAGCTAAATTCCCAGCCCCCTGCCTTTCTGTCTTAAGCTTGCCCAATCCCATATAGGTTGCAATTAGGTCCCAAAACAAGCCTAGAACAAGCTCTATGCTTTTCAACCTTCCCCCTTTTTTCAACAGGAATGGCATCCTCCACTCACACACTGTTTTGTGGCCATCTTCTCTAGGACGTTTCCTCATCCCCTGCACCAACGTGGCTTCACCATAATTTCTTTCTCTTCTGGCTCTTGTCATTCTTTGTGCCTTTTAAACAGTATTTTTCATGCAGCTCTTACCACACACAGTTTTGCTAGGTTCACCCACTCTGCTATGAGTTCCAGAAAAAGCAGACTATTTCAGTAAATCTGGTGTCTAGCACAACATCTAGGACAGAATGGGGCTTTGATAAATATGTACCAAACATACAAATGAATTCCCTTCACCAGACTGTAAGCCGTGAGAGAGAGAGGCTGTGTAAGAATCTTTTTCTGTAACTTCTAGAGTCCCTAGCAGGGCATTCTACCCAGCAGGTATTAGAAATGTAGTGACTTCAACTTAACATCTGGCAACTGTTTCCTTTTTGATGATGAATTATTAAAAAAAAACACAGCCAAGATTTCAATACCGAATGCTAGAGTTTACTGACTTACAGTAATAACCATGACAATTGCTGGAATCTTAAGTGGAATACATTTTCCTACTAGGAATATTAAAATTATGCTAAAGTAAGGTGACTATTTTCCCTACAACTAAGGCCAACAGTTATAATGTTTTACTTCATGAGACAGACTTAGATTCTAACTATATTCCCATTATAGCATGTGAGAAAAGGTGCTTGCAGAAACAGAAGATCTATTTTCATTTGAAATTACTGAATACAGGATAAACTTAAGACACCCATGCATATGCATATGCTGTATATAAATATAGCAGATTGCTTTTTAAAAAATTAAACCTTTTATTTTGAGATAATTATAGATACAGATATATTTATAGGGAGCAATGTAGAGAAATCTCATGTGTCCATTGCCCAGGTTTTTTTCCCAATGAGCATATTCTGGGAAACTCTACTAAAATATCACAAACAGAACACTGACACAGTGATTTCTCCAGTTATGCTTGTACGTGTGTGTGTGTGTGTGTGTGTGTGCATTTAGTTCTATGCAATTTTACCACGAGAGTGGTTTTGTGTATCCACAGCCCCAGTGCAGATGCAGAACAGCCTGTCACTGTGAGGATTCCTCAGGTACCTATTTCCTCTCCTCTCCCTGCTGAGCCCTGTCACTGCATTCACTCTCCATTTCTACCATTATGTTACTTCAAGAATATTATGTATAAGTATGGAGCCATACAGATACAGCCTTTTGCAATATTTTTTTTGGTACTGGGAATCAAACTTAGGACCTTGCACATGCAAGATACAGCCTTTTGGAACTGGCTTTTTTCACCCAGTAAAATTTCCTGGAGATTCACCCAAGTTGTCGATTGTATCAATACTTCACTCCTGTTTGTTGCTGTTTTATTAACTACAGTCTATAGTTTACATTGGGGTCTGTTGTTTATATTGCAAATTCTATAGGTTTTGACAAATGCATGGTGTCATCCTCATGGGTACGCAGTAGGATTTCACTGATACTTTAATTTGCAGTTCTCAGGTGATGTTGAGCTTCATCTCAGACCTTATTTGCCATCTCTGTATTGTCTTTAATGAAGTCTCTGCTTAGAACTTTTGCCCATTTTTAATTTAGTTATTTAGTTATTTGTTTCTAATTGTTGTGTTTTAAGAGTTCACCTAAGTGCTTGGTGATTGTTTTCTCTCAGTCTGTAACTTGCCTTCTTATTCTCTAAACAGTGTCTTACACAGAACAGAAATTTTTAATTTTAATGATTTCAATTTATCAACCCTTTCATGGATCATCCTTCTGGTGTTACAGCTAAGAACTCACACAGATTCTCTTCCATGTTGTCTTCCACAAGACTTATAGCTTTATATTGTACTATATGGATATATAACTATAACTACAGATCTATAACTCCTTTCAAGTTCATTTTGTAGAGGGTATAATGCCAGTATCATAGTTACTTGATTATTATAACTCTATGGCATATCTTGAAGGTGGGTAGCGTTTATCCTCTGACTTTCCCATTTTTTTCCCTGTACTGTGCTGCCTATTCTAAGTCATTTGCTCATGTAAAATTCATATTCAGATGGTTGCTATTAATAAGGAATTTTACTGGGACTGAATTGATCTGTAGTTCATCCGCAAATCAGTGAGGAGGAACTGACATGTTAACTATATCGAGTCCTCCTGTCCGTGAACAAAGAAAGTCCTTTATTGAAATCTGTGTTGATTCATTTCATCAGAGTTTTGTAGTTTTCCTCATACAGGTCTAGGGCATGTTTTGTCAGATTCATACCTGTTTTATTTTTGGTGCTAATGTAAATGGCATTGTGTTTTTCATTTCAAGTTCCAATTGCTTATGGATGGTATGTAGGATGCCCATTTGTTTGTTTATTATTTGTGGTAATGGGGATGGAACCCAGGGCCTCACATGTGCTAGGCAAGTGCTCTATTACTCAGCTATTGCAGCCCTTTCTGTATTTTTATTTTGAGACAGGGTCTCACTACGTTACCCAGCCTGGCCTCAAACATTCAGTCCTCCTGCCTCAGCCTCCTGACTAGCCGAGGTTACAGAGGTATACCTGTGAGCCCAGCAGAAATTTGCTTTTGTACATTAATCTTATATTTTGCAACCTTGCTATAGTCATTTATTTCAGGAATTTGTTGATTCACTGGGATGTTTTACATAGGCAATGATATCATATGAACAAAAACAGCAGTACTTCTTCCATCCCAAAATGCTCTATTTCCTTTTCTTTTTTGTCTTTTTGAGACAAGGTTTCACTATGCAGTTCAGGCTGGCCTCAAACTCACAATGATCCTCCTGTCTCAGCAGCCCGAGTGCTGGGATTACAGGCATGTGCCACTACTTCTGGCTTCTATTTCATTTTCTTGTCTGATTGCATTAGGCATGATTTCCAGTAAAATGCTGAATACCAGTGGTGAGAGGGACATTCTTGCTTTGTACTTGATCGTAGGGGAGAAGCCTTTAGTGTTTTGCAATTAATCAGGATGTTAGATACCCAAAGGTTTTGTAGATATCCTTTATCTAACTGAGAAAATTTCCCTCCATTTCTATTCGCTAGTGGTATTTATCAGAAATGGACATTGGGGGGCCGGGGATATAGCTCAGTGGCATAAGCGCCTGCCTAGAAATGGACATTGGATTTTCTCTAGTGGTTTTTTTTTTTTTTACGTGTATTTAATGATATAAATCCTATGATTTTTTTTCCTCATTAACTTATTGATGCAGTATATCACATTAATTGAATTTTGAATGCTGAACTACTCTGTGCATAGACACAATAAAATCCCATTTGGTTATAGTGTATAATTCTTTTTATACATTGCTGGGTTTGACTTGCTAATATTTTGTTGAGGATTTTTGCATCTATGTACATAAGATATATTGGTGTGTAGTTTTTCTTTCTTTTAATGTACTTACATGTTTATTGGTGTTTGGGTATGTTTGGCCTCTCTGTGTGAATTAGAAATTATTATCTCAGTCTTTTTTTGTTTTTAGAAGAGACTGTATATTCTTTGGAATATTATATGTAGATATTTATATCATTTGAAAATACAAACAATTTCATTTCTTGTTTCTGCTTCATTACAATGGCTAGTATTTCTGGACTCTATTGGATAACAATAGTAAAAATGGACATTGCATTTTTTTTTTTTATCTTAGGGAGACATCATACAGTGTTTCACCATTGCAAATGATGTAAGCTGTAGGATTTTGTAGGTGCCCTTTAACAAGTTGATGGGATATTCCTCTATTGTCAAGTCGTTGGGATTTCTATCATGAACTAGTATCAGATACTTTTTCTGAACTTTGTATAATTTTATCTTTAGCCCATGGATATGGTGGATTACTCCAATTGATTTTTCAAGTGTTGAGCTACTTTTGCAATCTGAACTAAATCCCACTTGGTTGTGATGTATAATTCATTTTATATGTTGTTGAATTCAACTACCAATACTTTGTTGAGAACTTTTGAGCCTATGTTTGTGAGAGATCTTAGTATGTAGTATTCTTGTTACTGTTGTCTTTTAAAATTTTGATAATATCTTTGTCTAGTGTCTTACTTACTTTTTTTGGTTGCTGGGACAAAAGACCCATGAGTTAAAGGAGGAAAGGTTTATTTTAGCTCAACTTTTATTGAGACAAAAAACTTTTGTAATGATAATCCATAGTCAGCTAGTTGTAAGGCAGGGTGGCATGGCAGAGGAGCATTGCAGAGGAGCAACATTTTGTGGCATGGTAGGCAGAAGGCAACAGCAGCAAGTAGCAGCAGCAAGCCTGCCTTTCTGTTTTATCTGATCCAGGCTACAAGCCCAGTGATTGGTGCCACCCACACCCAGGGTGCAGCTTCCATTATCCACACCCTAATCCCAATATCACACCCTTAATACACATTCACATAAGCTAAATCCTACCTCCTACGACTCAAAAAAGCCCCACCTATGACTGCATGAGGCTTTGGGGGAACATTTAGATATAGGCCATAACATCTAGTTTTGGTGTTTGACTGACCATGTCCTCAAATAAGTTGGGGAGTGTTCTCTTTTCTCTCTTGTTTTTTTGAGACAAGGTCTTGCTATGTAGTTCAAGCTGGCCTTGGACTCACTCTGTAACCCAGGCTGGTCTTGAACTTGAAGCAATCCTCCTGCCTCACCCTCCTGAGTGCTGGGATTTAATAGAGGTGTTCCACCACATCCAGCTCCTTTTCCAATTCTTAAAAAAGACCATATAAAATACTTCAGTGTTAGCAGTCTCTTAAACCATTTTGGCCTGGAGATTTCTTTTTGAGAGGATTTTAAATTATGAATTACCTTTCTATTACAGTTACAAGACTCTTCAATTATGTATTTCAATTTTTCTTGAGTTTTGGCTAAACACTTTTAATTGTTAATTTAGATGTCAGTGGGTGTTTCCAATATTTATTCAAATGACTACAGCAAGATTTGCAAAAAAGCAACTGACTTTAATCTGATATGTATATAAGATGCAACTTATATACAAAAACCACAGGCATGTTCATAGCAAACACTTCTGCAATAGCAGAAAGGGAGAATGCATTAGAATGTTAAAAAAAAAAAATTAGAAAAGACAGAGTGCTTTTAAGAAGACGACCAGCAGGTGATACTTGAAGAAGCTATGCTGATCCGTGGGAAAGAAACTGTTACTGGTCGTTTATTGTACAACACTGAAATGAACTTGAGTTTGATTTTACATGGTTAAGCCTAGTATAAGAATACAGCAATTTTTTTCTCAATCGGATTTTATTCGTACATTATATATATATATATAATGATCATATTCATCATAGAAAATGTGTACCTGTACATGATGTAACTTAGTTTTCCCCATTCCTCTCTGCTCCCTTCAGCCCCCTCCCCTCCCCATTTACAAAAGCTGTGTTTCTATGTTTTCTTTCTTTTCTCATTTGTTTTTACTTCCCCTTCTTTCCTTTCCCTCTCCCTTCTTCCTTGTTCCCCTTCCCATTTGATCATTTTCTTCCTATTTCACAATACTTACTGTATATTTTGGTCCTTATTTATACTTTCAGTTTCTCACACCAGAGAAACAATGTAGTATTTACACATGTGTATATGATTTATTTCACTTAAAAGTATGGACTCTAGGTATATTTATTTTTCTAGACATGACTCAAGGTTATTCTTCTTTATGGCAGAGTAGTGCTCTACTGAATAAGAAAACCACACCTTCTTTATGTATTCACCAGTTGATGGGCACTAGCATTGCTTCCAAGATCTGGCTGTTACAAATTGTGTCACTATAAACATAGGTGTAAGAATGCAGACTTTTTTTATGGTTAAGCCTACTATTAAAATGCAGAAGGAATCAATTGTGTTTATTATCATTGTCTCTCAAATAGATGATTATAAGGGGAGGTGGCCAAGACCAAAATACATTTGTCCACTATTTTTGGAAGGCATCAGGATGTTTGGGACACAACAGCTCACAACAGTGAAGCCTGTCAACCAGATGGCTAGGATTTCAGAGTGAGAGCTTGTCCTAGCTCGAGTGTGTGAAGCAGATTAATAATCCATACTCTTCCTCTCACCCAAGCAGCAAAACTCGCACTCCATCATTAAGAATGACTTTATAACTTCAGCGAAAAGAAAAACATTCTAACCACCCCCCAGAAAACTAGCAGAGTAACTACTGGTCAAATCCTCACACTAAAGGACGATATAATTCTTGAGTCATTTTGAAATTGTATAGTATAAAACATATAGGAAGTAAACAGCCTACTGATCTGGACATGGAAATCTTTATTTTTCTAAATTTTTTTAAGTGCAAGTTAATATAAATGTGATGGGATTTGTGCCTTCAACTGACTGAAATACACTTCAAACCCATTATTCTTCTCTGCCTTGTTTCCCCTCTCTCTCTTGTCACCTTCCTGGTTTTGAAAAGTCTACCTCCCAGTTTCCCATTCTTTTTCCTTGATCTTAACTTTTTATTAATTAATGCATTTTTTGGTTTCTCATACAAAAGAAAACATGCAGCATTTAACTTCCTGAGTCTGGCTAATTTCACGTGAAGTGATAGTTTCTAGTTCCATCCATTTTTCCTGCAAATGATAGGATTTTCTTCTTCTATGGCTGAATAATATTCTACTGTGTA
This sequence comes from Chinchilla lanigera, assembly GCF_000276665.1. Taxonomy (NCBI): domain Eukaryota; kingdom Metazoa; phylum Chordata; class Mammalia; order Rodentia; family Chinchillidae; genus Chinchilla; species Chinchilla lanigera. The sequence goes on from NW_004955437.1 coordinate 6,587,262, forward strand.
TATATACCATGTTTTCTTTATCCATTCATCTGTTGAGGAGCATCCAGGATGGTTCCTTATCTTAGCTATTGTGAACTCTGAGGCTATGAACATGGGTATTCATGGATCTCCATAGCGTGCAACCTTTAATTCTTTTGGGAGTACGCCCAAGAATAGCATATCTGGACCAAACAGTATTTCTTCATGTAATCTTTTGAAGAATCTCCGCAGTGATTTCCATACTGGCTGTGTTAGTTTACATTCCCACCAGCAATGCAGAGTGTTCCTGCTTCCTGCATCCTCGCCAGCACTCATTGGTTTTTGTATTCTTGATAATAGCTATTCCAAGTTGGGAGGGAATCTCAATATAATTTTAATTTGCATCTCTCTGGTGATGGATAAGATTTCAGAACAATTTTTTTCACATACATTTTGGCCATTTCAACTTTCTTCATGAAGTATTTATTCAGTTCACTTACCTGCTCTTTATTGCCATTCATTGTTTCATGGGCGTTAATTTTTAAAAGTTCTGCAGACATTCTAGACATTAACTCTCTTTCAGAAGCATAGCCAGCAAAGCTTTGCTCCCATTCAGTGGCTGTCTCTTCACTCAGTCAGTATTTTCTTTGCCATGCGGAGACGTTTTAATTTGATGTGGTCCTATTTGTTGATTCTTGATATTATTTTCCTGTGCTTTTGGAGTTCTGTTCAGGAAGTCTTTGACCGTGCCTAGGGTGTCAAGTGTTTTTTCTATGTTGTTTCAGTATTCTGCTTTTATATTGAAGTCTTTCACTCATTTTGATTTTATTTTAGTACATCATGAAAGATAGGTATCTAGTTCCAATTTTGTGCGGGTTTTCCCCATATCATTTGTTAAAGAGATTGTCTTTTCTCCAGCATGTTTTTGCCCTTTTGTAAAAAATCAGATGGCTGCAGATACTTGGGTTTGTTTCTGTGTCTTTCACTCAATGACACTCGTCTGCATTTCTGTTTTTACGGCTTTGTAGTATAGCTTGAAGTCTAGGGTAGCGATGTCTTTGGCATTGCTCTTTTTGCTCAGGGTTGCTTTGAGTACTCTGGGTTCTTCTTAATTCCAGAAAATTTTAAGAATGATTTTTCCTAGTTTTGCAAAGAATGCTGTTGGTATTTTAATAGGGACTATGTTGAATCTATAAGTTGCTTTTGGTAATATAACTATTTTAACAATGTCAATTCTACCAACCCAAGAAACAGGGATATCTTTCCATTTTCTAATGTCCTCTTCAATTTTTTTCAGAGTTCTGTAATTTTTGTTATAGACAGCTTTCTTTTCTTGGTTAGGTTGACTCCTAGGTATTTAATATTTTTGAAGCTATTATGCATGGAATTATTTTCCTGATTTCTCTCTCAGTGAGTTTACTATTGGTGTAGAGGAATGTGATCGATTTTTGTGTACTGAAATTAAAATTGACAACACAACCCAATGGATCAGTTGGTTTGTTGAAAAAATAAACAAGATTGATAAACAGCCAAACTCACAAAAAGAAAAAGAAGGCCCAAATTAATGAAATTAGAAATGAAAAAGGTGAAATACAACAGACAACACTGAAGTTCAGAGAATCACCAAAGTATTTTTGAAATTTATATTCCAACAAACTGGAGGATCTGGAAGAAATGGATAATTTCCTGGACATATATGATCTACCAAAATTGATCCAAAAAGATAGAAGAAAATCTAAACATATCAATAACATAAACATGTTATTGCTTAGAAATGAAGCAATGACACTGAAGTAGTAATTAAACTACAAACTAGGAAGAGCCTAGGACTAGAAGAGTTTATAGCTGAATTCTACCATAACTTTAGAGAAAAACTAACACCAAGCTTCCCATATAATGGAGAAAGAATCTTTCTTAATGCCATTTTTATTTTAATGGAATTTGTTATCACATAATTATAGTCCAAAATGTCAGAATAAAAAGAACATCTTCCGTACCACGTGTACGTATGTGTAAGTCACTGAAAATATCTGTTTTGTACCTGAGATCACTTTTTTTTTTTTTTTGGTTTTTCTCCAGTACCGGGAACCGAACTCATGACCTTGCGCATGCCAGGCAGGCGCTTTTGCCGCTGAGCTAAATCCCCAGCCCTGAGATCACTTTTAATCCGAGCCAGGCTACTGTCCTACAAAGGGACAGAGCTACCAAAGAAGTATCATAGTTTGAGAAAGAAAGCTACCAACATCTACACAACCAGTCTGACCAACCTTGAGAGTGACTCCTAAATGCCAAACGTGCTGAGAAATGCAGAGGACAGAGTGAATTAAATCACCGTGTTTCTTTTCTAGAAAGACAATATTAGAAAAGATCTCAATCAATTCTTATTCTTTTATGAAATGGTAAAAAAATCACTAAATACATCCTCTCCTATGAAGGTCACCAACTGTTGGACTGCAGACACTGGAGGTCTGAAGGTTGCTTAGTACTATTTAATCCAATGCCCATATTTTACAGACAAAGAGAAACACAGAAAAAATGAAAGAACTTATCTAAAATTGCAGCTGAGGGCCGGGGATATAGCTCAGTGGCACAGCGCCTACCTCGCTAGCGCAAGGTCCTGGGTTTGATTCCTGGTACCAAATAAATAAATAAATAAATAAAATAAATAAATAAAAAAAATTACAGCTGAGACTGGAACCCAAATTTCCTGCCTTCCAATCAAGTGCTCTTCAGAGTACATTGCCTCTCTCGGATTCCAGTGGGTTATTCTTAGCCCTGCTTCTTCCCGTCATTAGGCCGCAGCAAACCATATTAACTGGATTCAGAGGAGTGGAGCTCGTGCCCTGTTCTCCTCTCATCTTCTCCGTTACAGAGTTTCAGTGTAAAAGCTAACTTGATAAATTATTGAAGACCCTCTCTGGCATGGGCAGTAGGGAGCGTCCCAAACCAAGTAAGGAACATTTCTTACCCCAGGGGAATTTGCCGGAAATATCAACATTCAGGACAGTATCCTCAGATGCCAGAGGTAGATGTGCAAAGTTCGTCATCACCCAGTTACATTTTCTGATGGAAATGTCCTTTTTTTAATTGACTTTCAATTTCCACAGCCCCGGAATAAAAATCATGAAGCCGCTTCCTCTCTGGTGTGAGAGTGTGCACAACCAGTGTGCAATCCTTGTTCTACTGTCAGCCAGCTGTTTCTGAAACTTTGTGCAGGACATTCCCTTGTAGCTTTATCTCCTCAGTGAGCAAAAGGAGAACACCAGCCTCCTGTGACTCACCTTCCTTTTCAAATTCAATTAAATCCAAGGCACTGGCTATAATCAAATCCCTCCCCTTCCTCTCCTTTTTCCTTTCCACTTCTCCATTCCTGGATTATTGCTAACAGTCTTCAAGCTGTTAGGTGTAGGTGTGACTTGCTGACAGCAGTTTTAAAGAGAGAGTAGTCTGGAGGTATATGAGTCACGCTAGATGCTAGAAAGCCAATTAAGAGGTCCTTTAGAACAAAAATCAATCACAAACTAAAAGCCTGTCATTCAAAACCTGGCTTCCAGTGGCCTTTCTGATTTATTTCTAATGACACTGTATGTTCCTCTAATTGGGCTGCTACAACAAAATATTATAAACTGGGTACATGAGCAACAGAAATTTCTCTCTCAGAGTCGTAGAGGCTGGAAGTCTGAGATCAGGGTGCTGGCACAGCCAGGTTTGGTGAGCGCACCCTCCTGGACTGCGGAAGGCCAGGTTCTCACTGCGGCCTCCACACGAGGGAAGGCACAAATGGACTCCTGGGGCCTGTTTTATGAGGACCCTATTTTTACTCAGGAGGGCTCCCCTCAGGCCCTAATCACATCTCACGCCCCAAAAGGCCCGCTTCCAGTACCACTGGAAGAGTTTAACACGGGAATAGGTGGGGCGCAAACATGCAGACCCAGCGCTCCTCACGCACAGCCTCCCAGCCGTCTCCACATCTAACGCTACTGTCCACAGCTTCCTGTGTACGAAGTTTAACCTTTTTTGTAAACTTTATTCTAGTAGTTTTTTTTTTAAGGCCATTTTCTTCTATGGAGTCAGTAATCTTTCCTTCCCCTTAAAAAACACTTCAAATACAAATAATAATCCCCTTGCCAGGGGCTGGGAATTTAGCTCAGCGGCAAAGCGCCTGCCTGGCAAGCGCAAGGTCGTGAGTTTGGTTCCCGGTACCGGAGAAAAACCAAAAAAAAAAAATAATCCCCTTGCCTAACTCCTTCTGGTATTAACACTGTAAGCATAAAAGAAATGATATGCAAAAATTTTAAACTGACATCAATGGGAGAATACAGTATATAAAGAATATAAATTATTTCCTTTAGTTTTCTTCCTATTTTGCAAATTAAAATAATCAGTTGTTAATCTCTTTATAGAAAATAATATGTATTTCTAAATTATTTTAGAATATTTAATAAGAAGAATATTAAAATACATTTTCTTGACTATATGCAGTTTCTGATATATGATGTTTGGACAAAAAGATGTAAACTGTTATCAATTAACATGTCTGATTTAGGCAGATTTCAAGCAAGTACTGAGCAGCGTTACAGAAATGCTGGCAGAGTAACTTACTCCCTTAATGGGTAGGTTCTGAAGATATTTCAGTCATCAAATCATCAGTGCCAATCCGAGCAAATGATTACCATGGTAAGACCGATAGAGAAGCAACTGGGAGAACTTAGAATTTTATTTTCTCCTCTTTTGAATTTGCTTGTTGCTGCCTAAACTCTAATCTGAATACTTGGTTCAAGAGAAGGCCAGGATGAGAGGAACAAGTAGGTTTCAGGAGCAGAGTCCTGCAGGTCCCTCCAGCCCTCCGAGCACCCCAGCTCAGACCCCGCTGTCACACCCTCTCATGTGTGACAGAGAGATTTTCCCACGAAAAGAGTTTCAAGCAATTTTAGTTCCCATCACTACTGTCCATTTGTCATAACTCAAGAAAATATCCATTCTATTATGAAAAGATTCTGTTATCCCACATGTGTTAATTGTGATTGAGACCAGAGACATACAAACTTTCAAAGAAACAATTGAAAGGGAACATCTGTAAATAATTCCCCCTATTCTTTGTTGTTCTGCTACTCACGGCAAATCTTCCAATCTGGAGGCTTCGTGTCTTGGATCCAATAGATCATAACCACATTCATTGTAGATTTCCAAATAGGAAATGTGTGTTGTATATATTTTGCTGCTGTCCTGATTGGAAAAGGGAAGACATTATTTAATGACTATAAATAACAATTGGGCTTAGAGAAAGATGAGCACATTCATCACGATGGTTTCCTCACATTTTCTTTCCTTTTCTCTCTCACTTTATATGGTTTGCATTTTCAGTCCGTGACACTTTCAAGTTGCCAGTTACCATATGCATGAAGCTTTTTTTTTTTTTTATGGCCAACACCCATGATTACAAGTAACTTCAGTCTGTTATTTTTTATTGGTTCCACGTTATACATAAAAAGTCAATATACACTTAAAATGAGCCAACTTGGTTGCAGAACTGTATAACACACCATTTTTCACTTTTCAGACCCCCTCAAAAGGTTATTAAGAAAAAACCAGCTTATGTTCTGTGAATAGTCTATTCATAAGAGAACACAGATCATTACTTTGGTTCAAAAATTTCAGTAGCAAATAGTTTCCATCATCATAATTTTTTTTACTTTTCTAGTATTCAAAAATTTTTGATGACATAGACAGATAATAGTGAAAGTAAAGTCGGGGGGATACAAGACAGCTTAGAGCAGTCAGGTAAGAACAGACAGACACTAACAATTAATTCTCTGTCTATACATTGTTTCCTGGGTTAATTTTCCTGGCCCAAGAGGGCGAATCAGAGACTTTCAGCTGCTGGTTAGAGAAAGGTGTTTTCTGTGGCCATGGCCAAAATGTAGTGATGTGTACATCGATGTCAGGAAGCTGAAAGTCAAGCTAATCCGACTTCATTTCCACACTGTCCGAAGACAGCAAGGACCTGCTCCCTCTGAGCTGGAAAACTGCGGGAATGTTTCTCAGTTCCTGAGAAAATTCCAAGTTTTGCTTTCAAAGCAAAATATCAACTAATGCTTTCTGATCCTTCCTACACACAAATGCTTCCATTTCTGCAAATATCATCATGGTCCTCATAAGGAAAGAGTATGCTTGGGTCTTGCAGCAGGAAGACTGCCTGGGTCAAAGTGGGTAGTGACACAGAATGGGCGGCAGGTGACCCTTCTGACTGCTTCTCACCCTCACAAATAGGTTTTGCTCAAAGGGAGAGAGGACCAGGTCCTAGAGAGCTGGGAGAGAACAGTGGGCTGCAAATCAAAAGCTGAAATCCTCATCCAACCAGCTGTGAGCCCAACCGTCAGACCCCGCTAGAGCGAGGAAGTGGGAGAATAAAGCCCTATGTGTTCTTTGGTTTCATGTTAACAATTCTTTTGTCCTTAAATGGTTCAAACTGTCCAAATAAAGATGTTACCACCTCATAATGATAAAATGATACATGAAAAATTAAGGTAACTCCCAGCTAATGCATGATTGTAATAAAAACACTTTAAGCTAGAGCAGAAATGCCATATCCTGGGGTTCTGTGAAGGTGACGACGTGGGCTGGATCCCTGCTAAGCACGTTTCTCTCAACCAGATGCTGAACATCTTGCTGCTGTGAACGACTCTCGTGCTTATCCCGACAAACGGACTGTTGAGTGCACGGGTGTCCTGGTTTAGTGAAGGGACCATTTCAACAGGATTCTTTGGTTGTGGCTTGGCTTAGCACAGGTAGAGACTCTGTGGCCGTCAGTCTGATCTAATGCTTCCCAAAGAAGCCCACGAAATACCCCCAGGAAACAGTGTCTCACGGTAGGTATAGATATATATTACTTTCTGCTCCTCTCTGGAAGAGTCTCAGGGCATGGGAAAGGTAAGGGATCCTTCAGCAACATTGCTGCTTAAACCAACGTTAAAAGTAACTTATCGGAACATGTATGAAATATCCCCAAGACCATGGTCTGAAACTGTAGCATACATTGAGTTCTTCTTACCATCAGACGGATCTGGGTTTGAATACCGGATCTTCCCTTTATAACTGAGTGAGCCCGAAGACCTTACCTTTACTTGTTTTACTGTGATAATAAATCAGGGAACAACAACTCTGATCTTGGGGTCTTGTGATGGAGAAATAAGGTTCTATATTTACAATTCTACCAAAAGTACCTATGGTCTGTAACAGGTATCAACAAATCACTGCTGCTGTTATTATTATTGCTACTGATATTCCTTTAAATTATTATGTGTAGAGGCCTCCAAAGGGGGAATTAAGTATGTGAGTACAAAAGGAAAGGAAATGAAAGGCAAAAAGAACAGCCAACTTGTATGTTCAGTCTTCAGTGGAGAAATTCTCTTATTCTAAAAGTTAAAATAAATCATAAAAAGTCAGGAAAACAGCAGGCCCACTGCCCTGAGATGAGAAGGATAGTGCCTTTGGCTCCTCCAGCTTTTGCATTTTCTGGACTTTTATTGGAGCACACATTTAAAATTCACTGGGCTGTGTGGCAAGCTACCTTTCCTCATTACTCCTTTTCAAAATGTAGGTTGCCAGACTGTAATGTAACACACATGTTTCCTGCAGACAGCCTTCTCTCCTGCCCCAAAACAAGTTGGAGCCTCACAATACTCAAAAATAATGAGCAATGATTTCTAAAATAAATGGAATCAATTTTCTCCTCTTAAAATCGGTGAAAATGTGCTCATATCACACTCACAGGCATTTCAGAACCCAGGATGCACTAGGCTCCTGGTTTATCTTGAAATAAAAATGTCTCATAGTCAATTGTTTCCTTTAAGAATTCTGGAGGTTCCAGCGTGCGTTTCTCAGGGACACCGTGTGGACAGACTTCACGACATACCTTAAGTTGTGTCACTGTTTCAGACCAGTCCAGTGTGACTATAATGAATACGTTGTGTCCCTTCGTGGAAATCTGTCCATTGAAAAAGAGCTGTCCTGGGTATAAGTGGGTCCTGTGGGCTTTCTCTAAGTCCAGGAGTTATTTAGGATCATTTAGAACGGAATGGGGTTTACAGTAATGTCTATGACAAACAGATCTAAAACAATGAACCTAACAGATGGTGAGTACTTGGGAGGCATTTAGATTTTTTAGAGCTGTATTTCAGTAACCATAGAGGAAATTTTAAAAGAGACAGAAAATATTTTCCATTAGGAGAGGATTTGTTTATTCTGTTTAACTTAATCAGGAAAATTGGCTTCATTTGTTCTGAGAGTTTCAAAGGGTTTTCTGAAATTGGGCAGGGATCACTGGCCAAATGCACATATATGAATATTAACGGCTGTGGTAATTACTGTCGTGTACTGAGCACACAGTGAGCTAGGAACTGGACAATACCTTTAAATATAGTCTGTTCAGCCCTTCAGAGCAGCTCCACAGGACTGAGGCATAAGGTAACTGCCCCAGGCCACATGCTGCCAGGAGGACACCTTCTTACGAGCAGGCCAACCCGCACCCCAGTGATCTTTCCCAGACAATGGGCTTCCACGGAAACAAAAACTATTTGAGGGCTGAGGATATAGCTCAGTGGCATAAGCGCCTACTTGGCACGTGCAAGGTCTTGAGTTCAATTCCTGGTACCCCCCCAAAAAAACCAAAAACCAAAAAACAAACTATTTAAAATTATATTCCTAGTTTGGGAACAAAACAAATAGGTGATTTTAGAAATGAATGAGTAATGAAAAAGAAGGCTCTGGATCCTGAATCTACACTATCTTCGACCTTTCCTCTTCAACATTTTCTGGCTTGCAGAGTTGGTGTGCTTGAGCTAGTGAGAGATGAGCTGAACTAATGGATAATTGCTACTTTATGGATGACAATGAGAATTATGCAGATCTCAGCGATTTCTTCTCATCTCTGCAACTCAAAATGCAAATAGCATACAGTAGAGAAATTCTGGAGTGACTGTTACACTGACCTAGTTAAGACATTTGTTATACAGAATTAACATAATCAAGAAATTGCTGGACCCAGAAGGGATGCTAAAGCTCTTACAACTCTGTCTGTACTTTCAAAGGGAGAAACTAAACTCACAGAAGTTAAGTGACTCATTATAGGGAATGTTTTTACACACATCTAATAAAATAAAGCCAGTTGGAGTTAAAGAGGCAGTGTATATAGCAGCAAAAAGCAGAGAGTTTGGCTGGACAGACCTGGGATGAAGCTCCAGATTAGCTATTTATAAGATGTGGAAGCAGAGAAAAATATTTAAATGGAGGCTCATTTCCCCCCAGTCATAAAATAGATATCTAGGTTGTTGGTTGCATTAGGTGTTGTATTAAATAATGATAAAGCAACAGGTGCTTGGAGGCACTAAATAAACAACACACAATATGGACAGGGAGCTCCTTTTTATATAGTACTCCTTGCAATGAGATTTGTACTCTGGTAAATGGGCGTCAGTTAAAAGTATGGAAAGGTAGTAATCACACTATTCTATTTAGCACTGTAGTAGTTAAAAGGAAGTCCGTTTTGGTGAAAGGGTATCCCTTGGTTTCTTAGTGTGGAAGATAAGGTATTATTGGTAAAAGGTGTTGTCCACTTTTTTAAGCCCTGTGAGTGTGCCAGAAGGAACTCCCCTGGATATTTTGCTGAAGTAGCAGCCCTTTAATGAAAAGCACCTTCTGAATTGCCACTTCTCCAGTAAAACCTTAACCTTTCCTTGAATGTAAAGGCCAGAGTTAGCACACGATCATACTTTCTCACTTAGATACCAGACAATATAATGTCACAGTAAATTTCTTGTCCTGGGCAAATTTCTGCTAAATGTATCAAATGCAAAATGAACTTAGTTTCATACCTTTTGTAACTGTTCAAAAATGTATGACAGCGTCCTCGGGATGATGCCTCTGTCGCTGTAGCGCTCAGCCCCACCCGTGATGGTGAAGGTCTTGCCACTTCCTGTCTGCCCATATGCGAAGATGGTGCTGTTGTAGCCTGCCAGGACGCTGCAAAAAAAAAAAAACAAAAAAAACAAAAAAAACAGGCTTTTAATATCAAAATTGTTACGTGCATTTGCATTAGATGGCTCACATTCTAGTGTTAATCTTCTGAAATGCTACTGTAAAGACAGTAATGGGAAATTCTACAGGAACATTTAAGTATGTGCCCACCTGGCCAGAATTTACATTTTAATCCAGAAATAGCAACACATTGAACCTTTCCTTCTAAAAAGGACATGTAACTCAAATGCAGTCCAGTCATCTCAAATGTTTTCTTCTATTTTAATATGTTGGAGTTGAATCAGAGTATGTTGAAAAGTGAGTCCTGGAAAAATAACACCTACCATTCGGTCAACTGTCCACTTGACACCTGGTATCTTGCATAGTGAATACTGACAACGGTCATCATTTCTGAGGACACCAGGCACACATCATGTTTGCCACTTTGTACCTTGTCATGTAATTCCCTGCTCAATACTCAGTACCAACTGGGAAACCCTCTAGGAATTTTGCTGCTGTCCTTTCTTGGAATGACTTTCTTGTAAGCAATGCTGGTCAGTAGTGTGTGGCAGCCCTGCAGAGCAGCCCTTGATTAGACGGTGGTCTTAGGAGCCCTGAACGTGGTTGGCCATTGCAGGCCACCACCTGTAGTACAGGCTTCTGACAATGTGCATGACATGCTGCAGACTTTTTCAAGTGTGGGTCTTTTATCTGTGGCACACAGAACAGTAAACTCTTGCAGCTTTTCTTTCTTCCTTCCTTTTTGTTACAAGTGGCTCCTTGATCTGCAAGATGTTTTCATCAAGCCAGCTATGATGATGTCAGCTAATGGTACCCACATTGCAAGTGGTGTTTTAAATACATAGCTCCCCTGAGATCACTCTTTACCATTCACACTGGGCTTTCTGCTGTACGACTTCTGCTGAGATCCTGTCCACAATTCTCTCTAGGCCTCATTACGCCCTCGTGCCTAGATGCTGAGTGATGTATCACCCTAATTCCCTCTCAGAATACACGTTGTGCCTACAGCTCATTCTGAAGTGGTCAGTTAAGTCCTCAACATCTTATGCAAGCAGAAACTTACATAATGTCTTCAGCTACAAATGAATGCATGCTTTGATCAGTAAGCAGGTATTGTCAGTGCTTACAAACTTAAAGGACTTAGTAAGAAAGGAAACAAAAATGAATTACTACTGTGTGGTTTAACTTTCTACTTTTGAGAATCTTATCTTTTTTCTTCATGTGTCTGCTCATGGTGAAGGTACGCTGTTGAAATTCTCAGCTTGTTAAGATGTTTGAGTCACCATCGTGCATTTAGGTGAGTGATTATAAAATCTTTTTCCTCAACAGAATTTGTCACCAGTAAAACAGAAATGTTCCATTAGCAAAATCATTTGGAAATGCAGTACTTCTCGGCCATAAATGCTCAAAGTAAATGAAGTCTGTAAGAATCAAATCATAAACACTGTATTGATTCTTGATAGAGAACAAAGAATACACAGCACAAATTAACATTTTCATTTTGACACAGTATAGCCTCTGAAGTGAGTAATCTATCATCATGTCCCATTGATGCCCACTGATTGCTATATCTACCTTCTTATACTTAGCTCTTCTCTCTCACTGTTGGCTGTCCCTGCACATCTGCCTCTAATATGTAACCCTGCTCCCTTCATGTGCTGTGGGACAGAAAACCAGAAGGTACAGGTTCAAAGAACCCTATATAAAATAAAAAGTATGTACACTCCACCTACAGATACTCCCATGGCTATTTATTACACTGCTACAATAAAATTTGTTAAAGGAACGAGAACAGGCAAATTCTATCTCTAGTTCCTTTGTTTAGAAACCTCCTCATTCCAGTTCAAGCTTCTGTTTACTCTTCATTGGGCCCTTGGCATTTTCATGTGCTTCCAGTGTCATCTATCCTTAGAAAGTACATGGATTAAAAATAAAGAGAGCGAACTGGCAGTGTAAAATATTTTGAAAATCCATTCCTCTACAGGAACAATGACATGAGTGGCAAAAACTGTCAAAACCAACTTTTTCAGAACTCTGGAAATCATCCAAAGGTGCACAACAATCCAAGGATTGCTTAAGAAAAACAGCTGAAACTCTGCAGGAACAGGGAGTTCTGTGGTATTTTAGCTTGAAAATTCCCAGCCCTCTTTCCATAGATCCAGGATAGCCTTCAAAAACAACAGCCTTAAAACCACAGGAGCTGTGGAAACCAGCAGCCTGTCACTTAATGAGGCAATATAAAGGATCTCTTCGTAAAGTCCCATTCCCAAAGAAATGCCACTCTCTGCCCTTCCTGGAAGCTCCCTAGAAAAGCTTCACTTCCAGTACGAAAGTTGTCTGTGGCATGGCTCAGACCTCTCTTGGAGTGAGCAGCCCAAGGTGTTTGTTGAAAATAATCAGTGGCAAGTGTTTAACATCATAGCTGCCTGAGGGTGCAATACCAGTGAGGTAAATAAGAATGTGACCAAAATCTTTAAAATTTGTGGAATAAGTTGTCTGTAATTAAGGTGATTTGAAAAGCTCTGACGTATTCCTGGGACTCTAAAAGGCCACATATATGTTCAGGGCCACGTGCATGTCCAGATAAGACTTGAGAAGGGCATTTTCTCTCACCTCTGGTTGGCTTTGAGCTTGCACAAGCAGAAATGGTGAGATAAAGCGGAAATTGAGACTGGAAGTGTCTCAACACACAAGATCTCTTCAGTGTGAGGTCAGAGACTGACAGGTTCAAGACATAAGGAAATCTCTATCTGGTCAATTAGCTGACCACTAAGCTAATTGAGAAGAGATTTCAGAGGCTGTATGTGACAAAGATACAAGGCAAACAAGAAGGTGACCAAAATTTAAAAGAAAAATCTATAGAATAAGATGTCAATAAGAGGTTTTGAAAAATCACTAACATATTCAGGTGCAGATGTTACAGATTTCGTCCAGAATAGTTGCTAAAGAAACAAGCAGCAAAGCAAAAACAAGAGCAAGCAATCCTGGGAGGGAGGAAATTTGATTTCCAGGGTTATTACAGTCTAGTACTTAAAATGTTAGCTTTAAAGCAGAAAATATTGCCCATACGTATGAAATAAAAGGGTAAATGGAAGCAGTCCCTAAAGAAGACAGATGTTTTACTATGCAAAGGATAGCTATTACAGATGTGTTCAAGGAACAGAAGTAAGCATGGTTAAAGAATTAAAGGAATATATGATAATGATGTTTCACAAAACTGAGCACATCAATAAAATGATAGAAATTATTTATAAAGAACCAAACAGAAATTCTGGGGTTGAACACTGAGACAACCAAAGTTAAAACAGAAAATTTGAGTTGGCAGAAGAAGCAGTGAACTTGAAGATGGTTTCATTCAGCTTTATCCAGTTTAAGGAACAGAAAGGATAAAAAGAATAAAAAAAAGGAACAGGGAACCTCAGAGACCAACATACACATAACGGGAGTCCCGGAGAAGAGAGGAGAGAATATTTTTTTATTTACTTATCTTAAAGAGAAAAAAAATGAAAACAAAATAACAACTACAAGAACTACAAAAACAAAACAACACAAAACAATAAAAATGACAAAGACTTTCAGAACAAGGTGATAGGAAATAAACACACCATGCACCAAAGTCAAGTCAAAACGGATCACAGATCTCAATATTAAAACAGAAACACTAAATTTATTGGAAGAGAAAGTAGGTAAAAACCTTGAAGACATAGGGGTAGGCAGAGAGCTCATGAACAAAAACCAAACTGCCTGTGAAATACTTCAAAGAATCAACAATTGGGATCTCATTCTACTGGAAAGTTTCTGCACACCTAAAGAAATCACCAGCAGAGTAAAAAGAAAACCCACAAATTGGGAAAAAATTTTAGCTGTCTGTCCCTCAGACAAAGGTCTTCTATCTAGAACA
>NW_004955437.1:6602259-6723872 GCF_000276665.1 Chinchilla lanigera
CTTGTTTGATCAATCTTGTATGTTTCTATTTGTTTTCTTGAGAAACCACTTTGAAGATATTAATAAGTAATGTAACAACCATTGTTAGTTTCCTACGACTTTGTCTGTAACTCTGTTTTGCTTGTATTGTTCTTATGCTATTTGGTAAATGGATGTGTTTGTTAATATGTTTTCCTTCTTTTATTTCTTAAAATAAAAAAATTAGAACAAAAACAATGGCTGCTATATTACATATTGTTATCTTCAGTATAATTACTCAGATTACCAGATATAAGAATGCAAGACTGATCAAACAATTAAACATTAACTGTTCCTTTCAATAAACCAATAGAAATTAGTAGTACAATAATCTTATCTTATAATCTTATCATCTATATCGCTATATATCTATATATCCTTTTCTTCTCTTCTCCTTTAAGGAGAGAATATTTAAAGGAATAGTCACAGAAACCTTTTCAAATTAGATAAAAACTTTAATCTAACTATCCAAGAAGTGCAATGAGCTCAAAGTAGAACAAACAGAAAGATGTCCAAATGTAGACACATCACAATCAAACTGTAGACAAAGAATCTTGAAAAGAGCAAGAGAGAAGTAACTGATGAAATACAGGCACATCTGAGGAAGTAGGAGATTGCTCTTTCTTACATGGGAAGGGGATCGAGAGACGGAGGAAAGGAGTGAAGAGAGGAGGGAAAGGGGATGGCTGAAGGAATTAGGATGAGTACATGGATCCACTGTGCACAAGAAATGTAAGTATTATGTTCTGTAAACACACACTAATATAAAATGTGCAGCAGGGAAAAAAGTAAGACACTGAGTGCTAAGCAGCTACTGCCATATAAGACTTTAGTGCAAATAAAAGTTAATAACTTTTAATAAGAAAAGAAAAAGAAATATAAGCACTCCTCATGGGATCAATAGGGGATTTCTCCCCTGCAGAGGTCAGAGGTAACCGGGTAACATATTCAGAATGCTGAAAGAAAGAAATTGGTCTGGATATCCTTCTTTGTAGGAATTGGTGAACTTCCAAAATTTTTATTTTAATTTTGTTGTCAGATTGTTCATTGCGCTGTGTAGAAATATACTTGCTTTTGTGTATTGATCTTGTAACCTTCAAGCTTACTGTATTTGTTTATCACTTTTAATAGTATCCTAGGATTCTGTAATAGTATATACACACACACACACATATATGTTTTCACATATATGCTTCATGATATATATGTTTTCACTCACAGTTCCTTCCCAAGGTAGGCCACAGAGACTGGAAGTTCTCTTTTCAAAGGCAAGTCATAGAAACTCTAATGGGTCATAAATACATTCTCTGACCTATCTTGTTTGATACATGATAAGGCCCCCATTTCAGAAGGGGTCCTACCCCACCTGTGAGGAAGGAATGCTATAGAATCTGAGTAGACACACCTCAGTGGGTCCTCCCACCCAGTCTGTTACCATTAGATCTCATCTGTTCTGTTTAATCCCATTTCCACATGGGTATCCATGCTTCGGTGATGCCTATGCAATGAAGTCTCCATAGAAACCCTTAGGGATCCAGGCCCAGTGACACAGGCCTGTAATCTGAGCACTCTGGGAGGCTGAAGCAGGGGAACAAGGAGTTCAAGTGTGACCTGGGCAATTCAATAACTTAGTGAGACTCTGTCTCGAAATTAAAAAAAAAAAAAAATTAAAAAAATGGGCTAGGGATGTAGTAGCTAGTATGAAGGCCTTAGGTTCAATCCTGAATACACAGAACAAACAAACCCCTAAGAGGTGGGGCTCAGGGAGCCTCTGAACATGGACAGCATGGAAAGTTCGCATTCATTCTGTCAGGCCAGGTCCTGTGCCTTTCATTGTCTGTATCATTTGTAATATGCTTTATCATAAACCAGTACATGCGTTTCCTTGTATCCTGTGCATCTCTTTAATCAAACCAGAGAATTGTGGGAGCCCCAATTCATAGCTGTTTGGTGAGAAGCACAGCTAACACAACCTGAGGCTTGTAATCAGCCTTCTAAAGAGAGTACGGAGGGAGCAGTCTCGGGGGCTGAGCCCTCACCCTGCGGAATCTGACACTAGCTCCAGGTAGATGGCATCAGGACTGTGTTGGATTCCAGCACACCCAGCTGGTACTCACTGCTGCACAGTTAATTGCCTTGTTGGTGTGTGTGGACAAACTGCACACAGCTGGTGTCAGAGGTGATCTATGTTGGGAGTGAACAGTAAGAGAAATTGATTTGGAGTTAGCTTTTCCCTCTGGACTACCCGTGGTTTTTCAGGATTTTCACATACATGAGCATATCTTGTGAAAACAGGGCAGTTTAACCTCTTTCTTTCTAATCTGAATGCTTTTTATTTCCTTTCCTTGCCTAAATTCATTGATCAGTTTGCTAGCAACAAATTATCTCAGCCTTTATTCATCTAGAAATGTCTTAATTCTTTACTCACTAAAACAGGATAATTTTGCCAGTTATAGAACATTATATTTGCAGATGATGAGATCTTATATAGAGAATCCTATGGCACTATTAGAATGAATTTCAGCAGGGTTGCAGAGTGTATGACTTAACATTAAGATGGTTATATTCACGGATGGAGTGTAGCTCAGTGTAGTGTGCATGCTTGGTATATGTGAAACCTTGGGTTTAATCTCCAGCACCAAACAAAGGGAAAGGATGGCAACACTTCCCAAATACCTCTACATCCTTCCAATCTCTTATCAAAATGTGAACTGACTTCTTTGCAGAAGTTGATACATTTCTCCTAAAGCTTATATGGGAATTCAACGGCCACCATCTTAAAAAAGAAAAACAAAGGTGAAAGACTCACATTTCCTAATTTCTAAATCTGTTACAAAGCTAGAGTATTTGAAACAGTAGGACAATGGCATATGGACAGACTTACTGGTCAGTGGACTAGAACTGAGAATCTAGAACTAGATCCTTATATTTATAATCAGTTCATTTTCAATAAGAGTGCTAAGATCACTTAGTAGGTAAAGGAATAGTTTTTTAAAATGAACAAATGCAAAAAAATTCGCATGTAGAAGAATGAAGCTGGACCCCCTACCTCATATCATGTACAAAAGATAACTCAAAATGAATCACAGATTAAATATTAAGAGTTAGAACTAAGAAAGCCCTAAAATAACCATAGGAATAAATCTTCACAACACTGGATTAGGCAATGGGCTCCCAGGTACAATAGCAACCACACAAATAGCTAAAGAAAAAATAAATTAGACTTCATTAAAATTTAAAACTTTAGTGTTTCAAAGGACACAGTAGAGTGAAACAACCACCTGTGAAATGGGACAAAGAATTTGCAAGTCATGTGTCTGGCAAGGGACTTGACATGTCCATAATCCATAACATGGAAAAGCCTCATATGACTCAACAATAAAAAAAACTCAATTAAAAAGTGGGCAAATGATTCATATAGACATTTATATTTCTGATTTTGATGAATGGGCAACAAAATGCGCCGCTTTCATCCCATGGAATGTAATTGGCAATGGAAAGGAAATTAGTACGGATGCATGCAGTAATACGAATAAAGCTTGAAAATGTTATGTTAATGAAAGAAGCCAGTCACAGAAGGCCATACACTGTAAAACGCTATTTATATGAAATGTCTGCAACAAATAAATCCCATCAAAATAGTAAACAGATTAGTGGCTGATGTGGCCTGGGAGGAAAGAGGAAACGGGAGTAACCCCCAGTGGGTATGGGCCAGGGTTTCTTTTTAGGAAGCCTTAACAAGAATGTTCTAAAATTAAAAATTAGTTATTGATGGTTGCACATTTGTACTAAAAAGCATTAAATTACATGATTTTTTTTTTTTTTTTTTTTTTGTGTGTGTGTGGTGCTGGGGATCGAACCCAGGGCCTTATGCATGCAAGGCAAGAACTCTACCGCTGAGCTGCATGCCCAGCAAACTACATGACTTAAAAGGTAAAGTTTTTGGTACGTGAATTATACCTCAACAAAGCCACTGTAACAATAAAATGGTAAAAAAGAATCTATAATAATGGTGGGCAAGTAGATGTTAACTACCTTTTTCTGTAATATTTTTAAAAGATAGAACGAGGGAATGGTAATTAATAAAAGAAACAAAACCCAAATGAAAAGTTTCAGCAGTGAAGAATAGGATGGACATTTTTTGGTGATAAATATTTCTAAACTTCCTAAAAGCAACAACATAGGCTACTGCTTAATCTATCTCAGCTAGAGACAGTCCCGACATTTAAACAGATCATCTCTTTATAAATCTAAAGTTGGATGATCAAGTGAAATTTCCATTACATTTTTCCTAGGAGTTTAAATTATAAAGCTAAGATATTTTGTCAGTTCTTATCTTTTAATATTTGTATGAATAAAACAAAAATAAAGCTTCTACCCTCTGGAAGATTATAAACTGGTATATTACTGTACACATGTCACATTTCTATGCTTGAAAAATATATAAATCATTTTTAAGTTTAGTTTTTCATTTTTATTATTCTTTGTTTAACTAGATGAAGCTGAAGACTGTCTGGAAGTATCTGCATGAAATGAGATATTTTGTTTTCTCCAGATGAGGGGCTTTAAGCATCTTCTCACACAGTTATGTCAAAGTAACCAAGAAAATATTATTATTGAAATGATCATGTAGTTCACAAAGTGAAAATATTAACTCTAGACTCTCAAATTTGAAGAGACAGAATAGTTGAAAAAAACTCAAACAAATAGGCTCCCGATGTCAACTAGAAGCCTTCTGATTGTTTTCCACCCGAGAGAAGAGCTCCCTGTAAAGAATTTCTGGAAAACAGACAAACGATGCTTACACAGCTGTGTGACTCAGGACCAGGCTGCCATGGACAATCAGGGAGGGGCGACTTCATTTTGGAGGGGAAGAGGGGCAGGTAAGGTGGACCCTTAAAAACAGGAGTTTTGGTCTAATTGTGGGGTCTAACAACTTAGCCTTAGAATCTAAAAACCAAAAGAAAATACGTATTTCTATTTCATACACTATTTATAGAAACAAAACAGGTCACTCAGAAAACACAAACCAAATGATTAGTACTCAGGGCAGAATTTTTTTAAGCTAATAAATTACACTACATTTATGTCGAACTTGAATACAAATCTTTGCTTAACGCCAGTAAGACTAATCTAGAACAGAATGAAATTTAAATCTGTATTTTAAAGTACAGAGTTACTTCCTTACCCCACCTCCCCACACAGTTCTGAGTAGCAGAAGCTCACTTAGTTTGGAACTCTCAGCACAGTTCAGTTCTGTCCACTGGAGCACTCTTCCTAAAATAAAGTCCCACAGTCCCTTGTGAGCAGCCAGGGCAGCAATTTGGTGCAACCCGCTGTCTTTTATAGAGGAACATGGAAAATGACTCACCTGGTCACCTTTAGAGTATCTGCGTGCATAAAGCCAGCAGCATGAATTTTTAAGACGCATTCGAACCCCGAATGACAGCGATCTCTACTTAAGTCAACTCCATTTTGCCATGGCTAAAAATAACTTCCCCATTAGTGAAGCCAAATGCGCATATAACCTGCAATGTTTCCAGCAAGCTTTCGGGAAGTCCCTGGGTGGTGAAAGAGAAGTGAGAAAACAAAAGGCAGGAAGGCCTAAGTTTCTGGGGAATGTGGAAGGGCTGGGGACTTTGAGGAGGAGATTTCTCTCACAAGCTTTCTTAATCTCCTCCTCCTCTGGTGATAAGTCCTCTCCCCACCCAGCCGTGGCACCCAGGGGGTTGAAGCAGGTGTGCAGGGCACAGGCTCGGGCCTGGCTGATCAGTGCCTGCAAGCCCTGTCTGTAACAGCCCCTGTGCTGAGAAGCTGGTGACACATGGCTCCAGCAGGGCAGGTGAGAGTCCTTCCCACGTGGATTTGGAGGAGGAGGAGAGAGGGAGTGGGGTGGAGGAGGAGAAGAAGAAGGAGGAGAAGGAAGAAATGCTTTTTTTGTTTTTGCTGGGGTCCCTACCCCAAAGCTGCTAGTGACCACACCCACTGCTTCTGACAAGGGACCCTGGCTGTGTCAGAGCCTGAGTTCAAGTAGGGAAGACCCTCATCTCTGCAGTGCTCTCTTTGAGGATCTGAGCTGACCCACTTAGGTGAGTCAGGAAGTCCTCTATTCTTTAAGCTGGGATTCTCTTATCTGTAAACAAAACAGCTGCCACTAAGAGCTTGTGGAGCACTCTGAGAGACAGCTCTACTCCTCTGGTGCAGATGGGGCTCTCAGCACGGCAGGGCCTAACTGCACGGGAAGGCCGCTGGGTGAGATGCGTGTTTCTTGGCTTGCTTCAGTCCCCAGTGCTCCCTAGCATCTTTGATACATGGCTGCTTCCCACAGGCATGTTTCCTGCGTAGACTGGCAAGCAGGGCTGCACCATGCAGTAGCATGGTGCCAGTCACAGCACAGTCCTCGTGGATGCCATTCCTGTAGACCACTGAGAAGGCCTGCCCCCTGGAGGTGTGCAGAGTGGAAGTCCTGCTCCAAGGGATCTTACTTCTCGCTCAGACACTGTCCTTTTAAAAGCTCATTCTGGCAAGATCATGCCTGGGTCATTTCCAGCTTCACTTCTAAGACACATTGATGTCACTGTAAATCCTGGTAGAGGAATAAAGTGAATTACACTCAGCTATTTTTTGGGGAAGGAATATCCAAAGTAAGTGTATACAGGTTGGAAAAAATGTACAGATCCAAAATACATTTTTGTGAGAAAAATAAAGGTACAAATATGGACCAGCTGGTCATTTATACACCTAGGATCATCAGCCAACGCTTTCTGTAAGCATCTGTGGGCATACTAATTATTGGGCTAGCGTCACAGACAAGAGGCTCCCAGGCCGGCTTCAGCACTGTGTTCTTGGACAGAACTCACTTTTTAAAAAACTGAATCTGAATGCTCAGACCCCAGGACTTGCGCTCTCCATTTAAGCACAGATATCACTGCCGCCAATGGCCCTCACTGACTGGCTTCAGATTAGGAGTTGCTTGCCCGCCAATGGAATGTACAGTTGTACAACTCCCAGAATAAAGTGACTCGGATGATGGTTTAGCGAGAAGCATGCAAGCAGGTTAAACAGAAGCGTCCTGTGGGTTTTGAAGTGTCATGAGCATCTCCCTTGTACCACCTACTGCCCTAGAAGCAGGATGGGGATCGCTCCTATCACCACTCACACTTTACAAGCTTTAGAATGTGGCAGGAAAACAAGAATGCTGGGTGCTTCCTTCTAGAACAGTCACTGCGGCTCAGGGCTTGGATGGCTCAGCAGCTGCCTGCCTTGAACGATATGCCAGTTCTCTTCCTTGGGCACAGGGGCTAAGAAAGGGAACCTGTGGAGAGCCTTCCCTACTCTGCAATTCTCCGAGCTCTGCTCACAGTCTTGTCCCAACTACTTTGAACCGAACTTCGCAAGAGGCAAGCGCATCAGGGTCGTGCAATCCAAACAATCTCTCTTGCAAGATTCCTCAAGATTTGAGGCTTGCTAAGCTGCTCCTCAACCATAAGTTTATGGACCAAATCCAGGCCAGAGTGTTCTCTAAATGAGGCTGTTTATTTCCCAAGTTCCTGAAGAGACCATTTTGTTTTAGTATTAATAATAAGTGGCTTAAATCTGAAAACATAACAGAAATGCACGAAACTTCAATAGAAGAAAATGGCCCCTTCTCAACATGGTCCGGTTCTGAAGTATGCTTCAGTTTGAAGTCCAGCAAACAGTATTAAAAAGTGAAAGCTACATTTTTATCTTATTTATATTATGAAAAATGCATTTACTATAGCATTTCTGATAGATAGTTCTTCTGTGACCCTTGAGAATAAATACTTAGATACATTAAATATACAATAATTTTCAGATGACTGTTCAAGGAGGCAACTAAAATGAAACAACAGTTTTATACAATCAAGTGGAAAAGTTCATTGCCTACAGAGATTTACCTGGGCAGAATCTTACATAAAATCTGATTACTTAGATTTCTTTGTACAAAAGCAAACAGAAAATAACTTTTTCTAATTGTAACATTGAGTTCTGTGGTAAACTGGTCAACCATGTTTCTTCAGCACCCACTGCATTATGGGAAGCCTACTATTTATGCTGTGTGAATTTCTAAGGTGGTGGGAGAGTTTATTCCCAGAAAACTTGCAATGCAAGAGTAAACTAATTACTGAGATAAAGATCTTTAAATATATGCACATGTGCATATATTTCAGGTATATAATCTTCTAATTTGCATATTAACCTGTAACAAAAACCTAAAATGGCTTATGTATGAATGTGCTTAGAAAGAAGTGGGGAATTTATAGAAAGGCCTCTGATGACTTCTCTTGAGAGAGGCCAAATGGAACAACTATTTTTTCAGGAACTCTGCCCTTTCACTTACAACAGTGACTGCAGCTGGGTACTCCAACATCTGACTTGTTAGAAAAGGAAATCCAGGAATCCAGGCTGAGACACAGGAAGCCAGGCTTAGAAGTGAGGGGAAGAAGGGGCCCAGAACATGGGGAGCCACCGTCTGGGAGTTCTGAAAGTGAGTGGAGTGGTAGGATGGCAAGGGAGGGAAGCAGTGGCTGCCTTCTGTGTGGAGGACACCAGGAGAGGCAGGAGAACAGATATTTAAGGTGTTCACAGAACACTAGAAATGTACTACATCTCTGCAAAGCCTTGAAAGCCTGAACACAAGCTGACCTTTGGGTATCTTCAAAAGTATACACAGATTGGGCCATGTATTAGTTACTTTTCTTGTTGCTGAGACAAAATACCCAACACTCAAGGTTAAAGGAAGAGAGGTTTAGTTGGCTCACAGTTAAGATATTAGAAAGAGCAATTAGGCAAGAAAAAAAAATAAAAGAGATATGTACAGGAAAGGAAGAAATGTAATTATCATTACTTGCAGATGTCACAATCCTCTACATAGAATCCCACAAAAATCCACCAAAAGAGTCTTAGAATTAATAACCACATTCAGTAATGCAGCAGAATATAAAATCAACACACAAAAATTAATAGTGTTCTTATAAACTAATAATGAACCAACTGAGAAAGAAATTAGGAAAAAAATACCATTCTTAAGATCACCAAGAAAAATTAAATATTT
This sequence comes from Chinchilla lanigera, assembly GCF_000276665.1. Classification (NCBI taxonomy): domain Eukaryota; kingdom Metazoa; phylum Chordata; class Mammalia; order Rodentia; family Chinchillidae; genus Chinchilla; species Chinchilla lanigera. Next base: position 6,611,354 of record NW_004955437.1, read on the forward strand.
ATGAGTTAACCTAATTAAGGAAATGAAAGACTTCTATAATGAAAACTACAGTATTCTGAAAAAGGAAATCAGAGGAGAAATTAGGAAGTGGAAAGATATCCCCTATTCCAGGATAGGCAGAACTAATATAGTCAAAATGGCAATACTTCCAAAATTGATGCACAGATTTAATGCAATCCCAATAAAAATTCCAACTTCATTCTTGACAGAACTGGAGAAAACAATCCTAAAATTCATATGGAATCAGAACAGACCTCAAACAGCAAAAGGAATCCTGGGTAACAAGAGCAAAGTGGGAGGCACTGCAATCCCAGATCTGAAGTTACACTATAAAGGGACTGTGATAAAAACCGTATTGGCACAAAACAGACATGAGGATCGATGTCAGAGAATAGAGGATATAAAAACAACTCAGGGCACATTCAACTATTTGATTCTTGACAAACAAAGGGTCCAAAACCGCACACTTGAGGACAGATAGCCTCTTTAATAAATGGTGTTGAAAAAATTGCCTCTCCACATGCAGGAGATGGAATCTAGACCCCCATCTCTCACCATGTACTAAGCTAAAATCAAAATGGGTCTGAGTAACTGATTTGAAGGTAACAGTAAGCTCTGGAATTACAATGGTGCACTCCTACCATCTTGTCTAGTGACACTCTGTATTATCTCTAATGTTTTACGGAAGAATTATTTTCTCATTCTCTTTAATGGTTTGAGCAATCTTTCATTCTTACATCTGGTAATATGAGCAATGTAGTTGAGGATAGCGATATGTAACGTAACAACCACTGTTGATTCATATTATTTTGTCTTTAGACCCTGTATCCCTTTGAATGTTCTTGCTCTGATTTGTTTATGTTCATGATACTGGTATGCTGCTACTGTTCTATTCTTTTGTTTGTTTGTTTCTCATTTACTATTCTCTTTAAAAAAAAATGGGTCACAGAACTAAATCTTAAAACGGAAACACTTAATCTGCTGGAAGACAAAATAGGTCACAGGTGAAAGCAAGGACTTTCTGAACAGAATCCTAGTTACACAGGAAATAGTTCCAGGAATCAACAAGTGTGATTACATCAAATTTTATTTATGTATTTATTTTTTTGTTTTTTTTCTGGTACTGGGAATTGAACTCACGACCTTGCACTTGCAGGCAGATGCTGTGCCGCTGAGCTAAATCCCCAGCTCCTACATCAAATTTTAAACATTTGCACTGCAAAAAAAATCAACAGCGTGAAAAGACAACCTACAGAGTGTGAAAAAAAAATTTTTTTTGCCACCTATTACTTAGAGGAGTCATATCCAGAATATATAAATACCTCAAAAAATTAGACTCCACTAAATGAGAGACCCACACAAAAAAATGGGTAAGAGAAGTGAATAGACACATCACAGAAGTATGAATGGCCAATAAATACATGAAGAAATGCCAATATTGCTGGCTATTTGAGAAATGCACATTAAAACAACACTGAGATTCCACCTTACCCCAGAACAAATGGCTATCATCAAGAAATAAATAATAAAAAGAGAGGCTGCAGGGAAGAATGAACCTTTCTACATTGTTGGTGGGAATGTAAACTAGTACAATCATTACTGAAATTAGTATGGAGATTCCTCAAGAAACTAAAACTAGAGATTCCATTAGACTCAGCTATTCCCTTCTAGGTATATTCCTGAAAGAGTTAAAGACAATGTGTTACAGTGATACATACGCACCCGTGTTTATAACAACACAGTTCATAATGGCTAAGTCTTGGAAGCAGCCTATATGTCAATCAACTGATGAATGGATACAGAAAATGTGGTATTTACACACAGTGGAGTATGAGTCTGCCATAAAGAAAGATAAATAGTTGCACCTTGAGACCATAATGTTAAGTGAAATAAACCAGATATACAGGCTTAAATATTGTATAGCTTTTCCTATATGAGAAACTCAAAGTATAAATAAAGAGCAAAATAAAAGATAGACAATAAGAAGTAGGTAGATAAATCTTTCTCAAAAGGGTTAGGGATCACCTGATGGATGGAGCAAGGAAGGAATAAATAAAAGGGAAATGAAAATGGGAAGTTAGATGTGTTACATGCATGTACCAACTCCACACAGGTGTACCACACATGTGTACTAATACAGAAAACAGTCATCCTGCAGCATTCCAAACCCAGTTGAATCAAAACTGAACTCATCTTTTTCTTGTAAGCAAATTATAAAAATTCTTTTATTCCCCTTTACAGATGAGAAAGTTTAGTCTTAAGGAAGTTAACAAGATTGCAGCTAACAAGTGATAAGATTCAAATCAAGGTCTGCTTTATTCCAAATGTAATATTCTTTCTACTCTCTAGCTGTGATGAAATTAATCTACCTTCCTTTTCTAAAAAAGATACCTACTAAACAAGTGTGTTCATTACAATTTCATCTTGTTAAGTGACCATCCCAAAGTTGTTCTCCCCAGGTTTTCAGAGGAAAAAAAAATCACTAAAATCTTAGAAATTAAGTTTACTGGGTTCAATTTGTAAAAAATGTGACAGCTAATCAGATTAAACAAATTAAGATCAATAATAGATTAAGTTATATATGTTTAAATTAGACATTCCAATACTTTGTTCTCAGGTTAAACCACACCCTCTTTGCTGGTACAGCCCATAGTAAGCATCTTACCGATATGAGTGTAGTTCAGATCTACAGTACTTTCCTTTGGGGTACCTGACCTTCATTAATTATGTAATAAAATCCCACAACATATAGCTTTGTAACACCTCACTAACTGGGACGGCAAACAAGAGAACAGAAAATTAACCACCACAACAAAAAAATCTGTATCCCCCCTACTTAGAAGTAAAGCATGTGTCTTCAACAGCAATATATTAATAACAAGATTAATGGAATAGAATAGAAAACAGAAAAGAGGGACTGGTCTTTTTAAGGTTTCCTAAAAGGGGAGGAGATACCAGGGATTAGGGGGACTGTCCGCAGGAAAGTGAGACAGCACAGAGGACAAAAGAATGCAGAGATTTCCCTCAATTTTCTTTGATGCGGGACATCTAACAACTCTTTTCAGTTCCTGCCTGGAACCCCGAGAGCACAAAGGGACTGCAGCGTGTAACGGGTGGCTGAGTACGTTTTACATAAAAGGTAAGGTCGCCGCTGAGAGGCTCTTCCAATCCAAAGGAGAGGCGAGGGGCCGAGCTGCTCCCCACCACTCTCCCTCACTTCACAGTGAGCCCACTGTTAAGGCGGAACAACAGAGGGCTTTATGAGGCTTCAAAAAAGAAATTCCGTGGAATGCTGGTGGGGGGCAGCTTCACACGCTTTTCTGGGTAGAAGGCTGAGAATGTGGTCCTCAATGCACCGGAAACAGCACAACTCTTGGGCACAGACTGGAACAGCCCGGACCCGGGCCAGGCCAGGGCAGCCACTGGAGGCTCCTGGGAACAACCGGAAGGGCTCACGGAAGGGCCCACTATTAAACCTTACTCTTTTTAGGGCAGCACTGCAGGGCTTACGGGCACACACACCTGCAATGGAAAGAGCCCGGCGGCAGGGCAATACAGCGCTGATGGCTTGCAGCCTGCTGGCAGAGCTCAGCGGGGAGCCCAGCCGGTCAGCCACACCCACTGACACCTCCAGGAAGCGCAGGCACGAGGGTGCGGGGCGACAAAGAGGAAACAGAGGCCGGCTCACAGGAGATCCCTCAGCTGCTCCTCTGCTCCCCACCTCTACTCCACACATGGAAATTTACCTCCACGAGTCTCTTTCTTCCTCTTTCCTTCTGATCCCAAATGCTGAGCCTCCTCTCTCAAATGACTTCTAGAGCGCATTCTCTGCTATCTCCCAGGGATCCTTCTCCATTAATGAATACTTGGCCATATTTCTACTTCTCCCTTTCTGTTAATTGCTTGCTCCTTAGGAAACAAGCAGGCTTAAGTTTTTCACATGACTGCAGATACTTTATTTTGATTATACAAATGATTCACAAATTCATGAATACATTTTCAATTATACGTAAAGTCAAGTCTCCCCGGGACATAGGACCCTGCCCACCCTCAAGCTTTCACCGTAGTTAATCACCATTATCGCTTTTGTCCGCATACTTCCAGACTCTGTACATACAGCACTGTCTCTTTTAAAAATTTTTTTTATTTTAAAAAATTATAAAAACTAATAAAACAACAATGAAGACAAAATCAAAACAACACAAAAACTACAAAGACCATACATGACCTCAAAACAAAATGATAGGAATTAACAATGGCTGCTACATTACATACTGTTATCTTCAACGAAGTTGCTCAGTGCACCAGACATAAGAATGTAAAATTGATCAAACAAAGACAGTAACACGTAATAAAAAAGGACACTGGAAATGATGCGGAGCTTCACCATACAAGATGGTGGGAGAGGGGCTGGGGATTTAGCTCAGTGGCACAGCGCCTGCCTGGCAAGTGCAAGGTCGTGAGTTCGGTTCCCAGTACAGGAAAAAAAAAACAACAAAAAACAAAACAAAACACAAGATGGTGGGAGTTCAGCAATGGTTCTTATACTGCATATATGGCATCATTTCACGTTGTCTTCCCTTTCAGAGAATTGCTTTCGTACACTCTGTGTTTTGAGATTTTTTTTGTCCATGCTGCAATGTGACCGGTCACATCAACAGGCCCACGCCACTCATTGCTTTGAACTTGTCACTCTGTACCGTAGCCCACAGTATAAATGTACGCTACGAACCCATGCCCCGCTGGTCACAGCTGGGGTCCTCCCGGCTTCTTGCCCTTGCAAACCATGCTGGAAAGGACAGCAGCCTTCGCCGCTGCTGGACAGCGATGCCTCAGGGTGCAGCTTCTGCTGTGTCTTGTAAAATGGTTCTACCCAGGGGGTGCAGGAGAGCTCCTTCTCACTCCCTCACTTACTCTTCATGTCGCCAGGTTTTCATTTTGCCAGTTTGATGAGGGAAAGCAGCACCTCGTGCTGTAAGTTCTTACTTATCTGACTGTGATGTATAAAATATATCTTCACATTTTAGATTTCATATGCTCTATATACTTTCACATGTGCATTTCTCCTTCATGGAGTTGCCTGTTCGTGGCCTTTGACTTACTTTGTAATGAACTGTTTCTCCGTTATTAATTGTGAGGTTATTTCTGTTATGAATGTTGAAATGTTTCGTGTTTTCTCCCACATAGTAGCTAACCTTTCAATTTTGTTTATGATGGCTTTTGCTGTCCAAAATTTTATTTTGGTGCAGTCAAATTTGTTTTTTATTTTTTGTGTTTCTGTATTTTACATCTTTTTAAAGGGGGATTGCTGTCCTCCAACATCATAAATGTGTTGTCTCCATTTCTCTCTATTGCTTTACTTTTTACAGTTACTTATCTAATTCCTATTTATGCTTTTTTTTTTTTTTTTGTCTTTTTGAGACATCTTCTCGCTATGAAGTTCAGGCTGGCCTTCAGCTAACTCTGTAGCCCAGGCTGGTCTCAAACTTGCAAGGATCCTCCTGCCTCAGCCTCCCTAGTGCTGGGATTACAAGTGTGCACCACCACACCCAGCTTATGCTTTGTTAATGAGTTAGAATCTAACTTAGTGTTTGCTCGGTAGAGCTGATTTCTCTATACCATTTTTTTTTGGTACCAGGAATTGAGCTCAGGGCCTTATGCTCGCCAGGCAGGAGTTGTACCACTGAGCTATATCCCTGCCCCTAATGCCATTTGTTAAATGATCATCATTCCCCAATTCACTTGACAGGCTACCTAAATTATCATCAAATTTTTATATATAGTGGTACCTCGGTTCATGAACTTAGTTCTTTCCATGGTTCTGGTCACAAATTGAACTGGACAAGAACTGAATCAAATTTTCCCACAAGGGCAACGTTGAACCTAATACTGAACTTGATTCAGTTCTTGCCCAACTCGGTCTGTGACCAGAATTGTGGAAAGAATTAAGTTCGTGAACCGAGGAACCACTTGTACTATATGTATGTGTGTGTGTGTGTGTGTGTGTGTGTGTGCGTATTTCTGAGCTATCCACTTGGGTCTGTTTTCTGAGCTATCCAGTCTATCCTATTAATTTATTTGTCTGCTCTTGAGCCAGTACCACACTGTTTCAACTATCATAGAGTTCTAATATGGTTCAAACTCTGGTAAGGTAAGCCTACCCATCTTTGTCTGTCTACAAAATTGTCTTGGCCATCTTGCACATTTTCTTCTCATTGTGCATTTCAGAATCAGTTTTGTCAAGTTCCAATTGCTTCTAATTTATTTAACCACAGAACTCATTTTTCAGAGATTAATGTTCAAAAGAACACACTTCAGTGATATGCTGGCTCAGTTTGTATCCGGCCCAAAGATTTATTTTGTTTGGTTAGCATAGTGTTGATCCATTCATGTTTTTCAAAATGTCTGACACCTCTCTGTGAGCCAAAAGGACATAATGAATGTGCAGCAGGGTAAGTGTGTGTGGTGGGATGTCTCTACCTTCCCAAAGGCAGTAACCGGCTCAAGCCGAGAGGTGACTGCTGCTTCTATTTACACAGGCCCTAAGTCCAGGTTCTCCGGTTTCTGAACTTGGCCCATTTCTATCATTTACGCAGCCTACATAGATTCTACTCAGCCTTTGTCTCTGAAGACCCTGTGTTATTATAACACCATCTTAAACAGCCTCACGTGTGTCCAATTCATTCTTTGTCTACCCTGCCACTGCAATGATTTTTCAATACAAGTATAACTGGTTATTGCTCTGACTTAAATGCTTTGGTGACTTCTGGCTGCTTTTAGGACAAGATTCAACTCTTTCTGTATGCCTTAAGAGGCTTTTCATAGCCTGGAACATTTTCACCTATCATTCTGCATTATCTCCATGTTACTCCTTCTCCAGCAACTGAGCCTATCCACAGTTCCCAACAAGTGTCCCTCGGATCCATTCTTACGTGAATCTAAGCTGTTCTCGGTAGGGAAGGCCAAGTCATCCACCACTGCTGACCTCACCCTCCAACCCTCGCTCCGGCTACATTCTTTCTTTCCACATTCATTTACTTGCATAACTCTGACATCCCAGCTCTCAGGCCCAGTCCCCTTGTCACCTGCTCTTTAACGCCCTCTCTGAACACTTCCCACCTTCCCACCACAAGAAAGGACAGACAGAGACGTTTCCACGTCCCTCTTCCTCTTGTTACATCTTCAGTAATGATTGACCTTCTTGCTTATTTGAGGCAGAAGGCTGTATCTTTCTTGCAGGTGGAAGCTGTGTCTTAATCAAGTCAGTATCTCCTCAGGCTAGGGCAGGGTGGCTAGGAGTCTGTATTCAGTCAACAAAACCCGTGGGAGGAAGAGAAGGTTGGAAAGAGGAACAGAGGGCTTCACCGATCCATCATTGCCTCCAGTCTTGGGAGCTTAGTCACACAGAATTTTACTCATTGTTTAAAACAACATAGCAAACATGACCAAACAGCTACACTCCCAAGGAGAGGCTGAAATTAACTTTGTCTCGTATTTTAGCAAACAGCGTGAACATAATTGCATGGTTGCTTCTCTGACAGATTTAGAAGAGCTATGTATGGACATCAAACATCACCGTTTCCTCTCTAAAGCCAAAGTTAAGGTTTTAAAGTTTGTTTTGTAATCAATATATTTTTCATTTTCATTTCCAAAATACTAAAGCAATTTGATGGAAGTAAATGATAAAAATACAAATAGTTGTTTTTCATAGTGATTCAGCAGTCTGTAAAGTGACACCCACTATGCAAATAAGACTGAAGGATGCTCTTTGGCAAAATACTAACATTCTTCCCACATACTGAAGACCAAACAGTTATGCCAGCCTTGGCCAAAACCAAAAAAGTTATCTCACCAAGAAACCTAAACCCTAAAGTCACATTTACAGAGCATTCTTGAGTCCTGATTGGTTCCATTTTGGCACTTTTAGCATCTGTCTAGCAGACTTGTGTATATACATATAAAACACAAAATTCCATTAGTGTAACATTGAAGTTTCAAATTTAAACACACAGGAAACTGAGAAGTTATGGTGCTCCTAATAACTTTAACTTATGCTCTTTATATATGCTATATGTGGTAAGTTTAGATACTAAAATGTGAAGCACTGAGCTGACACACAAAAAGGACATATGTATCAACTGTCCACATTCTCCTCTTGCTTAGAATGTTTACCTTTATTTTAAAAGAACTATACACTGATGTAATCTGTTTTCCGTACACATCATGAATACAAAAGGAGAGCTGGAGTTGAGCCTATGTCATTTAAATATTCAGGTGGTTTAAAGCTGAATATTCACACTGCATTAAAAACATCTCTACACTGCATTAAAAATGTTATGACTTTTTTAGACCAGAAAAATTAAAAAAAAAATACACAAAGCACCCATTTCTAAATTAAAAGAAAAATATGATCTTTTCAGGTATCTTGACTATTCTATAACAGTTAAAAGAACAACAACAACAAAAAACTTCTAACAAACTTAACATCTTTTCAAGTCTACTTATTTTGCTTCCTAAAATTCCTATAATACAGAAATGGGAGATGAAATTCTGTTAGGCTGGAAATAAGCACTTACCTCTCTTGAAGGGCATAATTTGCTTCACAAATACAAAAAAAAAGCTTATTTTGTCCTACCACTACTTAGCATATTAAGTTTAGAGTTATACATTAAATAATTTCCCTGTGAGCTGAGGCCAAGCACACATATTTCCACCCAAGGGAAAAAGTTCAGAGTGAATGAAAACAAAACTCAATGATGAAGGTCTTCAGGCAAGGGCAGCCAGCCAAGCTCAAGTTTAAAAGCCCAACGTGGTGTGTGGGTCTTATTTGAATGCGCAAGAAAACACTATGGAATCGCTTAAGTCCGAGGGCTTGCTTTGGGGTTCTAACGAATCACACAGACTTTGGTGACTGCTAGAATAACCAGCAGTCTGCTTTCAGGTAGGCCCAACCAAACCATCCCGGACAGAGGAGAAAGTGAACTATATTCAGAGCCTGCCAAGAGAATCCACAATTGCTCCTAATAACTCATTCTGGTATTAAATAGCTCTGTCAAGAAATCTTCCCAATATCTCCAGTAAATCCTTTGTGCTGAAATTTAAACCAGAAAACTGGCCCCAGTGTGACTGGAACATGTGGTCCCCTGACCTAGAGGTTATATTGTACCATAAAGAGTTAGACAATAGGACCAATTCTCTATGTATTTTACATCAATTTCCCAACAGTTACTTAAGAGTACCTGGGCCAAGAAAGTGTTACATATAGAAAATATATGTCCTATTTTGTTACACTATTTGGGATATCATCTCATTAATCTGGTTTTCTTTCCTTAAATGTGGCTACAATTCTAAGGCCAGAAAAGCAGTAGATTACAGAAAAAGTCTGGTTCTATATGTTGCCACTGCACTGACCAGTGGGCAGTCAAACTGATTTTTTTTTAACCTGATTTGTAGAGGATCAAGTCATGGCTGATCAAAAATAATTCCACAACGATGTGAATCCATGAAGCTGTATTTTGTATGATTAAAATAGACTAAAAGAAATGGCTTAAATTTGGCCATGATGAAAACTGGCCAACCTGGCTATGTTTTCCTGTAAGTTCACATACATGGTTTAAAGTGTTTTGTCAATATCTCCTATCAAAAAATTGATTGAAGGGCTATTATTTAGTCCTTCATTCATCCATTTCTTCATGGATTCATTTCAACAAATGTATGCTGCCTCTTTTTGCATAGCGTGGTTCCAGGAACTATATCATGCACACAGTAAAATTGACGTGTTATGCCTGTGGGCATGGAATAGACCTCCTAGTCTACAATTTGAAGGGCAAGTCCTAGCCATGGGGTCTTGCCCAGCCAGTTAAGGAATCACCAAACCAGACAGACCTGTGGCTAAGTCACTCACTATGAAGGTGTCAGCTACCTCGTTGCACTGTCAACATTCCTTTGAAGGCTCAAAGTGCATGGTGCCGAGTTCAGATACATAAAATGTTCAAGAAATTTGTCAATGAAACATTCCTTCATTGGTAGAAATCTTCTTAGAGCTTCTACTTCCAGGTCATCGCAAGAGACTTTTTTTTGAGCTAAGGAGCCCTAATATTCAGTTTATTCAATTAAATGACAAGAATGTAAACCGTGTGAACACACAGCACACTGTGTCCCTCTTAAAAGAACTATTCAGCAACTTCAAAACACTAACAGTTAGCGTGAGATAACACTGTTTAATTGTTTCTAGATTAATGTGATACAGAAGCTTCCACTCTTTAAGAAAACAATAAAAAATTAAAATATGATTATTCTGGTTAAAAAAAAAGCCATTACAAAGGATTTCATAATTGCATGATCTTCTAAGGCAAGTGACAGTTTCCATTTCACTATGTGTAAGTCCCCATGAAAGCATCTGGTAGCACCTCATGAGAAAAGCTGGTGCTTATGTATGTATTTATTTAGTATCATGCTGCTTTCTTCATGGGCTAAAAATCCAAACTGGTCTTACTAATATTTTAATATTTTATAAATATGTTTATAAAACAGTTTAATATTTTACAAGAGCTGTTTAAGAGTACTTTTCATATCACTGGGCTATTCTGTGTGATTTGTTTAAACAGTTTGAAATACTTAAAGAGATTATGATTTCAATTTAAAACATAATTGATTTCTGATTTCTGATATTAAATTGAAGGGTTTAAGCATATTTGAATTAACGTTTGAAATTCTGTTGAGATGTGAAGGGAGGTTGATTTAACACATGTGTATGTTTGATTAATATTACTTCTAAATTGTATATGTGCTTAGAATGATTGTTTGTGAGATTTGTAAGTCTTCTCCATCAGGCGTTTGAAGTGTGGTGGAAGGCAGGTTCAGTAAATGCACAAAAGAGGTTTCAAACTGAGTTACCTAAATTGGGATCGGAACTAAGCATTTAGGGAAATTCCAAGTGTTAAACTTGAATCAGTCAAATTGTTAATAAGATAATAGAAAGAGTCTGTTCTTATATAATAGCGAATAGGTCTAAAAATAAAATCGTAAGGTTTGTAGGCTGAAGTAGATTTGAAAATGTGTAGCTTAATCAGTTCAATATTAATTTATAACCCAACTAAAGAGAAGCCCTTTTAAAACTTCCCTTGGACAATCACACACTGCAGTTCAGAGTAAACTCCAAGAAAGCAGGGATTTTCTCCGCCTGGTTTCCGTGCCTACCTTTCCCCATGTCCTCAGAGCCTAAGCCGCACCTGCATGCAGCCGGCCGCTGAAAGCCCCTGTCTGACGAGCTCGAGCAGGGCAGCTGTGCCCCAGGAGCCATGTGAAGCAGTTTCTTCAACTTCAACTCTGTATCTTTCTGGGGATCACATCAGGGCAAGCCTGACATTCCAACACTGATGGAAAAATCTGCGCACTAGAATACGCGTGGATAGAGGGAAATGTACATTCTGGAGCGAGACTCACAAGGGGCACTGTGGACAAGAGCTATGAGGTTGGTGTAGTGTAGGTCTGGAGTGCCCCCCCAAGCCACGTGTTTGGAAGTGGGACTGTGGGGAGGTGACTAGATCACAGGGGTGCTCTGTTCAGCAGTGCTGTAATCCCCGGAAGCGTTCTGAGCTGGCTTGCTGCTAGGCGTTGGGGGCTGGCCCAGGTGTGACCCGGGTCTGTCTCCCTCCGCAGACCTCCCTCCTCTCTGTCTCCTGGCTGCCATGACGTGAGCGGCTCTCCTCTGCAGGCCCTTACCATGCCCCTCCTGCCTTGGCGCCGGCCCGCTATGAACTGAATCCTCTGAAAACCGTGAGCCAAAATAGACCTCTCCTTTAAGTTGTGTCAGGTATCTTGTTTCAGCTGGGAAAAAGTGACCAACTCACAGACAACAAGGACTTGTTCCTTGGCTGGCGATTACAGCTGGATCATAGAGAAGCAGGGAGTTTGGCCATCAGTTGCAGAATAAGAAATAAAACTAATCGGCCCCAGGGCTCACCCAGGAAGCGGTTCCCTGTGCTGCTGGAAGTTGAGCCAGGAGCTCGGTGGTGAATATCTGGGAACAGTGGCATTTTTAGACTCGGCTCTCAGCCGCCTTACGAGGCACGCGGATGAGGGGGCTCTCCCGTACGAGTACTGCAGGCACTTGGGAGGGACTCAGACGGCACAGCGGACAGTGGCTTCTGAGACTTAGTGTGAAAGAGAAGGAATTATGATGAGTATTAAGAGTGGCAAGTCGGAAGAAGTAATTACTGTTTGTTCTTGTAAACAGTTGTGAGACTTGGCTTCTCTTAAACGTGTAGATCGGAGAGAGGACTTTATAACGACAGCAAAGGAAAGGATGAGGGAGAGACGCGGGAACACAGCACATGAGAGAGCACAGTTTTAGGGGAGAAATCGAAAGCAATTCAGTCAACACTACTAGACACATAAGCATAACGAGCCACTGGGCCTGGAGCAAGAATTCTCTCTGGCACTTGCGTGGCTGGACTCTACCAGGTCCCTGTCCTCATGGGCTTACATTCTGGTGAAACTAATTAGGACTGGAAAGAAAACCAGCTCTTAAAAAGTAAAATAAATGCTGTACAGAACACACTCTCCCACGGTGATAAGTGCCATGCATAACAAGAAACCAGCGCGAAAGGGTTTCATGTGAGCAGCAGGGTAAGAAGTGGTAGTTCACAGAGCTCCAGCTCGGCACTTCTCGGGTGGAGGCGTGTAGGCCACGAAGAGGACATGGAAAGTCACATATCCTGCAATCATTATTTCTGGAAATATCACTCAGTCTTAGACAATGGGAGAACAATGACCTCTAATCTCCCCACATGATGGCAGCCTTGATTCTGAGACTGAAAACTACTACACTCCCCTTTCACCCCTCAGCGTCTCACTGACAGATGGCTGCGCGGTGTGTGGAAGGGGCTGTCCCTGCCAGCCCTCTTGTGGTATTTCCCTGCAACTCGGGGCACTCTGGAGTGAGAGTGTAGCGTGTTCTCCACGACACTTCACTCTGCACAAAAATATGTCAAACGGATTTGAATTTGATCCATAAGGAAGGAATATGAGAATGACTCAACTCCTTGAAGTACAGGAGATCTGGAAGACAAAAATAATAGCTAAGACATATCTATGTCTTTTTTTCTTGCCTGGGGGTAAGTTGAAAAAGTTAGAGAGACCTTTCCGCATGCCTTTTAAAACTTGAATAAATCTTCTGCTCCCTTGTGCAAATTAGCAAAGAAAATTAGAAGTACTGCAACTTCTTTTATTGATTCTCTTTTTAAAAGCAGAATGAAGGCAGCATGAGTGCAAACATTTGTACATGACATTGACAAACCAAACTACTAAGAGCTTTTGTTGTTGAAACCAAAGAAACCTGTCCCTCTTCCGTAGAATCAGAACCCCAATACACTTCAGCATTCTTGAGATAAGGTCATTCAGCATTTGCTTGAATACTTTCTGTGATGGGGAGCTCATCACCTTGCAAAGCAGCCATTTCACATTTGGTCAAGTTTAATTGTTGTCCAGGCTTTCTGCACCCAGAACTGCACAATACTTGCTGGTAACTTTCCCTGAATGCTTCTGCTCCAGGCTTCCAGATTAAATTAATGTTCCTTTAAACCTCTCAAATAAGAAACACATATTCAAACTCTCCATTATAATTTTAAGTAATATTTATTTTTTTGAAGGAATATTTAATATCAGTTTCAAAGTAGTGATATAATTATGTGAATATTGTTGTATTTAAAGCCCTTTTAGTAGTGAAAGATGGAATCTACTAAAAACAAAATGGATTGGAAAAACACTTTTTAAATCACAAAAACTATTGAAACATTGAGTACCATGACAAAATACTGAGCGACTTCATAGCATACAATTCTTATTTTAGGTAAAGGCTGGAAGGTGACGTACATCAATTCCTTTTCCAAAAGTATTTACCCATTTACTTTCACTTAACACCTGTATAAGCATTTAATGTGTGAAATAAAGGGTAAAATATATTCTCTTATGGTATTCGCTTAGATATTATGAAAAGGTGCAAAAACAGGCCCTGGGGGGAAAATAAATGAGCAAATCTAAAAGATCTAACAAAACAAACCAAATTCAGTGCTTCAAAGGTCATTTTTTAAAATCCTGCACAAAGCAGCCAGTGTATACAGGAAGCTCTGCCTCCAAGCCACACTCCCGCCCCTCCACTCTGGTCTGTGGAGGACACAGCCAGAGCCACCCACACCAACAGTCCGCATGGCACACGCTCAGCACAACACATGCATGGACGTCCCCAGGACCGCAGCAGCGTCAGCAGCTGCTCTCCAGAAGTCCCACTGTGCTGCATAACTCATCTGCGTCCTGTCCCTGAGGTGGGGAAGCACTTCCTTTGCTTCAAAATATTTTCTACATTTCCCACAGGTCTGTTCTGTTCTTTTCCCTTTGAAGATGTTGCTCTTCATTCCTAGCTAGCTACTTTGAAAACTTTAAATATAATAATAAACTTGGGTTTTTCTGCTCCTGATTAATCTCCATCATGAGGGGACTTGGGTTTTGTCCTCCTAGGAGATGGGAAGGGGTACAAACCCTGGGAACAGTGCATGCGTGCTCAGAGTCCTGCAGGGCAGACGAGGTGTGCCTGAGCTCTGGTGTCACGGGGTGGAGCCAGCAATGCTGGTGTGGCCCAGCTAGGCCAAGGTGGCCGATGTGGGCCAATTCCCGGCACACTCAGACTTGTGGAGAGGGTGCCAGGGACAGTGTTGTGTGGGCTGTTCATGTCTTTTTCTTACAAACAGCCTTTCTGAGTGAGCCAGGAGGGGCAAGTGATGCCACTCTTCAGGAAGGCACTGGCACGAGCACTCTCTTCGGCAAGAGCTGCCCCTGGCCTCTGCTCAAATAGGTGAGCAGCTCCTTGCTCCATGGGGACACTTGGAGGGGACCAGGACACCACCTTGCTCTCTGCAGGACAGCCAGTGCTTGGCCACCCCAGTGAGAGAAGGGAAACAAGCCCAAGGAGGGCTTGGGGCACATCTGAGGAGAACAGCCCGTGTCTACAGTAATAATTTGTTGTTGTGATTGCACCCAAGTATAATGTCATCCTGGATTACAGCTAAAGACAAGGGGTTCTCACCAAATGCCGGGATTTATTGACTTTAGGGCCTGGCTCATTCACAGCGTTCACTATGTGTTACCTTTAGTGAGTTCTTTTCCCCTAGAAATAACAGCATTGTGATGCCACCCTGTACATACATACTGCCTTCTGGCTCTTGCCCTTTGGATGAGGTGAGAGCTCTGGCACCCTCCTCAAACCAACCACATGAGGGCGGCAGACTTGCTGTCTGTGGTTCACACCTAGTCAGTTTCAGGACTGTCAAATGCAGTAGGACCTGTTCTATCTGTAAAGTGACTGCCTTTTCATTCCACAGGCACTGTGTATCTCTCAATGCAAAGCACTTGCCAATTATTGCAAGGCCATATCAAAGAATCAGGCCAGGATCTCTGCTTTAAGAGCCTCAGAGTCCATCTGGGGTGAAGGTAATGATGTGACAAACATACCAGTTATGACCCAGGTGCAAAGCAAATATGGAGAAGGCATTCAGTGTGGCTTGTTTCCACTGGGGTGACTGCAGGTGCTACTTAGGAAATGTCCTTTGAGCAGGACCTGAAAGGACTTAGAGGATGTATAGACTCAGTGTCCATAATGAGCACCCAGGCTCTTGTTTATAATTCTTCATGAAGGATTGCTGTGCCTGGAGAGGTGCACAGACTTCTCTGGGCTCAGGTGTCAGAATCCACCAGCATCTTCCTAGTTGGCTGGGGTGTGTATGTCTTAGATACTTTTCTCTTGTTGCTGGGACAAAATACCTGACACTCAACGTTAGAGAAGGAAAGATTTATTTAGCTCACAGTTTGTAGAGGTTTCAATCCATAACTGGCTGGCTCCAAGGCAAGGTGGTATAGCAGAGGGGCAATAGTTCTTGGCAAGGGAAGATACCAAAAGCAACAAAAGCAAAAGGGGAGGAGCAAGCCTCTTTTCTTCCCTCTGTTGTATGCAGGTTACCTGCTCTACAGCAGGTAAAGCACTCACACCCATAATCCCAGCATTGGACCATGAATGAACCACAAGCTCTAGAAGCCTGCCCCTGTGACTGCATGAGGCTTTTGGGGGGACATCCAGACAGAAACCATAACATTCTGCCCTGGCCCCTCAAAGACTCATGCACTTCCCTTTATGCAAAAGGCATTTCATCCATCTCTAAGAGTTGCCAAATTCCTAACAGTTTCAGCATTGCTGAAAAGTCCAAGCCCTAAGTCTCTTCTGGGATGTAAGGCAAACTCTTAGCTATGAGCCCCTGCACAAAGGAAAAAATAGTTACACATTTCCAACATTCAATGGTATAAGATAAACATTTTCATTTCAAAAGTTACAAACAAGGATACAGTGAAATGGGACCAATGCTAGTCCACAAGACAGCAGGACAAACATTAAATCCTATAGTTTCATGTGCAGCATATGGGGCAATCTTTGGCAAGTTGTGAGCACCAAAAGGCTTGGGTGGCTCTGCCCCTATGGCACCTGCAGTGGTAGTACCTCCCATGCCTTCCCTCTTATGCCCTCGTTGTTCCCTCCTTGCAGGTTCCCTCAGATGATCCACATTCCTGGCTTCTCCAAACTTTGGGAGTCTCCACTGCACCTTTGGCTTCACCTTCACAGCTCTACACATTGCCTTCTGAAATCTGGGTGGAAGCCCTCCTGACCCCACAACTCTTGCATTCTGCATGCCCCTAAAACCAGAGCTATATGGGTGAAGCCAAGGTCTACTGCCCCCAGTAGCAGAGCCAGACTTCCCTCTCTTGGCTGTAGAGGTCAAATACCTGGCTCACTGAGGACTCTGAATCCAATTCTGAGGAACAAATTCTCTACGCTTCCACCATTCTGGAACATGATGCCCGTGTCTTTCTTCTCAAGGCAAAGTCCTTCACTTTTGCAATTCTGAGGCTGCAAAGGGTGGAGATTTCCTGCTTTCTGTGATGCCCTCAGGCCATCTTTTCTATTCTCCTGTTCCTTCTCAGCAGTCAATATCTCTTCTGCTCTATCTTTGCAGTCCACTGATTTACTGGAGCTTCCTTTCTGGCCAAAATCACAACATTTTAAATCATTTTTCTGGGCTCTTTGCTCTTGATTCTCAACATAAATCTGGCTAAAAGCCCCCAACAGCAGCCATGCCACTGCTTCAACATTAGTCTGCCTAGAAATTTCTTTTGCCAGATTAATTAGTCTGCTACCCTTAATCTCAGACAAAGGTAAAGTCTCTGGACACAGGCAAAATGCAGACAAACTTTCTGCCAAGCCACAACACACATCATCTGGAGTCCAACAGCAAATGCAGTTCTTCCTCCCATCAGAAACCTCCTGAGCCTGGTTTTACTAGCAGGATTTTTACCAGCCTTCTGGTCTTCTCAGCTCTGACCAGAATCTCCCATACAAAACAGCTTAAGGTGTTTCAGCTCTACTTTTCCAGCCAGCATCTCAGAACCTTTCTAAACTCTTCCCACAGCCATTCCCAAATGCTCCTGAACCACATGGTCAGGTATAGTTATAACATGAAACCACTTCTCTGGTAACAAATTCTGTCCTGATTACTTTTCTCTCATTGCTGAAAAAAAATACCTGACACCCAAAGTTAAAGGAGGAAAGGTTTATTTGACTCACAGTTTGTGGAAATTTCAGTCCATATCACCTAGCTCTAAGGCAGGGTGGTATGGCAGAGAGGCAAATGTTCATGGCGGCAGAAGTCGGCAAAAGCAACAAGAGCAAAAGGGCAAAACAAGCCTCTTTTGTACCTTTTATCTTATCAGACTGCTGGGATTTGGGCAGTGCAAATCCATTCACTGGACTGACCCAGAAATCACTCATCCTCAATCCCAGCATTGCACTATGAATCAATCACAAACTCTAGAAGCCCACCCCTATGACTGCATGAAGCTTTGGGGGACATCTAGACACAAACCATAACAAGGGTGGAGATGGTGGTGGTGGGATGAAGGTCTGGTCTCCTACACTTGCATTAGTCCTGGGCCTGGGGCTGGAAGAGGAATGAGGATCTGTCCTCTGTCCTGTGTCAGTACCGCCTGGTTTGTTCTTCAGGTACTTCCTATCCCTGTGGTCCCCACATCAGCCCAGCCTTCTTCAGTGATAGAACTCTCTGTCTTCCTCCCTACACCCTCCTTTGTCTCTAACAAAAACTTAGTAAAAATAGTAACACAACCAGCATTTGATGAACATGTAGCACAGGACAGGTAATATAGTGACCTTAGTTAACCTTTATGACAATCCTATGAAATTTCAAAGTTCTTACATACAAGTAACAGAACCACCTCTACCTTAAGTTAATAGCATGTTCATCATCTTGGGCTGCTGTTCCAAAAATACCTAGACTGAGAGGCTTAACCAATCTGAATTTACTTCTCATGATTCTAGAGGTTGGAAAGTCCAAATTCAGGTTGGGCTTTGGTTTCTGGTGAGGTCTCTCCCTGGCTTGGAGGTGGCTGCCATCTGGCTGTATCGTCTAACAGAAGACAGAAGAAGAGAGACCATTCTCCCTTCCCCTTATTCTGAGACTAACATCCTGTCCGTCATTATTTCACTTAGCCTTAATTAATTCTTAGTGATCCTATCTCTAGACCCAGTCATGTAAAGGGGATAGGGCTTTGCCACATGAAATGGCACTGTGGGTGGGGGTAGGTGATAAAATTCAGTTCACAGCAAGGAGAAAAGAAATTAATTGAAAGGAAAGACAGTAGATCATAAAACCTCCAAGTGGTTTAAAATACTGGGCTCAGAGAAAAGACAGGAGAAGAAGGAAGACAGATGGTCAGAGTCATACCCCATCAATCATTCCCAGGACCATTCTGGCAGGAACCCACTGCTGTCACTAGATGTAATCACCAGAGATGTCAATTGGTGCTGCCCAGAAACCCAAAGGCCCCATCATGCCACCACTAGCAGGCAAGGAATGCATCTTCCCTGCTTCTGTCAGCATCAATTCAACATTCCACGGATCCAATTAAGCAAGCCTAGGTGCTAAACCAGTCCCTAGCTGCAAGGGATGCTAGGAAAACAAGACTTAGACTTTTTTGAAGCTTCCATAATGAAAGGCAGCCCTACCTCCTATCCAGACGCATATGCTATAGAGTATTCTAATCACAGGAGAAAGGTTCAAATGCTAGATAGGCTCTCGTCCAAGTGACAACCATACATTTAGTATCTCCCATACAGCTGGTGAATTAACAGTTGGCATACTGATAATTAAAATAAAAATTGCATGAAAATCACCCTTACTATATGCCATGGACTCTCCTACTATCTGTTCTATGTTATATTGCAACAGCAGGCAGAAACACCAAAACAACAGTAAGGATTTGGAGGCAGGTGTATTTAATGTTGGACGGGCACTGACAGGGAGTCAATTGTCCCCCAAGATGTCAGGCCCTGAAGGCTCAAAGAGGGAGGTTTTCATGGGATTGGTTGCAAAGGGGAAGTACAGAGGCAGAGTACTTGGCTGTCTTTGGTTCTTACAATGTGCATCACAGTGACCAGCTCTTTCTAGGAGACAGAAGTAACAGAAACTTGTAACAGGAACTGTTACCTGGGCAACTAACAGACTGGCTGGGGGGGGTGGTTTCTGCTACAAAATCATTGAGAAGTTATAATCATGAACAAATCAGTTGATGTTGAAGGCTACCAGATCATGAGCAATAATTCAGAAAACACAGGACTAAAATTAGAGTCAGGAGAAATGGAAAAACATCAAAGGTTACTCCATTATCACAGGATTTTGATAAAGGATGGACTAGGCAGTAAATGTGGGACTAGAACAATGAGAAAAGATATATGTGCCAAAGAAGAAGTGCTGACAGGACTTCTAGATTAATGAAATGTCAACTGGGAGCTGGAGGTGGTGGCGCACACCTGTGATCCCAGCACTCATGGGGGGGAGGCCAGACGATCCTCCGAGTTTGAGGCCAGCCTGGGCTACATAGGGAGGTTAAGCCCAGTTTAGAATACACAGCAAGATCCTGTTTCAAAAAATGAAACAAAACATTATTATCTGGGGTTACAGAAAGAAAAAAAAAAGCAAAGATCAAATCTAAAACTTGTAACCCATATAAAAATTTAAAGCCTAGTTAAGTTAGCTCTTTCACTGAGTACGGCTATGTCATTGATTTGCCTAACACATTTTCAAAGAGCAATAAGAAATATGAGATGCAATCTCGGGACAAGAAAGAAAACCTGAGCAACAAGGTCAACATAAGGAAGCAGGCCAGAAACCCACACTGACATCAGATGTCTACATGGCACTGCATTGTCGGGGAACAGGAAGTTTAAAGAAGAAAGAAGGAACCTTGAGAAAAAAGTTTAATCAAAGGGAAGATAGAATAAGAACAGAAAAGAAAAATCTAAACATAACTTCACATATGCTCCATATTTTCAGTACATTTTACTGTTATAAAGATACTCTGAAATTTTGGGGAACTTGATCATTTTTACCCCCTTTCCCTTTTTGTTCTCCCCTCTTTCCCAGATTCCTTTACCTTCTCCACAAAGTTTACCTCCCTGTTTCCTACCATCTCTCTTATTTGTCCTTGAAATTATTTGTGTTGAGCCTCTCATAGAAGAGAAACCATGTGATACTTAACCGTCTATGTCTGATTTACTTCACTTAGCGTTATTGTCTCAAGATCCATCCATTCTTTCTACAAATGACTCAAATTTACCCTTTTTATGGCTGAGTAGTACTCCACTGTGTATATATACCACATTTTCTTTACCCAGTGGGCATTTAGGCTATTTCCAGAATTAACTCTTGTGAATTGTGTTGCTATAAATATAGCTATTCATGTATCATTGTAATATGATGACTGTAACTCCTTTAGGAAGATACAAAAAAAAAAAAAAAGGCAGAGCTAGGTCAAATAGAATTTCTACTTTAGTTTTCTGAGAAATCTCCATGCTGATTTCCATAGTGGTTATACGAGCTTACATTTCTACCAACAATACATATAGAAAGATTCCTTTTCCCCCACAACCTCAGCAGCAATGTTTGAGTCCTTGATGATAGTCATTCTTGCCAAAGTAAGATGGAATCTCAGTGTTGTTTTGACGTGTATTTCTCTAATGGCCAAAGATACTGAACTTTTTTTTCCTCTTGTACTTATTGCCGGGAACAGCTAGCAAAACATTTTCCCATTGTGTAGGCTGCCTCTTCATTCTGTTGATTGTGTCCTTTGCTGTGCTGAAGCTTTTTTATTTGATATGCTCCCATTTATTGATTCTTATTATTATTTCTTGTGAAGCTGGGGTTCAATTTAGAAAGTCCTTGCCTATGCCTTCAAGAGTTTTACCTATTTTATCTTCCAGCAGATTCCCTGATTCTATTTTTAGGTCTTTTATCCATTTTGATTTGATTTTAGGACAGGGTGAGCGCTAAGTGCCTAGATTCATTCTTTGCATGTGGATAACTAGTTTTCCCAGCACCATTTGTTAAAGAGGCTACCTTTTCTTTTTTCCAGGATATATTTTTGGTCTCTTTGTCAAAAATCAGATGTCTGAATGTGTGAGCTATTTCTGCACTGGTCAGTGTGTCTATTTTTGTGGCACACAGTTTTTACTTTAAAAATACTGGCTGAACTGAAATGGACTGAGCTGAGCAAGTTCACTAAGAGTAAACCTTGCAGGCAAAATGTTGAAATGTGAGCTGAAATGAGTAACAGAATTGGACACATTTGGAATGGCTTCAAAGAGCTCTGATCAATGTCCACTGACAGAGAGATCTTTAGTGGCAATGTCCCCAGGCTAGGTAAATGGACTGCTCCTGTTCAGTAACTTTGCCAAGCAATTATGGAAGACCCAGATGGTATGCACATCAAGTGTATAAAGGGCTCAGGGCTAGGAGGTAAAATTAACATACTATATAAGTGATTCAGGATTGAGAAAAGAAAGCTGTAGAATGAAGAATGAAAACTAAAACTAAAATGTACCAAGGATCAATAGAAAATCCTATAGTCCAAAGGCAATAAACAAACCAACTGCATTACTACCAGCTAGAAAAATGTAATATGATTGAGATCTCCCATTCTCCCATGATAGCTGTCCAGAAAGCCTGAAATCTTTTTTCTAAAATCTACTTAGACATTCTGGATAAAATATAATATATATGTCTTTAAATGTTTAGTTAACTTTGTAAGAATATAAGGAAAGGACCTAGGCACTAAAACAAAGAGGTAAATGAAAAATAAAGTAAAAGTCCACAAGTTAATACTGGGGCAAACACAGGAATGTGGGGTGGGAAGAATGCTGTTATCAGACACCAGGGGTTTAGCCCAATAGGAAGTGGGGAGTTGGAACCGAGATATCTGTATAAACCTGAGGCTGTCACTATAAGAATGCACAAGGAGAAAAAAGTCATCTACCTACCAGCCTGGGAAGTAAGAAGAAAACTTGATTAACTCAGCCTAAACCAAGGATGGGGAAAGAAAGTCTTTCTTTAGCATTTAAATATTGACTTATCTAGAGGTATACATTGCTCTGCAAATCTCAGTCATTAAAATTAACATAAAAGATGACTTGAGGATTATTAGAGTCCCAGAGCAGCAGGCAGAAGCAAAAATAAGGCTAAGACTGTAGCGCCACACCCATACCCAACATGACCCTTACAGAGAGATGGACAAAACTCCACTGAAGATGAGCACACAATCAAAAACAGTGAAACTGACAAGGACACAAGCCAGCATAACACTTCAGGAGGAACCGCAGGCAGCAGACCTAGATCCACAGGAGCAACCAGAGAAGACTCCACAGTAAATTCATTTAAGACTATTTAATAGCTAAGCTAACACAAAATAATAAAATAGCAAGAAACTAAAAAACAAGGCTAGGAAAAAATGACCAAACAGATCTTTTAAAATGAAGATACAGTCATTAAAAATTTAAAAACTCAATGTAAAGGTTAAATGAAAGATTAGACATAGGTGAGGAAAGACTTGTTGAAATAAGAGAGAGATTTGAGGAAAGTATCTAAAGTGCTGCAAAGAGCAATAAAAAATAGAAAATATATTTTTAGAGTCCTAAATGTGAAGGAAAATTTATGTTTACATGAATTATAGAAGTTCACACTACAGAGAATGGGGTAAGGAAATACTCAGAACATAATAACTCAAAATTTTCTAGAATTAATGACAGACATGGATCCTCAGCTTTAAGAAGTACAATGAATCTAAGTGGGATAGTTAAAATTAAATCCACATTGAGACATATCATTGAGAAGCCACAGAACACATACACAACGGAAAGCTCTCCAAAAACAACACAAAAAGGGACATTTCCTTAAAAAGACCAATTAGACTAAAGCATATTTCTTAAAAGCAAAAACTAGAAGCTGATAGAATGGTATCACCTTCTGGGTACTGACAAAACAGAACTGCCACAAATTCAAGTGAAATCAACACTTAAAGCATTCGATCATAGACCTTCTCTGAAAGAGCTACCAAAGGATAGGTTCAGGAAGGAAGAAAGGCAGACCAGAAAGGAGGCCTGAAAATGGCAGTGCTGAGCAAAGAAGCTTGTAGAAATGGGGAAAATCTAAACACACACTGATCTTTTACAACAGTAACACAAAAACAAGAAAAAAACCCAAAACATTTAAGATAAAATGGGAAAACAATGATTAATCATAGCTCAGAAGATTAGAGATATTAATTATAGATTCTATGAAATCAAGGATGCTTATACATTTTTAAACAATCACATTAAAAGAAAACGAAAATATAAAATTTCCAAATAAGAAGTGGAAAACACAAATAAGGAAAAGTTAGTAAACAAGACAGATGATAGGAAAGAAGGGAGAAAAATTGGACAGAAAAATTACAATAAATACAAATATAGAGACAATTGACTAAGGCTTGGATTAAAAGATAAAAATAATCCATACACCATTTACAAAGAGACACAAGTAATGTATAAGAATATGGGAAATTAGAAAGTTAAAAAAGGAAGAATATATTTATATATTCTACTTAGTGTGAATATTCACACATTTCCTTGTGATTATATCCATGTGTTCACTTACTGGGTGCCAGCTAAGTCCTTGAAGTGCTCTTATGTGATATTCTGTACTGCGGGCTTCAGATAAGATACAGCAGACCTGCTGTTGTTCTAAATAAGAATTCAAGGTATAAAGAATTGTTTGAGATAAAATCAGTCACTACACAGGATACAAGGAAAGATTCTTAAGAAGACGTAACAATTCTAAATAGATAACACAATCTCCAAATACGTAAGACATAAATTGACAGAATTACAAGTAGAACTATAAGCATGTCTGGAGGTCTCAACACATCTCCCTTGATTCTTGACTGATTAAACAGAAAAAAAATTTATACAGATATAGCACACTTGAACCACTAAGTTAATAAGCTTATCCAAAGGATAAATATGGAATCCTACAGAATGTTAATTTGCTATTAATGCCTTTAATTGGTTTCAAATTGTCCCCCAGAATCATGCATCAGGTGAAGAGTTTGGTCAAATAACTAGATTGTTTAGTCTAGTTTCAATAAATATTTCACATAAAGATTTAAAATCTGGACTGGGTTTTTCTTTTTTTATTTTCGAAACCCCATAAAGCTCTACGATGAGTTATGGCTTGAGGTATAAACCTCAACATTCCCACTGTGTTCCACTTTGAGTTTGGTGTGGGGTGGGGATCACCAAGCTAAACCCAAAGAAAACTTCATGGGTGTAGTCCAAAGGGAACCAAATCAAACAAACCAACAATTTTGCACAAATTCCCAAGAGCCAAAACCACTGAATTTCACTCAGCAACAAAGACTTATATTAGACCCCCTCATTGACTTGAGCCAAATTTTCCTAAACCTCAGACATGTCAGGGCACTATAAAGTTTGAAAGATGAGCAAAAGGCTAAGTTCTAAAAGAATTAACTTAAAAACTATTCAGGTTTCTATGACACCCTGCAGCCTACAAGAGGACATGTTGGAGCCTTTACCATGGGATAAAATTACTGAAGAAATTCATCATACCAGGTCCTAGTAACTTCTGCCAGACAGCAATATTTCCTTCTAGACATTCACCATTTGTGTACTTATGTTTAACAAACAAATGCTAGCAGCATTCTAACAGGAAAAATAAATAACAAAGCATGTGTTGAAGTAATCTAATGGGCTAAATTTATAACTAACAAGGCAGGATTGGCCCGGACATCATTTTCCATATACAATTGCAGTTCTAATGTTAGAAAAACAGGTAACAAGAAAGCAAGTCATTATTAATTGGTACATACGGTACTTCCTCGTGTGGAAAACAGTGCTGTGTGTACTGCTGTGTAAGTTTACATTTGCAAAGTTATGATATCTGTGTTCTTTTCTTATATAGCTCTGTTTACCTTTATAATTTTTAAGGGGAACATTAAGGAAGTATCATCTTTCCCGATACTTCCCCTACCGCCAGGGGTGGGCTGCTTTACCATGGCAACAGTGGGGCAGAGGCCAGGCCAGTGGGGGAAAAGGTGACAGAAGAGGAGTCTGTCATCAAGCTTTTAGATCCTTTGGCTTTTTCTCAAAATCCTGAGGAGTTCTGCACTTGTCACTCCATCTACTGGAACGCCATTCGGATTGCTTATATTTCTGAATTTGAGATCAGACTTACAATCAAAGCATCAGTATCACATGGCAGAGTTTCTTTTCTTGCAGGGAAGCTATTAATAACATTTTTTTTTTCTTCTGGTACCGGGAATCAAACTCACGACCTGCGCTTGCCAGGCAGGCACTGTGCCACTGAGCTAAATCCCCAGCCCCTACCAATAACAAATATATTCTCCAAGCAAATGATTGGCTTCTTAAGAGCAGACATGGCATCTTAACATTTTTCAGCAACTGCCATGTATCTATCCTAGGGCTGGCTTTCAGTGAGTGGCACTGACTAGTTTGGAGATTAGGCTTTAAATAGTCTAAAGTCTAAAAAGATAAATAAGACAACAGAATCCAACACAGAATCCACTGAAACACACAAAAAAGTGTAGGAGGGAAATAAGTCAGTTTTTTCTTCATGCATGGACTGTATTTATTGATGGAGGAAGACAAGACGGGCTTATCAGTGAAGACCTTGATCTAAGAATTGGAAGACTGCGATATAACATAGGCAGAGAACGAGGAGGTTCACACTGTATTTTGACAGCTTGACAAGACTAGAAGAGGTGATGATTAAGTCAGCAGCTTTGCCAAAAAGGGCAGGATAAGATCGGATGAATAATGTAAGGAATAGACTAAGGTGGGACTAGGCATGACTGCTCCACAGGCCGTATTTAGACTCTTTGAGTCCAGGTACCAAATTAAGTATGATGGAGAATGGAGGGAAATTGCATGTGGGAAAATGCAAATGTGAGTAAAACACATCACTTGTCCTTCGTTCAGTTACACATACAGAACATACAGACAAATACAATATAAGGGCCATGTATCAAGAATTCTGGGTATAAGAGAAAGGTTAAAAATTCTCCTGTCTGAGATAGCAAGGAAAAATTCTGAATACACAACTTCAAAAAATAACTCAAGACATGTTTAGACTGTAACATCTGAATCATCAAAATAGAAACCTAATGGTCTGATTTGAACACAGTTGTCACTACAATGAAAGAAAATTTTCATAATAAAATAAAATGTTTCCACATTTCAGAAGGATGCCCAATTAAAAGCAAAACTGAACAAGCAAAAAAGAAACCCTTGCTGCTGTGATTACAAAAAATCATCAGCATCAAATACCTGGTAAGGGGAACTGTGTTCTGTCTGACTGTTTCATCTTCTAGTCCCCGTTCCTGTATATTCTCATGTATAAAAACAGCAGTACCCAGTGGTGTACTTGTTTATTCCACAAGAAGCACGTCTGCCAAATTTTAAGGGGGGGAGAAAACCTCGAGAATGTTTTCTTGTCGTTGAATGGTAATTTAGTTTTCTCCTCTTCTCCAACTATCCCTTCTTTCAAGACTCAAGTCATTCAGCCAGAAATGAACGAAAACACCAAAGCCAGTATTCCATATTAAACACCACGGATCGTGGAGAAGGGCGGGAGGGATTCCACGAGGTCTCACCCCCCATTTCCAAGTCAGCGCTCTTGGTGCTCCGATTCCACAGAGAAATGGACAATTAGCCGCTTCATCCTGAGTTGCTGTGGACTGGAAATGCAATTTCTGGTGCTGTGATAAATTCCACTGTCACAAAGCCAACAGCATGCCCCATGGGATGCACTCTAATGGGATTTAACTGTACCGGCATTATGTACAAATTCAGGGAAAAGCGCATCTTGAGGAAGGATGAGTGTCAGAAAAGCTGCAAGATTACCAGTGCAGAGTTGGGAAAATTCACTAGCTTTTTCTTCTAGAGGGAAAAATATGTCTGTGGAGGTGAAATATAAGGTTTTACCAAGGCACTCACTCCACAGATAACTGCGAATGCTCACTGCATAGGAGGTACTGGGCTTGCTGCTACGGATGTAGTGGAAGCTAGAGAGAAAAGGGAAAGGAACCTGCATTCCACTTGGGAAGGCAGACAAGAAGTAAGAAGAGGATCCGAAAGCGTGAGTATTACACAGAGAATTGAAAAGGGTGACTGTCCTTACATGACTAGATACTTTCTAATTACTTTAGACTGGTCAAACAGAGAAGGCCTCCCTAAGGAGATATCATTTAAGCCAAGATCTGAGTGACAAGGAGAACAAACACCTAGGGATGAGATAAGAGGCTCAAGAATAATCTTGGCTCATCCTAGGAAAGGGAGAAAAACCACTGGGGCTGGGGCGGCAGGAGAGAGAAAGGTGGGTCTGAGGGGTGGGCAGAGGCCAGATCATTTAGGGTTTTATAAGCAATGTAAAAGATCCTGTGTTTTATTTATTCAAGTTTGACAAACAGCCTCTGTAGTCCTTCAAAGACAAGGAAAGACTGGACCTGATGTGTATTTTTAAAAGCTCAGCTTTGCCTACTAAGACATGACTGAAGTGGGAGGGGTCAGGGAGTACTGGGGTGGAGCACTGCAGACCGCTTGGTAGGGCGGCAATAGTGAAGGTGGAGAAAAAGGGACTGATGTGGGAGACACATTAGAGTCCAGGTGGTAGGACCTGCTGATTGGAGACGGGGGAAAAGTGACCAATCTAGAATGGCTGGAGTCGTTAATTCAGACAAGGACAATTGAGGGAGGTCGGATCTAGATGAGGAGGACCTAGAGTTCCTTAGAACACATCACCTTTTAGATTACCATCAATATCCAAGTGAAATGGTTGAGAATGGGATTAGGTGCAGTCTGGAGTTCTGGGGAAGAGGTTGGAGCTGGAGACAGACTGGAGAGGCAAGGACACAAAGGTTCTATTCCAGGCCATGCGACTGAGTGAGACTGCAAAGAGATCAAGAAGAGTCGGTCTAAGAACGGAAGGGTTCACGGAGTGAAGGAGGAGAGATCGAGAAGACAGAGGAACAAACACATGGGGAAGGAATGCGCACAGCATGAGAAACATGTCTCTTCTCGCTCTCTGGGAAGCTGACACAAAGGTAAGTTTAGATGTGCAAAAGACACAGAGGAGGAGGGAGCAGAAACAGGTGAGGAACGCGTTAGCTCTGACGTGGGTCTGACACCTGTGAAGAACAGGCATGGGAGCACACAGTTAGAAACAGAGGAGCTGAGTGAGCCTCCCTGTTCCGTTCACCTGTGAACGCCGCAGCACTAACGGTTACCCACGTTTCCACAAGCCTGTATCAGGGAAGTTGTGTGGGCTGCTTCCCCACTCCCTGTTCAACCATAAACACAGCACCATTCTAATGATGACCAGGCTTAAATTTAGGAGGCCGCACAGATTGCTGACATCAGTGAGAGAGACGGGGCGCCTTAGACCTGTGGTGCCTGACTCTATAAATGCTGGAAGCCTGAGTTATCGAGTCCCTTTTTCCCCTTCATCCTTCTCCCTGTTTCTGCTGCTGTCCCGTGAGCTTCAATAAAGAAGAATGTAGCTTCATACTGCAAAGTGTCTGCTTGGCAATTCTTTCCTTGTACACAAGAACCTGGACACTTTTTGGCCCATTCAACTGTTACAGAAGGATTAGGTAGGAAGATCCTCAGAAGCCAGCTCAGTACTAAGAAAGACTTAGCTAACCAAAGGGAAGTAGCAATCCAGCGCTGCCCAGTGGTGGAACCTCAGGTGGTGAGAGTACATCCCAGCTCCAGGGAGCCTCGTCATACCCAGTCTTCCCCAGGGAACGAACCAAGGAAGTCTGGACTGTATTCCTGCTGTGCTAAGGGCTGTGGCTGAGGACCCCCAGACACCTACCATCTTGCAGCAGAGTCTAACAAAGGGAGCCTTGGGTAGGACACCTCCATAACCACCACAGGGTCAAGTTAGGAAAGCGAGAGTCAGTGTGTGTCCAAGAGGAGGAAGAAATTTGACTTGTCTTCTTAAAGATCAAGGAGATAACAACAGACTGGTGCCCACTGTTTTTGACAACATGGAGGTCATTCATGACCTTGATAAGAAGGCGGGCAGAGAGGACTAAAGCTCCCCGAGGCACAGAAATGGACAACAGCTTGAAGGGATGTGAGCAAATAAAGGACACTGTTCTATTTTAAGACAGGAGATAGAAGAATCCACTGATGGTTTGGAAAAATCAGTGAGAAGAAAACTGAAAGTGCAGTATATTAGAGAAGGCAAGAAAGAAGTAGGATACAGGGGAGGACTGGCCTTTGTTGGAGACAGAGAGCTCTGACCAGTGAGCAGTGTAATGGGAAGGGCGCCAGGCAACCAGGTACAGACATAGACGGGCTGATGTGGTGGTAGCAGGAAGCAGCCGTTGGCTAAGTGGGTCTAATTACTCAAGGAAATGTGAGGCAGACGAGTGAGAGGAAGGGAAGCGGCAGTGCAAAGCTGGAGAGTTAAAGTGGGAAATACCTCTGAAAACGAAAGTGAGCATACGAGAGGAGTATATCTGGACCGTGTGGCTCTCCTACATGCCCATTTGAGATGTGCGGCCATGGATTTACACTGAGCTTGGCCTGCACAGTTTTATTCTCCAGATATTCAGCAGCCTCTGGAGATGTGGAGGAGGTGGAGGATCAGGTTTCAGCAGAGAAGGGGTTGTGCTGAGTATATATAGCGGGGAAGGAGGTAGAGGATTGGCCGTATTTCTTGACCATGAATCTGACCCTGTGAGGAGCACAGCAGTGGCCAGCAGACAGAACTAATGGCACTACGCTGGCTAAATGGTTAGAGCTCCTCCAATTTTCTCAAACATCTAGGAGAATTTCTCCCTTTTTCTCCTCTGTTGGGGCAATCTTTGTACTTACTCTTCATTTGCTGCAAATTGAACTCACAGATATTGAAGTTTTAATGAAGGCAAAGCAAAAATCTGTTGCACAGGTCTATTTTTGTTTTAATTGATTTTTAAGGACTAGGTTTTTTTTTTTTTGAAATTTTGTTCCTTTATAATGAGAGTTAGACTATAAAACATCTCTGTACTTAAGTATCCCTTCATATTTGGATGATGAATGAAAGAGCCTTTTGATGAAAATAAACAAAATAGCTCAACGTGACATCCTATTCTTAAATCTTTGCCAGGACAATGGAATAAATCACATTTTATAAGGGGCTTAGCTAAATAGATCTGTCTGGATCTCAAAGAACATTAAATGAAATTATTTTTAAACAAAAGATACCACCACATTGATTCTTTTTTTTTAAAATGCAAACCTTTGAAAATGAACTTTAAAATATACTCTCTGCTTGCAAGCAGACATTTGATGGGGAAAAACACTAAGTGCACAAATCAGATGGTAAAGCAGAAAGCTTTTCATAAGCAGCTGTCTTTTACAGTCTTAAAATATGGATTACTTCAGAATAAATCTTCAGCACAGCAGCAAGGTAAGTTGTTTGAGAAAACAGAAATGATTTCTTGTGCTCACAGATCTGAATTTCAGGTCAGACATTCTACTTCGGCAGCTTTCGCCCACAGGAACAGAACACCAAATGGGCCTCCGGACAGCAAGAGTGAATGCAGAGAAGCCCTGGCCTTCTCCCATAACCTAGTCGCCCACATTAGGAAAAATGACTGTGAAGCAAATTTGTCAAGAACAGGATCTTCAGTGCAGAATAACCACTCCAAAGCCAAGTCATCAACAGCCCTGCATTCAAATGTATGTCCTATCTGTAACATGAACACCGGAGTCAAAAATGTGTCTTTTACTTGTTTGAGCTCCTAAAAATAAAAATCAACTGCATTTTTAAAGTCCATGTGTATACCTGAGGCCAGCATAATTACGGCCTATCATCCTATGCCACTTTAATGACCCGAAGATCCCCAAGGAACCGTAACAGGGCTATTTCTTTATTTTCAGTATTTTAGCATGAAGAAATGAAGCTATACTTTAGGAAACTGCTGTGTTGGAAAAAATTTCAACTGCCAAATAAGTCATCCAGAAGCAGCCTAGTGTAGCAACCAAAGGTAGCTGGAGTCCAGAATCAACATGCTGCAGCTGCATCCGATAGACACACCGCACACAAGCCCAAGAGGACGGAAAATGTGACAGGTTACGCCACGGATGAATAGGGAGGACAATGAACAATGAAGAATGAGGGGTGAGTGTAGGGGGCAGGGCGGAAGGGGACCCGGCCCCCAGTGCGAAGCGGACAGCGAAATGATGACTACGTTATTTCTGCGAATGAATGGACAGGACCAGAATTATGTAAAAACTAGGTCATTGTGAGAAATGAATACTAACTCTAATCCTGGTGCTTAAGACAGGGGAGAAACTAAATCTGAGACTTGGAGAGTTCAGAAAGTACTCAGAGCAAAGAATTGTTCTCTAATAGGGCTGAGGGTAATAAGTAAAAATTAAACACCTTATTCCTTAACTTCAAAGAATATCATTTTTCTTTGTTTCCTGGGTAGTACAGAAAAAAAACAACACCTTTTGAAGTATGCAGATGAAAGTACTACATGAAGAAGGATAATAATTTGGTTGATCAACCCTTATCTGTCATCAGTATGATTAATTTTAATATGTCTTTTGAGTGTGAATATTCCCCAAACAATGATAAAATCACTTATTGCTCGTGTTATCATACCAGGGGATAGCATGATGGTCACAGTGATGCAGCCTGAAGCCAGACTTTCTGGGCTTGAATCCTGGCTCTGCCACGTATTAGCTGGCAGCTTTTGCAGGCCACGCAGTGTTGCTTGCTTTCCTTTCCTTTCTCGGAGAATGAGGATACCGTTTCTAATGGACGGGATTGAGTTAGTTACTCCATGTACAGCACTGTGTCAACAAAGGTCCCAACAGGAAATAGATAGTTCACGCCATTCACCGAGGGCCTTTTCATAAAGGTGTAACAGCATCCAGGGGACCACAATGCACAATGCTGAAATCTGGGGCTAGTGGTAGTGGACTGCTTGCCACTAGCAGGCCTCAAAGAGGGAAGAAGAGGTGACTCAAATTCAGGAGAGAGAAACTTATAGAGAGTAGGCTGCTTTGAGAAGGAAATGATCTCCAGTCTGAAGCAGACTGGAGACAGACAACTAGAGGGAGTTTACAGGGAGAAGGCCACTGTCCTCCCTCTGGTCAACTGCTTAGGTTCACCACAGGCCAAATCCTCTGGAAGCCAGGGGCTGGGAGCTGAGTGATGGCCCGCGCAGGCCAGCCTGTGAGGACAGAGAGCAGATAAAGGAGGAGACAGGAGATCTGCTGGTGGATGGGAAGAAACCCAGCTCCAGCACTTGCTGCATTTGAGCCAGCTGATGGGTTAAGCGCGTTGACTTGGACGTCACTGTAACTCATTACAGCACAGGGATTGGTATCAACTGTTAAGATGAACTCAGCTAGATAGATGGTCACAATGAATATAACCCAATTTGCATTTTGCTGGAGTTGGACCAGGGACCAGGAACTCATTATTTATTCAATTTATTAAGGCCCAGGAGAAAAGAATGAGAAAATAAGTATTACAGGAATCAGTGGTAGCCTTTCTCAGATTTCCCAGGAAGCTGCTACAGTACTTTGTATCCAAGCCAAACCCATTACGACAAGTGTCATGAGGGACACCTCTGAAACACAGTCCCCAAAGCCCCGACTTCCGCAACAGAACAAATGCAGTGTCCTGAGGAGGAAGCACAGGGTTACACACAATCTGGCTTTTCATTTGCTATGAGTAAAGACTATATGATACTCAACTATGTTCATGGAAAAAGTGCTTTAAAATAGCAACCTGGAGCTTAGAAATGCAAAGTAAAAAGTATGGAAATACATTAATTTTTAAATGCAAAATGCAAGAATTAAACATTAGGTCAGGAAATGCTCCTATCATATAGTTTAGCGATAATACACATTTCCATACACATTTGGTCACAAAGCCAGACATATTCTAGGTGTCATTTAAGATCTTATTACTAAACCACATTTTTATTACTTAATTAATTCAAAGTATAAGAAAGTGTGTGTCATTTGTTAAATGGAGAGAAACCAAAACATTTCTTTGTATATATAATTAGAATGTCATTAAATTTTTATTGGGATAAACTTTATAATGTGCCATTTACTAATACAGTGATAAAAGCTAAGATAATGCTTCTTTTTCATCTGTATGCCAAAGGATTGCATAATTTAAAACATCTCTGGGGCGGATTTCGATATTATTTTACAGTGAAAGAGTGAGTGAATCTGAAGGATGATAGGCAGGATGTAAAGTAATGGTGTGCACGCTGCTGCGGAGACAGGCAGAGGCCAGTTCCGGGGCGCTTGCATTCTGTGGAGGACAGGAAGTCATGGAAAAGTTTCTGCTGGGAAGAAATAAACAGGTACCACCGCACAGAATAACGAAACAGGCAGTGCAGAGTGCCTGGGGTGGGAACAGCCTAGAACAGGAGCCCAGCGGGATAAGCAGGGGGCAGAGAACATGGGGTCAAGGAGCTGCACAAGGGCAGTGCGGGGAATGGAGAGAAATGAGAGAGAGAGGGGGAGGGAAAGAGGAGGAGGAAGGAAGGGAAAGACTCTCCTGCACTCTTCCTTCCTTCTGTCAAGGAAGAGTGCACAGGCCATATTACTGACTAGATCAAAGGACAGGAGTAGAAGAGGCGTCAAAGTAGTTGCCTCGCGTCAAGAATAAGCACTGCCGGCCACCACTATGAGAGAACTGGGGGGTGGCAGTCGGGGGACTGCAGCTAGGCAGCAAAGCCAGCAAAGCCAGCAAAGCCAGCAAAGCAACAGAAGAGGACTGTCTCTGCAGTTCCAGCCACAGATGGAAAGGGGAGGAAAACACAGACGGGGTTTGGGAGTGGAGCTGCCACATAAAATACAGGTTGCCCACTTACGTTTGAATTTCAGATAAACGGACCAATACGCTTCCTTACAGCTCAACATTAGCGATGCATATGCACTAAAAATTCATTCCTTGTTTATCTGAAATTCAAATTGAACCGGATGTCCTATATTTTCATTTACTAATCTGCTACCTTAGCTGGAAGTGAATTAGGAGAGGCGTTTCTGCAAGAGGTGAACTGAGCCTGAGATAAAAGCCTTAGTGGCAAAGGAAGTGGATGCTTTGGAGAGGAAAGAAAAGGAAGAGAGGCTAAGAGAAAAGATAGATGCATGCAGCAAGGCGGCAAGAAGGGGTGGGCTTCCTTCTGATCATCTCTCTTGGTAAAGTCAGTGTCTGAAGGCCTCGGAGTGGAATGAAATTGAGGCTAAGAGCAGGCGAATATAGAAAATCTTCTGTTCACTTTTGTAAATGCTACTCTCTGGGGCTGGGCGGACACCTGTGAAGTTCCTTTCAACCCAAGACTTCTGTGATTCCACTTTCCCTGTATGAATGTTTTAGTGTTTCGGGCTACCTAATTTTGTATCTGATCAGAACTTCCGTATCTGACCATGGAACTATAGACTTTACTGTAGCTTTATAAGAAACAATCTGATAAAGACAGCTTGGTGGCAATTCCATTAATAAGAAAGAAAATAACTATTACATTTTTAGAGCAAAAACATGTTTACATTAGTAAAATGCTTTGCAAGAAAAGTTGTTTGAAGTGTGGGATGGGACAATGAGATAAACATGCCACTTAGAGGGAAAATACTATTTATCCACACAGCCATCTCATCCTGAAGGCATTTGGAACCTTCACTTGCTGGGCTGATCCAGTCTCGGGAGGACTGTGATAGAAAATGAAATATGAATTGTCGCTCCTTGTAGCCACTGTGTAATGCTGTGGCCAATTTAACAAAGCACAGGCTGAATTTCTATTAAATAAATCAAACTGTGAGGCTAAACTAGGTTAGTTAACACCACCAATTTGGTAGCTACTCCTCCATATAAAAACATGGATTCCTGAAGATTCCTCCAACGAGTTCCGTGGTTGAGAAAAAAAAAGCGATAAATCACTGAGAAGACCTATCCTGCCCCCCGTAATTCTCAGTTCCCTTTTTAGTATTTTTAGTAGGGAAAAAGACGAAGTCCAATGCAAAACTAAATAAAATGCATATTTTCATGCTTCGACCACCTAACTTTCCCCAAAGTAATGGTTGCCATTCTTTAAAACATGATGTCCATATAGAAACACTATGCATTTGGAGTTACTTTATGGGTCCTATCACAGATCATTCAGAATTGTGCACAAGAAGAATTTTACTAAGGAGGCTTTTCACACACTTATTTTAGCCTGTGCTTTTAATCCTAGAGAGGCTGATACTTGTGGGTAAATTGGCAAAAATATTTTCAATACGCTAAAATTGTGACACATGGCTTATCATGATGAGGCCTAAACATATCTGAACACGTTTACAGCTCAAATAAAATAATGTGGTTTTACATGACTCATAAAGAGGAATGATGATTGTATTGCTGGGGCATTTCTAAACCTCTGCTCATTTTGTCCTGTAATCTCTAAGGGAAGTAATGTTACCATACCTACACTTTAATATGTCTGCTCAAGACTAAAAAGTGCACAACATTAGTGTACTCCTACTCTTCCTTAAA
Organism: Chinchilla lanigera; assembly: GCF_000276665.1. NCBI lineage: Eukaryota > Metazoa > Chordata > Mammalia > Rodentia > Chinchillidae > Chinchilla > Chinchilla lanigera. The sequence goes on from NW_004955437.1 coordinate 6,647,374, forward strand.
GAATTTACAATACATGAAATGAAAAAGAGGAGCTGTACTTGGTATTTTTTTCATGACAGAGGAGTGTACTGTACTTCATATGCTAAATCTCACTTTTAAAAGTGATGTCACAATGCCCCTGCTAGCTCGAACAGAAACGAAGCACCTCTCGATATCAAAGGGACAACTCCACGTCTACATGCCCACAGGGAAGAGTCGGTCATTTGGGTAACAGTGGCAGGGTGCACAGGCAAGCAGTGGTCACACGTGGCCTTGCTGCCCAGATCAACATATACATATGGCGGGGCCATGAGAGCTGTGATGAATCCGGACTATTACAAAATCTTTAGGACACGTTTTACAGCATGAGGCCTCTAGAAGGAAGAAAGCAAGCTGTTAAGGGCACTAAGCTTGCACAGAGTCTTCCAGTCTCTAGATTTGTGCTGCCGTGCCACCCGGCCTTAGAACCAGCCGACTAGAGACCGTAACCTCTACAAACTATGAGCTAAATGTGCCTTTTCTTCCTTTACTTGTGAGTAGTGGGTATTTTGTCTTAGCAACAACAAAAGTAACTACAACAGCAAGTGACTCCGGAGTGACCGCACAGACTTTCTGCAGCAGCTCGTGGGACTGTGATGTCCTGTTTTGAGAGTCACAGTATTGACAGCCTGTGAAGCTAGCGCCATTAGCCTCATGGAGGAAACTGAAACCGAAATAAACACATTTCTAGATTTTCTAGCCAAATAAAACATAAATTCCCTTTGTTTTGTGACAGGTTTCTGCCTCTTGTCATCTAGCCTATTCTGCGAGCTAATGTGAGACTGGTAATTTTTCCATGTGACTTAGAAAGTTCACTGGAACAATAAGGGTACAAACAGGTGGGGCTGCTACAGAATTGAAAACTTATTAGTATCTGTCTTAATATTTTCTCAGTACCCTAAAATTCTGATTAACATGATATTACTTACATCGTACTAATATCACATGGAAACCAGGAAATAGCCGGCGCTGTCCCTTCACTAAGTGTAGATAGATTATTGCCATGGTTTTCATCCTTCTGATTATTTTAAGTCATTAATTCAATTTTTTGTATCATACCTACACTTAAAAAATAGCTTTGGTGCGCTACTTCAACAATTCATTACTTTGGTGGCTCTTTGGGAAATCCAGATTATGTTGTCCCAATATGAATACTCCCTCTATCAGACACAAACAGAGCACAACAGCTGTCAATACAATTTCCCGTATTAAAGAAGTAATTCTATGGCTCTGAAGTATCATGTAACAAGTCTATTTTTTAAAAAAAATGATAATTCCTAGTTGCAACAATAATCCTGAATTTTGTCTCAGTCAGAAGAAAATTTGGTGTTCTCATGAAAAAGTAAACTTAAGTGGGAAAAGAGAGAGTATTGATTGTCAAATATTCTACTGCTTGAAGGTGAACATGTTAGTAGCGTACCTAGAGAATGAAATTCAATAACTCATTAGATTAAATCATTAAACCTGATTTATACAACTATCATTTTGCTTTTGGATAGATAATATTAGAGGCACACATGAAGGATATTTTATTTATGAAAAGAAATATTCCCTAACATGATTAGGTAAAATGTAAACAAACTATTTCTGTTATCATTTAAATTGAGGCAAAACAGAATCTCATAAGAGATAAATATTCTTAATAAACACATAAAGAATTAAGCCAGGAAGGTTTTCCTCTTTTATTTCCATGGTTTTAGCTTTTATAAAAGTTTTTTAGTATTCTGAAAGCCTTTTATGTCTCCTAATATGCTGCAATTATATGAACTACAATATTTCATTAGCATGCATTGAGCACATGGCTCTATAGTGGGAATTTTCATTAATTAAAATAGATGGAAACATAAAAGCACTAGCTATAAACTATGAGAAGAATCAAGATTATAATTTGCTTATTGCACAACATGGGAAAGCACCTTGCAGTTATGTGAATAATTCAGGCTCACATAGCCAGTGCATGCTTATCTAATAGTTTCAGACTTCATTCATTCCACAGACAGTCGCTGGGCATCCACGGTGTGCTGGCATTATTGCCGGTGCTCAGAAATCAGCAGTGAACAAAACAAAACAAAACAAAGAAGAGCCCTATCCTTGTGAAGCTGACATAATAGTAGAGAAACTGGCATAATAAACGGTATACAATAGACACAGTACATAAGTCAGTTAAGCCTCAGAAGGTGATAGATACATGGAAAAAGTGCAGAACAAGACAAGAGGATTGAGAGTGCCATGTTAGTGGGGGAGAGTGATGCACTGCAGCTTTAACCAGGTTGGTCAACTAGAAGGAGATGTTTGAGCCAAGAGTTGAAAGATGGGACGATGTGGCATATGTGGGTATTAGGGGTGCAGCATTCTAGGCAGGGAAAACATCCAAAGCAAAACCCCTGAAGCAAGAAGTTTCCAGAATGATAAATCTGAGGCAGAAAAAGCAAAGGGAGAATACTGGGGACGAGCTTTAAAGTAAGCCTCCGCACCTTGTTGGCAAGAGACAAACACATCACGGAAAACCTTGGCAGGGCTTGCTGCAGAATTGTGGGGTTTACTACACAACGAAAATGAAGGGCTCCTGGTTCAAATAGCAGGGAAAAACACCCTTTTTCCCTTGAGAAATATTTTAGTACTCTTCTTCTAAGTAATAGTAATAAGGGAAGTATCAAACTTCCATATTACAAAAATATATATTGGTGTTCTAATTTTATATAATACTAAAACAACAATACTTTATTACTATACCTTGATTGATCATACAAATGTCCTGGCCTATTTTTCTAGATATTCATTCGACAGGTCATCAAAATGTATATTTTCCGCAACTTCATTTTCAATTGAAATAACTGAAAGTGAAGTCAGTCACTGCTGACAAATACAAGATCACACATCATTTAGGTCATTTTTCATTTTGAGAAAGTGCTTCTGGTTGAATTATTGCTGGAGTTGTTAAGATGATTTTATAGGCTGTGACAACACTGAGACAAATTTCTAAGAAATTATCTCAAAATATAAATTTCAGTGTATTTGAGCTGACGGTTCTTGTTAAGCAATTTCCTTTCATAAGGTGCTGAGCTTTTTCTACATAAATGGGGACCCACCGAAGGGCTGCGGGCAGAGAAGTAACCTGATAGCTTTACCCATGCACCTCACACTCGAGAACAAGGCTCATTAACCTCATTTGATTCAATCATTAGACTTGATTTACACAGCTCTCACTTTGCTTTTGGACATACAATAAGAACTCAAAAAGTAATATCTAAATCTTTATTTGGGCCAACGTAGGATATAGACAAAGTACAGCCTGTGTATGTAGAATATATGACCCTGATATAATTAGATGCATTTGATGCAATGAGTAGAAACCAATGAGAAGGAAAGTGTTAAGATTCTCATGGTTTATAACAGGACGTCTCCCAAAGCCACGTGTGATTGCAAGTGGGACCTTTGGAAGATGATTGGATGATGGGGGCTTATAGCTGACTTGCTGTTAGAAGGCGGGACCTGGTCAAAGGGGCGTGGCCTGGGAAAGCTGTCCCTCCTTTCCAGCTCCTCCCTTGATTCTCTGCCAGGTCAGGAGCAGTGTCACCTCCACTGAGCTTTGCCCTGCTGCGGTGCCTTGGAGCCAGCTGACCGTGGACTGAAATCTTTCCAAACTGTGGGCCAAAAAATCCTTTCCATCTCTAAGTTGTGAGTGTCGGGTGTTGTGTCCCAGAGATGAGGAAAGTGACTACGAGAGACTATGAGGGACGTGGAAACAGTGATTTCCACCAGGCCTCTGGATCATTTAAGACTGTCTCCTTGTTTATCTCTGTCTAGGTTGGAGTCTCTACTGACTCAGAACTGTCATGCCTTTATAGCCCACAGTGATCTCTCTGGATGCTTCTGCTCCTTCTCAACCTGACAGCCTTGCAGCTTCTCCTCCTGCTGCCAGCAGCCTGCTTTGTCCAGATCCTCTGTTCACTCACTCCTTCGCCAAGATTGAATCCACACAGCTTGTCTCTCATTCCTACCCGGGATGCGCCTATCCCCTGACCCACCTCCTAAAACCCAGATGCCTTATATTCTGCCCTTGATTCCTACTTTCTGTGACCCACTGCTGGGGAGGACAGTGTCACAGGGTCATGCATAATTCCCACTGGAACTATAGGTGAGACAGTTTTCCCTCACGGAAGCTGTGAGGATGGTAGACACAGTGGGGACATAAGAGGACCCTGGCCCCAAATGTTTTCTTCCATAGCTCACTGGCATTCATTTCAGTGTGTCATCATGCCTGAAATGCCATCTGTCTTGCACTGGTCTTGCTAAACAAGGATTTGTTTTTATAATCCCAATCCTCTAAGGAAGTTAAAATTTACTTGTGGGGCCTGATATATAATTAGTACTCAATATATATTAACTAAATGAAAGGTGCATAAATTTCATTTATCTAATCTAATTACTTTCTTCCATGAATAGTTAACTGAATGAACACATTTTATGGACATAAGCAGGAAATGTCATGGAGCACATGGCAAATGGACAGAGCATGGACAAGTTCAGGGACAACAGAGACCATAGACATCTGGTGCACAGGAACAAAAACTCCAGGGGCAGTGAGTGAAAGGGAAAATTGCTTTTCACTTCCTACCCCTGTCTTGGTTACTTTCCTTTTGTTGCTGAGACAAAATACCCAATGTCCAAAATGAAGGAAGGAAAGGTTTATTTAGCTCACAGTTTGTGGAGGTTTCAGTCCATAATCAGCTGGCTCCAAGGCAGGGTGGTATGGCACAGGGGCAACACTTCAAGGCCATGCAAGACGGCAAAAGCAGCAAGAGCAAAATGGGGGCGGGGGAGCAAGCCTCTTTTTCTCCCTTGTATTGTAAGCAGGACACCCCCACCCAGGGAACGTGTAGCACTCACATAATCTCCAGGCCCTCCTCTTGCACAGGCTGAGGATGAGTACAAAGTAAGGCTCCCTGCTGAGTCACTCAGTTAACCTTCTAAACTTCTCAGATTGACACAGTGAACATCCTAGAATAGGAAGGGCAGGTCCTCTTCACCCTAGGATATAGAACTGCTGAGTCACTTAGCCAAGCCTCTAGACTCAAGTTGACATGATGTATCAACCATAACACTCTCTCTGCCACCAACCAAGCCAACAAAACAAACACCTCCATTTCACCTGTTCCTAAGGGCCAGAAGGAAAGAGTTAACAGTGTTGGCTGCTGCTGAAAGGCAAGAAGTAGGAGGACTAAAAATGTCCACTGATTCAGTGACATGAACAGCTTTGGTGAATTTAGCAAGGGCAATTTCAGTGAAATTGAAGGAAGCACATAAATGCTGAGTGTGAGAAAGCAATTTAAGGATCCAAACACTATGAAAGGAAGATCTATTTTGGTCTCAGATCCACACCTAATTAGTGGGTGACCTTGCAAAAGGCAATTAAATACTCACAGTTCTGATTTTCTCAACTTAAAGGAGAGAAACAATACCTAGCAATCCATGGGATTGTTGTACAAGTTAACTGAGGTAATATATATGAAGTGCTCTGAAATTGTCACAGTGCTACAAAAACTGAAATGTGTTGTCAGTGTTATCAAATAATAAATAAATCTGATCATGCTTTTTAGCAAGAAGTATGCTAAAAATTCTGGCCAAAAATCCATGACCAACCAAAAAGTTAGGCCCAAGTTCGCTGAAAATTACAAAAATACTGTTAAACAAGCTCTTCTCCAAGAAAAGGAATTTCAAATGAAGATACTTAGATCTGTAAGCAACAATGCGCTAGATAAATTTACTGCTGTCTTTGCCCCCAAAATTTAAACAACATATTTTAAGTATAATTGTGCTTCTACTAGTCAATTATAAATTTAAATACTATTTTTTAAAAAGTCTTGCCAATTGTAATCAATCAGTACACATTTATGTAGGAAGGATTTTCCAGAAGGCCTGACGTTCTGTTTGCCTTCTCTGTATATCACTCTTTGGGAAGACATTAAGGTGAGTGATAGTAACTAGAAGTATCTTTGAATACATCTTCTTAAAATAGAGATATGAGATAAAAATGCAGACTTATACCTCAGCAGAAGCCAGATTTTAAAACTATTAAAGGGAAAAAATTCATAACAAAACCATTCATAGCTTGGTAAAATCTTGAGTTGAAAGAATCAATTATTAATCTATAATAATGTTGGGAGCTAAAAATGGACAAAAACTAATATTTACCAAGTGGGGTAGTTTGCATGTACATTACCTTACTTGTTGTAGCAAATGAGATAGATAGAACACCGTCATTTTCTCATTTAAATATAAAAATCTGAGACATGGCAGGATTACATAACTTGTCTGAGGCCATAGCTAGTAAGTATTATGGCTGGGACAAGAACTGCACTTGTATGGCTCCAAAGTCCATGGTCTTAATCAATGTGCTATATAGTTTCCCACAATTACTGTATTTCTGGAAAATAATACTATTCCTTTTTTTTTATTTTAAAGAGTAAAAGAAGGATAACATAGTAATGGGGGGCTTACCAAATTACAGACAAAGTGGTAGGAAATTATCAATGGTTATTGTTTTACATATTGTTATCTACAAGATAGCTTCTCAGGAAAACAAATAGACAAATAATAGTGAGTTACAGACAAAAGAGGTAGGAGATTATCAATAGTTGTTGTACTCTACTTAGGTATCTTCAAAAGAAAATAAATAGAACTATACATGAGTGACCTATTAAATAATCATTAACTATTCTCAATGGTTGTTGTAGGAAACACATAATAATAAACATGCATCCATTTAAGAAATAGGATAGGAACAATACAAACATTACAGAGTTATGGATAGATTAGTAGGAAAATATCAATGACTGCTGTAATACATGTTGGTATCTTAGAAGTGGTGTCTCAGGAAGACAGAGATAAGCAAGAAGGATCTAACAAGTAGTTATAGCCTAAGGGTTGTCAAAAATCAAGTGAGCCGTCTGGGGGCTATTCCAAAGTCCCAACTTAGTCCAAATAGTTTCTGATTGCTCTGTAACCTTGCAATTGTCTTAGGAAGATGAACAAGGATGTGCTGCACTGAAAGGAGGGCCCTTCCTAGTGCAGGCTCTGATCTGCTACACTGGTCTCATACAAGAGAAGCCAGCTCTGGCTTTAGGTTAAGGTGCTTTATTTTAAAAATAAGTAGAATGTAAGTCATAAACCAACAAATAGCGATTTCAGAATTGCAAGGCTGTTCAGAGCATGTTTCAGATCTCTGAGCAGCCTGTCATGAATGATGAATACTGTGGGTATTACCCCGACTTTTACATTCCATGCCTAGGCTGGTGCATTAAAATCATCTGGAGGGCTGCTGAGGTGGGCTGCCTGGATTTATGGATCTGGGTGGGGCCCAAGATCTGCCTCTCTCACGGTAAGGTCCATCATGCTGGTCCAGGGACCACACTTTGAGAATCACTGGTCTGGATGAAGCAGCTGCTACCTCTCCTCTAAGCAGGAGTCATCTTGGCTTACGCCTTCCTGCTTTGAGCTCACTTGGGAGGCAGCGGGAGTAGCAAGTGCAAAGGTCCTGAGCTGGGAGCATGCTTAGCGTGTTTGAAGAATAACAGTGTGAAAAATAGCATTTTTATTCATCACCAATGAGAGGAGTTTGCTACGTTTTTCATGAATAGGCAGGGCTGAGGGTGTAGCTCAGTGGCACAGCATTTGCCTAGTATGCAGGAGGCCCTGCGTTCGGTCCTCAGGATCACACACACACACACAAATAATAATAAATAAAAGAATTAATCGACAAAAGACCAAGTATCTGAATTTCCAACTATTGGGCAGGACTGAGGAGCGCTATCAGCCCTACTCAGTGTACAGATCATTCTCTTCTCTTTTCTTGTATCACAGCGTTTTGAGGGCCCCGATCTCCTACAGAGATGGAGGCACAAAGAACATTAGTTTTTTGCTTCCTTTTGGATTCTGTTTACCCTGCTTTCTTGTCAGGAAAACTGCTGAGGAGAGAAGCAGGGAACTCTGCAGGGAGCAATGTGGGTGTGCTGCGACAGAAGTCACAGGGCGGCGCCTGGCCCTGTGTCCTCAGGACTCCCCGCGCCCATCCACGCTGATGGCTTCTGATTGCCAACATCTGTGCTTTCCTGCCTGCATGCTTTTGCGGACCACAGGTGCCTGCTTAAATATGTGTCCAGGTGAGGCTTCAAGTGGCACGGAGTTAACATGCAGGAAGCAGCCTGCAGCCAATGATTATGAGGTGGCTCTGCATTTGGCTTCTTTATTTCTACAGCAGGCTGGCTCTGAGGCCGGTTCCTACACAGCAGGTCTTCCGATGGTGCCAAGGGGACCGAGCTCCAGTCTCTCACTGTGGTAACTGGCTTTCCAATGTAGCAGCAGTGGCTTCTTTTCCTTCCTTCCTCCTTTTCACCCTCTCCCCTTGGTACTTCCTGGCTTACCTCTCAAATCATCTACTTTCATGGGCCCTAGTCTCAGGACCTGTTTATTGGGGATGCCAGGCTAAGACAAGGATCTTCTTGCTGTGTGAGTATGTCTGGACCTATAGGTTGCTCTCTCTTACTGTATTATGGAAACAAAGACTTCAGTTTAAGGATTGTTTTTTATTTTACCAGTGAACTGCGAGCTTTCATCACATGTACACACTCATCAAAAAGGATGCACAGTGGCTACAATCAAATAGCTTCATGCAATTCTTCAGCCTTGCTTTTTTGTTTTTCCTGTAGGTACGTTACCAAATGCATTATCAACAGCTTTAACTTGTTATCCTTGCAAAGTGGTGGTTTCAAACAATTTCTTGATTATTCTTAAAAAGAGACATTCAGATATAAACACCTTTGTCTACCTAGAATACTAAAATCTGCATTTAAAACATGCATCATTAATTAAATCTATTGGTAAATCAACTGCTGTGGCTCTTCAATAATGCTATTTCTTCTGCTAAGATCTTGGTGGTGCATGTTGAGGCCAGCACGTTGTATAATCTCATGGGTTTATTTATTTGTTTATTTTTGGTACCGGGAATTGAACTCAAGACCTTGCGTTTGCCAGGCAGGTGCTTGTGCCGCTGAGCTATATCCCCGGAAATCTCATGGGTTTAAACTGACCTGTCAGTGTTTGTTTTGAATAACACAGCAGTGTTCTCAGTTGAAGACATAATTTAGAAAGGGTTACACTTAAAAGATTAAATTTAGGAATAATAGTACTCACAAAAGTCAGAAATGCAATGTAATCATGGAATCTGGTGTGGAAGCAAATGGAAATAGAGGGGTAAGAACAGGTCCTACGGGCCATTGTGGCTGGGCACAGAATGGATCTGTGGGAGCCAATGAGTTTTTGAATAATTTGGTGGTCACCAGTATTTTCTGCTTCAAACTGACCTTAAGGAAAAAAATAAAATGTTTACTTTGGTGAATCTCAAATGGGATTAGTTACATTGACTCCCATGAGGGTGAAGTTCTAGTCTAATAATTTAGATAACCTAATTTACTACATATTACAAACACTATAGAACAAATAACACTAAAAGTTCATATCTGAGACTATTTCTTAATTTTTTACTGGTCTTTTTGAGACAGGGTCTCACTATGCAGTTCAGGCTGGCCTTGAACTCACTTTGTAGCCTAGGCTGGTCTTGAACTTGCAATGATCCTCCTGCCTCAGCCTCCCGAGTGCTGGGATTACAGGCGTGCACCACCACGCCCGGTTTCTTAATGTTTTATTTTGAAGTAATTACAGGTTAACAGGAAGTTGCAATGGAGTACAGACTGCTTCTGTACATCCTTCACCTGGTTTCCCAACGTTACGTCTTACACAGCTCCAGTAAATTATCAAAACCAGGACAGTGACATTGGCCCTGTGTGTGTGTGTGTGTGTGTGTGTGTGTGTGTGTGTGTAGTTCAACTGTACCATGTGTATGCCAGTGATCACCAGTATAACCAAGACACAGAACTGTTCTTTCATCACAATGATCTCCTGCTATTGACATTTTATCAGTTTGAATGACACTGGAAACTCACTTTCTTCTAAGTCCGTTTATCCCGCCCCATTTACAGTGTAATTGTCAGGAGACAATGCTATCTCTTTGGCTTCAGTTGTCAAATATAATTCGGAGAACCAAAGAGAAGGAAAGTTTATTGTATTGATCCACATATTTACTCTTTCTTTAGTTCTTTCTTCTTAATGTTCCAATATTTCTTCTTTCTTTCCTGTTTATTTTTTCAAGAACTTCCTTTTATCCCTTCTTTCAGGATAGGTATGCTTCTCTTAGTGTTCATTACTTGAAAAATATCTGTATTTCCCCTTAATTTTTGAAGAATAATTATACTGAATATAGGATTCTGGGCGGATAGTGATTTCCTTTCAGCACAGAAAATATTCTGCTACTTCCTTCCAGACTGCATGGTTTCTGATGAGAAATCCACTATATTCAGATGAATTTTTCCCTCTAGGTGTCATTTCTCTCACGGCTTTCGGATTTCTAATTTGTTTTTAGTTTTTTGAAGTCTGGAGTTTACTTTTCTTGAGTGAATTCTTTGGGTTTATATTATCACAGGTTTTTCTGTTTCTTGGAAAGGCTAGGTTAAAAAAGAAAGAAGGGAGAAAAAAAAAAAAAAAAAAAAAAGAAAGGCTAGGTGTATGCCTTTTACCGAATCTGGTATTTTTCAGCCATTAGTTCTCCAGCCAAGACTCTTACCCTTTTAAGACTCTGATGGCAAAAGTGTTAGCTCTTTTACTATGGTTCTCATGGGTGAGTCAGTGATGGCAAACTTATAGAGACAAACGCCCAAACTGCAACTCAAAACCCACTTATTTGTTGCAAAGTGCCAATACTACAATTAAATCTGAATACTGAGGTTTGTGTTTAGAAAAAACAACTCATGCATTACCATCTTTTGCTTAAAAGAAAAACAACACATGTGTCACAGCTTCCCCACCACTGTGCAGGTCCTTGAAGGTCTCTTCAGTTCTTCAGTCTATTTTCTTTCTGTTCTTCAGATTGGATGATTTCAGTGGCCTGACTGACACTACACTACCAAGGAGGAGGTCACCTCATTACTGTTGAGAGAAGGGTCCGGGTTCCTTACTCTGCTCCTCTTCCATCTGTGGAGAAGACCCCTTCCTGCTGGGTGGATGGGATTTCAGGTTCTGATACCTGCTGGGTAAGAAAGGGCTGCTATTGCTCACTGACCCCACAGTAGACTGGGGTCAGCCTTGTTATTGTTGGATGGTGGTGGGCCCCAGGGTCCCCATGTGACTTCCACTGACAACACAGTTAGAGGATGGAGTTGTTACCTCCAAGGGAGGGAGGAAGACTTCCTGTTCCTCTTTCTCTGGTATCATGCTGGCAGTAGGGATGGGGGCTTTGTTTCAGCCAGGCATTTGCTGACAGGGAAGGTGATGAGTAGGGCAGCTGGTATCTAAGTTTTCTCTTGCTGAGCTGCCGCTTTCCTATGCTGGCCAAGCAGAGCAACCTCTTCTCAACATTTTTGTCTAAACCCCCTGGTGCTTCTGAGGTGCCAGTTCTTTAGCATCCAGTCTGGGATACATGAGTGAAAAACAGCTCAGAGAATTCACCCCCATCTTGTTCCTCAGGCTCAAGATCCCCAGCTGGTCTGCTCTCTTCTCTTCACCTCTTGTTTTTCTTTTTCTGTAAGATCCAGAGTCTTAAACCACACTCAGTGAAAAGAATGCACAGAAGTGTGTCTATTCTGTCTTGGTCTGGAACAAAACTAAGACACTGGGTGTATTTTTAAAGTGAAAAAAGAATAAATATAGTAAATTTTTCATACCTTAAATTGAATAGGATAATTGAAGTTCACAAAATACATTCATATACATTGCACATGTGGAATTATTATGTTCTCCCTTTTCAGAGAGAAGAACCACTTCAGATATGATATTTCTGACCCCGAGTCACATACTGAGTCAGTCACAGAGCTGAGGCATAAATTTCGTTACTCTACCTGATGCCAAGACTGTTGAACCAGATGATGTAAAAGCACAAATACACATGGGTGATAATAAGACTTTTTCGGTTCACTCTTCACTTATGGCCATCCTTCTTCCCAATTCCGGCTTTCTGGTCTTGACAGTGCAGGATCTCTTCTCTGATTGGGGGGCAGGACTGGGCATGCTTTGCATCACATGGCATCACTAGCAAAACTGGAATCATACAGACCTGCAAGTGACAGTCCTGCTGAGCTCTGTCCCTGCTGAGTTTGGCACTCCTGCTTCATGAGAGAATCCCTGTGAGAACCTGACCTCCTGCCCAGCCAGAGCACAGGTGCCCAGGATTCACTATGCTGAGATGGTAAGGAGCCTGAGGGACTTCTCCTTCCCTTCATTTTCCTCTTGGTGTACATTCAAAGGCTGACTTGATCTTGTTCATCATTGGTGAAACCAAAGGTTAAAAGGTGATGGTTCATGGGTAACTAAAAGCTTTTTAAAAACCAACCTGGGTGGCCTGGTTGTGATGCAGATGTTTTTATCTACCTGGTAGCGCCAGCAAGGGGTCTTTGTTTTTATCCATCTGGTAGCGCCAGCAAGGGCATGAGATGTCTTCCTGGCAGTATGTACCCTATTCATTTTTGGAAAACCAACATGTTCCTCTGAAAACCCAAAACTCAAAATCTCCCCAAAGTTGCTCACTGTAAAGAAGGTGAATTTCCTGCCTTCCGAATTTTTAGGTAGTATACGCAATTAGATCTATTAAAAACTGAAATTCTACAGATTTGCAAATGCACATGATAAGAGTTCATAAAAATCTACATTTTAAAGTTTTTCTCCCTAAATCTCTAAGTGAAACTAATACTCCAGGATGATATACCAAGGTAACTACAAATATTCTGTGATAGACTGCCACATATCCCCGAGATCATTGAACTCCAGTTTGAGAAGCATAATACCAAGCAAAATATAAAGTAAACCAGCAAACTTTTTTATATACTGTGATACCACAAACACTCGTGGACTTGTTCAATTTTAGCTTTATTAAAATATTCATCCAAAAATCAATTAGTAAAATTCATATGATAAAAGGGAGTTTTTACTTACTACCAATAAACACAGGCTATATTCCAGAAAAACTAAAGTTCAGAAGGGTCAGCATGATAAACTCTTTCCTACTGGAGATGTGCTAAATAATAAATAACCACGACCATTCTTTTACTTAATTTTCAATGATACAAGGCTAAAGCTTTCCAATTTCTTTTCATCTCTGAAGTCCTACAGTATTGGCATAATACCATTGGCTTGAACTAGATAGGAAAAGCTAAATCTAAATTAGTGAGATTCCTGAATTGTAGAATTTCAGAAAGAAATGTGATTAGTTTAATTTAGTTTTAATTGCATATAGTAACCAGAATTAAGCTGGAATATGTTACCCAATATAACAACTTTAAATAGCTAGTTTAGAGTGGCTGTATTTTATGTTGGTAATGTGTTCCTGAAAACTAGTCTTCCCAAGGAATAGCAGACATTTCTGCTTAATATCTAAAATGGTACAGTTTCCATTCATGGGCCTGCCAAATTATGTAATTCTTCAGAATTGGGTTTTCAATTTATAGAGATAAACCTCACTGCAAATATTATACATAAATGAGACTTTAATAATATTTTATGTTTTGGTATTTCAAAGTCTCACAAATTTAAGTTTGCGTGAAATGTGAACATGTGTGAATATGTACATAATATATTTAAAGTCAATGAAAAAAGTGATTTCCTCCCCAGGCTCTTAATTTAACAAGTTAATTTACTTGGTAACTGTTTCAGAGTGAGTCAGATCCTAATAAGTAATCAAGCTGCATAGTAATTCAGGTGGTAGCAAGTGCAGAAAGAAGTGAAAAGGGAAGGGAAATGGGGGTGAGGGGAGGGACTTTAAATAGGGCAGTGTTAGAGTTTATATCTGGATGTCTTCCAAAAGCCTTGTGTGCTCACAGGAGGAGCTTTCAGAAGGCAACTGGATTAGGGGGTGCTACAGCTACCTTGCTGTGAGGAGGTGGGGTCTAGTCTGAAGAGGTGGGTAATGGGGGGGTGTGGTCTAGAAGGGTTTATCCCCCCTTCCCTTGATCTCTCTCTGCTTCCTGTTCACCATGCCATGAGCATCTCTCCTCCGCTAGGCCCCTCTCCCGTGCTGTCTAGCCCTGGAACCAGCCATCTATGAATCCTGCATACAAAGGAGGTGAAGTGGATTAAGTAAGGAGTTCTAAGGAGCTATGTGGGGAACCAGGAGAGTGTGAAGAACACACATGCAAAATGGAAGAATCAACTGTGTCCGAGAGCAGACACCTCAAAGACTGTGAGGACTGAGAAATGACCATTGTTACTCAAATGATGCTACAAACAGAAGCCATAGTTGAGTGACAAAACCGTTTCAGTGGAGCACTGGGTAGCAAAACCTGATAAGAGCAAGCTCAAGAGAGGAAGTGGAAAAAAAGAGACAGGAAGTAGAGTAGTGAATCCACTCAACTATTGCAAATAAACGTGCTAGGAAGGAAAGTAGAAGAAAGTGTAGCAGCTAGAGAAGGAGGTGGGATCGGGATAAGAGAGAGTCAGAAATGGGAGGAAAACCCAGGCATCTATGAAACCAAAACTCAGGTTCATTCCACAAATCATTTTAGGAGGCCCCAGTATAAAACATTAGGCTAGCTATTGCGGGAATGACCCAACCCAAAGCTTACTAAAAGGGAAGGAATTTTAGAAACGTTTGACATCTGATCAAGGAGTCCTGAATGTAATCTAAAGAGGAGTCACTGGACAGCGATTACACAGGAAATAGCAAAAGCTACTTGACCTCATTCTACCCAAACAGGAGGAGTGTACTACATGTGAGGGGCCTGGGTGGAGCAGGATTCGAAACACAGGAACTTGACAGACAAAGCGCAGTAACCTGTGGCCAGCAACGTCCACAGAAAGGATACACTGAGCAGTGCGCTAGAAGATTGGGCTCATTTAGCAGAGACATTTTCATTTTAATTGTAAAGCAGGTCTATCTGGAGGCTATGAGGTCATTAAAATCACCCCCTTGATGTCAGGATCAGAGAGCGATAGTCTTAGGATTTTCAGTATAGATTTCCTACAACAGGATGGTGTGCTTATCAAGGGGCTTGGCTGTCCTGTCCCAGTGAGATTTTGTCAAGATATACTACTAATTTTGATTCCAGTAGTCAGAAGCTGGGAACTGCCTGGATATACTGAGCAAACGGACCTAAGGATCAAGCTTTGAAATGACACCGAGATGTAGCAAAGCCAACTACCATGAGGCCTCCAGACCTTCCTTACACTTTGTCCATCTAACTCCATGTTTAAATGCTGGGCTGAAGAAACAGCATTGAGATATCAGCTGGAAGACCATCGAGGGCTGTGCCACCATGAGGCATGCAGCTCTGCGCCATATCCCTTGCTCTCCGCAACCCTTGGCTTCGTATCTTTTAAAATGAGAGTACTGAGAGCTGTCTGGTCTCACTGGTTGGTTTTGAGGCTCAGAATCTAAGTCTAAAGCATCACCTACATGATTATGAGATAGTAATGCCATCATCTTTACATGCCCCGAAGCCTGAGCATACCACCGTCGTCTGAGCGTCAAAGACAAAAGGCAAAACCACAGAATCTGGGAAATCCTACCTCTCAGCAACTGGTTTGGCAATGTTTTCAAAAATGATCTCTTGCTTTGCATCATGATCAAAAATCCTTTGAAATCTGCAATGGGAAAATGGTAATTATTTAAAAGCCGAGCCTTCAAACATGACTAGATTCATAAATCTTGTTTTTCTCCAAGCTTTGTGCATGACCCCACATTTACATCACCGGGCTTACCTAACTGAACACAATGTCGGCCCTGTAGTCCCACCACAGTGTGCCGTTGTGCTCCTGATACCAATGGTGAGTAAACAGTATTGCTTTGACAAGATCTGCACAATACATCCCTCTGAAACTCTGCAGCGGCTTTGAACCCAATAATAAACTGTGTGTTTTTTAGCTCTCAAGAGGGACAGTGTCTACGAATGGCATCAAATTCACATCTAGATAACCGCATGAAATGGGAACCCAGGAACAGGATGTAAACAGCCAAAGAACTTCTGATGTCTGACCTGTGAGAAAAGGGTGCAACTGTGCATTGTATGGTTATCAAATTTAACTTAAAATTTTTGAACAGTAGTTTATTTTCCACTAATTAGGTTCTGCATCTTGGCATCAATAGTTCAATTCTCAGGGTGGTTTCATTTCATTTTCTTGGCCACAATTCGAAAGTCAAAAGGCAAATTAAGATAGATATGTTCTGCAAAGAGAAGTCTTTTTCACATGGCAGTGCCGAGGGAGGGGAGGTGGGATGGTGTCAATTTCACTCTTCTTCCAGTGCTGCCCTGACTCAGTATAGGACCGCAAGTGCAGAGCATACCTGAGACACGAGACACACAATCTATTCTTTTACAGTGATTTAAGGTGCCACCAACAAGTGTGGCCCCCGTGAAAACATTACAATAATGAGACAGAGACCAAGAACAAAGAAAATAGAACAAAATGTTAGTAAAAGGAGAATCTCCCACGGAGTATACGAATGTTGATTGGTTTGTTTTCCCACATTTTCTGTATATTTCAATTTGGGAGTTAAAAATTGTGGGGAGAGGGATGCAAAATCTTTAAAACCAACACTCGGAGGGCAGGGCATCCTATGCCACTCTGGTCTAGGTGCCTGACTCTGCGAGTCAGCAGGGCACATGTCCAATTAAAGTGGAGGCTGTAGGCAAGGTGTTCAACTGCTTCCAGTAGGGAGGAGTTCAGAAATTTGCCTTTAACCGACAATGAATTCCAGAGATCCCTGATAGCTCATCAACCTCCATTTTAGGGAAGCAAGCAGCGGACTACAGAGGGACTCTTCTAAGGATTTAGCAGATGAGATTATAGTTTAGATGGTATTTACTGTGCAGTGTGCCTAGACCAGTTCTCAAGAGCCTGTGGTGTAGCACAGCCTCAGAGCTGAACACCGCCATATCAGCATCACAGAGAGACTGGCACCTACACGGCTGCCCACAAGAAGGCCGCTCAGAGCACTGTCTACTTCAGTGTCTCAGCACGGTGCCTTTGAGTAGAATGATGATAAACAATGCTGGCTGGCTGCTTTCACCAACTTTCCTACCTCACTTACTTGTCTATTACGGAATTGCATCTGTTCCTCTGTAATCAGAAACGATGGCAGGGGTTTTATCACACGCAGAGTGTATTCTGAAAGGTACCTCAGTATGGTGGCATGCTCACTTTTTAATCTGTTTCACAAATATACACCAAGTGCCTACTATGTCCGAAGCACTTCTAACAAGGTTTAAATTAGACTAAAATGTAATTTTAGTACAATACTTATAAAGCATATTGAATTCCTCGGGGAAAAATGACATCCTCCACTATTTAACTGAACCACAAGCAATTCATATCCCTCTGTTTACTGGCGTCTCCCCGCGCATTTCAGAACAGAGATTTTAGCGTCAAAGTTTATAATAAATCACGAATTGTATATTAAACATCACATATCATTATCCCAAATATTTTATTTCACATAATAGAGTTGCATAGCAATCTAAAAAGGTCTTTTGATTAGCTCTCTTCTGAAAAACACTAAAGAGTAAACAGAATCAGAATTAGCAGGAATTTTAACTGTTCAGTCTAATCACTTCTGAGAAAGTTGAAGTCCACAAAGATAAAGTAACCACTCAGAGTCCTCCGTATCTGCACTTCTGCATCTGTACAGCCACACACTGTGGGTTCATACGAACCCTTGAGATATAACTTGGGTTTCCTAGAAGGTCCTTTCTTTTATTAAGAAGTTGAGGAGGCTTTTTAAAACTCCATTTCAAACTCAGCATACACTTACTAGCCTCCCACCCCAAGCCGTTCTTCCTGCAATCCTCCTCAGCCCAGTAAATGATACTCTATCCTTCTAAAAGTTCAGTCTGAAACCTTCAGGGCACCTTTGACCCCTCTTTTTCTACCCAATATGCTATATGCAGTCTACTGGCAAACTCTTATTACCTCCAACCTTCCAAATATATCTAGTCTGGCTACCATCAATTTCTACTATCCTCAAGGGGTCGGTTGCAGGACCCCTCAGATACCAAAACCCCAGAGGCTGCAGTCCCTTAGATAACATGGTATAGTACTTGCATATACCCTCTGTACATCCTGCCACATACTATAAGTCATCTGTGGATTCTGATACCTAACAATGTAAATGTGGTATAAAAATTATTACATGAGAGAGTAATAATAAAGACTGTACATGCCCAAGGCAGACACCAATTTTTTTCAGATCGTTTGGACCCACAGTGTGTGGTTCTGCAGAAGCAGGACTGCAGATACAGAGGCTGACTGTATCCTCAGTATTTCCACTGTCATTGCCTTGGTTCGTGCTGCCATGATTTCTGACCGAGTGTGTTTTATGCCCTGCTGGTCTCTTGTGATCCTTTACAGCCTCTTTTCCAAGTATCACTGAGTGATCCTGCTTGAACTTAAGTGAGATAATTTCATCCTCATGCTCAAGACCTTCCATTGCCTTCCCATGGTGCTTAGGGGAAACGCTCAAGGTATATCAGGACCTGGAGGGCTCCATAAGCTTTAGCTGCCTTTGTCCCTTTGACCTCTCTACCTTTCCTTTTCCTCAAACATGCTGGGCACACTCCCATTTTGGGGACTGCGGCACTGCTATTCCCTTGGCCTGGAATTCTGATTCCTCAGCTATCTGAAGGACTGCTTGCTATCTTTCTTTCAAGAGGCATTTGTTGAAACGCACTCTGTTTATCTCTACAGAATGTGACACATACTTGGCAAAAGGGTGATAGGCACAGACCTGGTCAATTACTCTTAATCTAATACATGATGCTGAATGAAATGTTTCAGCATATTGTTGCTTATGCCAGTTTCCATGAAGTCACAGCCACTAGGATACACAGCATGCTTACGTTAGTGGGAGAATAGAATGAGAGTCAACAGGAAGTCACAAAGACACGGTGAGGGCCACCTTGCTATGCAAACGTGCATTAGCAACCCCTGCTTGTACTTACAAAAGGAGACACAATAACAAGTGGAAGTGGAAGGAGGATAAGTATGTGAGAGACAAAAAGAAGAGTTATGCAGACCAAAGAGAATTTTTTATGAGATTAAAAATAAGGGTAAATAAAAACTTGAAAAGAAGATGGGTCTAGAAATATAGCTTAGTGGTAGATTGTATGCTTAGCATTTGTAAGCCCGAGTTCCATCCTCAGGAAAACACACACACACACACACACACACACACACACACACCCCACACACATACACAAAGTAAGAAAAAACAAAGGGACAGAACCATAAAATGTCCGGAATACTTTTAACTAGAGGGCCAGGGCAGTGGTAGTCTCAAGATAGGGCCTTCATAAAACAGTCTAGAGAAAGATGGAAGACAGCAACTAGGATTCTTCCAGCTGGGCCCAGAAATCTACCCCCAGAGCTCAGGCCAGGTATCATATGTGCATTTAACTTGGGCTCAAATTTTATCAGAAATCACAAGTGGGGATTAAAAGAAATAGTTTCCTCCGAAACTGCAGAATGAAGGCCATCTGAAATAGCCATAACCCTCAAGGACTCAAGGCCTGGCTACCAGAAGAGTATTCAGACCACAGGCCCTAATGACGACCCATAGGGGCTGTTTGGTGCTTTTCCCCTCAAACCCGGGTTAGCCAGTGCAAGAGAAATAAAACACATTTGGAAATGGAAAATGTGTGCAAAATGAAATGGTCTAGTCACCATGTTTTTAAAAAGTAAAAAACAGGTGAAACTAATTACAATATCTTTTAATTCAATACATCCAAAATTTAATATAATACATAATATAAAAATTTGAGATACTGTACATTGATTTTCATGGGTCTTCAAAAATCCTTCATGTATTTTACATTCTATAGGACCTCGCATTTCAGGCTAGATGCATTTCAAGTGCTCAAGAGCCACTGGAGCTGATGGCTGTCACACTGAACAGCACAGGTTTCAAGGGTGCCTAAGTGCATGTAAGACCTGCATGTCATTACATTACAAAGCTCACCTACACAGGACACAGATTGCACCTTAAGGTCCTACCTTTTATAAAGTTTCATCACTCATGGGAACCTCCTATAAATACTAAACCATAGTGGGCCAAGGAAGGAAAGGATAACACCACACAAGTACAGGTAGCAAAGAAAGGTTGGGGTCCTGGAACATAACTTCAGATACAACATAACCTGTCTTTTCTTTGAGAACGGCAGTGAACTTGAGTTCTCTTTACTAGTTGAGAGAGCAGTGCTACTTTCTTCACAAGAAACTGGGCTCAGGACTTCAGGGCGGAGATGACTGCAGAGGAAGAGTTACTTCACTACGTGAAACAGGAATGCAGGAGGACAACAATAAACTTACTTAAATCTGTAGCTTTCTCGCTTATTATTCACAAATCCATCTGCCAAGTCTCGTGGTAAGATAATTTCCAAGCTAGGTGTTAATTTTTCATCTTCATCTATGGAGTAAATCTGCAAATACAAGGACAATAAATGATGTAAAATGGTAGAATTACAGTTAAAAACTATGACCATGTTATCATGATTTGCGTTGTAATGGTATAAAAATTGTACAATCGTACGTTGGTACCTGACTGCTTTAAAACTTGTTAAATTTGGTGCTCACCCCATTTGACAGTATTGGATCTTTGATACTTGACACCTTCACTCAAAAAATTTGAGTACCAGTACATCAGCCTAGTGTTAACATAAAATGTCATAATGTAGTACAATTTGGATAATTTTCCTCTTTTTTTTCTTTGGTACCAGGAATCGAACTCAGGACCTTGCGCTTGCCAGGCAGGCACTTACAGCACTGAGCTATATCCTCAGCCCTAATTTTCCTCTCTGAGTTATATATGGACTGAAATACTTGGAAGTAAAGGAGAAAAAGACAATGCTGTATCAAAGTTCAGATCACCTTTGACTTGACATTCATTTGAGCATATGAATGTTTCTGAGGTTGCGACAGAAAACTACGTCATGAAAGCGACATATTGTCTAAGTATTGCTTTCATGTTATATATCAAGAAATTAATATTTCACTACAACCAGTCAGTACTTCTGAGCACATCCAAACTACCACACATTAAGATACAAGGATGAGGTTCTGAACTTTCTCAGAGAACTCACAAGAATGCTCATATTTCAGTTCTGTCCAAAGAAGCCCAAGTTTCCATGAAATATATTCAGGCATTTGATAAGATATGTCATTTCAAAAGACGCATGTAGTTCATGCCTTTGATGTCATTTTTAAGGTTGTTATCCCTGCCCTGCCATTAATTGGCAAGTGACCTGAGAGAAATCACTTCGCTTCTCTAAGCTGAAAGGGAGATGCAGGGTTTCCACTGGAGCGCTTACAACCACAGCTTTCTCTGATTCTCTTCTCAGTTACCTACTTCTTTATTTATTGGCCAGGAAAAAAGCCTAAGATTTGGGGTCCAACGCTGAGCTCAATTTACCAGCCACCACTTTCCAAGTCAAGGCTCCTTCTATATAAAATGAGGAAAACAGAATTGCCTTCCTTACAAGATTGCTAGGGAATCAAATGCTGTAATGGAAATGGAAGTATTTTGTAAGGCACCATAAAAAGTTACTCATTAGATTTTGAAGGTTTTTTTTTTTTTTAAAAAAAGACTTTCTTGTCTTTCACCAAGAAATAAAATTCTTCCTAACAGGCAATACTTCCTGTTTAAGGCCCATTTAGAAGCTTGATTGTAGGGGAAAATTCATATTCCTAAGCAAATAAAATCCTATGTAAGTCTTCAGAAAGTATGAATAATTTCCTAAGCAGATTTTTATTGAAACCTCACATTTAAAATGTGAAGGCTTCAGGTTAAAAAAATCATTGTGAAAAATAAAATTATTTGTAGAAAATAATGACATCAGGTTCGAGGTGCTCTGGGTAGGTTTTCTCGAGAGAGATTTAAAACGTATATCCTGTAGGGTACTACATTTAAAAAAAGTTTAATAGCTTAGCAGGTGAATGAAAGGAGTGTGTCAGACATGAAACACATGAGTGAGGAGTGGCATACATTTAAAAATGTGTCTGCCTGTGCTCAGCAGACATAAGAGAACCGATGGGGAAGGAACAACGCCCTCCACCCCACTCTGTTTAAGCTATTCTGAGGCATTAAGAAAATCCCTCAGGGCCACAAAACTTTAATATATTAGCTTTCTACCTCTAGTCCTAAAAATACCTATTATCTGAGATAGGACAGCTATTTTTTAGAAGACAGAACAAATGCAAGGATGAATATAAAATGTTTTGAGATGTACAAAGCTCTGCAGGGGAAAAGTACTGCCACTGGAAATACTTTCAGGCAAGTTCATACTCTGCATCTTCGTTAGTAATCTAGAAGTAATTATTTAATTTCTAACGCCTTAAGAAACAAGATTAATATAAAGCCCTCTGAGTCACTCTGTGTAATACTACAAGCCACATTTACAGGTAGAGAAATAATCACACAGTCTTTTGGGGGGACGAGAAGATATGGTGCAGACTTGTGGGGTTTCTAAGGGAGGACAAGGAAGCGCTAACTTGGTATTTATTTATTCCTGTTTCTTTCTTTTGGTGTATGTGGCGTCACGTTACATCTCATGTAAAATGATGAGCACTTCCAAACTACATCATAAAATGCAATACAACAGCTAAAAATATTTCTGGGGTGGGGGCAATCAAACAATCTGCTCTGCAGATGACTAAAGAAATGTAAAAAAAGAAGCGCATTAGGGCTGGAAATGTAGCTCAGCAGTACAGCACCTGCCTAGCAAGCTTGAGGCCCTGGGATCGATTACCGGTAACAACAGCAACAAAGAGGCACATTAAAACATCGAAACACTGCCTTTGAAGAAGATAAAGTTCAGTATCAAATCCAAGACTCTCACTTCCTCATAGCTGAGCATCTGCTTCTGACTGCCAGAATCTGTGTAAACTCAACATTTAAGGCTAAGAATCTGAGAGTTAAATAGTACACACAATATACTTTTTACATGCACTTTAAAAAAATCTTGTAGAAGATTGCAACCGGAGATAAAATGAGAAGACACTCATGATTCTTTTTATACTGCTTCATTCCTTTCTTAAAAGCCAATGTTTTCTTTGGAATCTTCTCATGTATCTTCTCCTAAATGTGTATCGTGGAAAAAAAACCAAAGTGATGTTGATGATAAAAACATTATATTCTCCTTTCAAATACAGCAATTGCACGAGGCAAACGCTAAATCTGAGATACTACAATGTTACAATACACATGCACAATACAGAGACGGGATACAGACCAAACAGTATTCATACACTTATTCAAAGTACTCACAAATCTGACCCAAACTGTCCTTGCCTAAACTCACACTTGGAAGTAGAAAAAAAATTTTGTTTCTTGCCTGAAAGGGAGTGGCTTTATAATGAAAAAAAATTCTTAATTAAAATCCCAATTACAATTCTGGTACTCACCAACTAGGTGGCCAGACCACATTATTTAACCTGTGGCTCAGTTTTCCTCATCTGTAAAATGGGTAAAAGGACACCCAACTTGCAGGATTCTTGTGAGACACAGACACGGTGCTGACCGAACATCTGTCAAGTGGCAATTTTTCAAGATATAGGAAGAACGACTGTGTACCCTTCGAGGGAGAGAGGACAAAGCTCTAAAACATCTGCTAAGAGCGTGGAGGCCGTCTTAACATTTTCTGTAATCTTCTGAATTTAGCTCAGTAGAGGAAGCACCTGGTAAATACTCATTAATGTCTTCTGAGTGAAGTTTCTATTTGTGTCAGGATGCATAAGTGTCTACCTACAACGACTGTATGTCGGGCGAGTGACTATACAGTTGGCCAAGAAATTCCCGCGGGCCCATTGCATGCCCAGCACTGCATGCGAGGAAGCTTCGTGTGTCTGCGTCTGCTTACGTTTGCACCATGTCGGATATTTATAAGCATGCATCTCCTGCTTGCACATGTTTTGATCAAGTGTGAAAACATACATGGGGGCGGGGCGTGGGAGATTCCCAGAAAGGCGCAGTAAACGCATGGCGGTCGAGGTGCATCCCCGCGAGTGTGCAAACAAGCATACACACACACACACACACACACACACACACACATAGAGCGCCCCGCGTGAACACGTGTGCTTTGTGCAGGGGTGTGCGGGTGGGACTGGGCGGGGGTCTGCAGGTCTCTTCGTTTACCGGCTGCTAGCATATCTAGGGCAGCGTCTGAGGGCTTCCAGGACGTCGCTGCGCCACGGCTGCGCTCGTCGCCGGGCTCCCCAACCCAGCCGGCCCTCGCACCCACCCACCCGCGCCCCGAGGCCCAACCTCGCCGGCACCCCGTTGCTCAGAGCGTACCCCTTTCTGGTGCTTCCGTGCGGGGGGCTTTACCCTCGCGAAAATCTGGATAGTCTGCTTCACCATCTCCTCCCCTGCTCTGACTGCCTCTTGACCTCTCGCTGACGCCTCGCTGCCCAAACTTCTTACTCCCACCACCTTCTGCGACCTGTAGCCTTAGCAACAGTAACTAGGGATACTACCCAAAGAGCACCGGGGCAGCCAGCATCCCGCCTCCTCTCCCTAATTGGTCACGGACGAGGAGGGGCGGGCCAAAGAGAGCCGCTGAGGGGCGTGGTTGGAGAAAAGCAGAGCGTGCTGCTCTGCGCGTGCGTGTGGGCAGGACCCTGGGGCAGAGGTTACAGGGACAAAAGTATCTACCCTTTAATCATTCATCTATTGAAAAAATGCTGCTTGATCTGTGACCCACTGTATCCTGGCTGAGAATCCTGGGCTGAGTAAAACTACCCTGGTCCACTTGGGGAACAGGATCTGAGAAAGCAGGCTGACTTTCAGCAGAAAATTACAACCAAGGGATAAGGGCTGTCCTGCGGTCGGGGTGGAGCGGGTTCTGTCTAGCTCTGGTTTGAGAAAGAATAAGACCGGAGGAAGGGAACTGCTTCCCATGTAGTAGTTCTGTCGAGAGAGGAAGAGCTCTTCAAACACAGGGCCTGAAAAGATGTACAACCTCTTTATCCACCAGAGAAATATACATTATAGCCACAAGGAGATGTCACTGTACACTCATCAGAATGGATGAAATGAAAATAATGAAATAGAGGCACCACCAGATGCTGACAAAGATGCAGGGAAAATGAATCGCACATCACCACTGTGTAATGTAAAATGCATAGTATGTAATGGTACAGGCACTCTGGAAAACATTTTTGATAATTTCTTACAAAACTAAAAGCACAGCTACACCGAGACCCTGCAATTGCAGTAGAGAGTTTATCCCAGAGAAATTAAAACATGTACACACACACACACACACACACACACAAAATGCTGTACATGAGTATTTGTAGCAAATTAATTTGTAGTAATCACAAACGAAACAAGTCTGATGTCCTTCAATGGTTAAGCAAATTGCGGCATTCTATTCATCATGAGAAGGAAGGAAGTATTGCTACATGTAAACAGCTCAATGAACTGCCAGGGAAATAACGTTGTATAACAGAAGCCAAATCCAAAACTTAAATACTGTATGATTCAATTTATATAAGAGTCTTGAAAGGACAAAATTACAGAGATGGAGAGATTAGTGGTTGCCAGGGAGGAACAGAGGTGGCTACAGTTGTGAAGAAATCCTTGTGATGGACTGTTCTGTATCTGACTGCAGGGATGGTCACAGAAATTACACAGATGATAGCATTGCATGGAACAAGACACACACACACACACACACACACACACACGAGTACATTCTAAGCATGCAAGTCAGTTAAGACTGAGTAATATTGATGATTTTATTAGCACACTTCCCTGATTGTGATATTGTACTATAATTATGTAAGATGTCTATTGTAAGAAACTTGAGGGCTAAGCAAGTTTCTATTATCTTTTACAACTGTAAAAGATAATCTACAATTATCTTAGTTTTCAAAAGCTATGCAAGAACATTTTTGCAAAACAAATAACTAACAAAAGACTTGGGATCCAGAGTGTATTTTAAAAGTGTCGAACCCAGTGCTCCCTTTGGTAGCACATCACCTAAAAGTTTCAAACCCAATAATAGCAAAACAACCCAATTTTTAAAAGAGATGGGAAATATTAGAAAAAGTATTTTCAGCTCAAATATTTGAACAAATATTTCACCAAAAAGGATATATGACTGGCAAGTGAGTACATGAAAATTATGTTTAATATCATTAATCATTAATGAGATGCAAATTAAAACCACACTGAGATACCATTATATACCTCTTACAATGGCCTAAAAGAAGAAAATGAAACTGACAGTACCAAATGCTGGCACAGAGCACCTGGAACTCTTAAACACCACAAGTAAGAAAGCAAGATTTGCCAGCTACTTTGAAAAACAGTTTCATAGTTCCTCATAAAGTTATACATATATTTCCCATATGACGCAGCAATTCCACACCTAGATAGTTACCCTAGTGAAATAGAAACTTATGTTCTCCTAGAAACCTAAACATGAATGTTTAGTCACGATTGCCCAAAACTGGAAACAAAGTAAATGCTTTTCAGCTGGTGAACAGATAAACAAACTGGTACCTCCATGCAATAAAAGGGAATGAACTGCAGGCCCTCCTACAGCATAGTTAGATCTCACATTTATTATGCAGAGTGAAAGATGCTGGACTCAGAGGTTACACTCTTTATAACTCTACCTCTATGACATTCTAGAAAAGAAAAGGGGGATGGGAATGTAGCTCAGTGGCACAGTGCCTGCCTGGCAAGTACAAGGTCCCAAGTTTGATTCCTGATACAAAAAAAAAAACCTTAGGGGGGCAGGGATGCAAAATAGATCACTGGTTTCTGGGAGCTACAGGAAGGGAAAAAGTTAATTACAAATGAGTACTGGAGAGGTATTTTTGCTTTTGCTTTTGCTGGAGGAAGGTGATAAAATTGTCTCATATTTCAGTTATGGTTGTGCTTACATGACTATATTTTTGTCAAAACTCATAGAATTACCTTATCTACATACATAATCAGGGATGCTATAGGTAAATTATACCATAGTAAGGAAAAGAAGAAACAATGAGGTATAATCAGGGGCAGCAGTGGCACACATGGAGAAGAGGAGAGAACCAGGTATTTATTAAATAGACTCTAGAACTTTATCACCAGGTGAGCAAAAGGTGATTCAAGATTGGGCAATCAGGTGCATGGCACAGATGTTCTCTGCTCCCGTAAAATAGGTTAGATGAGGGAAGAAGGAGAAATGAGAAGTTGGGGACATGGGACATTTCAGGTGCCTGTGGGACCTCACCAGGATGTTGGCTGAGTGGTAGAAGAAAGACATGGCTGAAAATACGGATGTGGGCATCATAGAAGTTTTTCCAGAAAGAGAACAAATCACAGAAGAGTACAGAGGCTAAAATGCTAACACTGATGGTTGGAGAGGAATGGGGAGAGGGGTCGCTGACAGGAGTTGAGGTCTGAGAGACAAGGGAACGTTCTGTCATAGAGCAGGTATGTCAGCAGTGGACAAGCAAAGAGAACATCCTGAGCAGGTATGTCAGCAGTGGACTGCGTGTATGTACTGGGAAATGTCCATTCCATGTCTCAACTAGAAGGCATTAGTAATTTAGATTGTGGTTTCAATGGAGTAGTGAGGTCAGAGGTCAGGTTACAGGATTATGAGGGAGGTTAAGAAGCAGAGGCAGCCAAGATGGGCTACTTCTCCAGAAGCTTGTTTGTGAATGTTGTAGAGAAGCAAAACACAAAGGTGAAAATTAGATGATCCAGGATAAGGAAGGGTCTTTTGTTCACCTCTAAAGAGGTAAATCCAATAGAGAAGGTGAGGTTGAAGGCACGAGCTGGAGAGAAGATGAAGGATGGTTGCCCCAGATGGTAAGAAGGCATTTTACCAAGACAGTGAAATGAAAAAGAGGCAAAGGAGCATAGGATATTTATAAAAGCTCACCTTGACCATTGAATAATGAAGTCTAGACTAACAGTAATGGTTGGAGGGGATGTTACTGGCCTTTGACATGGAGGACTGTTGCATGGGGTAGAAGGGAAATATATGGGCCCAAGATGTGAGAACTTTACACTTCCTGCCTCGAGCTCTGGGTCATATTATTAAATGCATTGATGAGAAGAAAGTTCAGGGTCAAATCCTGAGTTTATCTATCCTTCCTAAGTGTTTTTATGTCCCAATTGGCTCATCCAATAATGGGGTTGGATAACAATAGCTATGTCATGAAGTTATCAGAGAGATTAAATGGGGTCATACAGGTAAAGGTGTTAACATGGTACCCAGCAAATAGAGAATGTTCCTACTTGTGGAATTCTGACCTGTGGAGTGGATTCCTTTGGTTATAAACACCTCTTCAAGAGCAGAGACGATAACATAAATTTGACATATTAGGATATGACATATGACATATATGACATATTAGGATTTCAAACTTAGTACCTCCTAGAGCCAGAGATAGGTGTAAATACATTAAACAGATAAGAAAAGGCAGTAGGAGTGCTTGTGGTGAACAGCAGGCTTGTGCCCCATCTAAAAGCGATCCCATTCAACGTGGTTAAATACAACACACTGTATTTGAGGCCCCAGTTCAAACTTCTGATTCTGTTCCTGGTAAAAGCAACTGCAGTAACTCCCAGGCCAGGCCTCTGACAGCTTTCCTTAAATCTCCAACAGATGGCTGTAATGGGTACAAACTAGGTTTTGTGATTAAATCTCCAAGCTACAGTGTCTTTCCCATGACTGGATTTACAGTCAGTATTATTATTTGCACCTTACATAGTTGTTTAAACATGGGAATTAAGATGCTTTTCAATTGTTTAAAGAATTCTTCTTGCTCCCCAGCTGTCAAAATAACAGATAACTGCACCAGGCAAATTAGCCAGGCATTATAAGTCGCAACCCTGAAAGAAATTAAGTTGTGTCTGAACTGAATTAGTCTATAGGCAAGTTAGCTGGGTTTTGTTCACTTGTGTGTTTTGTTTTGTTTTGTTTTTTAAGGAAGAGTTGAGACTACAGTATATTCTGGTACTAGTTTTCAAGTTCTCAACTACCTCTTTAGCTGTTGGTGCTACAAATATAAAATGCATCATTTTACTTTATAAGTCTTAAGAGGGGCCAGTAAAGATTTTATGGGCTGGTAATTTTGGTATAGAATATATACATAAAGTTGCCTAATTGCAGTACACTTCCCCTTCCCCTATTTTATCCATGGCTTTGGGGGATTTATATTTGTTAGTTTAAAAATCCTTCATGATCACAGTGTAAGCATCCCCCCACCTTATTATCAGAAGAACAAACATATTGAATCACATGTTTAAGGCTTCACTAACCCCATTCCAGCGTCTTTTGTTTAATAACTTCCTCTAAGGAGCAAGGCCCACAGTCAGAATTTCCTGCTTGTTCCTATATAGAGATATGAATAGACCAGAGGTCAGATGATGCAAACTGTCCTTTTGGGGCTGGGAATTTAGCTCAGCAGCACAGCCCCTGCCAGGCAAGTGCGAGGTCATGAGTTCGATTTCCGGTACCAGAAAAAAACCAAACCAACCAACCAAACAAACAAACAAACTGTCCCTTTATAGTTGTCAATACTGGGATAAAATATGATTGCATGATTCCTTAGTGCCCTTGACTGGGATTTTATGGAAAGGAATTGAAGATCCAGAAGACAGAGCACATTTTTGGTGCAGGATACTTTCATCAGGAATTCCCTTTTTAGCTGAGCCCCCACTTATCAATCTTATGGGTGGTCAGCACCAGAGGGAACCCCTGAAAACCACTCAGTCTAAAAAGGCCATTTATTTCATTGTTTCTGAACCAAGTAGAGAATACACAGAGCAGTTTCTGGTACTCATTAAATGCTAAATAATAACATGCTGTTAAATTGCAAAGCAAGGGTACCACAAAATCTGTAATATATAATTTCAGCAAAAAACTCTTTTTTTGAGAATATGTTCAGCTAATTTAAAGCATAATTTCATTAACATAACCATCTTTCCACATACAGCAGAGTGAATTTCATCAAACATTACCAGTACTTGAGTTTATAGGGGAGCGGGTATCATAGGGGCTGGTAAACTTTTGTAGTACCTTCCTTTTCCTATTTGATGGCGAATTCAGATTTTTAGCGTCATCCTGGGTTCTCTCAGGCTGGTGCGTTACCTCTCTGTCTGAAAGACAAGAGGCCCCATTTCCCCAGTTTGTCTGATCTTCTGCAGCCCTCCTGGGGCTCCTCCTGCACAGTAACATCAAAGCCATTTAGGGCTGGAAGCTGGTGGCCAGCCATATGGAATTACAGCCCAGGCTCTCCGCGGATTACAGAGTGTGTAGAACACAAACCAAATGACAGTTCCGCGGCCCAGAGGGAAGCCTTCAGGTTTGAATGGAAAACATGACTGTTTGTGTATTTATATACAGGCTCCTCATAAACAACCTGGATCCTCCGCCACCATCACCATGAACCAAGGGATGGGCTGAGTTAAAAATACCTCTGGAAGGCCTCTTTTCTAAGTAAATTACCCAGCCTGTCCAATCTCCTCTGGGTGTTTATTTAAATGTGTTTCTCTGCATATCTCAGAATTAGGAAACATGCTGACCAACAAGTAAAGTAACTTGAATTATAAAAGAAAATGGCCTCTATAGCAGAGTGCTTTATCTGATACGTTATTATTACTGTCCCCAAACTCAACCACATTTTATCCATCCTGAATCTGGATATTTACCGACTGGATCTATCCTAATCTGTTTCTAAATCCTCACCTTTCCCAGTCAATTCTCAATCTCCTGCAGCCTGGCACGTGTCTCTCACACTCCCGGGAATGTATTTAAATTGGACCTGCTAAGACACACGCTTTGATCTGCACATCCTGGATCATCATGGTAGACCCAGTCGTGTAGGCTTAACTTGCAAGTTGCCCCTTGCTACTTCCTTTATACGGCTCCACCCAAACTTTCTAAGTCTGGAAAACCCTGCCTTCGAAACATCTTTGGTCTCTCTCCCATTGACTCCTCCCGCCCTCCTTGGTGCTTTAGTTTGGTCAGTATTCTCTGTGCCAGCATTAGCTGTCGTCTCCCAGCTTCTTCTCTCCCTCCTTTTTGTTGTATCTTCTGCAGCTTCTAGTAGATGACACGATGCAAACCACTTCATGCCCTCCTTTTTCAAAGACCCTTCCATCCTCCCTGTTATAATAGAACCCAGTCCTTTGAACCTGGTCCCAAATTACCTTTCTATCAACTTCATAGCCCTCTCATGTCCTCCAGCCCACGCTTCCCCGCCCCTTTGACCACTGACTTCCTGTCATGCCCAAGCATGCTTTTTAGGTTTCCATGCCTACAGCTGTGCTCTCCCTTCTGTCTGCAGTGCTGTCTCCATCAGAAAAATGGAGCCAATCTCCAATATCTAGCTCACGGGTCACCTACTCTGTGAAGATCATCACCCCACCACCCCTGGGCAAAGTTAGGAGCCTCATCCATGTAGCTGCATCTTATGTTCCTTCATATTAGCACTCCCTGTGCTGTTGATGTTGGCTGTACATACCTATCCTCTGTCATGTCTGAGATTGTTTAACGGGGATGTGTCCTGTTTATGTATTTCCAGTGACCAACATTGTTTTAAGCTCATGCCAAAAAGTCCTACATGTCTGTATGTAGAATGAAAGATGGGTACAAAGCTCACTGCAAGCGACAAATAAAAACCCTATAAATTAAAAAAAAATTATATGGGGCTCATATTGCCATGGTAAAGAGCACAAAGAAAACTGGCAGACTGAGGGGACTGTTAACAAGAGAACGAGTTAGAAACAAATACAGTGTCACTGCTTCTTCAGGGAAGAAAAAGATGGTAACCAATTTCCCAGGGCAATAAAAGGAGCGCATTAACATTTGTATCCGTGGAAGACAACAGACTCAGGATCGGATGGAGTGATACGAATGGAAGCAAAACAGTCCACTGTGAAATTAGTGAGTTTCTTTCTTTCAGGGTGTCTGGGAAGCATCTAATGAATCTAGAAATCAACTCTTTTAAATTGTAAAAGAATGCACAGTTTATAACTCCCCAAGTAAGTGGCTATTCACCTTTTATTGTGTTTTGCTTTTAGTTTTGAAAGTAAGTCTTTGGCTCTTCAACCAACTGCTCTTCTTCCTTTTCTATGACTTTTATTCCACCCACACACTAGAGCAATGTTTCCTAAGTTACACAGCCTGTAGCATTTGTCTCCCTTCTCTTTCCCTAGCACTTGCTCATTTGAAGACCTGAGCTGAAATACCAGTTCCTCTGAGAAGCCTCCCCTGACCTCTCAGCTTAGCCATGTGTACTCTTAGCCCCTGGACTTCACAACAGAGATTCGGTCTCTTGAATGAAAAATTCTATTTGCTCTTGCTCACTGTTGTGTGTCCATCCTATGCACGTTGTAAGCGCTTGATAAATATTGACTTATTGATGAAAAAAATGCCTGGGGGAAGGCAGCAGCATCTTAGATTTCATCCCCATCCCCCAACAAACACTGAGACAGGGATATGTGTAGGAGTTGGAGTTGATTTGGGAGATGATCCCAAAAAGACAAGGAAGGGAAAAAAATACCACTGATGGTGGACTATCATGGTTAAGTACTAGGGCTCAATCCCACTGAGGATCCTCTGGAAGACTGTGCATAGTGTGGTGAGGAAGCTGGAGTATTTATCCCACAACTCTGGCTCCTCTTTAGGGGAGAACTGCTCCTGGGGGGTGGAAGTACTTCCCTCCCAGCACTTCCAGCCCACACAGTAGGTGTGCCAATGACCTGATAGCCACAGAACACCCTTGGACAGTTAGAGGACAGGCTCTTGAAGGATACCACTGGCACATCTAGGTTGTCTATCCAAGTCCCAGTGATCTCTGGAAGGGACTGAGGAGATGTGTTTCTTACAGAAATACTGGTAATGATTTGCTTTGAAATTTCATTTTTTAAAAAATATATCATAAAAGTTACCAAAGCTATTTGTATGGTTCTAACTCTTAGGTGATTACTAACTTCTGAGCAGCAGGATCAGTCTCCAAAGAGTAGTATACCATCCTACAGAATCATAGAAAACTATGTGAGATTCATCTGACAGAGGCACACATGGCATCTGATGTTCATATAGATGCTTAGACCACATTTACCAACCAGTCACACCCTAAGTATGATCATCTACTTCATGATCCCTGCTCTATGTCTGCATTGTGTTTTATGATATCAATGTACACTTTCGATTATATTCTGTTATGGTTTGTTTCTGCATGTCCTCCCAAATCCTTATGCAGTCATGGGGCGGGCTTCTAGGATTTGTGATTGATCCACGATCCAATGCTGGGATTATGGGTGTGAGTGCTACACCCGCCCTGGGGAGGATAGTTTGCCTACAATGTAAGGGAGGGAAAGAGTCTGCTTGCCACCATTTTTCCTTTTTGCTCTGCTTGCTTTACTGTGTTCTGCCGCCATGAACGTTTGCCCTCTGTCATGTGTTGTTCTGCCTTGGAGCCAGCCAAGTATGGACTGAAACCTGCACAAGCTGTAAGATAAGTAAACCTTTCTTTCCTTATTTTTGGGCATCAGGTATTTTGTCTCAGCAATGAGAGAAAAGTAACCAAGACATATTCCAAATTTTATCTACTAAACATTTGTACCTCACAACATTTCTCCATGGATCAGTTGCTAAACCAAGGGTATTTTGTCACAAGACTGGCATTAACTCTCCCAAGTAATGTGTTGGTTTCCCATCTCCATAATTTTTTAAGTACTCCATGATCAAATGCATTTGGGAAGCTGCTCTAAAGTCAAGCCCTACTGCAAACGTTTTAATGGCTCCCCACTGTCTTTTGAATTAAGAACATCTTACCAAGCCATTCAAGATGCTCTGCAAATTAGCTCCAACACTTTCCACTTTCCCTCCAATTAAGTCAAAATTATTTGCTACTCTCTTTACCCCTGCTCACCCGCCAGCACCCACTGGCTTCTCTGTGCTTCCTTCTGCTCTGACTCCTCCTCTCCCCCCGTCTCCAGTTCTTGCCTACTGTCTTGGTTACTTTTCTCTCTCATTGCTGAGACAAAACACCGGATACCCAAAATTAAGGAAGGAAAGATTTATTTAGCTCAGTTTGTGGAAGTTTCAGTCCATACTTGGCTGGCTCCAAGGTAGAGTGGCACACTGCAGAGGGCAACAGTTCATGGTGGTGGAAAACAGCAAAAGCAGTAAGAACAAAAAGGGAGGAGCAGCAAGAACAAGTCTCTTTCTCCCTTGTATTGTATGCAAACTAGGGCGGGTGTAGCACTCACACCCATAATCTCAGGATTGGACCATGAATCAATCATAAACTCTAGAAGCCTGCACCATGACTGCATGAGGCTTCGGGGGAACATCTAGAAACAAACCATAACATTCTGCCCCTGGGCCACCAAAGATTCACACACATCCCTTTAGGCAAAAGGCATTTTAGCCCATCTCTAAGAGTTGCCAAAGTCCTAACCATTTCAGCATTACCTTACAGGGTTCCCCTAAATCTCATAAGTTTTCACTTCTTATCACAGTTGTATGAAGTCTCTGCCACTCCTGTCTTTATCTCCTTTGTCTCTGTGTGAGCCTTTTTTTATATTGACTGCTCTCTAGTACAGTTTTTGGTGAAAATATGTCATTTTTCATCCTTATCTAATGCCTTTCTATTACATTTGTAAGTTCCTTAGAGGGTAGGAACCCTGACTTTGTCTGGCTTGCATTCTACGTAGCCTTTAGTCCAGGGCCTGGCATATAATACTCAAACATTAGATGTTTGTGAGGTCAAATTTTTTTAAAATTTATTTATAGCCAGGGATATACCTCAGTGGTACAGTGCCTGTCTGGCAAGCACAAGGTCCTGAGTTTAAGTCCTAGTACCGAAAAAAAATTCAAAACCCTAAAATTTATTTTTAATTCACATATAATAAAATTCCCTTTTAAAAACACACAGTTCTGTGAATTTTGACAAATGCAGAGAGTTATACAACCATCATCACAATTGGGACACAGAACAATTCTCTCACTCCACTACTTCCCCCAAAATTACTACATGCAGCATCTTTATTGCCAAATGCTCCCCAAACATGGCAACTCCTTAATCTAGTCTCCATTTCCACAGTTTTTCCTTTTTCCAGAGTATTACATAAATGAAATATGTGCAGCATGTACCCTTTGAACCTCCATCCTTTCACCCTGTGTAATGTGATTCTCATTTTACTGCATGTATCAACAACTTATTCTTTTGCATTGCCGAGTACTACTCCATGAATTGGACCTGACACAACTGTTCACTCATTCACTCCTGTCAGCATGTTGAGCTTACAGTTCCAGAAGGTTAACATGAAGAAGGAGGTTTGCTAGGTCATAGGGTTACTTCGGATTAAATGTATAAGAACTCCAAAGTGACTGTACCATTTCCAAAGTGACTGCAACATTTTTCATTACCATCAGAAATGTTAGAAAATTACAGCATCTCTAAGTTCTTGTCGACACTTGGAATTGGCATTTTAAAAACAACCATTTGAGTAGATACTAGTGGTTATTACTTTCATTCTCCTAATAAAATGATTCTGAGAATCTCCTTTGGGCCTACTTGTCACCATATATATTTTTTCATAGAATTCAAGTCTTTTGGCTACTTATTACATTGAGATTACTCATTTGGTTTTCTTTTATAATTTCTATGAAATTTCAATTTATTATTTTTTCTTTTATGTCTCATGCTGTTGGTGACACATCTAGGAACTCTTTGTCTAAAAGAAGGTTTTGAAGATTTTTCTTCTACATTTTCTTCTTAAAGTTTTGCAGTTTTGAACCACTAGTCTTACTCTTAGGTCTACGATGCTTTATGATATATTGTAAATTATTATTTGTCTAAGGTGTGAGGTTCATTGAGTTGAATTCAGAATTTCTGGAAGACATTTTCCCCTTACTGTGGAAGACCCTGCTTTAAATTTAACCATTGCTAGACTTTGGTGCTCCACACTCTTTTTTTGAGACAGGGTCTCCCTATGCAGTTCAGGTTAGCCTTGAACTCATTATGTAACCCAGGCTGGCCTTGAACTTGTGGTGATCCTCCTGCCTCATCCTCTCGAGTACTGGGATTACAGGTGTGTGCCACTGTGCCTGGCTGGTGTTCAATATTCTTATATTGGAGTTGTAACTGCAGTTAGAATCCCCCTCAAGGCCAAACAAATTTGAACTTTAAAAAGGTTAATTATAATTAGACAGGCTGACTGTATGAATGTTAATAAGATGCCTACTCTTTGCTTTGACAACTATTGGCTGACAAAATCCACGCACATTATGTGTCTTATCTGTGTGTATTTACTCATGTGCACACACACACACATCTATAGACTTACATTTTTCTGAGCTATTGCCTCTCCTTAGAGTTTTATACTATAATTTTACTTATTTAGAAATTCTAGCTACCCTTTTCCCAGAGGCAGGAGAATTTGGTTAGCGGGTTTAGAATTTGTCACAAATTGTCACATTATTCAGTTTATAAAATGTCTGTGACTTGAGTAGACCAAAGATAGGTTTTCCATTACATCATTCAGAAATGGATATGTCCTCCCATAAACACAGTTAGATATTTTATCCCAACTTTTATTTTTCTTAGATTTCATTACTATTTTTTTTTATGGCACTTTTGCTGGCAGCCAGCACATCCCTTTTGATGCCTCTGGCAACGCTAAGGAGCTGAAGTGCTTTTGCTTTGCTCCAAATCAGGCAGAAAAAGCAGCGTGGCTTCCCTGCTAAGTCTATCGTGCTGGAGGCCAGGGGAGCTCCGTCACCACGGCACTCAGTGGGGACCTTTGCGCAGAGCTGAGAGCCATCTTTAAGGCCTTGGGTTTAGGACTGATGACTTTCTCATTGTTGCTGCTTTAGTGTTGATGGGTTCCCTAACTAAGAAGCCACTGTCAGACTTTAGCTTAACATATTATCCTTGAACTTAAAGAATGCAATGAACTAGGTTAGCTTTTCTAATACAGCACAGGGTACTTTAGAAGATTATTCCTTCTAACCCTTCACTCTGCTACAAAAGAATTATATATCTGTCCTCTTTGCCTTGTGGCTTTGCGTTGTCCCTCCACGAGGTGATCGCACTGCCGGAGGAGTTTACTTCTCCCCAAGAGGTATGGATATGAGCTACAGTTTATTGGCAATGGAGTTGGCCAATGGGTTGCAGTGCAAGTGATGCAAACAGAGAAGTATCACATGTGCATGCATGACTTCGCTTGACCTTTTGTGCTCCTGTGATGCCTGGGAGAGGAGCATGGGCTCACTAGATTCTACTCCTCAAGCTTGGGTCCAGAAGGAAACACATGGAACAAATCCAAACCTAATCTGCACCCTGGACTTAGACTATGCAAACTGCATCCTGAAGCAGGATGGCCAAGTGATGGCCAGTGAACAAATAAGAAAATTAAAATGTTTGTTGCTTATAATCTGTGGAGTTTTGTTACTTAGCATTATTGTAGCAGTAGCTGACTAAAACACTATGCGTCTCCAGTGAGGTTTCCCATAAAACCCAGCATAAGTTGTTGCTGTGATGAACCAGGAAGTGGATATTTGTATCCCTGAAGGGGACAGGTGACCATCTTCTCATGGATTTGTCTCCAGCCTGGACTTCTTCATGGATTTTCTGTGAGCAGATTTTCTGAGTATGCTTTTAGTAGTGCAGAATTATAGGATATAAAAGCTATCATTTCCTACTTGTCCTCATGGGTGCTGGATTCTAGTAGCTGTAGCCTCTAGCAAGTTGTATTACCATATATACGTGGAGTAACAGCGCAGGTTCCAAGTGGTAAGGATCAAAATCCGTGGCAGGAAGGAGAGCCACTAAAGTTCAGCCTTTCTCCAGTAATATTAATCCTGATCATAACAATTGCTTGTGATGCTCAGTGAATATCACCTTGGAATAAGTCTGTTCCTATTTCACCTTCATTCCCAGATGAATACATTCTTTCATGAATGTAAGTGCATTTTGCAGTTGTACCACGAGGTTTGGCCAGAGTTTATATTTCTCCCCCATCCAGACATTTTGCTATGTGGGACTGGAGTCTTTTATTATAGTGTACTATGTCAAAACTTAAGGACACAGTTTGATATTCCTTTTACAAAACTTATCTCAGAATTGAATCCCATTCCCTCAACAGCAAGAAGTTTTTTAGGCCAACCTGAGGCCTAGATTTGTATCTTTACAGAATGGTCAAATAGTCTTCCTCTTTTTAATGCATCACACGAAATCTCAAAATTTAAAAAATAATCCCCGAGCGTAGAAAAATCTTCCTTATAAAATTTGTGTGGACTCAGTTCATTTTCTAAAGCTTATCTCTCTTTTCGCAGCTTGATGCTTTCTATTTCTCGTTCCACTATTACTTTTTTCCTAGAATGAGATTGTTTACCCTCTGATTATTCAAACACAGGGGAGTGCTGTAGTTGTCTTTTAATATTTGGTGATCTGTTATACGGACGAAGGAGCAGGTTTGCCCTGTCTTGGTGTGGGAGGGACTGAGCTAGACAAATAAGAGGAAGTTTCTGGACATGGTGGTGCACACCTGTAACCCCAGCAACTGGGAGGCTGAGGCAGGAGGATCACTGTGTTTGAAACTAGCCTGAGCTACACAGCAAATTCAAGGGCAGCCTGAACTGAAAATTGAGATCTGGTCTCAACCCACCCTGCAAGAGCACATCGTATGAAGGAAATATGGGCTCAGATAGTTAGGAATACCCAGTAATGGAGCAGAAAGCAGTGAGCTTCTTATCCACAAATCTGGTTGAGTTTCTCAGGAATAATAGAGAAGGAATTCCCATGTCTCTGAGTACCTTCCAACCCTAAAATACTATGATTTAGTCCGTTTGATTCTTTATAGTTTGTCATCATGATCAAGTGTGCTATGTAGCTGGGACAAAGCGGACCACTTAATAAGCGCCGTAACATCTTTATGATTCTGTTCTTAAATGGAAAAGACAAGCAGAATTTGTAGCATTGAAACCAGTCTGCTCTTTTAAGCAGTCCTGACTTCTGTGGAATCTAAATGACAGGATAATATATAAGACAGAAAACATTTCCTTTCTTTTCACTGTGCTGGATAGTTTCTAATTATAGCCATAGCTACCTGGGAACATAAGTACATGTATATCTTTACTTTTTAATTTTTATTTCTTTTTGAGACAGTGTCTTACTATGCAGTTCAGGCTGGCCTTGGGCTCACTTTGTAGCCTAGGCTGGTCTTGAACTCACAAAGATCCTCCTGCCTCAATCTCCTGCATGCTGGGATTACAAGGTGCACCACCATGCCTGGCTTATGTATATCTTTATAACTGAGATGTAAATTTATTACCTCCAAGAGAAGTTATAAAAGGAGCTGGTTGTTCTCTCTTTTGTAGTTTATAACCATGACAATTTTTGAGCTAGGTTTCACTTAATCCAGTTATATTACTATGCAGAGAGTACTATAGGTAACACTTTTTAGATAGACTTATTATAACAAGAGTAAGATTCAGAAGGTAGAAATGGTAGATTGTGAAAATCTCTCTTTCTTAAAGCAAAGATCAGTTTTGTAAAAATATTTAAGAATTTAGCTTGATCAAACAGATGATTTACTTTGAGATTTGGAAACCCAGAGACAACCTTTAGATCACTGTGAACTCCTGGTGGTATTCTATCTGAAAAGTTCATCAAGAAGTGTCTTTTCAGCGCCTGCCTGCCAAGCGCAAGGTCATGAGTTCGATTCCCAGTACCAGAAACTCCCCCTCCCACCCCCGCAAAAAAAGAAGTGTCTTTCTTGGGGAATAATTTTTCCTGCTGAAGGATTTTTAGTTAGCATTTAGTGACAGTAATCCCTTCATATCTAAGGATATTGGCTCCAGGACGTCAACACAGATATTAAATCCATGGATGTCTAAGTCCCGTATATGAAAAGCCACAACATTTGTAGGTAAGTTACACATAGCCTCCCATATACTTTAAATTATCTCTAAGTCAATTATAATACCTAATACAATGTAAATGCCATATAACTAGTTGTTTGTATTGCTCAGCGAATAATGACAAGAAGAAATAGTCTGTACATACTCAGTATAGCCACAGTCTTTTTTCCTGAATATTTTCAAGCTGCTGTTGTTTAAATATACAGAGGTGGAGCTTGTGGATAGAGAATGCCAACTGTACTATTATTAGTATTTTCAGTACAAGGAAAGTATCAATCCACTGGCTTCTGGCTTTCATTGCTGCTGAGAAATTAGCTGTCCATCTATTGATCATTTGAAGGTACTGTCTTTTTCTTGGGCTACTTTAAAATTTTTCTCTATTTTTGTTTTCTGCAGTTTCTTTCTAATGCACCTGAGTAAACTTATTTATCTTGTTTTGGATTTATTATATTCCTTGAATGGGAGCAAAGTCCTTAGATTTTACTTTTTATTTTTTTTCTTCATCTTAGGCTGATATAGGCAGCCCAGATTTTTTTATTTTAAAGAGAGTAGTAAAAGAAAAAATAAAGAACAATAGCAGCATACCGACATCACAGACATAAACAAAACAAAGCAGGAACATAGGGCTCAGAGTTTATATTCTTTATTAGTTCTATAAAAATCTCAGCCATAGATCTTCAAATAATGCTTCTTACCTTTT
This sequence comes from Chinchilla lanigera, assembly GCF_000276665.1. Taxonomy (NCBI): domain Eukaryota; kingdom Metazoa; phylum Chordata; class Mammalia; order Rodentia; family Chinchillidae; genus Chinchilla; species Chinchilla lanigera. The sequence goes on from NW_004955437.1 coordinate 6,688,072, forward strand.
CTCCTTTGCTCCACGCCCTTTCATTTTGATTCTGTATTTTCTGAATGAGTTCTCTGTCTATCTTTGCTGCATTGTTAACATTTTTGACCAATTTTTCAATTCTCTAATTCTTCATATGCTATTAAACAGACCCACTGAGATCTAAATTTGGGTATTACACTTTTCAGCTCTAGAATTTTTATATGCTTTCTTTCAAACATTCCAGATCACTTTTTATAGCTTCCAGTTCCATGCTGTAATTTTCAGTTTTTAAAAAAATTTTCTTGACTGTGTTAAGCACAGTTGTCATCCTAGTCTGTGTCTACTGATTCTAACACCTGGAATTTTATACCATTTTGTTTCTGTTCACATTCTATTACATATGCAATGTTCCTTAGTCTCCTGACTCATAATGTTGATATCTGTGTAATAGTCTGTTGACCTAAAGAATGATAGTTTTGTCAGATTTAAAACTGGGGTATCCTCATCTCTTAGGGCAGCACTTGACTCGCACTGATTTGTCTTCTTTCAGAGTGGACACTGAGCAATTATTTACGTCCTCCTGTATCTTTGAAATAATTGTGAATCTAAAAACAATGTTCATGGGCTGGGAGTGTAGCTCAGTAGTAGAACACTTGCCTAGTATGCACAAAGCCTTGGGTTCAATCCCTAGGAATGCAAAGAAAAAAAAGTATTAGGGTTATTTGTGTCTAAAATTTCCTTCTATTGCAAAAATATAATTAGAAATGTTTTAAATTAATAAAAATAATAAGATAAAATTCCTTAAAGCTAAAATTATAACTAATATTTTAATGTACTAGACCCTATTCTAAGCTCTTTACATTTATGAATCATTTAGTTATTCCTGCAACCCTCTAATAGATACTATTATTATGCCTAGGATTACACATGAGAAAGTCGAGTCCAAAAAAGCATTCAATACCTTGCCCAGTCACACAATTAGTAAGCGGGAGACACCAGCATGCTAATATAGATAGTCTGGCTCCAGGATCCATTTGCTTAGTTATTGCTTTACGAAATAAAGGAAGTTGAAAAAAAAAAAAGAATATCAAGATGTACACTTCCACCAGCCTTATTACCACCCTTTCTTTGGCATTCACAGCACCATTCTATTTTGGTACTGCTGAAAGGACTGAGAAAGGAAACAGAGGAAAAGAAGAGGAAAATTCTGAAGGTAGTATGGGTGCAGAAGAAATGGGCCTAAAATGTATTAGCATAAAAATAGCCACTTTTTTGTTCACGGATTTTTCGGTCAGGAATTCAGAATGAGAGGAATGTACAAAGTCTATCTCTGTTTCGCAATGTCTGGAGCTTCTGCTGGACAACTTGGAGCTGGGGATAATGTAATCTGCAATCTCCTTGGTTTATGTGTTTGCCTAGTGATGACAGCCCACTCCGCATCACTTTGCTCATAGGCTGGTTTAAGCTTCCTCGTAGCTTGGGGCTGGTGTCTCCCAGAGGTAGAAGACATCTGTGTCTACGTCTGCGTCTGCGTCTGCGTCTGCGTCTGCGCCTGCGCCTGCGTCTACGTCTATGTCTACATCTTCAAGACAGACAAGCAAAAACTCTTACAACCTAAATGGGAAGTCGCAGAGCGTGCTATCCCCCTGCGCTGTGGTGGTTGCAGCAGTCATAACTAATCCCAACTCAGGCTCCAGGGAGGGAGGGATATCACATCATAAAAAAATGGTAAGAAATGCATACTGGGATATACAATATGCCTCAGAAGGAATATATAAAATTTCATTTCTGTGTTTCACTGAAGCCGGTGGAAAAAAGAGGAAGGACTTAGCTGCCCTGTAAAATGTGAACAGCATGCCTTTTTAAATTAAAAATATAGTTAAAAATATGTATCTTCACCCGGAGTAAGAACAGATTTATTAGTTTACATAATTGTAAATGACGTTAAAACTAACAATCTTTATAAATCTTCCTTGAACAATTTATAAGCTGCATCTAATATCTGACAGTAGGACTCTTTTGTTTGTTTGTTTGTTTTTTCTGGTACCGGGAATTGAACTCACGACCTTGGGCTTGCCAGGCAGGCGCTGTGCCGCTGAGCTAAATCCCCAGCCCCAACAGTAGGACTCTTAAAGAAGAGAAATCTGATTTTACATATAAAATCAGACTGATCTTTACACCACAGGCTGAGCTGTGTGGGCAACAATTTTCCAACAAGCAGACAGGTTTTGATAGCAAAGGTTTATCTGGAGTGGTAATTTGGTTCTTAGGTGTAAATTATGACACAGACTCTTTAGAGAACGTAAAATGAGTCTTTAGTGTCACTGAAAAACCATGGTAATAAGAGATGAATTTTATGAGAAACAAATATGATCTTTCAACAAATGTGATCAATGGGAACAAATCATGCACTCTACTTATAAGCTGAAACCAAGGCCTAGAAGAAACCAAAAGATGACACATCACGCCTTTTCCATGCAGCATATAAAAAGCCTGAACTATTTCTTTTTATTTTAAAGAAAAAAAAAGATACAAAATTTCAAAACAAGATAGTAGGAGAATAACAATGTATCATATATGGCTTATCGCTATCTTCAAAGTAGTTGATCGGATTACAAGATATAGGCATGAAAAATTGATCAGATGATATAAGCGCAAACCAGTCTTTTCAATGAAGTAATATAAATTAGTAGTGTAGCTTCCTTTTCCCTTAAAGAATGTTCTGTGTCTGCTGCCTCACCTGACTCTGGTACTCAGATGGAGAGTAAATAGTATCCTGAAGGGTGAGAAGAAGCTGGATCAAGCTCTGCCATAGCTCAGAAGGCAGTCACTCTGCTTCTAGAACATCCCTACCCCGTTATGTATCAGATGAGGTGGGACGGATTTCAACCTAGACAGGCTCAGTAAAACCCTATGGAAGAAGGAAATCAATATGTAGTAAAATAAAACCCCACCCCTCAACATGTACACAAATAAGATTTTTCTTAAAGAAAATGATCATAATCCCATAATTCAGAGACATCCAAGCCAGACGTAGTCAGCAGAATTCACAATCCTGCTCAGGACAGATGCTTGAACTAACTGCTCTATGGAAGTCTCCAAAGACCTGAAAGTCATTCAGCGGGGAGAGGACCAGGAAGAGGACTGCCTGCTGAGCCACGTCTCCAGCCCATTCTTTGGGGACGTGTGAGCTCCTTCTCAGCCTGGGCTTTTTCGCTTCTTATATCCTGGTGAAAATGCCTTTAAGAACAACAAGAATAAGAACAGTTCTTAAGCAAGATGTGGTTACAGCAACGTAAGAATCTCCTTGTGAGCTTGTTATCCCCCTGGTGATTCTGACAATGGGCAAGGAAATACAGAGATTAGCTGGCTAATTTTTAAAGTCATGAAGATTTTTTCTTTCATGATGGCAGAGATCTACTTAATATTTGAAAGCACTAAAGAAATACCATGAATTTAATTTAATGGAACTTGCATAAATCAGAAGTAATCCAGAGTTAGATGTGGATTTAAAAAATCACAGAGGATGACTATACAAAATTCTTCCTCTCAAACTAAGTGATTTAAAAATAATTTACAAAGACAATCTTGAGCTAAAAAAAAACAACAACTTGGATTTGAGGAAAAGCTGCCCTGAATGCTAAAGGAAAAACTTCCAAAGAGTGTTTATGAATTTTTTGCTGTGTTATAGTGATAGTTGCCAGAGGCAGTTGTGAAAGTGTGACCTATCTAGCTTTGTGGGCATCTTTGGAGACGTTTGCAGAGTGAGCTCTGGTGGCTGATGCGCTAGCATCTCCCTTCCTCCACGTCATCCTGGAGCTCGGAGCTGACATGCTGTGAGAGGGCAGGAACAACTTGACATTCTGTTGGGAGCAAACTTGAAGGGTGACATTAGCCAGAGACCACACAGACCTAAGACATACAACACATGATGTGGGTTCCTTCCCTTGGATGACAGCAAAGCCGGTGACCCACTGCACTTCTTTGTCACCTTGTCACACCAGATCCCTTGGATGTTATCATCAGAACTTGATGTCTCTGTGTCCTCACGTCTTTGTCCTCTATTTCTTTTTATCCTCCTCAACGGTTTCCAACGGCTTCTGATCTACTTGTCCCTCTCAGACAGCAAGGACTTTCTCTCTGGCCAGAGCTGCCTTTCTCTTGCCTATAACTCTGCTCCTGACTCAGCCCCAGCTCCGCGTCTCCTTCCTCTTATTTCCACACAGCAGGGCTGTCGACAAAAGCACCCAGGGGCTTCTGTTGTCTGCAATCTCACCTCCTGTAAGGAACTGCACAACATACTAATGGATTCTGAAAATAATCTTACCATACCTCTTGGAAAACCAGGCAGGATAAAATTTACTTGCAACAAAATGACCCATGCAAGCTAAAAAAAGAAATCCACAAGAACTCACTTTTCTTGAAACAAAACAGAAGCACTTTTGGCCTGAACAACTTTCTTAAATTTATTTCCAGGCAAGGACTTATTTATAGCAGCAACCTAACAGATCCTTCTAGACTCTGCCTTACCTAGCAGGCCTATGAATATTTTGGTTCCTTTACCATCCACTACTCACCTCATAAAGTTCTTGAAGTCAGCTTTTGAAACTTTGATTTTTTTGCAGCCCTAAGAATGTTCAGACATTGTCTTGCCTGTAATTGTTCTTCTAGTATCGTTAGTCTCTCTCTAGTTCAGCTTCCATTTATAGGATATGTAATAAATGCACGGTGGCACAAGATGGACTAAATCATCTCTACATTGCATGTTTGAGATTTTAAAGCATAATATCTAAGATCACAAGCTATGGGAAGAATATATGAAATACAAGAAAGTTACCTCCTATCATAAAAGAAATACTAAAAAGCGCTCTGTGGAAGCTACCCCTCGTTGGGCTATTTCTAATTAGCTGTAAATGTGCTTTACTTGGACTAGTGTCCCTCACCTCCCCGGACAATCTCAGACATTGGTGTAGCCTTAGCTCCCTCTTAAGTGGATAATTCTTAAATCTCTTTCCCACTCTGAGCCCTTTCATGATTCCTGGGCTGGCCAGTCCAACTATATTGGAAATTTCCATGTGTTCAACAGCCAGCTCAAAATAAGCATGTCCAAAGCTTAACTCCAAATCTGCTCTTCCTCCCCTTCCAATTATTATAATAATATAGTGACTCTTACCAGAAACGTTAGCATCATACTTAATACTTCCTTCAACCTTAGTCTCCATATTAGGTTGGTTACCGTATCCCATTTTGTCTGCCTTTTTAGTTTTCTTAATTTCTTTCATTTTGTAGGAAGATCTTGCTATGGAAGTGAGATCAAGGCTGGCCTTGAACTCACTATGTAGACCAGGTTGACTTTAAACTCAACATGATCCTCCTGTCTCAGCCTCCCAAGTACTAGGACTGCAGGTATGTACCACCATTAATTCTTTAACAGTTTTTTGAGGTTTAATATGTACTTCATAAATTTCACTCACTTTGATGTCTCATAATATAGTTGGGCAACCACCATCCTGCTTTAAAACATTCTCATTTTACCCAAATTTCCCTTGTGCTTTTTTGTACTCCCACTATGCCCTAAGAAACCATTTCATCTCTTTCTATGGTTCTACCCTTTCTTGGAATTTAATATGAATGAAAGCATAGGATATGAGGTGTTTTCTGGCTGGTTTCTCTTACCTACTTGATGTTTATAAGATTCATCCATGTCATGGCATGTATCAATATATTCCATTGTATGAGTCTACCACATTTTGCTTATGTAGAGACATTTGGGGTGCTCTCAATTTTTGGCTATTTTGACAAATGTTGCTATGAAATTTTTGTAAGTCTGTGCGAAATTTGGGTTTTCACTTCCCTTGGGTAGCTATCTTGGATTGGAATTGCTGGTATATGTTGTAAATGTATGTTTAAGTTTTCTTTTTGCACTGAATGACATCCCCAGCCACTTTTAAAAATTTGAAACAAATTTTACTAAATCGCTACATTATCCAGGTGGGGCTTAAAGTTGTGATCCTTCTGCCTCAGCCTCCCAGAGTTCTGGGATCACAGGTGTGTGCATCACTATGCTCGGCTGTTTATCTTCTTAAGAAATTACCAAACTGTTTCACAGCTTGTGGTTCCATTTTACATCCACACCAGTAGTGTGTTAAGGATTCAGTTTTTCCATATCCCCATCAACATTTGGTATTGCCTATCTTTAATTGCGGCCACTCTAATAGGAGCAGTATGGCAAGCACTTCATTATCATTTAATTTGTGATTGATGATAGTAAGCATCTTTTCATAAGATTTGCCATCCATAGATCTTCTTTGGTGAGCTATATATTAATATCTTTTGCTCTTTTTATTGGGTTTTTTTTTATCTCTTAGTGGTGAGTCATAAAAATTCTTTCTGGATGCAAGTCCTTTATCAACTGTATGTTATGCAATATTTTCCACAGACTATAACTTGCTATATCGTGTTCCTAATGGTGTCATTCTGAACTTCGTAGCTCTCTTGAGTCTGGCTCATGCTTCTCTTTCCACAGCTACTTCTTCAAGTTTAATTCTTTTTTCACTCTTGGCTAAATTTTTGCTGTAGTCTACTGGCCGGTCTCCTCACTATATTGCCTTTCCTTCTATGCCTTGTGGTTTCAGGCTTGAGCACCTACTTCTTAGCCATATATAGAGAACAGCTACACAGTTGGGCACCCAGGTCTCCTTGCAGAGAACCTGCTGCATCGAGCACAGCTGGCTGGGTGCCTCCAGCTGGTCCAGGTGCCCACCCACCACCACATTCAGGCCAACACCACTCTTGCTCAGAGCTGCACTTTGCCACTGAACAGAGATGGTGCTGGCACTACAGTGGTGATTACCCTACATTATATGAAGCTCTTTTAACTGGCATCTTTGCCTGGGGACTCTGAATCAGTCTGACTAAGACTTTCGAGGCTTGCTGCCATCTGCAGCTTCTAACCTAGTCCTTCCTACCCTCTTTTGCAGACAGCAGACTTACATTGCAGCCTGACATTTCTCCTACTCATCCCCCATCTTCTTCCCCTTGACCCTTTTGCTCCAATAAATCTCTTGCCTGTCTAATCTTATTTGGGTGCCTGCTCTTCAGAGGACTCAAACTGACAGAGCAGGCAAAGCCATTCTGGACCCACCTCAGTCTTGCTAATCCCTCAGTTGGCAGTGAGAGTGTATCTTCTCTTTTCCAGATACCACAACTGCGGAGGGGACCAGGCTTCCTCTGTCTCATCCTCTCAGATCCTTCCCTTTCCCTTAAGCCTCTCTGGCAACAGAAGACAAATCAATCTGCAGTATTGCAGAGGCTGTATAAATGTGCTCAGGAAACCATGTAGGATTCGGAAGAGCAGGAACGCGAAGGGAAACAGCCTTTGGACTCCATCCTTACCTGGTCCGTTTCCCACTATTTTTTTTTTTTTGAGCTATAAATGTTAGAAAGTTACAAAATAACATCATTTTTCTATGGGAGTTATTCTCACACCTATAAATAAATACACTCCTTTGCAACAAATGATGCTTTAGACACTGTCAACTGTGCTGTTGAAGGATATTCTTCAACAGTGAGTGGCTGTGAAGATAGTGGAATGTTTATCATCATAAGAATCATATAGGGGCTGCTTTAAAAAAACATTACAGTACTCTGGCCCCAATCCAAACCTTCTAACCTAGTCTCTCCAGAGAAGGGCACTGGGAACCATATTCTTAAGAGTGCCCCAAGTCGGATCAGACTTATTTGGAAGATATAAGAGGATGGTTCAGAACAGGTACTAAAGCCAGCCTGAACCACTTTGATTTTAGATTACAACCTTTGCTAGCTGTGTAACCTTGGATAAGTTATGTAACATTTAACTTTCCTGCGCCTTAGTTTCTCATCTGTGAAGTGCAATAATGCATAGCATCTGCTCCCTAGGTTGCTATGAGGCCTCAAAACTTAATGGTTATAGAAGTATAGTGCCTGTCATGTAGTAAATTCCTCAATAAACTTAAACTCTTATTATTGTTGTTATCATTATCATGTATATTAGTGACAGATCTAGTTGAACACAGATCTTGAACACTTGTCAGATGTTGTGCTTCGGTCCAGCATGGAGGGGGTGTGCTTGTGGGGAGTGGTGTTAGCATATGTACTTGGGCAAGACCCACCATCTGCTCATAGCTACATGAGTGTGTGTACTCCTAACTAGTCTCCATTATCCAGGGTGTGCATGTAGTAGCTATCTGCCACTTGACGAGTGGGGTCTGTTGGTGCAGAACTAAGCTAACAGTCTTTGATCTTGGCTTCAGGGAGGCTGTCAAGTGAACAAGAAAGTTCTCTGAGTCATCAGAGTTCAAGTCCTAGCTTATCTCCACTCACTCAGAGAGTGGATGATCTTGAACAAATTCTTTAAACCCGCTGAGCTTCTATTTCCTTAATTGCTGAATGTCTTATGCCTCCATGGCTATTGCAAGGCTTGAGATGGTGTGTGTGAAACTCCTAGCAAGGGTCAGGGGTGAAGAAGTGGGTGTCTTACCTTGTTCCTTTGGTACTGCTTGGTCTCACTGAACTACCCCACCCACAGAAATGATGCTGAACTCTTCCCTTTTCTCCACTGTGTCTCACTGCTGAAGAATGTCCCTCAGTGACGTAGCTGAGCACTGTTTCCCTCTGGGAATAGAGTTGCATACTCCCAAAGGCTCCCCAGCTCCCACTCCCATAACTCAAGCATTCCATTTTCATTTTGGATATGTCTTTGTGGAACTACCAGTTTGTGATATAGGGGCCTTTCACTCCTCATTCTTGTATTGTCTTGTTCACTTCTACAATCTGGGGGTGCTAGCACATCCCCATGGTCCTTTTAGAATGCAAATAGAAACACATCTCAGTTCAACAGACCCAACTCTTTCCTCAAACTTTGGCTCTGGTTTTGACAACACGGTTTCAAATCCTTGCCCTCTGCCTCCATGCTGAGCACAGATGGCTGCTATAAACACGCCATCAAAGTGTTTTCAAAGGGAACTTGGGAACGGGACAGTAAGTAATACCACCAAAGCAGCAGTCATTGGTAAGATAATCTTTTAAAACAGCCTAATATTTTTAGACTTTGATGTGTCTAAATTTCAAAAGAATGTGTAAACTAATTGGCATTAATTTTATTTTAAAAAAATTAGACCATTTCTTAAAGTAGTTGCCAAAATAGGGCCTAATTTAGAATTGTTTTTTTCCCTCCCAGTTCGCAAGGGATTTGGTAGAGGATAAGGTTGTGTAACAAAGATTGCAAACCAAAATTTACTTCGTATAGATTTCTAAGCTTCACAAGAAAGCTAGTCCCTGAAAATGGACTGGAAAGTCTTTGAAATCTTCATAAAGGAGAAGAGCAGGATTATGCAAAGATAGGAATGGGCGGTTCGTAACCTTTTTGATATTTTTCAAGTATGATGGTGAACTCCTCCAAGTTAATAAAACACAGAAATAGAGACATAACAAAACTTTTTGGCACTGAGAATGATAACTTTGGGATATTCTAAAAATTTGCTAGATAAGCAACTCATGTTCAAAGGTGAAGTAACTTGTACAAATTGTAAGATTGATTTATTTAAGCACGAGAATATCCTTCAGGAAAGAATGATTTCTGGAGGAATAGAGTGGAATCCTGGATATGGTTGCCAAGGCATCTCTCGAAGAAAAATTGCATCTGCCAGATAAAAACCCGGATGTAGCTAACACGTACAAGAGAAGACTGCCAATTTCTAGGATGCTAAGCTCTACAGTGAATCCTCTTATCATTTGTACATAAGGAAGAGGTTATATTTAGGGTGGCAGAAAAAAACTACTTTTCTTTGACAAAATGAAGCAAATAAGTGGAATCCTATTGAAAAGATTTCTCAGAAATGTCAGTGGATAAGGGTTGGTGGCCCAGCTAGAGTGGCAGGAGGCAAGACTTCTTTCCTTATGCGATTTGGCAGCCTGTTTAAGAGAATCCTGCCCAAATTAAGAGATTTAAACCATCACCCCATAAGCATCGTAGGAGAGATATTTTTAACCATGCCCTTGGCCTGTGTTTTAATAATCTATCGCTACATAACAATTTTCCTCAAAACTTAGTGGTTTAGAGCAGCAGCATTTTATCATGTCTTCAGTTTTGGGTTCAACTGAGTTCTTGTCCCTGTGGTGTCAGCTGGGGACACTTGGCTGCATTCAGGTGGTGGCTGGGCTGGAAGGCCCGGGAAAGCTAAGCGCTGGCTTGTGTCTGTCCGTCCTGTGCTCTGTCACCCTGTCTGTCCATGCAGCTGGCTCAACGTGGCGGTCCTCATCCAGCGCAGCTAGCTTTGAAGAGGAAGGAAGCAGAAGCTGCAATGTCTCTGAAGGTCTGGGATGTCCCTTTCGTTACATTACGCTGGTCAAGGTGAAACACAAGCCACCTCAAGTTCAAAGGGAAGAGACTCGGATCCCTTGTCTTGATGGAGTAGCCTGCACATATAAGGTGGAAAGAAATCAAAGGCCATCTTCCCTGGGGGAACTCTACCACAGCTTGAGACATGAGGCTGGTAGTAAATAGCTTTGAGGAAGAGAAGGAAGTCAAGCAAAGCAGAGTCTCTCTTCAGGGGCACAGGTGGTGTGTGAAGCTTGTTGAAGCTGCGATGGGTTGACATCAAATGTGACGTAGAAGTTCAGACACAGCACAACCAGAAGTTGAGGAGTTCCAGGGTCTGATAGCAGAAAGGGTGTGGGATTGATGGACAGGACACAAGTGACCGATTTGCATGTGTGTGGGGGGGAATTGCCCACAAATCAGACTTCCCATGATATATGGACTTTTGAGAGTTAAGTGTGTAGGCAGAAACAAGTCCTTTTTGCTTTATCTTGGTCACTGAGGAATTTCTAAGCTTATAGTTTTAGGTGAAGATCAGCAAACGAGTGGCATAGTAATGGTGGAGCCAGGAAAGTGCAGTGAATCATCTGCTTCTGGTGGCTGCAAGTGGCGTCCCCATTGCTGGTTAGGAGACCATGATTCTCATGCAGGGACACAGAAGTCTCTTCCTAGGGTGTTCTTGCAACTGTAGTCATTTTAAAGACTTCTGGTGCTGTTGGGAGTGCTGGTGGCATTCAGTGGAGAAGAGCCAGAGTTGGTAAATATCTAAACAGACCACACTTAGGGAGAGTGTTCTAGCTCAAATACCAGAGACATCCCAGTTAAGAAACACTAAGGTGGACCACTGGGGTAATATAGGCTATTTGTACGGAGTATATGGAATTTGGAAGGTGGAAAGACTACTGTATTCCATGACAGGCAGTTATTTTCTTGTAGGATCAGAGGGAGGCATAATTTGGAACTGTAGAAAATATGATGTGTATAGAAAATACACTTCTTAGATCACTTACCAAAAAGGTCATTGTTGGAAACCACCACTTTCTCACTTAGCAACCATTTCCTCACCAAAATGTTAAAGGAGAAATCAAGAACAATTACAGTTTCACGTAGAAATAAGACTAAACCTGGGTAAAGGGCAGGAGGGTAGAAAATGGGAAGATGATTGCACCACAAGCTTTTGAAAATTTCCTTGTAGGGATTGGCTTATCTGTATCTGGTAGAAATCATCATTCGTTTCTGTTGTTTAAAATTGAGTATGTTGAAAATTTAATATCTTCCCTTCCCTTCCCTTCCCAGTAATTATGCATGGAATCTTATTTTAGTTTTCCCCAGTTGAAGTGATTTCTTCCTCCATGCAAATCAACCAGTTCCACATTGGCAATCCCAGTCCTTGGTAGTAGTTGAACTTGCCTTGTACCGAAGTCTTTCTTGTGGCTGAAGGAGTCGGTTTTTCTCCAAGCTGAAATTCATGTTGCAGAAACACACATACCCTAACCTGTCTCTGGTAGTGTTACATTTATTTAAGAAGCAAGCTTCAGGTTGGGGCTCCTGTCAGTCTGGTCACAAAACTGTCCCTCTCAACATTCGCCTTTCTCTTCTCCTCTCCTCCCCTGATCTTTGTTTCACATGAAGTATTCCATGTGAAGCTCGGTCTTGGCCATCCCGGAAACAGCCTAGGACTTTGCTGCTGTGTGGTCAGCAGATGGGAATCATAATGTGCAAGAAACTAACTGGAGAGAATACGTCTCACGCACTCCTAAACTCGGAAAGCTCCACATCTTCAAAGCTTTTGAACTCCTTCTAATTGGCCAATGGCTAATACAAAATCAGACGCCAACAGCGTCGGTTGAGTTGGATATCCTGGCATCTGCCATGACCGCTGTGTGCTTTCAAAATTCGTGCACAAGGCTTTTGGTGGAGCCCGCGCTGACCGTGAAGAAATGCACTGAAGGGAGGTTCCAGCTGATGGAGTGTAGATATTCATTATCCACATAGTGAATTACCTGTGGCAAACTAGAAATTCCCATTTTAGTTTTTCTCCTACCTAGCATTTATCTGGACTCCTTCCTTCTGTGGTTGGTTGATATGTGCCTTGGGATTGCAGACTCATTTTAGTATGTTCTCTTTGATGGATCAGAAGGCACTGGGGACCCCGCCGAGCCCCCCAGGTCATGATTATGAACAACAATTATTGTCCTGCGGAGTTACAGATGTGCTAGTTACTAGAGGGTTGTGGTTAATAGAATGTTGAACAACAAAGACTTTATTGTATAACTGAGCAGGAAAAAAGCTCCCCAATAGCAGAATACATAATCTCAGAAAGTCAGGAGATCTGGAGGAAAACACATGAAGCTGAGTTGTTCCTTTATATAATTTTTTTGCTGTTCCCCCAAATTAAATGGTCAGGGTTTTAAAAAGTTACCCTGTGGGAAATATTTTGCTTCAAAGGAGAGAGAGATCAAATGTAGATGCAAAAAGCCAGCGACTCCCATATGTAAACTCTTTTCCACAGTGTGGTTCAGCCTTTGGTGAAATCTGATTAACTCGGGTCACTAGGGAACCATTTAGCGGCTTTTTATTTCATTGTACTGATTCAGGTCCCGTGGACCTCAGGCTATACACAGAGCATCAGGCCTGGTCCTTCTGTGGCAAATTCAAATGCAGTTTGGGAACCACGGCGCCCTTTACACTGAAGCCACTAGCACCAGTGGCTTTAATGCTATCACTTGGCTTAATCTGTGGTAACCAGATACCTAAGCCAGGCTGCTCTAAGAAGTTCACCAAACCCAAGAGAACTCCAAGAAGGCGGTGTTAATTATCCTAGTATTTTGTAATAAAATACATTTTTAATTAACATAGTAATTGTTCACATTTATAAGGTACAGTGTGATATTTCAATCCATTTTTTCCAGTGTGTACTGATCAGATCAGGGTACTTGGCATACATATTATCTCAGATATATATCATTTCCCATTTATGTTGGGAACATTAAAAAAACCTCTCCACTAGTGATTTGGAAAGCATGAGTTTCTTTCTGACCAGTGGAGTGAGCTGTGTAGCGGACCAAACCCCAATAAATTTATTTCATGTGTTCAGTAGAAAGGCTTCTGGGCACCTGCCGGATGATGGTAGAAGGTGTTTCTGCCTGGTGTCTGCTCGCATGCCTCTGCTTGCCCTCTAGAGATCTTCCCCACCCTCTCCATCCTTAACTAATACGGGAGATGGAATCCCAGCTGAAGATTTGGTATTTCCTCAGATTTCTTCTCAAGATTCCTGAGATCCTCCTGGAACCAGACATGACAAAATCAGAAGTATATAAACTTTGGTGCCTCCATGTGCGCGAGAACTCAGCCCCTCAGAGACATATATACGAAAGTTGGTTATTCAGGCAGGATGCTGCACGTGTTGGGTGACTGATGGGTCATGGTTCTTTGCAATTGCTTGCAAATTGCCTATCCTTTCTTTCCCATGAACATGTGGGGTGTTGTCTTATAGAATTCAGCCACAGCCCACATGAAATAGGGGAAGTGGATGCACCCTGCTCTGGAAAGACCTGCGGGTGGTAGATCCTTGTCATTTGCCAAATATAACGCCTCAGAAGACACTGTCTTGCTGTCCTTGAGCTCCTTAGTTGATAAACACAATAGCAACTCTACTGGTGTGGCTTTTGAAAAGCTCCCAGTGTAGAATGTTTTCAACATCTGCCTCTATTCCAAGAGAGAGAATTGAGGTTGTCCATAACAGAAGAAATACGGGAAGCATTGGAGACACAATGGAAAGATGAGGGATTGGCTTTGACTGTTCCTTAAAGTGAATTTTCCCCTCATTTACATTCCCCAGGGTCTTGGGGTGTTGGGTATTTGCCCTGGGAACTGGACCATGCTTTCATTACAATGAGTCATGGATGTTGCTGTCATAAAGACTCCGCAGCTGAAGGCAGAGCACAAACTTGACACTTCACAGGGCCTTTGGAAAAAAGCTGCAGCTTTATTTCCCTCCCCAGTCACAGCCAGTCCTAGATGCAATTGGTTCTATGTCACTAATTACAAACAAGCAGACAACGGAGTTTGTTTTTCCATACTGAGAATCAGCACTTCACTCCCAGTCAGATTTGAATGCCTTTTCATCTGTAACACAAACCAGAGCTAAGTGCTCTGGGCCTTTCTGGTGTGCTCAGAAAAGCAAGAGTAAATGGAAGACCCAACCCAAATTTTAAAAAGCAGAGTACCTACTATGTGTGAGTTGTTTTCCATCTGTTTTCTCAAGTAGACAGAATAATCCTGCAAGATCACAATGATTGTGTCATGGCTGTGTCTAGACGTCCCCCCAAAGTCTCATGCAGTCATAGGTGGGGCTTTCTCAGAAGTGGTTGGATCTAGAATGTGTGATGCAGGTCACCAGGATTAAGGGTGTGAGTGCTACTTGCCTTAAGTAGCCTGGATAAGACATGAGGGATAGAAGAGCTGTGGTTGCTTCTTATTGCTTTGCTGTCATGAGCTGCTTCTCCTCTGCAGTGTCCGTCTGCCATATGCCACTCTGCCTTGGAGCCAGCCGATTATGGACTGAAACCTCTACAAACTGCAAGCTAAATAAACCTTTCCCTTTTAACTTTGGGTGTTGGGCATTTTGTCTCAGCAATGAGAGAAAAGTAACTAAGACAGATTTCCAGGTGAGAAAGCCAAAGCTTGGTGTGGTTACTTCCACGTGGGCAGAGCCACCCAGTTAATGAGTGTTAAACCTGGGATGTAATATTGCCTTCACCTGGCTCCAAAGCCCAGACAACACCGACAGTTGCAACGTGTCGCCATAACCATTATGTTTCCCTGGAATTTAGGGACATCCAACTTTCTTGCTGGGTACACATTAATAGGCCCGGAAAAAAGGGCTTGCCTTACCCGTTCTTTTGCCTTTCACCAAAACTGCTCCCAATAAATACTATTTCTATAATTTTCTCCTAATGTTTCTCATTGCTGAGAAGTTCTTTCTTATGTCTGATGCAATTATTTCTTGCTGTATTTTGAAGCCTTCTCTCTTGCTGAGCCCCTCTGTGACAGAACCTACCGATTATGAAGTTGCTGCTTATTTTCCATGGGGTGGAGAAGGACTCCCTGTCAGTCCAGACAGCCCAGCATCCAGACCAAATCAATCTTGTCTGTTGGAGCTCGATGTCAGCTTTACCTTTCCTGGGTTCTCCCAACAAAAGCACAACTTGAAATAAATCTTCAGTGTTAATAATCCCCCTACACTGCCACTCCCTTCACCCCCAAACTCCCACCACCCTTGAATTAAAAAATAGGTAAGGAAAGAAGAAGTGGAGATGAAGGGAACTGGGTGGGATATAAAACCATGAACATCAATCTCTGGGTCAAACTTCTTTGACGGAAACTGTCCTGTGGAGATCCAGCTGACAGAAACACGGAGGGCCAGGAGAGCTACAGAGGTGGCCCTCCTGCCTGGCACCTGGTATGGCGTTGGCTGCACCTGGTGAGTCCGCATGTGGCCCAGGGACCTGTTCCTGTGGTTGCAAGATCAAAGCAAAGCGTCTCCCCAAGTCTGGTCCAGCTCATCTGGAAATGAGAGTCGAGTGGAGGGAGGCTGCCCACGATGGATGGAGATCAGAAGGAGGGCTGGGCAGTGTGGTCGGTGCTTGGTAACAAGATTGCAGTGCAGGGGCTGGGAGGGCTCTGTGAGGGAGCCAGGGCACTAGATGGCAGGCTCCAGGCTGGGTTCAGAGGAAGCCACAGATAGCACCAGGATGCTGTGAAGATCTGATGGCATTGGATGCTCTGCATGCGTCGGGGAAAGAGCTGAAGCCCTTGCAGGATGGCTTCTCCTACACTGTGAGAGCTCCCCAAGCAGTTACACCCTTCCCCAGCCTGCAGCTAAAGCAAGATGCCCCCACCTGGACTGCTGTCTGGAGCAACAGACTCTGGAGCAACAGGTGGTGTTTTAACCACCACTGAATGTGTCTCATTTCATACCCCAAACTGAGCTTACCATTCCATCCTCATCAGAACTGCTTCTCTTGCTTTGCTCCCTGTCTTGGGCATTGATATGACCCCTGCCAATTCTCTGATGGTGAATTCATAATTCTGTGATGCTGGGATTCTGCCCTCATCTGCATCCACTTCCTCCTCATTCACATGTAGGATTAAAACAATTTGCCATCAGCTTTCCCACCATGGCCTCTGTATACCCTGGAATGTCTCCTCCACCCTACCCTGGAGTGACCTTCCTAAACTCCCTGCACCACAGTCTAGATCAGAGGTTCTCAAGACGTCCTTGGTGTCTGCAGCACGCCCATAAGATTTATCTTTTGTATTTTGACCCCCCAACTAACCTGTGAAACTCTACAGCCCTAACCACAGCCATGCAGTTCAAGCCTGGAATCTGATGGCTGAGCTTTGAATCCTGGCTCTGTGAGCAAGATTCTGATGTCGCTCAGGCGAAAGGCTATTGGGAGGCACCTGACATTCTCTACTGCACTCGTAGTTGGCATTCCATCATCATAGAAAGGACCCGCTGGTCCCTGGTGTGTAGGTTGGACAGTTCTAAATGCCCATGCATGTTAATCACCTCCTAACTCTTCCTTTAAGCTGTATAGCTATTATTGTTAAATTCAGTTTACAGATGAGGAAGTAAAGGCACTGAGATGTTCATTGGCCCCAAGTTGGATAATGCAGAGGTAGCAGAGCTTGGATTGGAACTCTAGCTCTACACCTCCAGAACCTCTCTATTAACTCTAATGCTACTCTACAGCCTTCGCTCACTCTTCCCTGCTTGCATCCTCATTCCAGGAGCATCCCTCTACCTGGATGCCCTGGGATTTCTTTTTTACCACTAACTTTTCTTCACTGTAGAACCCTGGGAAGTCAAAACAGAGTAGGCTTTTGGTTCTGTTCTGTTCAAGATCACATAGGGAACTGGACAAAGCTCCAACCTCGACCTTCCATACTGCTTTTATTTTATGTTTCTGGACATAATTTCTTTCTTTCTTTTTTTTGAGACAGGGTCTCACTACACAGTTCAGGCTGGCCTTGAGCTCACTTTGTAGCCCAGGTTGGCCTCGAACTCACAATGATCCTCCTGCCTCAGCCTCCCAAGTGCTGGGATTACAGGCGTGCGCCACCATGCCCAGCAATGGACGTAACTCATAGTCATTATCCCTTCTTTGCCTTACCTTTGATTTAGGACTCCTGCAATGTTAACTGGACATCAGAAAGAAAAAAAAGTTTACATATTAATACAGAGTAATATTAATTATAATATGCATGCACACACATGTATTCAACTAGGTAAGTGAAGATGTATTCTTAGGTTTATCCATGGTGAGTGCTTTGTCTCTCTCTCTCTCCTTTTTTCTCTTGGTTCTTTATCTCTAGTGCCACTCTCCTTTGTCCTGCTGCAGCACCCCGCAGCCTTCCTCTCAGCTCTTACTGATCTTCCCTAGGCTAGAAATGTGGAAACAACTAGAGTGTCTCAAAGAGCTAAATGCTGGAATATGCCTGTCCTCATCTGTTACCAATGCCCTGTGAACGCAAACAAGGGCTAACCAAAGCAGAGGGATAAACACATTTAAACCAGCCCTATTTCCCGAGAAGTAATTTAAAGACCGTTCAAACACACAACCATAATGATTTCCCCATGATGCGCTGTGTGCTCACTGGCTCTATAACTTTGGTCTTACATGCAGAGTCCCATAAAAAGTTAGGGGCAAGGTAAAGAGAAACAAGTAGCTCACCATCGGAAGAAAGCCATTTACGCTGCAGCTGAGCAGCCCTCCTCAAAGGGCCCAGCAGGAGTTGGCTGGCTGGGGATTCTGGGTCCTGCTGCTGTCTACCTCTGCAGAAGCACTATGTATGGATTTTGAGCCTTGCAAGGAGGGGTTCTCTAACCTAGCTCTTTTGGGGGTGACTTTCTTAGCTTACCCACAAAGTAGATTTGCCTGTGTTCCTTTATTTCCTTTTTTTGCAGAGGAAACCATCAAAACAGGTATGCAGTTAGACAGTGGGGGAATGGCTGGGTCCCACTGAGGGAGGCCAGGGTCATGGGGGAAACATTTGTATCTGACTCTGGCACCATCCACCTGCTGCCCCTTTAAGCCCCTGGAAAACAAAGAGTTTTAGCCACCTGAAGATATCTGGGCCCAATCGTGGGAGCTATGGTTACACTTTCCCACCACCCTCCTGCGAGCCCATATTCTGGCAAGGAGCAGCAGGAAAAATGAATACAGTTGACTCGATCGATTGGTACCTGCTCCAAAGGCCTCCGCGAGGGACAGCACCATGGATGGCGACAGCCCTTGAAAACCTGGCCCCTACTGAGCTTCCAGGCTCTAGGTTCCCTGCAAAGTAATGAGTTGTTTCAGTATTTCAAGGACACTTAAAAAAGAAAGCCTGCCTCTTCTGTAATAAGACTGTAGATGCCAGCAAAAGAATAGGGTTCTTGGCTTATGGCTAGAATTATATCAATTTGGGATGTCACAGTGCTATTAAATCCTTCTCAGAAGTGTCGATTGGCTATTTATGGCAACTTAGGAGGCTATTTATGGCCAACAGAGCTACTTCTAAATTTCCCTTGTCTCTCCCTGTGTGTGTCCCATCTAATGCTTCACTACTGACTTGAGTTGCCGAGAGTGGCAGCCTATTTTCATCCCCAGTCTGGAGCTCCTGAATTGAAGCTTGGGCTCCTGGTTACTGCACATGGATGAAGGAGCAGAGGTAGAACAGGGTAGGAAGGTCACTGTTCTCCTCACTTGTTTTCTCATCAAATGGAGAACCTGACAGAGCCTCGTTTACCAGTATGTCTTGGTTTATCTAAAAAGGGAGCAAGCTAGTCACGGCGGCACATGCATGCCTGTAATCCTAGCACTCTGGGAGGATGAGGCAAGAGGAACAGAAGTTCAATTCGAATCCAGCTTGGGCAATTTAGCAACTTAATGAAACCCTGCCTCAAAAATAATAATAAAAAAAGGCTGAGGATGTCGTGTAGTGCAAATCCTCTGAGTTTAACCACTTCCGAAGCACTATGCAAGCTAAATAGTGAAGGGGAAAATTCTAAAAGACAGAGTAGAACAGGAGATGCAGATTCTCAACCTGGCCGAAAGTCAAGTTTAGGAGCTTCCCGGGCTGGCTGTAGGCCCTTGCCTTGAACCATGTCTCAGATGAGGTTCCATAGGAGCGGGCCTGACAGGATGAGGTGCGTGTGAGGGATTTGCTATGAATGGATTCCTGGGGTACCCGTAAGGGAAGAGGGGGATAGGCATGCATGGGGAGAACAAGCGAGGAGACATTTCTGGCTAAAGTCTTGTGGCAGAAGATCTCAGCCTGATCCTGCAGGGGACCTCTGGCCTGCAAGTCCTGCCGCTCAGTGGACTCATGAGCAGAACACCTATGTCCTTTTCACAGTACAGTTATGGGTTGGGGCCTTTGGGGTGGAAAGAAAGTCATCAGCAAGCCTCAATCTCTGTGCCAGGGCCAGATGCAGGCAGTTGAAATCACACCCCCAAATGTGAGGGCTGTGCAGAGACAAAAGACCCCAAAGGACTACCTGGGGGCGTGGACACTGTCTCCTCAACCTGGCTGCCTTACAAGGCTTCTTGCCTCTGACCTGCCTGCTCCGTCCTGCCCAGGCCTAGGTTTTGGTTTGGAATGGAGCACTGAGACTCCCACCGGAGATCCTGTCCTTCCACCCACAGTCAGGACACAGGCCTCGGGATCCGTCCTGGGAGGGCCCCCCTCACTGAGGGGTTGTCTAGATCTGTCAGAAAAGGTAGAAAATAATGTATCAGCGATTTACACGTGTGATTTGGCTGAAGAAGGAATCATTGACCTTAAAGAGCATACTTCAGTACTGTCCATTTCAAGGTTGTCCCTTTGGACATAATGATGATAATAATTATAACTGTCACCCAGAGAGTAGCTCGAGTTTTGCGTATACGTGCTGAGCCTGGCACAACTTATGTTGTCAGCATCCCTATCATTCCCATCTTGTGGAGGAGGAAATAGAGGCTTCACCGTGGTCACACAGCTACTAGCAAAAGGTGTGGCAACTGGATTCCAATTCAAGTAGGTTGTCCACCTGAGCTTACTGCCCTGTCCCACTGCTGTCTGATTTGGGTGGCTCTGCTGACCTATGGGGAGGAAAGAGGTTGGGTGAAACCAAACCAGCAGCGTTATCTGGACTCATTACTGCAGGGTGAGATAGGAAGGTGCCCCAAAACACGTGTGGATAAGAGTAAACGGACAGAGCCAGGCCCTCTGAGTGGCTCTGACCTGGCCTCATTATAAGGCTGAAGACCTCATTCTAACGCTTGCCCAGCTTTAGCGGAGACACAGGTCATGGAAGAATCGGGGCAAATTCCACAAGGAGATCAGTATCACACGAGTTCAGCTGCAATCCATCTTCTTGTTTGCTTTCCCCATTTTTTCCCCAACATGTACCCATTTTTCCTTAGCTTCAAAATTAAGTTGGGCAAAAAAAAGGAGGAATAAAGACAACTGGGGAGCCCAGTGATAGTAACTGTGTATCTTTCCTTATAGACGTGTTGGGGGCAGGAGGCACATTTAGAGAAGAACAGTAAAACCCCACATGTCATCTCTACACTGAAGGTCACAGCTGTCATTAAACCTAGCCTCCTGGTCATGGTGAAAGGGCACAGGTTAGACACAGAGAAAGATGCTACGCTGCATACAAAGGGCTGCCCCCTTTATGATGTTCGGATTCTAGTTGTTAAAGTGGTGATCACAGAAAGATGACCAGACTTGTTAGCAAAAGGCTTATTTTTAATCTGTTAGAAACAACCTCTTTCTGCTAAAAAAAAAAAAAAAAGTAGGGGGAGACCTGATGGAAGGAGCTAGAGAGAAATAGTTTTCTGTAGGTGATTTATAAAGCAAGCTGTTTCTGGGGATTAAGATTGTCTACCTGGGTTTGAGTTATTTGATTATTTAAAACCATGAATGAGCATAACGCAGTCAATTTGTCAGCTTTCTGGTTGACCTCTGTGTCATCCTGTCCTCTCCAGATGCGTTCTGCTGAGATTTATCTGTGGTGGCCCCTTGGTGGGGCTCAGGCCTGCAATAGCACTTAGTTCCTCTTCCTCCTGACAGGCCCCACCTTGGGGTCTTTCACACTGGTGGCCTTTGAGCCCAGAGATCCTCAGTCCTGCAGGCCTCTGTCTGATGTCTCCAAGGACCATGCTGGAATCTTTTGGAACAGAGACGGACCGGATGGGGAGATGTCGTTATCCCAGAGCTGACTGTAAATTGTGCTGTTTAGTCTGCAGAGCAATTAGGTCTGGGGAGTGTAATGTGATCCTTTTGTGGTGTTGGTGGCCCTTGTAGGTCTGTGGATTCTTCACTATGCATTAGTCTTGAGCTTTGGGGGACAGCACCTTGTACTCCCTAGTCTAAACAGATGTTCCAAATTGGTCGGCTTCTTTGTCATCAATTGTGTGGCTGTGTGGACAAAGGACCTGGCCTGGGTCTTCAAGGACCTGAGTTCAAATCTCCTCACTTGCTGCTTCACCTGAAACAAGGTCAGTTATAGTCATTTGTTATTGGAGGGTGCTGGCTGGCCTGAGCTTTTCTCTATATAGGTCCTTCCCTTGCCAAATTTGTGGTTTTCCAGCTGTGTCCTGAGCAATGCTTCCTGTTTGTTTATTTATTTATTTATTTATTTCCGGTACTGGGAATCGAACTCATGACCTTGCTCTTGCCAGGCGGGCACTGTGCCACTGAGCTACATCCCCAGCCCCAGCGCATCCTGTTTAAAGTAGATCTTCCTGCTAGTCTCTGTCCCAGTATCCTGGCCATCTCCTATATACCACCCTGTCATCAATTTTAATTTGATTTGTTTACCTCTTTCTTGTCTACCTCACTAGATTGTGAGCTTTGCGACAGGGTGATCATAACCACTTGTCAAGCTAAGCCCTGGCACCCAGCATAGTGCCTGGTGCATAATGACCACTCAGTAAATATTATGTAGGATAAATGCATGAAAAACAATAGAGACAGTTTCGGGCAGATGCCTTGCTCTTTGCTTACCTGATGGAAGTTCAAGATCAGAGTCATGTGCCTGGACAGTCCAGCTCCATCTTTGGTACTCCTGAGGACATCCTCACACCCTCAAAACCCCAGCCTTAGACTCCCTCCCTAGAGACTTCCTGTACCTGAACAAGACAAAGTTGCCAGCTTGGGGATGGACATACCTCAGTAGTAGAGCAATTGCCCAACATGTGCAAGGCTTGGTTTGATCTTCAGCACCACCAACCCCTGGCTCCCACAAATCCAACCAAATAACCAAACAAAGCCTTTCTCTTTCATTTATGCTGCTGTTATTTTGGATTTTCTGCTATATGGAGCCACAACTTATTTAGCTGATTCACTGGGAATTTTGTTTGAGGGTAGCTCCCGTGGGGCTAGAGACTTCTTTGGAACAATGAGTAAAACAGCCAGGGGGTCTTTCTGTGTGTGCGTGCGTGCGTGCATACGAAGGGGGGTGAGTCTTTTCCCTCACTGAAGACAGAGCACACAAACACTGTACTCCCACTGAGCTACACATGCGCACAGGCAAGACTTCTTTGCCTGTGTGGACTTTAGCACACATTTGTTTCAAATTATTCCCTAATTGCTTAAGTGTCTGTGGTGTCTTTGCTCTTAACTTAGGGCCTGGAAAGGGAATCTCATTGTGCCCACCCCTTGCCTCCAGGGTGGAGACCCTCTCAGAAGCTCCCCCACTACGCTCCATGAGAGGCTGGTGGCTTAAAAACCAAGACCTCAGGGCATGAGAAGTGGGGTGACCACTGGGCTTCCCTTCTAATCCTCCCCATGCCAAGCCTAAACTTGGTGTTGTGTTGGGAAATCTGACTGTTTTGCTTTTGTGGCCGTGCTAACATATACCTCATTAGTCTGTTTGTCTTAAAATCCACCCACTCTTCAAAAGAAAAAGAAAATAGCCAGGGCTTAAAATAGTTCAGTTGTCTATGTGGGAGCCTTTCTACTGCTTCAATAAATGCTGAAAACGTCCTCTCCATCCTTGCAGGACCTGCTCTTGGGGTGTGAAACCTCTCTGGGGACTTAGCCAATGCCATCTCTGCTGGGATCATGGTGGGCTCCCACGGCTGCAGGGAGGCAGGGACACACAGCTCATGCAGCTAGGGGTCACCGGCCAGTCTGAAGGCCACAGGTGGGAGAGGATGTGAAGTCACAGTGCTCAGCTGCGCTGTATTCCCCTTGCGTTAGCAGAGGCCAAGAGATAGCGCAAGACTGACTCTCACAGCTTGGAATGGCAGAGCCATAACTTGAGCACATCCTGGATTCACTCTTCTCTCCCTGTACGCAAATCAAAGGCAAATAGAGTCCAACCTCCACGTGTAATCTACAGACTCCTGTGGGGCCTTGCTCGTACCCTCTTCCTACTCATGTCCAGAGAGGTCTGTTTCTGCTCATCTGTAAGGAAATGTGCTCATTAATTGATTTCCTCTGTGCCTTGGCCCTGTGGTTCCCAAGTATATCTTATTTGATCATCATACCCACTTTATGACGTTGTTGTGACTATTAGTACATAACTCACAAATATTAGTAGACATAATTGACATAACTATCGTCTGACGTTCAGAGAGGTTAAGTTATAAGACTTGGCTTATAAGATTAACACATGAATCAGTTGATTAGATAAAAAACATCCACCCTCACCAGTGTGGACAGACATCACAGATCCAGTATTCTTATAGTCTTACTCCAGAATACTAGGTCTTAACCACTCTACTGCATGGCCTCCTAGCTTGTTAACATCTTACTCTTTCTGTTCAAGGAATCCAGTGCTTCTCAGCAAACATCCATAGTCCCTGCACCTTGAGTGATTTTTCTTTGGTGATAATGGGGTCACAGGGTCTAGTCACAGTTTCTGGTCTCTTTTGCTATGTGGGCACACTTATTTATTTTTTTTTTTTTTGGTTTTTGGTTTTTCTCCGGTACCGGGAACCGAACTCACGACCTTGCGCTTGCCAGGCAGGTGCTTTGCCGCTGAGCTAAATCCCCAGCCCCTGTGGGCACACTTATGACCCATATATACAGAATAAAACTTGTACAATTTCTCAGCTCATACTTACAGAGTTTTGAGTAGGACCCAGAACCAGAGAAAATACCTCAACATATCTGGGCTGCTGTGCACATTGCTTTGCAATTTGGACTGTATGAGCCACCATAGCCAATGGGGCTTGATGGGTCTGTGGCATACCGACTACCCCATGAAATCTTTGTGGGCCCTTATTAGGTGGAAGTTAAGTCATTCTATACGGATAACTACCACCCTTGAAGAAACAACCTTGGCTTGTAGCTGGGCCCAAGTAGAGGCTGAACACTTGATCCTGGGCCTCCAGATCACCATGGCCCATCAGGAACTGGATATCTTTGACACATTAAACCACAAAGTTGGGTATGCATGCCCCACTCCATCACTAAATGAAATGTGGTATATATACAACTGAGCTCAAGCAGGTCCTTAGGTGTAACTAAGTTGCACAAACAAAAGGCCAAGGTACCAGGGCCCATTCTCCTGCCTAGGCCTAGCTTTATGCATGTGTGACTTGTGTAACTTCAGGGTCTGTGCTCCACAGGGTACTGTGTTTTCTTTAATACTTTGCTGTAAGTGTCTTGAAATTCTTAAACATTTTAAAATGAGGGATCCTTCATTTTTATTTTGCTCTGTGTGTATCTGTGAGGGTGGTTCTGGAGCAGATTAGCATTTGAATTAGTTGATTAAATAAAAAACATCCACCCTCACCAGTGTGGACAGACATCATAGATCCAGTAAGAATCTGGATAGAGCAAACAGGTGGAGGGTGGAAGAATTCTGTCTCCTTTTGAACTGGGACATCCATTTTCTCCCATCCTATGACAAGTGAGCTTCTGGTTCCTGGACCTTCAGGCTCTAAGATTAATAGCATCAGCCTCTCTGAGTAAAGACCGAGTTACGTCATCGATTCCCCCAGGCCTCCAGCTTGAGAATGGCAACTTGTGGAATTTCTCAGCCTCCATAATCATGGGAGTCAACTTATATAACTAATTGCTTGCATGTCTATATACATCCTATTGTTCTTGTTTCTCTGGAGAACCCTGATGAATTAAAGTAGCCTTTCTCTTTTCTCATTTTTTCTTTTCCATTACTTCCTTTCCCCCTCCCCATCCCTAGTTCCCTTTCCCAATTGAGCATTTTCTTTGTATTTCATAATATACAAAAGATGGAGAAATAGAAACAAAGCTTTTGTAAATGAGGAGGGGAAGAGGGATTGAAGGAAGGTTAAGGGAATGGGAAAAGAAAGAGGAATTGAGATAAATCCTGGACAGGTACAAAGTCCCTATGATGAAAGTGACCAAAATGTATATTTTAAATGTACCAATAAATATTGTTAATAAAAAAGGTACCTTTCCTCTCCTTGTTAGCACTCAGGGGTCTTGAGATGAAGGAGTGGAAGTGGAGTGTATTCTTTCATTATTACTGCTAGTGAAACTTTTGCTTCTTGTCCCTGTGTCTATGGGCTCTTTTTGTCTAAAGGGTTTAATCTCCAAAGGGAGAGTGCATCCACCAGAATCATTTCTGGTTTTCTGTTAAAACCAGAAATTGGGGCTATCCTCACACCTGGGGTCAGCTGGCAAAGATGGGGGCTTTTCTGCCAGCCAAGGTGCTTGCTATTGTCCAGGGGAATCGGCTGTTGCTTACCTAGCCATGGGGATGAACAAGAGTAGGTCAGTAGGTCTAGGCTGCAGCAGATCCTTTGGGACACCTCTTAGAACTCCAGTATTCTGCAATACAACTCAATGGTAAACTGCTATGGTCTAATAAAGCTGGAATGCAAGCGTCTGGTTGGGTCTCCCACGTCAGGTAAGGAAAATGGCCAGCCGAAAATATTTATTATAGTCAAGGGAAATATTGAATGGGTAGAAGGAAAAAGGTAATAACTATAAATACCAGCTAGAGTCATACCACTAGTGGCAGAAATGAGGACTAATTGTGAATATTTCTTTTTATTTTTCTATGACTTTATCAATCTATCTCTCCCATTTTCTTCTCTCTCCTATTTCTTTTTTTTTTGTTTGTTTTTTGTTTTTTGTTTTTGTTTTTTTTCCGGTACCAGGAATTGAACTCAAGACCTTGCGCTTGCCAGGCAGGTGCTGTGCCACTGACCTAAATCCCCCAGCCCCACTCTCCTATTTCTTATTGATTGATTTAGACAGGGTCTCACTATGCAGTCCAGGCTGGCCTCGAATTCACTATGTAGCTCAGGCTGGCCTCGAATGCGTGGTGATCCTCCTGCCCTAGCCTCAAGATTGCTGGGATTACACGTATGTGCCACCACCTCTGGCTCTGTTTCTTTAACACCTAAAATAAGATGTGTTAATGATAGTTAACTCTAGATCACAGTGGTTAAGGTATACTTGCCAGCAGATAGGTGTGATTGAGCTGAAAGAGCAATGAGCATTACTCAAAGATGAACAGAAACAGCAAGGACAACAAGAAGAAAGGAAAAGAGAAAGGAAGGAAGAAAGGAAAGAGGGAAGGAAGGAAGGAAGGAAGGAAGGAGGGGAGCCCAGAAAACTCTGTATCCTGTTTCACAGGAAAGGAGAGAATTTGAGTGTTTTTGGTTGTATGTGAGACGGTTGCATCATGTAAGACAAAGCAGGATTTTGCTGTTGTCTTCGTTGAGAGATTATGTATCATTCAAAGAAATCTGTAGGGATGCCAAGTTTTCATGAGGTGGACTGTGGTGGCCTTCTTTTGTGTGTTTCCATTTAGTTCATCTGGAACTATGTTTCTCAGAGTTCTCTCTGCAGTTTCAGGTTACAAACTGGCTGCATTTGTGTGCGGTTTGACAAGCAGAAGGGAGCTTATTCTCATTTTACACTGTGCAGGTTGTTGTAGCACAGGTGCTGTTCTGATTCACGCACACTGTGGCTGATCCGCTGGCAGGGGGCATGGGAACCGGGGACACGGCGCTGTCAGCTCCCACCTGATGTCCTCCTTCCTGCTCCAAATCCTGGGGCACCTTCACTGGGGGCTGGGGCTGAAGAGGTCAGCTTGTTTGCAGGTCACTTGAGGTGACGGATACAGCGATGGATCCAACTGGCCTTTCCTGTGTCCAGCTGAATCCTGTTTCCCCTCACTTCACATCCATGTTTCACACCGCCTTCCAGCTCTGCAGACTTCGGGCCCAATACGAGATGCAGAGGCGACAGCCTTCATAAATTGTGTTACCTTTTCCCTGTAGTAAATTTCTATTTCCTGTTA
Organism: Chinchilla lanigera; assembly: GCF_000276665.1. NCBI lineage: Eukaryota > Metazoa > Chordata > Mammalia > Rodentia > Chinchillidae > Chinchilla > Chinchilla lanigera. Next base: position 6,715,677 of record NW_004955437.1, read on the forward strand.
TTCACGGTGGTTCATCTTTCTTGATGGAACCCTGGTTAATACACTCAGGCTGATAGATCCTCTCTCAACGTTCCTTTATACCCATCATTCCACTTGATGCTTACAGTAACCCTGTGAGGTATATAATACTGTCCTCATTTTGAACGTAAAGGATTTGAAATCCGAGAAGTTAAGTGACTGTGCCAAAATCACATAGCTGTTGAACAGCACAGCTAAGACCCAAAGCCAGATCTAGCAGACTTCTCGTCTAAACTTCTGTGTTCCCCAAACACTTGGAATCTAGTTATCTTGCTGAATTTGTGTCTTGTTGCTGTTTTTGATCCTTATGCAGTTAGAGGTTAAGAAATTAAGTTTCAAGGGCGGTGATCTCGCAATTAACTGTCCTTTGTCTCTTGCTGTTCTCTCACACCTAGTGTGTGTTGGAGGAGGGGACAGCAGTCTTTTTCTGCTGTTAGATAGAAACTCAGTGACTTTTTGTTCATTAGCAGTCAATGGAAAGTTCTGAAAACATGTTAGGGAGCAAAGCATTGTCTTGGTTTAAAATAGCCAATGTATAGTTAGAGTAAGAATATCTTCTTTGACCCCTCCCTGCACCTCCTCCCTGACCAAAATCTGCTGCCCTTCATAACTCCCTACATTGGTGGAAAGGATGTGGTCTTTCTTTCTGGCCTGACTTCCCCACTCATCCTTCTCCCAAATAATGGAGTTGGGAGGAAAAAGAGGCAAGAAGTTTGTTTGTTTTTAATTTTTACAGACCTTAGTCAATATGCCATAAAATTCACTCACTTTACATGTGTAAGTCAATGATCGTTAGTGAAATTATAGCATGGTGCAAAGCACCCTAATTTTAACTTTGTGAGACTATTTCCATTACCCTAAAAACTTTCCTCAAACCTGTTTGCAGCTAACCTATTCCCCTAGTCGAAAGCAACTGTTGTTCTTCTTTCTGTCTTTATAAATTTGTCTTTTCTGGATATTTTCCTGTAAATGGCATCCTTCTACATATCTGGATTCATTCACTGTGCGTAATATTTTGGAAGTTCATCCATATTGTATCATGTACCTGAAATCCTTTTGCTGCTGAATACTGTTCTATTGAACGGATATATCATGGCTTAATATTTATGCACTGGATGATGGACATCTGGTTTGCTTTCAGTTTGAGGTATTGTGAACAATGCTATAATGAAAATTCACTTACCTGTCTTTGTGTGGAGGTATCTTTTTTTTTCCTCTTAGTTTTGTTCCTAGAAGAGGAATTACTGAGTTGAATAAAAAGCTGGTACTTACAATTTTAAGAAATATCCACATTGTTTTCCGAAGGAGCTATCCAACTGTACATTCTTACCAATAAATATGCACAGGTTCCAATTTCTCCACAGCCTTACTAACACTTATTATTGTCTGTCTCTTTGATTGTGTGGAGGTCTCTCCATGTGCTTTCAGCTTGCATTTCCCTGAGTGTCTTTCCATATGCTTATTAACTACTGTACATTCTCTTTGGTGAAACATCCCTTCATACATTTTTGTCTATTTGTAAATTGGGTTGCTCTTCTTGAGTTAAAAGAGTTCTTTGTTTTTTTTGGATACTCCTTCTTTATCAGGTATATGATTTGCAAGTATTTTCTCCATCCATGGCTTGTCTATTTTTATAGTGTTTTAAAAATTTTTAATTGACATATAAAATTGTGCATATTTATGGGTACCATGTGATGTTTCAATACATGTATATACTGTACAGTGTTCAAATCAGCATAAGTCTATCTTTTCAAAGATCATTTTCTTGTGTTGAAAACATTGAAAATCCTTTTGCCTATGTTTCATGAAATAGTATGTTATCCTATGCTTTCTGAAATATACAGCGTGTTATCTATTGTTATCCTTCTATTCAGTAGAACACTAGAATTTATTTCTTTCATTCATCTATAACTTAGCATCATTGATAACCTTTCTCCCACTGTCCATCCTCTCTATTCTCCCAGCTCCTGGTAACCACAATTCTACACTCAACTGCTATGAGATTGACTTTGCCACATGGTGCTTGTCCTTCTGTGTCTGGCTTAATTCACTTAATATAATGCCCTCCTCTTCCATCTATGTCATTACAAACGATAGAATTTCATTTTTTATGGCTGTATGGTATTCCATATTACATATGTACTGCACCATAATCTCTTTTGAAATGTCAGAAGTTTTAAATTTTCATGAGGTCCACTTTATCATTTTTAATGGATTGTGATTTTGATGTTGGACCTAAGAAGTCTTTGTTAAACCCAGCATCACAAAGATTTTCCTCCTACTTTTATTGTAGGAAATTTTAAGTTTTAGTCCATCTATGATCTATTCTAGTTCATTTTTTAAATGTGGATTTTTCAACTTTTCAGCACTATTTGTTTTAAAAGAGCATGGTGAATGGAGCCACTATATACTGTAAATATGTACTAACAATTTTTTTAAAAAGAGAAAGGTAGATATTTCATAATGGTGAGATAGTCACCCCACAGTTGCAGAATGCAATGATTTTCAGGCATATCTGAAGCACTTCTCAGATTTTCTGAGACCATCTGCAAGACCACAAAACACACCACAACACACACACACACACACACACACACACACACACACGCACACATGCACACACACACACACTGTTCTAGTCTATTTGTGTTGGTTTCATAGAATCCCTGAGACTGAGTAATTCATAAAGAATAGGAATTTATTTTCTCTCAGCTCTGGAGGCTGAGAAGTCCAAGATCAAGATGCAGGAGGGTTTAGGCAATACCCCAAGGGTTACATTCCCTGGAACAGAAGAATGCAACATTCTCACATGGTAAAAGGCAGAAGGGAAACCCAGCCAAATGTTGCATGAAGGATTTTTTGGTTTGTTTTATTTAATAAGGATTTAATTATTTTCATAAAGGAGGAGCCCTTGTGGCCTAATCACCTCCCACTTCTTAGTACCATCTCATTGCTAACACCTAAGTTTGGGAGGGGACACATCCAACCCATGGCAGATACACACACACACACACACACACACACACACACACACACACTGTTGGCGATGTGAAGTTGGTTGATAGGATTGTTCATATCTTATACATCCTTGCTGATTTACTGTCTAGTGACATGATTAATTATTGAACTAGAATATTGAAATCTTCAGCTACCAATGTTTAATTTTTCTATTCTCCCTTTCAATCCTCTGTTTACTTTATGACTTTTGGGATTGTGTTATTATTTATTATATATCTGATACACTGACCATTTTATCTTCATAAAATGTTTTTGTCTCTAATGCTGTTTCTACTTCAGAAGATATTTTATCTGATATTAATATAACCTACTCCAGTTCTCCTGTGGAATTATTTACATGATGTATTGTTTTCTGTCCTTTTGTTTTCTATCTATTTGTGTCTTTGAATGTTAAAATGTGTTTTTTTTTTGTAGGCAATGTGTAATTGAGTTTTGCTTTTTAAATCCAGCCTGATGGTCTTCATCTTTTTACTAGCTTTTTAGACCACTCATGTTTAACATGCTTATTTTTAAGGTTGGATGTGTGATTATCATTTGGTATTTTTTTTTGTGTGTTTCTATTCTTCCTGGACTACTTTCTTTGTTAAATATGTTGTTAAAGATGCCACTTTGGTTTCTTTTTTAGAACTTTGTTTTGGGGATAATTCTGCCTACATTTTTAAAGAATATTTTGCTGAATATACAATTATTGGTTAACAATATTTTTAGCCCCAGGAATGTTATTTCACTACTTTCTATCTTCCATTTTCTCAAGTGAGAAGTCAAACATTAATCACGTTGATGCTTTCTATGTGTGATAGGTTATTTTCTTTTACTTCTTATAATTTTTTTATGCTCTATAAAACTTGACTATGACTGTCTAGGAATTAATTTCTTTCTTCATCCCATTTGATTCTGTTGAACTTCTTGGATCAACTGATTTTAAAATTTATCAAATTTTAGAAATTTAGTGTTGTTCTGTTTTCAATATTTTTCCCTGTCTTTTAAAATCTCTGTTCTCCTGGAATTCCTATTATGAACGTTGGCATAATTTATGTTGTTCCACAGGTTTCTGAGGGTCCATTAACTTGTCTTTCTTCTGCTCTTCAGACTGTTAATTTCTACTGATCTATGCTGAAGTTCACTAATTTTTTTTTCCTTCTACCATCTGCAATGCTCTACTGAGTCTTTCCAGTGAGTTTTTCTTTTTGTTGTACTTTCCAACTCAAGAGTTTTCCTTTCAATCTATTTTTTAATAATTTCTGTCTCCTAATTGAGAAACACCATTTGTTTAATCCATTGTTGGCACTCTTTCCTTTAATTATCCAAACATTGTTTTCTTAAATGTATTTATAGTAACTGATTTGATGTCTTTGTCTGCTAAATCCAGCATCTGAGGACACACAAGATGATTTCTATATACTGTATTTGTTGAAAACTGGACATTTCAGATGATTGGTTCTAGCAAATTTGGGTTCTAATTTTGTTCTTCCTTGAAGATTCTTATTCCATTTGCTATTTGCTTTTTACTTCACTTGGGTAAATATATGATATATGAAGTATGTGGACACTGATGTATCAGCCTACTTTTGCTTTTAATATTCTTTTATTTATAAGCTTGGCTTCCTAAAGGTTACCTTTATGTCTGCATTGGTAGCCAATGATTTGGCTCTGCCTCTACCCAAAATACCAAAGAATCCCACTATTCTTGCCCCAAATTTAACATTCTGTATATGCATTTCTTGGGTTGTCATATGTCTTTGGCTGATTTCCAGAGTATGAAATGATCACTTTTGTCAATGACTCCCAGATTTATAGAGAATTTGGGGATGTCCTTACTCAGCCATAGCTGGAAGTTCCTCAGCCACAGGGAAGGCTGGATTTGACAGGTACAGTTGTGAAATGGTAGCATCACACACTTTCTTCTGTGAGCTCTCTGGTGTGTTCCTAAGAGAGTATTCAATTTGTTCTTTCTAATGGAAACCTCCGTGACTTTGTGCATTCTCTTCATTGAACTACTTTTCCACTTGGTTTGCTTCTCCAGTGGTCCAATTCTTATTACCATGGCCCAGCAAATCTCCCAGGTAGTTCTCTTGGATAAGATCTAAACATAAGTCTTGATCCATTGGCTCTTTCACTGGCCCACACATGGCCCAAGAAACAGGCATTAAGCCGTGTCCCAGCCTGTTCAAGGAGCGCCGGTCTCCCCATCAAAGCAATATCCTCCTTTAATCCACCAACAAATCAGTTCACCATCTCTGTTGCTTATATCCTAGGTTTCCAGGCTGGAGTCCAACACTATCCACAATTTCCAAGTTCAGGGAGCAGTTAGTGAGGTCCTGGAGTGACCTCACCACTCCCCGTCCAAGTACTCCATCTTATGGTGTGGGGGAAAGAAATCTGATGCAGGTTTCTCAAAGAAACCCTCCTCCCACCGATCTTTCTCAGCATCCACACTTCCAAGGCTTTTTACAAAGTTATAGAAGAGGATTTTTAGAGGCCTAAAGCTGGTTCCCAGATATTTGCTTTTCAAAATCTGCTTCTCACTCTGGAATAGGATTATAGAATTTCTTATCTACTGTATCTTGCTGCCTCATTAAAAATTCCAATTCAGCATCACGTTACACTTGTGTTTATTTTTCGAGACTTTCCCTGGTCCCTTTCAGACTAAATAACATTTCTTAAAGTTATGGCTATTCATCAATGTTATTTGACAAATGAGTCTTTTGAGGAAATAATTTTGGGGAATACTGTGTTAAGCAAAGTCAGGTAGGTCTCTTGCTGCAGGAATTCTCAGAACCTTCAATGTACTAATATGCACTGTGAGTTCCAGGGTGGAAGGCAGGTATTTTATTTTATTTTATTTTATTTTTATTTTATATTTTGTGGCACCAGGGCCTTTGCCCGAAGCTACATCCCCAGTTCTTTTTATCGTTTATTTTGAAACACTAAGTTTCCTAGGTTCGGGATCCTCCTGTCTCAGCCTCCTGAATACTGGGATTACAGATGTGTACCAACATGCCCAGCTGAATGGATACTTTTTATAAAATTTATATGACCATGATGAACTTTTTCCTTTTCTTTTTGACAAGTTATTTCGAAGGGTGAGCATTCTGTGGAAGATGTTTTGTAAATAGCCTGAAAAGTATCTGTGGAGAGGGGAGGCAGTTTCTTCCCCATCCAGAGAATTCCTCTGAGAATGAAATGCTGCTGCCCTTCGCCTTTTAACCACAGCAATTCTGAAAACTTCATGTGTGCATAGATTTTAAATTGAACATAGTACAGCTTGCTTGAGTGGTCCAGTAGGATATGAATTGTTTGTGCATAGGAATCCCATTTTATGCATCTTGCATTACCAGGACTCGCTACAGGGCCTGGCGCTTATCAGGATGGAATAAACAAAAGCACTAGGAGGAGAATTTCTTTGTTTCTTCTCTTTTTATTCTTCTTTTCAAGAAAGCAAGAAAAATCTGCACACTAGGGACCCAGATCACAGATGTGCACCAGTGGACACACCTATGAGTGCTTTTTTTTTTTTTGTCTTTTTGAGACAGGATCTTGCTATGCAGTTCAGGCTGCCCTTGAGCTCACCTTCTAGCGCAGACTGGTCTCAAACTTGCAATGATCCTCCTGCCTCAGCCTCCCCAGTGCTGGGATTACAGGTGTGCACCACCACACCTGGCTTATAGGTACTTTTGAGATCCACCAGGATATTAGAATGTGTGCTTAGGGGTATTAACACACAGAAGGAAGCACAGAGTGTGCAAATGGCCCATGCTCTTTCCCAGGGCAGACAAGATATGTTCCCTCCCATTACCTGTGTATGCAGGATCGTGTGCACATAGCTGAGGAGAACTTCCCAGGAGGCATGAATGGGATGAATTGGCCAGTTTGCTGAGTGACCATTAAGAACAGACCCCCTATAGCATCATCATTTCATCATTTTTAAGACAGTTTCCTCCAAAGGACAGAACCAATGAATGAGGTTACATTTCTCCTGAAGTCCCTTAGTCTTACTTAAGTCTCTGCTCAGTTGCACTGGTGCGTGTGCATGCGCGCGCGCGCGCGCACACACACACACACACACACACACACACACATTTCTCCATTGAGAAGTTAATTGAGACTGCTCGCAATGTTCAGATCTGTGTGAGGTAAGTGTGCATGTGTACATGTATGTGTGTATGTGTGTGTGTTTTATCCATCATTACCCCAATAAGATTTTTTTCTTTTTAAATATATCAAAATCTAATTTTGTCCTGAAGCTGATTGGACCACTTGGCTTTGCGCAAATTCTTTAAAGGGTTTCAAGCAACTACAAATGGGATATATTGGAAATCTGCATGTGATTTAAATGGCTCAAGACTCTGGTTCCAGAAATAACCTAAGCAGCTCCGGCTACTAGTGAGTGTGGACTTCTCCAGCCTGAGGACCTTGGGCTCCAGTCGTGGACTGTCTAGGGAGGGTCAGGAAAGAATTCCTCCCCCTTTCCTGCTTGCTCAGGCACTCTGCTCCCTGCATTATGTTCCACCCCACATCTGGTCAGGTGTGGGACATTGGGCCAAAGTTTGCCTTGCTGTCCCCTGAAGGGCCACATACCAGATTAGACATCCACATGGCCTGCCTGGCTGTGACGGGGGAGGGGAAGAGCTGCCACCACAGTGTCCCAGGATTGTATGTTTTGTGGTTAAACACTTATCCTTCTGACGTAGGCAAGGCAGCAGAGTGGACCCTCAAAGCCACTGCAAACAACCTGAGACGACTTCCCAAAAATGTGGCCCCTTGCCTTGGAAGGAGATGGCCTTCAAAGGGGCAATTTTCCAATCGTTGCCTATTTGGTGTGGCTGTGTCCGAGCCAGGGGAGATTTCTTAACTCCGGGCCAAAGATTTGCAGAGCAATGGATGCCAGGAACCTGGGGAATCAGAGCTAATGTTAAGTGCATTCTTAGTATTGACTAATGGAGGAATGATATGTGTGGGAGATGGGCCAGCGAGGTGGAGATGGAAAAGAGGACAAGGGAGGAAAAGGCACATAGAGATCATGGCCATCTGTGGGGAAAAGTAGCCTCTAGTTTAATCCTCATCCTAGCACCAGGGGATTGATCCTATTAATCTGTGTTTGCTAAATGATGCTTTAACTAAAGAAGCAGACCTAGGATTAGAAACCAAGCTCTTCTCCCC
>NW_004955437.1:6724731-6754585 GCF_000276665.1 Chinchilla lanigera
TTCCCTTCCCTTCCCTTCCCATCACTTCTCTTTCCTTTCATTTCCCTCTTCCTCCTCTCTCTCATTCTTTCTTGCTCTCTCACTTTTTTCTTTATACTTGTGGTACTGGGGGTGGAACCCAGGGTTTTCACACTGAGCTACATCCCCAGCCCTTTTTATTTTTTACATTGAGACAATATCATCCCGGCAGTCCTGGCCCAGGCAGGACTGAGAATTGCAATTCCCCTGCCTCAGCCTCCAAACTGCTGGGATAACAGGAATGCACCACCATGCTCATCTCCAGGCTCTCCCGATGCCATATCCTTATGCCTTCCCACTACACCACCGGACGACAAGGGATTTAAGTATCTTCAGACTACATCTAGTTCATTTCCTACTGCTAGGTACTTTGTGGAAGAAATTGTGGTAGCTATGGGTCTTTTCTCTCATTTGTTGTATTCTTGGACTTTACTTTTGGGTGGTAGAAGTCCAGAAGTTCTGTCCTGGCCAATGGAGGTTATATCCCTTATCATGGGGGAGAAAAGTAGGACCAGCCCATTGTCAGTAGACCCGATGATTGATGGATGGGTCAGAGCTGAGCTAGGTCCAGCTCAGAACAAACTGTTTATACCTTCAGGGCATCAATAGCATCCTTAACAACAGAATTCAGCAGCTCTAGGAAAATGGGCTGGGGCTCAGCAAGTTGGTTCTGAGAGCCTGTGTAGTACAATGAGAGAGATCTTGAGATTCCGATCGATTCTCCTCCTGTTTTGGAAGAATGTGTCAAGGCAGAGACTTTTGCCTAATTTGGCTTTTAGCAATCCTTTGGGATGGAATGGTCAGCCCATGTTATCGAAGAAAAACGCTGCGTTAATCAAAACCAGAACCGACAGGATATAGGGGGGAGGCGGAGGGAGGGAAGGATAGAGGGATTGATTTTAAGAAATTGGCTCAAGCAGTTGTGAAGGTTTGGAGTCCAGAATATGGATGGTTGGGGTGGAGAGCAGGCTGTAGATGTGCAGCTGGTGTTCAAAGTCGGTAAGAAATCCTTCTTGTTCAAGGAGGTCTGCATTTGTTCTATGAAGGCCTCAGCTCTCTGCTTTCCTTCTAATTCACCTGTTTAAATGTTAATCTCATCCACAAAACACAGTCACAGAAGCATCTGGGATAATGTTTCACCCAGCAGCTGGGCACCCTGGCCCAGTAAAGTCGACACATGAAATTGATCATCACAGATACCAAGGTGGAGCCACACTGAGGTTACACAGGAGTGAGACCTGGGGTTGAGGATTTAGCCACAGCCTCTGATTTTACCATTTGAGTTCTTCTCACCAGCTTCCAAAGCCCAGGTCAGTGAGTCAGGGAGAAGTGTATGTCAGTCATACAGAGTCTCAGGTTGCTTAGATGATGGACTCATGAGCTTCTCTTTCACCCTTCAGGAAGTCTCTCCTGAGCGCTGCTATGGTCTGTGCTGTGTAGACCGGGAGCTCTTCCTGCTGACAGCAAGCGAGGAGGGTGCTGTGCAAAGGCTGCTCTCACCACCACAGCTGCGTCTTTGATACGCATGGTGGGCTTTGCAGCTGGCCAGGTTAATGAGCTGCTGGAGGCCCCTGCACCAAACAGGTGCCATGGGCCTGAGCAGTAGCGAGGCACACAGACCTTTACATGTTGGTGCTTGATAGATATGTAGCAAATAAGATTATATTTGGGCACAAAGAACAGAAAAGACAATTTAATAACTTAAACACATTTCTCACTCAGCAAGAACAAAATCCAGCCCTTTATGAATGCCCTCTAGGATCCCAGCTTCTTCTGCTTTCTTTCTCCGCCATCCAATAGTCAATAGTTTCTGTTCTCAAGTTTGCAAGATGGCTGCTGCATTTCCAGACATCACATCCATGCTCTGGGAGAAAAGAAACGGGAGGAAGAAGCATAGGATAAGTCAAAGAGCTGAAGACGTGTCACCTGAATCTGACCTTTTCCTAAAGTTTTTGTGGATGCTGACCACTGCCTTCTGCATTCCAATCTCACTGGCCAGAACTGCTCTCAAATTCCTAACTACATGGGAATCAGGGATGGTAAATATTGTAGATTACAGCTTCTTTGTTTGAGGAAGGTAGGAGAGAAGGGGTTTGTTCATGGCTCCTAGAAGTCAATTTGCAGTGCTGGCTGCAAAGCAGAGCTCCCCTTGCCAAGGGAGCCTTGCTAGAGGCCGGCGACAGACCGAGGAGGCAATGGGATATTATGTGGAATCCAATGGTGACTAAACAGCAAGGCTCTGTGGCCCTCTGTGGCTTGGATCAGATATCTTGGTTGTGCCCCATCCAGGGGCTTAGCCTCAAAACCTGGCTTCCTCTGGCAGTCAGCACTACCAGCTGCTGCCTAAGGGATGAGTTTCGTGTCCCTGCTGCCCCCTTCCTGTGCTTGAGACTCACCTCTACCTTCACTCCATCCAGCTCACAGAATGTTCACCAGACTTGCACTGCAGTGACTGTGTTAGTTACTTTCCTGTGGCTGGGACACAATACCCAACACCCACAACTTCAAGGACGCAAGTTTTATTTTGGTTCACAGTTTGCAGAGGTTTCTGTGCATGGTCAGCTGGCTCCAAGGCAGGGCGGCATGGCAGAGGATCATGGTGGAGGAGAGCTGCTCATGGCATGGCAGGCAGGAAGCAGAGAGGGATCATGGGAGAAAGAGAGAGACACACCCTTCCGGGTCATGCCCCCAGTGGCCCACCTCCTCCAACCAGGCTTCACTTCCCGCCATCACACTTAGCTGTCAATTCATCAGTGGACTAATCCACCGATGAGTGTCACACCCCATGATCCAGTCACCTCCCCAAAGCCCTGCTTATGAGTGTCCAGATATAAACAGTAGCAGTGATGATTTTCACTTCTCCTTGCCCACTCCCACTAAGGGGGTATCAGCTCTCTCTCCCCATGTGTATTAGCTCCCCAAAAACATTACATCTCATGCATACCATCTTTAAGTTCATTCTCTGGCCCTTGGGAGTTGTGAAGAATAAAGCACGACCCTCTCTTTTTCTCTGGAAGGGTGGCCCTTAAAACTCGCCATTTCTGTTGTCAAGCTGCGGGCTCACTCAGCAAGGCAGAGAATCACATATCCGGGGCTCCCGGAAACCAGACGTCAGCACCAGAAGTGCTGTATGGGCCGACACCCAGAAAGGGCACCACTTGCCTCCCAAGAGTGGGAACACGGAGCAGATCAAACATGCACCCCCGGGGTGCTGTAGATCACAGAGGAGACAGTTGCCCTAGACTGAGGCAGTTTCCAGCCCAGGCAAGGCGATGGACCACAATCACAGTTTCAAAAAAACAAAATGCAATTTTTCAAAGTATGAATAAGAGCTATTGTAGACGGCTCAGACTCTGTATAAGCAATGAAGTAAGATGAATTGACTGGCATTGAGTTGGAAAAGCGATACAGAGGCAGGGAGTGTGGAACATAATTTAATAAAAATAAACTTTTTTTTATACACACACTCCCAAAGAAGAAATGGAAAAGTTGTTAGGGTGTGGGCCAGGGCTTCTAATTAGCTGCTCTGCGGTGCCTGAGCCCTCCGCTGTCTTGTCCAGCACCTTCTTGGGACCAGACTGGACAGGGGCAGGGAGGGAACCCCTTAATGCCTGACCTCTGTTACCAAGCTGGCCTACCCCACAGCTTTCCCCTTCTGCCCAGAGGGGTGCAGGAGACGTTCACCCCTCTGGTGGCCATTTCTGCCTCCTTGACCCTGACAAGGGTCCTTCCCCAAACACGGGGAGCCCCCGAGAAGATTCCTTGCCAAAGTGGCTGAATAGCTCCCCTCTGGCCCTCTGTCCTGGTTGAAAGTGTGAAAGTTACAAATCTCCAGGACCTGCGATCAGGACTGCACCTAGGGAAAATTCAGAGTATCCCTGCCATAAATATCCCGCTTGGAAACGCCTGACGTCAGAGCGGGGCGGGCCGGCCCGGGAGAGAGCGAGCGAGCAAGCGAGCGAGTGAGCTAGGGAGGAGGGAGCCGCGGTGGTGTCGGGCAGGCGGGCGCAGCGAGGACCCAGCAGCAGAGCGCGGAGCCTGCGGAGCCCGGACTGCGGACTGGGCTGGAGAGAAGCGCGGAGCCGAGCCATGGGGGCCTCGGGGTAGGTGTTGCTGCTGCTGCTTCGCGCTGGGGATCTGGAGGGGCATTGCCCCACTGCACTCTCCTGGCCTCTACTTTTTTGAGAATGCAGAGCAGGGCTGGGGAGGCTGCACCTCCGAGGAGGGCGGGATGTTTTGTTTCTCCAAAGTGTTTGAAGGAGCCTTGACCCGGTCTTGGGCTCCCAGGCCCTGTGCGTGTGGAAAGCTGTGATTGCGTGTGTTTGCATGCCGGTCTGTCCGCCCTGGGACAGCTGGACACAGGAAATGTCCTGAGAAAACTTTTTTTACAATTATTTTTTTAAAACACAGATGGGGGTCCCCAAGCTCACAGTGTCCTGGTAGTGGCTTTTCCCTGTCCAGCCTGTGCCTTCACCCCAGGGGAACAGAAGTCTTCCCAAGTCCCCTGCTCCCACTTGCAGGCCTGGCCTCTGGCCAGCAGGCAGGGCAGCAGCAGAGCTGGGATCTTGATCTCAGAGGAGTGGGACCTTAGACCTCAGCAGAGAGGGAACATCCCCGCAAAGGGTCCCAGCTCCGGGACCCCAGCACTTGTGGCCACAGGCCAGGCACCGGCCCTGGCCTCCCAGGAGGTGAGACTCTGGCTTAGCGAGGGGAGGAAGAAGCTGGACTGGCAGCAGGTAATGGGAAGGAGGATGAGATGGTGGAGGCAGAGGAGGTCATGGTGGCTAGACGCTGTGGCCCTGGGTCCAGCCCTGCCTCAGGAGAGGGATGGATGTCTCTGCCACTTGTGCCCACGGCAGGGTGGGTGCCAGGTTCCCTGGGAGCGTTGTGTGCAATGCACCAAACAAGATGCAAACTCCGCACATAAAGAGACGTGTCTGAGCTGTGGAACGGAGGAAGGGGGGCTGTGGGGGGAGCGAGAGAGATTTTTATCAAAATTGAACACAGATTGCTGAGGTCTGGGCTTGATTTAACTCTTCTCTCTCTGCTGTGGCCACTTCTCCCACAGTTCTGTAGTGGATTGGGAAAGTTCCTGGGTAGGTGGAGAGGAAAAAAAAAATCACATCTTTTCAGGGCAGACTGCCGGTAGACTTTCCTTGGAGCTCACATGGGAAGACAAGCATCTTCCCATCCCTAAAAGGCTTCAGGTTTTGTGTTTCCTAACTTGTGAGTTTACAGAGTTGCTTGCTTGAGCTTTTCTCTAGGACTCAGGGAACTGGGGCCGGGCGAGGGGTTGTGAGGTGTCTCTAGGAACGGGGACCTGTCAGCCCTGGGTTGCACGGAGCACAGCCCCCGAGTGTTGTGTCAGTAGCTGGATCCACAAACAAGTGACCTGACCGCGCCGAGAGCCTGGATTTTCAGCTTTGCTCTTCCAGATCCCTGGTTTTATATTTTGCAATGAAGCCAACTGACGATAGTTGGGTGGGAGGAACAGTACTGGGCTCTCTCTCTCCCTGGGTCCTAGAAAAATGAAGGAAGGAAGGGATAGGGAGGAAATCTGGAAATAAAAACAGACCCACAGGAAGTTGAGATTTGGGAAGGATTTTTAGAAATTATACAAATTGACCCCCAGGGAAGCACCATAAAAGACTGCAATGTCAGACATTGACTGGCTTAACTTCAGGAGTGTCTCGCCCACTGCAGCACCATAGGAAGGAAGTCATCCCACGGGGCAGTGTGAACAAGGGTGTGTGTAAACAGGGGTGGCTGGATCCCCGCGGGACGCACGTGCACGTGCGTTTATGCATACACGGCTGTGGCAGTCACGGCCTTGGGCGTGGAAGCATAAAGGGCCCGTTCCTTCATCTGTGTTGGGAACTGCATCCCACCCCCACATCCTCCTTTAAAAAAACAACTGTGCTATTATTGTCGGGGGCCCTGGTAATTTCTCACCCTGGCTCCTGGCTCCTAGCTGAGTTTTCAGAACTTTTCCTGCAGATCCTGGGATGCCGAGGGAATACTTGTGCCCCCATCAGGACAAAAAGAGGAGAGGAAATTCTCCTGGGCCTCAGGACTCAGGTGGAGGCAGCTGCAGGACCAATGGGAAGCCCTGCGCTGTTGGCTGGAGAGAGAGTGGGGGTGGTGGTGGTGGTGGAAATACTGTGGCTTACTTTCTTTAGTCCTTCTCTTTCCCAGTTCCCTGCCTCCCAGCATGCTTAACTCTGCACAGGGTAAAGTCCCCACTCCTGTCCAGGGAGAAGGAGCTAAGGACTAAGCAGAAGTGATAGGGAAAGCACAGAGATAATGAAGGAGGGGGAGGCTTTCTTCTGCGATTTTAGTGGAGCCTATGGAAGCAACAGATTTCAATGCCCTCACTCGTGCCCGTTATTTAGAAATAGAAGACTAAATACTCAGGGGCAGAGGGAATCATTTGGAGCAGGATTCCCAGAAATGCCCTTGTCCCACACAGGTGGAGCTGAGAGTGAGAAAGAAATGGATCCCTCCTGAGGGTCAGGGCGATCTCGACCCTGGTGGGTTTGCCCTGGGGGATGATTCACCCAGCTCAGACCCCAGACCCGGGGTAGATTCCCCAGCGCTGCCACCTGGGCTGACCTTGAGCCTCCTCGGGGTGGCCCCTTCCATCAGCTCCAGCTGGGCTGCTCCTGTCCTCTGTGGAATCAGATAGATTCAGGAAGACACATCCTCAGGCATTCGTGAGCTCCAAAGGGTGAATTACCAGCAGAAAGAGCAACTTGGGGTGTGTCCATAGGTTTGGTAGCTGGTGACACAGCCAGAGACTGTCTGTCAAGGACCCTGTGTCACTTAGCTGTGGATTTCAAATACAGCCTGGCATGACAGAGAGAGTGCAGACTTCTGAGCAGAGCTGCTGGGAGCCAACTGAGACCCGCGTGTGAATTAGCAGCCGGGGGACACGTCACCAGCCCTCATGGGCTTCAGTTTCCTCATCTGTAAAATGAAGATGGGAACCAGGTTGTGACAGAAGTGACATTTATGCCAAAGGACTAAGAACAGAGCTGGGAGTGCTGCAGACCTCCAATAAGAGGACTATGGTAGTTCTATTTTGAAAAAGTTTTCCCTCATCAGGAGTAGCGCTGTTTGGAAAGGACCCCTCCCCCAATCCTGCCTCATGTTTTCCATGATGGTGAGCCAATGGCTGAAGGTCCTAGGACTCGGGTCACCCTTTCTTCTTCCTCTAGAGAAAGTGACCAGTAAGGATTGATTATCCAAGCGAATGCCCCTGGAGGTCTGGCCTGGAAACCACCCATGTGTGGGAGTTGTCTGGGGAGGGAGGGAAGGTAGGCAAGTGGGATTGGGGTGGGGACAGTTGAGAATCAATGGAGTCTGCAGGGATCAGCCCCAGGACATTGGGGAGGACTGGCAGGACAGACAGGGTGGGTGATGGGTCGTAAAGAGTTGGAACTTTAGCCACCATAAACAGCTCTGGTGGGTAAGGGTGGGGGCTGCCCCCAAACCTCCGTTTGATACATTATCCTGGGGAGTGGCAGTACCAGAGAAAAGGCAACTCCGATGCCTGAGCAAGCAGCTGCAGGTCCTCTGGGCCCATCCCAGAGCTTCTAAGTTATCCTTCAAGTTGACATTTAAGATTCGAAGATCACATTTGTTTTTGTTTTGTTCAAGCTCTCTCTTTAACGGTGACCTGGGATGACTTTTCAGCTTTTAAGAGGCACAGTCAGTGGCCAACTTCTCTTGAGATGGCCCAGATTGGGGGGTCAGTGAATTCCTCCCTCCTGGCAGCATTTATTTCTCCAACTCTCTCTGCACATTTTTTGGTTTGTTTGTTTTTCATTGCATTATGAGGTTCTAAAACTGCACAGTCAAGATGCTGGAGGGGAGGGGGTGCCTTTGCTTTGAACTTGGGCATCATTGTGCTGGTACTGCCCGAGCTATTGGAAGAGTCAGGAGCCGTGAGGAGGAGGAGGAGGAGAAGGAAAGATGCCCGTAAAACTTTAGGCAGTTTTACTTCTCTTTAAATCTTGGCCTAAGAGGAGCTGAACGATTTGTAGGATTCTCCATGGTTAGTGGAAAGAGCTTTAGAATCAAATGTACCAAGATTTGAGTTCTGGCACCACCAGAACTCTGATGTTAAATGAGAAAAATAACTACTCACCCTTCCTGGGGCTGTTCTGGCTGTGAAATCCTACACAAAAAGGGCCCGAGGAGCTGCTCAGTTCTCTGTGCCATGTTAATTCCTTTGCCGTGTTCAGGTCTAAGCTCATAAGAGCGCATGGGTTTGGACATTTGTCCTTAAATTGAAGTAAACAAGCCAATTATTTGAGGCTTAGGGACAGTGCCCAAAAGGTCAGCTAGCTCAGGCTGGAGATGGAGACCTTCAACGCAAAGTGGAGCACGGATTAGCGCTCCCTGTGCCGAGCCCAAGGCAGCCCCACGTGACCTTCTGTTGGAGTAAGTGAAAGGTCAGCACTTGCTCACCCATGAACCTGGGCACTGGAGAGTTCGAAATAGATCTTGTTTGAAAAATCCCAAGCACTGGCTTGCTTCAAAGAATCAAAGTCAGAGCTTGGCTGAAAGAATTCTGTGAGGCA
The DNA here is from genome assembly GCF_000276665.1 of Chinchilla lanigera. Taxonomy (NCBI): domain Eukaryota; kingdom Metazoa; phylum Chordata; class Mammalia; order Rodentia; family Chinchillidae; genus Chinchilla; species Chinchilla lanigera. Next base: position 6,733,335 of record NW_004955437.1, read on the forward strand.
GCACCTAACGTAACCCAGCAACAATGGCGCTGTCTAAGGACTGTGGTTCCCCCCTGTGTCTAACTTCTACAGTTTGAATGATTTCATTCAAACATCATAACAATACCACGATGCTGGTATTAGCCACGTTTTATAGCCCAAACTCTGAGGGCTCCAAAGAGCTACCCTGTTTCACATAGCAGGTAAATAGTTGTTCATCTGCGGGTCAGCAGGCTGCACATAAGAATCACATAATGAACCTGTAAAAGCATTGCTACCTGGGACACCCTCCCCAGACCAATTAAATTAGAATCTCAGGGAGTGTGGGCACTTGCACTTCTGTGTGTACCCTAGATGATCTGAGTCTAAGTAGAGAACCAGTGATCTAAGGGAAGAGTGAAAAGTGAGTACCGAGGATGTCAGGCATAGGCAGAACAAAAGGTCAGGTCTTGCCAGGATTTATGCTTGGTGGGGCTCTCTGTATCCCCAGAACCTGGGTGTCTTGGTTACTTTTCTCTCATTGCTGAGACAAAATACCTCACACCCAAAATTAAGGAAGCAAAGGTTTATTTAGCTCACAGTTTATGGAAGTTTCAGTCTGTAATCAGCTGGCTCCAAGGCAGGGTGGCATGGCACAAAGGCAGCAGACCAAGGCAGCCTAAGACAGCAAAAGCAACAAGAGCAAAAGGGGAGGAGCGGCAAGCAAGCCTCTTTCCCTCCCTTACACTCTATGCAGGCTACCCGCCCCAGGGCGGGTGTAGCACTCACATCCATAATCCCAGCGTTGGACCAGGAGTCAATCATAAACCCTAGAAGCCCGCCCCATGACTTCATAAGGCTTTGGGGGACATCTAGACATAAACTATAACACCAGAATAGAGCCAGGCTCAGGGAAGACTCTCACTGGCTGGATGAATGAATGAGTGAGTGAATGAACAAAATACTATGGCTAAGGATTTTGCAGCCTGTCAGTCTGTTTTAAAAATAAAGTTTTATAGGAACCCAGCTATGCTCATTTCTTTATGAATTGCCTCTGGCCGATTTCATGCAATAGTGGTGGAGTAGGATAGATGTGACAGAGACTGTGCGGGCTACAAAGCTGAAAATATTTACTGTCTGGCTCCTTATGTAAAAGGTTTCTTGGTCTTTTCTGGATCTCAGACATAGGAGTGCAGGCATAGTAACTTAGGGACAATCACGACAGCATGGTCATTAAAAAACAGGTTCTAGAGTCAGAAATATTTGTGTGTGATTCCTGACTCTTCAGTTTACCCAGTGTAAGACCTTGTACCTTATACTCTGCAAGTCTCAGTTTTCTCATCTGGAAAATGGGGACTACAATAAAATAATGCCTCCCTCACAGAATGGGTGGGAGGGTTGTCACTCTCAGCTGAGATCCAAGGCTGCTGTAACGGTTGTGGTACTTTCTGGCAACTAGGCAAATGGAGACAAAACCAAGTAGACTAAAATCAAACTTAAAATCCAGTAACATAGGGTACTGGAGTAGGAAGAAAATCAGCTTAAGTAAGCTGGTGTCGGGAAGACTTGTGTGAGGTTTCTGGGATGTGAGGTGTCCCTACAAGAGAGCACAGGTCATGCACTGGGTGTGCAAGGGGGGTGCTCCTAACAAGCCAATTGTGGTTGCTGGCAATTTCCACCAGTCCCCAAGTGGTAGCTTAGGATTTATGGCATTGACTCCAGCTACGACAATGTCCCAGCTCTGTGCCCTTGACATGATTCCCTTTACCTGGAAGACCCTTCCCAGTCCTGCCTTTCTGGTGTCATCCTTTGGATTTGCTCAGATATCCTCTGCAAGGCTTCTCACAGCTGCACTTCCCTCCTTAACCCCAGGAACTTGGTGCATGGCCCCACTGTGACACTTAACACATTGCATTACAGCCAAGGAAGGACCAAGGCTCCTTCTTGCCATCTATGTGTTTGGAGCTCACAAAAGTTAGATTACATCATAGAATCCGTACCTGATAACGAAAGAGCGTCTGTTAGACCTTTGACTCAACAACCCAAGAGTGCGCTAACCTTTTAAAAATGAATAAAAGTTGCCCAGAAGCTGATGGAATTCCATGAGCTGGAATTGGTTGGATTGCCCAGGAGCTGATGGAATTCCATGAGCTGGTTGTGCTTGTCCACCCCTAACCAACCGGGTGGACAAGAGCTCCCCAGTTGACAGACTATGTGGACACTTTCTGTCCTCATCCCTCCACTATTTGGTGGCCTCTACCATCTGGAACGCTTCTCCCAGGGAGTAGCCAGGGACACAGCAAGAAGGAAGAAACTTAATCCCAACTCCTTGACTTCTTGTCAGCAGATGTGGTGAAAAGTTGTGTTTTGGCTTCGCTGGGCTTTTCATGTATATGTGCCAAGATAATTGGGAGTTGGCTGGGTATGGTCCGTTTTTATTAGCATAGAAGAAGCCAGAAGCATGGTCACAGATAATAGCAAACAGCAGATAATCCCCAACTTTGCTATTTGCTACAAAATGAGTTGCAGAGTTTTTATAGATTTTAGCGACAGATTTGTTTTGGTGGCAGATTCTATCTATATCTACATCTATATCTGTGCTGTACCTGTATTTACCTACAGTATGTCATGTGTGGAATAATGTTCAAGTGAAGTTCTTTTTTAATGGCTATGGAGAAAGCACATAAAATTCTGTAAATATTTCTGTGGATCATCTCTGAATGGGCAATTAGGGGGTGCCTCCTAAAAGGGGACAGAGAAGAGAAAACAAAATAGTATTTTCATATGGGCCCCCACTACGTACGTGATGCTATGTGGATAATTTTTTAAAGCTATTGTTATTTGATTGTTCCATCTTATGAAAGCAGTGAATCAGTGCCATGCAAAGATAAGCAGAAATCTCATCACACATCCCCTTCCACCCTGGAAGCTAGTGTTAGTAGCCTACTAGTATGTCCTTGGTTAGTTTTTCCTTTGTTCATGCAAATACCCACAGTTGTGTACACAGGGGTGGAGGGGATGTGCTTGGGTGTATGGTTGACACTGACACCAAGGCTTATTGCGCATGTTTCTCTGCAGCATACTTTTCTTCGCTCTGACTCTATGTCACAGTTATCCCTGCAATGGATTGAATTTGTTTTTAATTTTTCTGATTTCTTTATGCCTAGACATACATGGGATTACATATTTGAGGTCACATTCTGCTGGCTAGGATGTTCCTTTCCTCCTCCATCCATTATTAGATGAGGTTATATCCTAGATGATCACACTGAGTCTTCCTGATCAAGTATCTTACATCACCCATGAAAACTTTGCTTTGGCCTGTAGGCTGAGTGATGGGGGCCCACGGCCTGGTGATCACCGTGGGCTCTGACTACACACCATATATGTCCCCATGTTTAGGGAAGGTGTGGGATATCAGGCTTCATGGCTGCCTGTGTTGGTCAGCTTTCTGCTACTATAACAAATACTTGAGGTAATCAACAAGAAAGAAAGGTTTATTTTGGCTCATACTTTGGGAGATTTTAGTCCATGATGGGTTGGCCCTGTTGCTTTGGGGCCTGAGGAAATGCCACAGATTGCGGCAGGGAGCAGGTAGTGGCTGCTTGGCTGGGCTGCAAAAACAAAGAAAGGTGCTGGGTTTTCACTTTTCCTTTCAAGGACACAGCCCTGGGGACCTAAGACCTCCTGCTAGGCTCTTCCTCTTAAAGGATCCATTATTTCTCAATAGTGCCATGCTAGGGAGCATGTGGGGCGCTGGGGGACATTTAAAGTCCAAACAACAGCACGGTCTTCCTTCCTCCCTCCATTGGCCTCGCCTTCCTGGGTCTCCACAACTACTAAATGTGCAAGTGATACAACAGGAGGCGCCAAAGACTGACATGTTACGTCGGAACAGTCCCCATGGGGCGATTCAGGCAGTGTGGTATAATGGTATAATCATATTGTCTGGCTAGGTCCAAATCCCTGTGTCATAGACACTGGGCTGTGCCAGCAAGACTCAGTTTAGGGCTGAGCGTCCAGCTTGGAGTGTAGACACTTGCCTGCCATGGTCACCTCTGACCACCTGGCCCTCCCAGTCACCTGCATTCAATGGCTGGGGCAGCCTTGCAGTCCTGGCCCGTGTGCCCTGACATGGGGATCCAGCTTCCAGCTCCCTATGGGGTCAGTGGAGGCTGTTTTCTGAGGCTGCGTGGAAGGCCCTCTTCCCCGCTACCCTTCCCAGAGCTGCCTCCTGCCTTTCCCTCCCTTTCTCCAAGCCCTGATCCCTAGAGTCCTTCGGGTTAAACTTCTGTCCCTGTGGTCTGTGTCAGAGCCCACCTCCCAAGGACCCTGCTTTGCTATTGATCACTTACCTTCCAGCCTCGTGTGTGCTCAAGTATTCTCCCCCACATAGTGGGGACAACAGCATCCTCTGCTTCCCAGGTCCGTCGAGACAGTGACACGGCCAGTGCCTGCTCAGTCCTTGGCACAGATCCCGGCACGGCTCTGTAAGGTGTCTCTGCTTCATATGAATTTGCTTTGGAGGAGTCATTATTTTCTAGATCATTGCTCATCAGACTATGAAAAAGTGCCGTTTCCCCATGCTTTATTTGGTGTCTGTCCAGGTGATACTCAGCCGGTTCTTCTGCAAATAGACTTGTGTCCTCACTGGGCAGAGTGAGCTCATGTCTTAACTTTTATGGCCACATTGGTTTGTCTCCTACCCTGTGCTAATCTGAGAGATGTATCTAGGTGGAAGCATGACCAGGTGGCTTTGTGAAAGGCCAACCTGGAGCAGGGGACTGGACATGTTGACCCTTGGGAATTCCTTTCCACCTTCCTCAGGCTTCTTTGAGACGAAGGAGGTGGTCTCAGGGGACCCTGCTGGCCCTTGGGAGCCTCCTCCCTGCCCGGCTGAGTATTCACATTACGCCTGCATGGGTCTCTCTGCCAAAACTGGTTTCTCCATGTGGTGCTTGTTTCTTATTCCTTTGTCCTAAACACAAGTGGTCTTTGGCGTTGCGCTCTGAACATTCCGCCTCTCAGGTTATGTACACTGATCGCCCCGCCTGAGTGCCAAAGAAAAGCTCGCCTGTGTGATGAATGCTTGATATGCAGGCTCGGGGATCCAGGCTCACAGCTCAGCATCTGACCACCTTCCCAGGGGGCCGTGTCAACACTCACTTCCGTTTCCCCCCAGACACCACGACCCCTGGCCTCAAGTACCCTGACCAGGGCTGGGATGGGAAAGAGCAATTCTAGGTCAGTGGGGAGATCTGTCAATATTTCCACAGGGCCCAGAGGCAGCTTTGAAGTTAGTCTGAAACAAATTCAGAGTTTCTGTGGACTTTGGGCAATAGAAGGACCAGACATTTCTTTCTTTCTTTTTTCTTTTTTAGTCTCCATCAATATATTCATCAACTCTCTCCCACTGTGAGGCATTAGTCTGGCAGCTGCCCAGTGATAGCACTGGGAACTGCTCTGTCGTTCAGAGACACACAATCGATGCTTTACCGTCCCCACTGCCCTGCTGAGGCAATGCTGTTGGCGCCCAGGGCTGCCCAAAGGGGGGCTGAGTTGGCAGAGGTGGTGAACAAACAGTTGCTACGTTCACACAGCTTCAGAAGCTGACTGGTTCTTGCTAGCTCTGTGACCCTGCACCTGTCACTTCGTCTCTTCGTGCTTTTTTTCCCTCAACTGTAAGACCAGTTCTTATGGAGATAAAATCAATGCATTATGTGGGTTTTCTTTTAAAAAAAAAAGAAAAAGGAAGGAAATACTTGAAGCCACGACTTGCACATGGTAAGCACTAAGAAATGTTGGCCTTGGCACAGGTGATATTGATGATGATGATGGAGGGGGAGGGAGACCAGGCAGGATGCTGTGTTTCCTAGCATCCTGCATCCAGTCTGGCACAGAGTGACAGCCCTACAAACATTTATTAAGTAAGGCATCCCTCTGCTTTCTGTTGAGTATCTACTGCCTACTTATAGTCTGTGCAGCTCTCTACCAAAGAAAGAAATATGTTTTCTTAAAATTTTCTCCTTAACATTTGATTTTTATATTAACTTTTTACTGAAGTTCAATATAATTCAGAAAATATGACTATATAAGTGTATAACTCAACAGTTTTGCACAGCACGGACACACCTGTGTAACCAGAACCAAGCTCAAGAAACGCAAACCCCTGAGCCCTTCCTGTCCCCCTCCCCCTCGCCCTCCCCAGAGAGCCCCCTGTACACCATCGTCTGGTTACTTACTCCCTTCCATAGCCTGACTTCCAACACCATGGATTAGCGCTGCCTGTCCTTGAACTTCGTAGAAATGGAATCACACCGTCGGCACTTGTGTGTCTGTAGATGATGTATCTCACTGTGCTGTAATATTCCATTGCGTGGCTACAGCACCCTTTGTTTATCTGTTCTTCTGTTGCTAGACATTTGGGCGCTTTCCAAGTTTGGGGCTGTTGTGAATAGCCTTGCTGTGACTGTTTATGCACCTGTTGTGTGAACACACGGATGCATTTGTGCTGGTGTGTGCCTGGGAGTGGACACGCTGGGCCGCTTGGAATGTGTATGTTCAGCTTTTGCAGGTACTGCCAAGCATTTTGATGAAGGGGTTGCTGCCTGGTGTTTCTCGCTGTCTTTAAGGATGAAGAAGCAGATACATCTTGATAGTGCAGGGGCCAGAAGCTTGGCATATTCTGCGGTTCCTGAGATCCTCCCATCCCCCGCACCCTTTCTGTCTGAGAGCTCACATGTTCTAGAAGCCTGTGGCAGAGGCACCCCTGTGTACCAGGCTCTGAGCTTGGCATTTGCACTTCATCTGTGCCTCTCGCTGCTCAACAGCAATCCCACCGGACAGGTATTATCAACCTCTGTCACAGATGAGAAGACTGAGGCTTGGTTGAGGAAACTTAATAACTTTCCAGAGTGCGTATAGGAAGAAGCTGTCAGGATCAGGATATGAAACAGGAGTGCCTGAATCCAAAGCTGATGAATTTGGGGTCCCTGGTGACTTGTTTTGGTTTCTGTGCTCAATTGAAGACAAAGACACACACGGACTTGGGGGCTGTGCCTTAAGACCTGTGTAACATATGGGGTGGAGGTGACTGAGAAGAGAAAGTCTGCCAAAGGAGCAGAAAGAAGGCAGCTCAGTGACCTTGGGAAGCCAAATTGCATGCCTGCTGGGGGCTGTTGGAGAGAGTCACGGATTTCCTGGAGGGCAAGGGCAACAATATAATTTACTGTCTAAACCAGGGCTCTTCAAGTGTGAAGGGGGCTTTAGTCAGTGGAGGCTGTCCCAGGTAAATGGGGATGCATGCTGTCCTCCTGCAAGGCTGAGTGGGCATTGCTGTCCTGCTCACTATGGCTACACACAACATTTTTGACTCCTTTGAAATGTAACATGTCTATCTGTAGTTTGCCCTGATATGACGCTGTTACGGTTTATACCTAGATGTCCCTCCAAAGCCTCATGTGCATACAGGTGGGGATTTGGGAAGTAACTGGATGATGGGTGTGGGATACTGGATCAGCCCACTGATTGGTTTAGCATAATTCTCGGTGTGGACAATGGAGTCACTGAAGAAAGAAGACCCATCCTGAGTGTGGGTGGCATCAGCCAATAGGTTTGTAGCCTGGATGGAGTAAAAAGGGGAAGAAGAGGAAGTCTCACTGCTTCCTGCCTACCCTGCCATGGACTGTTTCTCCTCTTTGATGCTTCTGCCTTGGTGCCAGCTGACTATGGACCGAAACCTCTACAAACTGGGAGCTAAAATAAACCTTTCCTCCTTAACTTAAAGGTATCAGGTATTTTATTCAAGCAGTGAGAAAGTAACTAAGACAAATGCACTTCCAGTCTCTTCTGCACAGGGACAGGCTTTGTATGACTTCCATTCTCACTCCCCCCACCACTCCATGCTCAAATGGGGGCTCTGCCAAGGTGTGATTCCTCTGCCAGATCCAGTTACTATCGAGATTCATCTTCCAGTGGAGCTCCTGGAAGGCAAGCTTGGTGGTTTGACCATTGTGGCATCAGTAGAACCCAGCTTGGGGATGGGCACAGTCAGTTCTCCTGGAATACATGCTGACTATGTGCCCCATCCATCCATGTGTCTGCTCCTTCTCAAACATAGCCATTCATGTGCAGAGAACAAGAGCTGAATTTAGATTTTTTTCTGCCTTTTCTGAGCTGATTACTAGTCCACTGGTCCCGAAAGAGAAGTTGGTTGCATGTGCCTATGTATATATATTTGTGGTGTACATGCACAACAAGGACAGAATAAAAAGGATCAGCTTTAGTAGTAGCAGGAGACTGGGCATCAGGATGTAGATTTGAGTCCCTACTTTCCTTCCTCTGATTAGCTGACTCACCTGTGATAAGTGACTGAGCATTTCTAAGCCTCAGTCTTGGCCTCATGTAACATGGAATTGACAGTGACCTGTGGGAAACAGGACAGAGGTGCCTCTGAGTGATGGAAGGCATGGGGAAGTGCTCGGTACACTGCAGAGTGCTGTGTAATTCTTGGTTGCTAGTGGCTGTGGTCATTCAACAGACATTTGAGAAGGGTTTGGGTGTAGGGCACTGTGTGCTGGGCCAGGTCCCAGGAGTGAGTCCAGGAGCAAATGTCATTCTGCCTCCCGGGCTCTGGTTCTGCTAAAGGGAGGTGACAGTGGATATGCAGCCAGCCTGCAGGACTGGAACTTTTATTAATAAATAAGGAGGGAATCAGCAAATTCCTCAAGGCCCTAGGGATTTGACGTGGGTGTCCAAGATAAGGATGGGAAGGGCAATTAATTTCTTATTAAGTCCAGAGCTGCATTCCACTTGAGCAGCAGCAGGAAGCTCTGGCAGACTCCTGGGTGTCCAGCAGCAGCGTTTGGGTGGCATCCTGGCTTCCAGTATAGTTTCTGGGGAGCAGACTACTGGGATCTGAATCCTAATTCCTCCCCTTACTAGGAGAGTTTCCTTGGAAGCTGAGTCTCAGCTTCCTTATCTGTAAAACGGTGATGGTAGTAGTACCTGCCTCCAAAGGAGGATAAAGTTAACATATACAAAATGCTTAGAACCTTGCCTAGAACACATTGTGTACTGCCTCATCTTTATTATTATTTCCCAGACAGTCTTCTTTCACTAGGTACTGTGGTGTGCTAATGCAATAGTATGCAGAAGAAGAAAAATCATTTTGGGAAGGGGAGAGATCATGGAAGGCTTCATAGAAAAGAGGTGTTCTAATGTATTTTCTCATTTTTTCCTTTAGCTTTTTTTTTTTTTGTATGTGTGGCTCTGGAGATTGAACCCAGGGCCTTCAAACTGAGCTACATCCCCAGTGGTTTGTTATGTTTTTATTTTGAGACAGGGCTTTGCTAAGTTGCTCAGTTACTCAGGCTAGGCTCAAACTTGTCATCCTCCTGCCTCAGCCTAAGTCAGTGCTATGATTATAGCCAGGTACCACCATACCTGGCTCCAAGGTATTTTCTAGATGTCTTCTACATCCTGAACAGGGGGTCTTCTTATTTCCACCATTACTGTGCTATGAAAGCTTGGTGAAGAAGATCCTGTATGGAAGAAATTCTTTTCTTTGGAAACATAGATTGAAGCCTTCTGGAATGAGAAAGTTGAATACCATGTGGCCGCTGCTCTCTGCACTTGCAAACTGGTTCCTCCATCTGCCACCACCCTTGTGCTAGATGGGACTCACATGAGGCTTGAAAGTGCTCAAGAGTGTCACGACGGAAGAATCTATGTTGCTGTTACTGGAGAAGCAATTTTACCTGCTCAGGAATGAACAAGTACTGCTCCCTGCAGCAGGAAGACAGCCTGACTGTGGGTCCATCCATTTGTGTTGTCCAGGTAGTTGTGTGTCTTCCGTGTGAAATGCACAGTGAAAACATTCGGAACTCTTGTTAGGCAATGCCAACCAGTTAAAAAGGCATTCCAAACTGGGCCTGGTGACACACCTGTGATTCTGGCACTCTGGGAGACTGAAGCAGGATGACTGCAAATTCAAATCCAGCCTGGGCAAATTGAGCAACTTAGCGAGACCCTGCCTCAAAATAAAATACACAAAAAGGACTGTGATATAGCCCAGGGCAAAGGTCCTGGGTTCAATCCTCAATATCACAAGAATAAAAAAGGTGGCACTGCCACATTGCTTGGGCATCGCCAGAACTTCTGCATCAGATGCCTCATCCTTAATGTATGACTCATTAAAAACTCTCTGCCTCTTAGTCGGGGTGCAAAGGGATCCCTCCCTCTGCTATCAGCCATAGTGTTTCCTTCCCACCTCCCGCTTTACAGTGATGGAATAAGGAAGTACCCAACTTGTTCAAATGTGTATAATTTAACAAAAAAATTCCTTTGCTTGGTCTAAGCTTAGCTGTGTAGTTCTAACATGAAGGTGATGTTATAGAAGAATCAGCATCTGAACAGAGGCTCAACTTTCCTTGGAATCAAGAAAATACCTAAATGAAAGTCACAAGGGGACCCTACTCCCTACTCATCAGATTGGAAGAAAGTTCATATTTATTGTATTTGATGTAGACCCCAAAATAGCTCTGTTTCACTGAAAGTAGCATTAAGTTGATATGAACACTTCAGAGGGCAATTTGGTATCATTTAGGAAAATTGAAGCTGCACTTACCCTATGATTCTGCAATCTCACTTCTGTGTAAGTCCAGACAAAGTCTAACACATGGGAGAAGGAGAATTGCTCAGGAATATTCCTTGCAGCATGGTCTTTCAGAGCTAAAAAAGCAACCCAAATGTCTATCATCATCCGGAAGTGGGGCTAGTAGTTTGATATACAAACGCAGTAGGACACTATGGGATACAGTGAAAAAAAGGAAGAGACATAGAAGGAAAACACAGTCCCAGAAGCAAGGAAAAATGCTATTGCTACTAAGTTTAAAATTATGCAAAACAGTACTCTTTTATTTATAAATATTTGCATATGTAATTAGAGTATAAAATTGTGTTTGAGAAATAACCACAAAATTCAGAGAGGTGACCCCTTGTAGGGAGGGCTATTTATATCTGCACTGTTTTAATTTTTAAACTGACTGTGGATACACAAATGCTTATTGCACTGCCTATGATTTTTAGATATCTAAAATATTGTGTAGTTTAGATAAAATTGATTTTATAGATGGGGAGAAACTTCTCCCAGAGAGGCTGAAGTATGAACATGAAGTTGCTTGTGACTTACTCCAGGTCCATTTGGGACATTTTAGATAGCTGTGACATCTCCACATAGGCTGTTTGTCCAAACATCTGCATGGGATGATACCACCTGCACATCATAAGGGCTGTTTTTAAGCTGAACATCTTGGCTGCTTTATTTCTGACTTGAGGATTTGTTGGGGCTGTATTTTCATATGCCGGGGAGAAGCAAAACAGGGTCATTGTAACAGAAACCAAAAACAGCTTGGGGTTCACTCCCCAGAGCCCATTGTAAAAGCCTTCTCTCCTATACCTTCTTTGGGAGGTGCTGACTTTTTCTAGCAAGTGCTAGAACATGACCAGGGTACTCAGCCTGACATTCTTTTGTTGAGGACGTGAAGATCAACAGTCTCAAGTAGTTCTCATTGCCACAGCGGGTCAGAGTCTTCCTTTCTTACCAGCACTGTCTGATCTTCACAGAGTTCTCCTTCTCTTTGGCTTTCATTCATCAATAGCCAGGGATCTGCTCCTTTGCAGACATGCTGCCCGGAAGTGGGGGAGTGCCTGCCCCTGGGAATTCCTTCACTTCCTTTGACTGGACAGGGCCGCCATGTTGATTTCTTCAAGTGTCTTAATGAAATGCTGTGGCTTCAGCTCCTTTGTGTGCCTCATTGTCAGGGCTCCTCTTCCTTGGAATCAGAGTGATCTCAATCCAAGTGCCCGTGTTGGCCTCATGTGGCCCTGTCCTGCATGTGGAACCTCTGCCTTGACCCTGCCCTTGAACCTCAGCTGACTGTGCTACCACAGGGAGTCCCTGTTCAGTGAATGGTGCTTCCCTGGGGGACTGGAATGGCGGGTGGCTTTCTTTTTTGTATCTTGCTTATTTATACAACATATAATTGATCTTAATTCAAAAGTTGAGAATCACGTGAACTGGGGATGTGTTTGAAGGACCCTGGGTGGATAGTTGCTCTGGGAATACATGTAGTGCGTATCAGGCAGGCTCCCATCAGAAAGTAGCCAACACTCCTCAAAGGGTGTAACCAATAAGAGCTTAAGGAAGGGACTGCTGCAGCGCCATTGGGCAGGAGCGGAGGTACTGAGGCACCCAGAGATGAGCCAGACCAGGAAACCGGAACAGTCCTGCTCCTGATGTGGTGAGAGCAAGGGTGAGCATCATCACAGCCCCTTGCCAGCCCCAGGGCGTAGCAGAGAGGGAACCTGGAACTCTGGTCACCCGTCCTTCCTTCCCATGGGCCAGATCCCTCTGTGCACTGGAAGCTCAGGCATCTGCCTCCAGGGAGAGAGGCACAGCAGAGCGGGCCAGGGAGTGGATGGAGGGTATGAACCTGTTGCACCCAGCAACTTTTCTGTCTCTACCTGTTACAGCTCAAAGGATCAGGTACAAGGAAGGGTCTCTTTCAACTGGCTCTGTAGTAGCTTTTGGGTACTTTGGGTTGTGGTTGTGGATTGGTTGGCTCCAAGAGGCTTAGAGGGGTCAGCCAAGAAGGGGCTCAGAGAGGAAAGGCACCTGGCACTTAGGGTTACGGGGCAGGTGCTGTGTTCTGTGTTTAAAAGAAGCCGTTTTATCAGTCGCTAAACACGCTGCAGTCCAGAGCGTGGATGTGTCCTCCCTAAAGTGACTGAACTTGGAGGTCTCGAGGGTCAGAGCCTGGACTGGAGACCCGGTACGAACCTGATCTAAGTGACACACACCCGTGTCAGTCCTCAGTGCCGTGACACAGACGTGTGAGAAGCTGAGGATGCCTTCGCCTGCGCTCACCTTGCACGTGAAAATGACACTCAGACTACGTCTGCCGCTACCCCCGTTAGCATTTTTTCTGAAGGTCAGCAGCAATCCCTGCTTGGAAAGAGGAGGCCGCGCCCGCAGATCCTGTGGCTGTTCTTTGAGCCTCTTCATTTTTCTCGCTCATCGCCCGTATCCTATGGATCGAGCTACCTGCATGCGCTGTTCTTGGGGGACACCAGGGAATGTTGAGGAGTAAAGAAACTGCAGCAACCATCTCTGCCACGCTTTTTGAACTTCACTGATAGAACACCAGCTTCCCACAATGGCCCTGGAGAAAAACCATCCTGCGGCTAAAGAAACAGAAGCAACACTCCCCTCCTCCCTCCGCCCACCCCTCCAGAGCCACAGGGCCCAGGGCAGCGCTGCAGGAACACACTGGCTTTGCGTCCTCTAAACTACCACTCCCCTGTGCATTTATCCGAGGGCACTTTTGTCCTGGGACCCCCTAGAGAAGTGGTTTTTGAGGTTTGTATCAGTTACAATTTGTGTTCAGCTACGTGGAACAGAAATCCGAGTAGAGTTGCTCTTTCAGCTAGGGGCTTTTATTTTTCTTATGCAACAAGTTCAGCAGACGCAGTGCAGATTTGGTAGAGCGGTTTCACAGTGTCAGCAGGGACCCGGGCACTCTCTGTTTCTCTCTCTCAATCTTCTTTAGAATGAAACTTCTGTCTTTGCACTCAGGGCCTCATGGTTATAAGAGGGCTGCAACCCCACCCCCAATCTTTACATCTGCATTCCAGGTAGGAGGAAGGATCTGATGAAACACAAGAAGCGCTTTCAACTACTTCGGCTCTCTTTACCAAGCTTCTACGAAAGCTCCACCCAGAAACTGGGCAACATTGTGTTAAACAGAGGTCTCAAACTGCAGCGGTGTCTAGGGGAAGCTGGGCAGTTTTAACTGAGCCGTCCTGCCTCCGAGAGAGAGCTCCCTGAGGGTGGGAGAAGGGGAGCAGAGACACATAAGGCGGGCAGTTAGCCTCATGTGCCGCACTGATCCAACCTTTGCTTCTGTCTTCAGCAGGTTGATTCTAAAAGCATCCCAGGCAAAACAAAATAAAAACAAAGCAAAGCGCAAAACTTTGTTGTCAATAGAAAATACAAATTCTAAGCAACAAGGCTCTGGGGCCCACAGCCCCTAGCGAAGGTGCTGCTGGTGCCGGCCCTGGTGCCCGGGGCTGTGGGCGCTCTCGGGGATGTCCAGCTCGTGTCGGGACTGTCCTCGGCTCAGTCACAGGCCCCTGCCCCAGAGGCACCAGTCATAAACTGGGAAAGGACGCAAAAGCCTGCTCCCAGGCCCGGGGACAAACACACAGGGTCCGGCCCCTTCTTTGTCTTCCTGGTTCTCTTCTCAGTTGTCCGGAGAGACCACCACCATAAATCACACAGGACTCAGCACGTGGTGTCCCGGGTCACCTGGGCAGCTCTTATTTCCTCCCAAGGGTTTGCCCTAGCGCCCTCCTCAGTCCTGCCTGTCGCCGGTGGTGAGCTCCGTGTGGCCGATGGTGTGGGCAGCTTCAGCCTCTACCTGGTGACATTGTGCCAGCTCCCTGCCGAGGCCCCAGATGTATGGCCCTCTGTTCAAGGCAGATATTCTCAGAAATGTCAATTTGCACTTTCAACCCCAAGGAGTATTTGAAGGGTCCTGTCTTGGGTGTGTGTGTGTGTGTGCCGGTCCTGTGCCAGTGGCGGCTGGTATTTATAGCGGGGTCCACAGGGCCGCTCTCACATGGCTAAAGAAAGTGAGAACCTCATATGGAGTCTGTTTTGTTTTCACTCTGCCTTCGTCTTGCAAGTACTGGGGTCTTCCAACCCCCTGTACCCAGAGCCACCCTGAGCAGCCACCCCGGAGAGGTTCCGTAAAATCACCACCTTGGAGACATGAAGGGCCTGCTGGGAGACTTACGGGTGACATGAAAGGACAGTTCCACCCCACCTCGTCCCCCCAGGGGAGTCTGCTCCGATGACACCTAGGGAACGTGGATTCCTAAGGTCACCCCACGATGCCGTTGCACGTGAGCTCTTAGAAAGAAAGCCATCTTCCCTGCCGTTGTTTTTCTGTCGTTTTACATCAGTGTTTAGCCTTCCCGGTAGGGCTGAAGATGCCGTGGGCCATGGTATGTTTGCCCAGGTCACTGGGGCCCCGGGGCAGCAGCGGCCCAGGTGGTGCCCAGGCTGTCTTTCTCTGTGGCTTCAGAACTCCCAGGTCCCTACACTAGGCTTGGGCGCTCTTAAGAACCCCGTGTGCTTCCAGATAGCTTTAAGCTGCTGAGGCCGCAGAACCCAGGGCGCGGGTGCGGCCTTTCTGGAGGCCTGGGGGCCTGGGCGGGACAAGGAGGACAGGCAGAGGCCATGCTTGTGTGCAGGTAGAGGGCAGGAACTTGAGCTTAGCTGCACTGTCCCCGCATTGCCTGCTTCCTGGCAGCGCCCAGGGCTGTCGGACCCTCTGCAGCTGGCCCACTACACCAAGGCCTCTACAGATTCCTCCTTTTCTTATTTCCCCAGCAGTGTCCACTGTTCCCACAGGCCCACTGTGTGCCATACTCTAGGCTAAGCACTTGCACGTCCCAGCATGCCTCAGTCTTACTACAGCCCTGCAAGCAGCTGCGAGCCCATTTTACAGAAGAGAAGACTGAGCTTCTGAGAGTTTCAGTGACCTGCCTGGAGTCACGTAGCTAGTTAGCAGCACAGAGGGTATCTCAAGTAGGGCGAGCCTGACCCTGAGACCCATGCTGTCTGCACTGCTCTGGATTCGGGTCAACCAGCCCCTCTTGTGACAGATTCGACCACTATCTATGTGTCTACTGCTGTGTTCTCTCTGGCTTCAACAAGCATTATTTAGGGTCTGCTGCTTCTGCCCATGAGGTGGATGGTGACCTCTGGTTGTGGGGGTCAGGGTGGGTTCTGCACTGCATGTCACTTAAAACTATCTCAATCCTGCTGTCCTCTGTTCTGCCACAAACACACCGTCACCTCCCTCCCTCCTCCCTCCTGTGAGCGCCACAGGCTTTTGGAACCTAGGCCGGAGCCAGCGGCTCATTAGTCCTTGTCCTGGTTCCAAGATTCCCAAAGACACAAGAATTCTTCATTGAGAAGCCAAGCATTCTTGGGGAAAGTGTGTGTCACCCAGGCAGTGAGCTTCTTCTCACTGGGAAACAGGATCGTGGTCCCGCCCAGGAAAATAAGTGTGGGCCTCAGTGCCAGAGGGAGGTAGATTGGCTGCCCCCCGACAGCCCCCCTCCAGCCACCACCCCCTCTCCAACCACAAGTGGGGAGCTTGCCTTCCTGGTTCATCCAAGGGCATGAACCGGATGGCATTTTCTTCTGGATGGAGAAGCAGCAGAGAGGCAGTTTAGGGTGTGTGGAGTCCGTGTAAGTGTGTGTGTGTGTGTGTGTGTGTGTATGTGTACACGTGTGTGCGTACATGTGTATGCATGTGTGTGCACATGGTTCTTTTCCCACAGACCACTTTCTGTGCAGTTGATCTGGATGGACCACTAACTGCATGCAGGTCCCTCTAAGTGAGATTTTGGGGTGGGTGTGGGTCCCCCAAGAATGAATGATAGGTAATGAGCCAGCTGCTCCTGCCTGGGAAGGAAGCAGCTCCTTCCACTCGCGGTGCTCCGCTTACTGGGGTGGGGGTGGGGTGTCTTGGTGCATACATAGAAAAGCTGCTCAGGAACATTTAGCAAGCTGCATAGGCAAATTCAGAGGCAGGACAAGAACCAGGCCCACCGCCAAGAGGAAGTGCGTGAGCTGAGGGAGCAGAGTAGATGTGGAGAGGGTTATAATCAAGAAAAGCTTTAGAAGGAAATGAAGTTGGAAAAAAAAAGAAAAAGCAACTTTCTCTCTCAATTATTAAAAAAAAAAAAAAGAAAATTCAGTTTTATTATAGAAAATGCCTAAAAGCAGAAGATAAAACTGCAATCAGTTTACAAGTCCATGGCTGAAGGACGGAAAGGGGCCGAGATCTTTTGGTCTCTCCACTTCCTGGCCCCCAGCTTCCCACCTGGCCGCAGACCGCTCGTGGGAAACATGCCTTCCCAGTTCGGTTCACATTTGGCACGAGGAGTCCCGGTCTTTTCTCTCTGCATGCATTTTTAAGGAGGGCTGAGTGCATATCATAAGCACAGATGTGAGACAGTCATGTATCCTGGTTTGATCCCCTGCTTAGAATTACCACGTGTGCACAGCAGGGAGCTGGGTTTGGAGCTGTGTCTGTGGAAAGGGGTCTTGGGCCTGGTTTGGTAAGAGAAAATCTCAGAGCCTGGGGAGAAGGGCCCTAAAACGCTGGGGTGTGATCCGAGCCCAGTAAAACCATGGGGTTACTGCACGGCATGGAAAAGCTTGTAAACGAGGCAGGTCTCAAGTTCAGCCTGGTGGCTGCCGTGTGAGTTGTGGGCAGCAGTGCAGCAGGCTCCTGTCCTTGGCCTTGGCTTGGTCACCCTGGCCTTGGACGGTGCACCTGTGTCCTTACTGAGCCTTGGTGGCAGGCCGGCACTGTAGGAAACACTTGCTTCCCAGACTGTTGGTTTTTACAACTTGGAGATCCTGCTGGTTAGAGCTCCATGCTGCTGATTTGGGAACTAAGAATCAGGACAGTTGAGAACCTCAAGCAAGATCTACACTGCACAGCAACGGGGCTGCCTCATTCAGACTCGCTTATCTCTTTCCCGACCACACACTTCTCCCTAAGACTCTCCAGAAAACAAGCACGTTTCCTAGCGCTTACAAGGAGGGGATCAGCCACATTTGCCCGAGGGAGGGAGCCCTGCTATCTGGTGCGCATGGAGCAGCTTGGAGGAAATCCGTAATGGTGCTCTCAGTGTGCATCCCTTAGCTCTTCCTCCAGGAAGTCTTCGGGTTGGGTTCCACAGGACACTCCTCCCTCCCTCCCTTCGTTCTTTTCAGGATGAGCCTGAAAGCTCAGGATGAGCTCCAATTCGAAGCCACTTCGTAGCTGATATGGTGACCAGATGTCACCTGAGGAGCCCTATCTTAGAGATTCGGGATGAGTGGGCTGAATCTGGCTCCTCCAAATGGAGGGCAGCAGTTCTCAAGTAGTTGGGTGTTGGGGGCTCTAGGACCAGCAGCATTACACCCCCTGGGAACTCATTAGAACAGCCAATTCCCACGCCTGCCACAGGCCCCCAGTCCTGGCCCTCCGGGGGTGCAGCCCAGTGCTGGGGCTTCCTTAGGCTTGCACAGAGATCCGGGTGCACACGAACATCTGAGAACCTCTGGTCTCAAGATTCCAAAGGAAGTGGTGGTGATTTTTCACATCAGCTCCTGCTCTGAGTTCCCGTTCCCATGGAATGAATTAGGGTTATTAATCTTGGTCACGGGCAGAACATGGACTCTGGAGCCAGACCCTTAGATTCACCCATTGCGTGGGTGTCCCTGAGTGAATGGCTCAGATTCCCTCTGCCTAGACCTCCTGTCCCTCCTGTAAGATAACAGTGCTGCCGTGATCATCGAGGGAGGCTGTGTGATGAACATTTGCACTGCACCTGGTGCACAGTGAGGCCCCGCAAGTGTCGCAGACTGTGGGGTTTCATGTAGAACAACTCTGGTGACTCAGATGTGGAATTTAGCCCCCAGGCTCTGATTTACACACACACACACACACACACCATTTGCACACGGGGCTTTGTTAACTTTGTAAACTAGAAGACAGTCTGGGGAGACTGATGATGGTGTTTGTATCACACGACAGTGCGAACGGTCTGACATGGAATACTAGGGGTCCTTGTTCTAAGAAGAGGTGGTTCGGCCAAAACTGATGCTGTTTGGCCTTTCTCCCCGCTCCCCAGCAACCCGAGCCTGCCCCTCTCTTTGTCCTGTGGAGCCATCCACTCTGCCTGTCCCCCGGCCCCATGTCTCCACTTGGCTCCTTGCTCCACTTAGCAAATCCAAAGGCAGCTTCTCAATAAGGGGCCTGTCCACTGCGCTTCTCAGGCTGGCTTCTCCCGGGCAGGGAGGGGAGAGTAGCAATGAGACGTGCAGTTGCCTCCAGTTAGGAACCAGGCTACCCTGATGGATGCTTCAGTGCTACAGACAGTCTAGGTTTATCCGTATCTGAATATATTTTTTCTATTGAGGCAATTCGCTCTGTACATGGTCTTCCTGCCCTTTCCCTAAGCCTTCACATCCTTATAACTAGGGGTTTGGTTTCAACCAGCATTTCTCAACCAGGGTAGGAGGCCAGAGAACTCATTATTGTGTGAGGCTGTCTTGTACATGGTAGGATGTTCCCTATCCTGTATCCAGTAGATGCTGGTAGCATTCCCCAGTTGAAATAGCCCCAATCTTCTCTAGAAATTGCCAAAAGTTCCTAGGGGTGGAGATAGGGCTGGGAACCACCGCCAGATGAGAACCATTGGTCTAAGCTAAATTGTGCCTTTAATCATCTGACCCCGTTACATCTGATTCTGCCCCAGAGTTTACCTCTGTAGTGTATTTAAGGTCAGAGGAGTGGATGTATCCATTGACAAGAAAGAGTCCCAGCAGCCTGGAATAGACAGGTAGCAGGAGAAAGAAAGAAATCTCTGTTGTTTTAAAGCCCTGGAATATGAGTGTGTGTTACCAAAAACAATCTCACTTACACTAACTGAAGAGGTGGCTGTTTGTCTGAGATTTGAGACGCTAGAGTATAAGACAGACATCCAGCAAAGTAGTAGAACTGTGAAAGGATTTCAGTAGTGTTCCTATTCCAATGCATCCTGACAAGTCAATGCAGAAATGGACTTAGACCTGTATGCCTCCTTTGTCATGGGAGAGGCTATGGAAGATGGTTCCTAATGCTGTGTGATGCCATTTCCCCCAAAGCTGCACACATACTCCTTCTGCATTTGAGGGAAGGATTTCTCTCCCTACTTCCAGTCCTCTCTGTGGTCCTCTTGACCTTGTAGCAGAAAACTTCACAAGAACCAGGGAATGGCCTTTGGTTTTTGCCTTATAAATACTCATCATCTCATTTCTGGTACCAAGATTTTTTTTTAGGTCATGTTTAACATTCTTGTTGCCGTAGTGGAAACTTTTGTTCTTTGGCGAGCTTCCCATTCCAGGCTCAGGTCAGATTCTTCGGCAGAACTCTGAGCATTTTCTAGACAAGTTTAGCCAGTGAGATTGTACCTTGGATGCGTTTACACAATGCTGGCTGGAGTCGGGGCTGAGACTCTCAGGCCCCCAGGACAAATGAGGGAAGTTGGGGAGCTAGAGGAAGAGCTGTGTGCCTGGAACTCTCCGTGCCATGAGGTACTCCATCTCCTTCCACAACCTCTCCCATGACAAAGAGGACATACGAGTCTGTCTAGGCTACTTTTCTCCTCTTGCTGAGACAGAATACCTGACACCTACAGTTAAAGTGTGAAAGGTTTATTCAGCTCACAGTGTGTAGAGGTTTCATTCCATAATTAGCTGGCTCCAAGGCAGGGTGGCATGGCAGACAGACATCGCAGAGGAGAAACAGTTCATGGTGGGGCAGAAGGTAGCAAAGCAACAAGGGACCACCACAGCTTGTTTTGTTTTTTATCTCTTATACCTTATCCAGACTACTTAGAGTGGGTAGCACTCACACCCTTAATCTTAGTGCCCTTGGTCTTAGCGTTGTATCATGAATTAATCTTAGTGTCACACATTCCAGGTTCAGTCATCTCGGAGAAATGTTGAAATCTGCTTGTGCATTGACTTGGCATTGGGCTGGGAATGGGATTGAAATCCTTTTATAGTTCTATTACTTTTCTGGATCTCTCTTGCACCCTAGCATCTCAAGTCTAAAATGAACAGCCAGCTCTTCAGTTAGTGTGAGATTATGCTTGGTAACATATAATCCTCATATTCCAGTTCTTAAAACAGCAGAAGTTTATTTCTTTCTCGTACTACCTGTCTACTATGAGTCAACAGAGGGGCTTTACCTGCTCATTATAGTCACTTAGGGTCCTAGGCTGGAAAAACAGGTGCCATCTTAAATGTTGGTGATTGCTACAGCAAAGGGAAAGAGCCTGATCTTGCCAGTTAAAAGCTCTAGATTGCTAAGAACACATGTATTCATCAGAGTTCTCCAGAGAAACAGAAGCAATGGAACCAACCAACCTACTTACCTACCTATGTTCCTTCCTTTCCTTCTCCTCACCTTTTCTCTGCTTTTCTCTCCTCTTCCTTTCCTTATCATCCATCCATCCACCCATCCACCCACCCATCCACCCATCCACCCATCCATCCATCCACCCACCCACCCATCCACCCACCCATCTATCCATCCACTCATCTATCCATCCTCTCACCCACCCACCCATCCACCCACCCATCTACCCATCCTTCCGTCCATCCATCTACCCAC
>NW_004955437.1:6754697-6854103 GCF_000276665.1 Chinchilla lanigera
CCACCATCCACCCATCCACCCATCCACCCATCCACCCATCCACCATCCACCCATCCATCCATCCACCCACCCACCCACCTGAGTATCTGGACTTATTTCAGCAGGCCAGAGACCCAGGAAAGGGTTCAAGTCTGCAGGCAGTGTGAGGACAGAGTTCCTTCTTCCTTGGGAAGCTTCAGTCTTTTCTCTAATTAGATGAAGCCTATGCACACTATGGAGGAAAATCCATTTTATTCAAAGTCTACTTCTTTAAATGTTGATCTGTTCCAAAAGGAAATATCTTCACAACAACATCTAGACTGGTATTTGATCCAGTAACTGGCTCCATGGCTCAGGCATGTTGACACATAAAATTAACACACAATGTCTACTCTTAGCTCAGGGACCAGAATTAGTCATGTGGCCCCCCTCAGACACAAGTTACAGCTGGTCTGTGCCTGGAGCAGGGGGTTGGGACCAATAATGTTTGACTTAGCACCAATAATCTGCACAATTGTAAGTAATTTTATCCGAAGGTGGAAAAAACGTATCAGCTTGGTGTTCCCATGCCAATGCATTCTGCTGAGTCAGCGAAGAAATGGACTGGACCTATATGTCCCCTTTGTTGTGGAGAGGTTGTGGAAGGAGATGAACTAGGTCGTGGCCTGACCTCTCCAGTGACTAAATTTGAACACTGTTGCTAAATATCTTCTCTGTTTTTATCTTATCTTCTTTTTAGCTGTATTTCCTTTGTGAGGTAGCATATTCAAGCTTCATTTGTATCGTTGTTACCGTTGACCGATGCTTTGCAAGCGTGGCCTTTGTGACTTCCTTTTGGAGCCATCTCCCGAAGTTGCCTTTTTCTTGCTTAGAACGGGTTCATGCGAAAGGTCGTGGGAGCTACTTGTCACTTAGCCACCATCTCACTAGGTGTTTCTGATAAGTCCTTTTCCACTCTGGGCTCTCGCTTTTCTGGCTCTCTAGCGGGGGCTTGAGCAGTGTGACCCATCAGGCTCCTTTTGCTCTGCTCTTTGGGGCACCTTTGGTTCCTGCCCTCCCCCCATGGTCCCCAATGGCAGAGACTGCGCTGTGGCTGTCTGGTTGCGCCTAACAGGGCTTGTGACACAAAGCTGGCAGGATCATATTGGGTTCTACGTGCAAGCTGTGGCCTCATTAGCACCTTGACCATGGTGCATCCACTGGCTGGGAGCATGTGCTGTGTCCCAGCCAGGAAACATTGTCCCCGTGCCCACTGGCCCCGAGCCTGGCTGGAGGGGAACTGAGGAAAGAGTGTGCTGGGGGGAACTCTGGGGGATGTGCGGGGGGCAGGGGCAGGGCCAGGGGATGGGAACAGTGTGGCCCGGGTGAAACCAGGGCAGGGAGCCCGGCCAGCCCTTCCAGGCCGTCCCGGCAAAGCTAAACTCCAAAGAGCAGGGTTACAAGGAACTCAAACAATCGAAGCTCTTCCATCACTCACGCTGGACACCGCTGCTTCCCACCCGTGCGAGCTGCTGATGACGTTCAAATGAGAAGATGGATGAGGGAGGGCCACAAACCTCTCAAAGGGTAATAATTACTATTATAAATATGTTTTCTGCTAGGTGCCAGGCATGGAAAAGTAAACAAAGATACCGTGTTAACTAGAATCCAGTGTGATGCCAGCTTGGCTAGCATGCTCTGCCTGGCATCTGAGTTGGTGCAGGCTGCTATGACAAAATGAGAGACCAGGAATGTATGCAACAAACATATTTCCCATAGTTCTAGAAGCTGGTAAGTCCATGAGCGAGTGGATAGCAGATCTGGTATCTGGTGAGGGTCTGCTCTGGTTCATAGGTGGCTGTCTTGGCCACTACGTTCTTACCTGTCCTAGATGGCTCAATTGAAATATTTAAGTAGGAGATAGGAAGCGGAATCTTTTCTTTTTTGTTTATAAAGTTAACTTTATTTTAGAAAGTGAGGCAGCTTTTTAGGGTCTCTTTTATAAAAGGGCACAAATTCTATTCATGAGGGCTCCATCTTTATGACCTAATCACCTCACAAAAGCAGCACCTCTAAACCCTGTCATATTGGGAGTCAGGGTTCATTCAACATATGAATTCTGGGGAGTCGCAGGCAAAGCTCCTGAGAACTCAGAGAAGTGAGCAAGCAATTCTTCTCCAGGGGAGGGAAGACTCTGTCGCAGTAGGGTCAACTGGGCCTGGTCTTGGAGGATGCCAGAGTCTTTCTAGAAGGAAGCATGGGCATCCCCGGTAATGCGTGAGGCCCAAGCAGACTGCAAAGTGCTGGAGAGGCCCCGGATGTCTCTAGCAGTCTGTGCTACTCCAGCCTGGGTGCTGGTGGGGCGGGAGGGCAGAGTATGTGGCCGGAAGTGGCAGAGGGAGCTGGCGGTCAAACTAGGAAGTCTCTTGAATCCTATATGAGGAATTTGGACTTCACTGAAGTTTTAAAATTACTACAATTTAAAAAACCTTTCCGTTTTCGCTGAAAAAAAAAAAAACGCTTTAAAAATTGTACTTTTTTTTTTTTTTTAAACTTGCCTCCAGTTCTAGCCTAGGTAAACCTGAACTCAAGTGGATTTCATTGCAGCTGTGCTATCCCAGCCTTTTGCTTTGGACATTTTCCTGCCTCTGCATTGCCGCAGGGCTCACATGCATCGTCTTGTTCTAGTCTGGCTTGGTTTGTTTTATTTTTTATCTTTGTGGGAGGGGTGATTCTCTTTTTTCCAATTTTTAGTTTTCACTAATCCATGCAGTGTAGAATGATTACCTTCCTTGTCCCTGTCTGTGACACATCTTAATTATTATTTCATCCCCTTCCCTTTCCTTCCTACCCCCTCCATCTTTCCTCCCTTTCCCTTTTCAAAAGATCTCTCTCCCCATTTCCTAGTCTCTTTTATTTTGCTCTCTATATTTGGGGCTTTTCATATAAGGAAACCAAGCAATATTTAAGATAGTGTGACATGTTTAAGTAGGAGCTAGGGAGTGAAATTTTTGTTTTTGTTTTATTTATAATAAGTAGCTGCTTTAGAATGGAGAAAATATTTTTTAAAAAATGAAGGTGAAAAAATAATTCCTCCTTCCAGGAAATGTGGGTATCAGCCATGGGAAAAGGGGGTGTTTCCTTCCAGCGAGCATTTTCAAAATCTTTGTGTCTTGAAGGCCTAAGGCATGAAGTTGACCCTGGTGTGTGTCTGAGCAGCAGTTGCAGGTTGACGTAGTATGGCTTGCCTGGATTTTCCCCAAAAGCTGAGAGGCTGAAATCCAGTAATTCAATTTTGTTGAAATTCTAACTTTTTTACTCACATTCCTTTGAGAGTGGTAGTTTGTTCTCTCTGGGCCTCTGTTTCCTCATCTTTACAATGGGAACAACAATAACACTGCCTACCACCTCAAGTTCCTGCCAGGACTGAGTCAGTTTTCTCCTGCAGAGCACTAGGGACAGTGTCTCGTACACCACCGTAGGTCATTCATGTTTATCCCAGGTGAGTCACTACCTTCTGGCGAGTCCAGCTCTGTACAGGTGGAAACCTGCCCTGGGAAGGACCTTTCTGCCTCGGTTTCCCACAAGTCAGAAGGGTGGGGGAGCTTCACTCCTTAGCACGAGGCCTTGCGTTTGCTCAGAGCTTTTCCCTGGAGATTGCAGTCTCATTGTCCCTCACTCCATCCTTCCTAGCATTTCTGTCCAGCCCCTCCCCCTCCCCTGGGGCTCTGGGAGGCTGTCCCTTTAACAGAGAGCCCTATACTCTGACGCTGAGAGCCAGCCCTGCCTGTTGGGGGTTGTGAGCTAGGCTGTGGCTGGGACCCTCCAGGGCTGGCTTTGAGGGTGGAGCTTCCAGAGGAGGGGCTTGCTGCAGATGATCAAGTGCATGCCCGGGAATCCATGCCCACAGAGGGACCCTGTCCCCAGCCCCCTACAGTGGCCCCGGGCTCCTAACACTCAGCAGTGGCTCTGGGACCTACAAGGGAGCATTCTTGAGGACTGAGCTCAGGATCCCTAAAAAGAAAGGAGGAAAGTAGCTGGATGAACTTGGTAAGTGAGAGCTACTCCTGCTGTACCCTGCTCCCTAACTTGCAGATTATAGGCGTTGGCTGAGTCCTGGCGGTTCTTGCCGGTGTGATCTGATGGGCAAAGTGTGGAGGGAGACAGAGGTGGGCCTGGGAGGCCCAGTGGTTAGTGAGCCTCAGACTTGGACGAAGGGATAGCCCTGGCCCCTCCTCCCAGTGGCTGTTCCCCTTGAGGGTTGACATCTGGACACCGCTGGAGCCTGGCCCAAGGAGGGAAGCGTGAGGAGGGGCAGATATCATTTTTCTCCCCTTCATTTGGAGAAAACAAAGTGTGGTCAGTGAGGGCTGCTTGCAAAGACGCCCGAGGCCAAATGACATTTGCAGCCTGAGGGTGAAGTCAGTGACCTCTGCATCTCTCTCAGCCAGGGATCCGGGCCAGTTCCTCTGCATCCTGGGGTGAGGGGACAGATCGGACCTGGGCTTGCTCCCCAGGCCCCAGAAAGGTCTATGCCATCCCCCCAGACTGGAGGCCGCTGCCAATGAGCGGTGTAGGCAGTGTCACAGAGGGAGGGGGCAGGTCTGCCCAGGGCTGGGAAGAATGAGGCCTGTTATTGCTGAAGCCTGGGAATGCTGCCTGGGGGGGAGGCCCACGCTACCAGAAACTGGCAGGGTAGGGAAGAGGGGAGAGGTCTGTCCCACAGGAAGAGGGGTGCAGAGCCTGTACCCCCACCCCCTGCAGAGCAAATCGTTCCCCAGCTGCATTTCCTGTGACACAGATACAGGTGAGCTCCTTGGCCTTGAATGCCCAGGTAAGGTTGCGAGAGCTGAGACCTGTGCCAGACAGGTGATCTCTGATGGAGGAAGTTTAGCATAATAGCCTCTGCCCCCGGCACTCCCCCGGGGCCAGGGGTTTCCAAGTCAGAGAATCCCCCTGCTGAATTCTGCTCTAACGCGTGCTTTTAGGCTCCTGCTTGTGTGAGGTGCTGGGCCGGGGATTTACCAAAACAGAAAGCGAGAGTGTGTGATGAGTTGGAAAGCTGTCTTGTGCATGGGAACGGAGCCATCCTTGCAAAGCGACGACAGCAGTTGCCATTTATTCTCTATCTCCAGTGCACCAGTCCCTCTGCCAGGGGCTCACCGTCTCAGGCACAGCTTGCGGGAAGTTTCTTTTGAGTTGTGAATAATTTTGTAAATTTAACGGAAGAAGAAAGTCCGGCTCAGAGGTTAAGGATCTTGTTTAAGGACCCGGAGCTGCTAAAGTGCAGGGCCAGAACTTGAACTTCTTCATTGATGTAATCATTCTTTTGTTTGGTCAACGAAGTTGAACGAGTGGCCTCCTGTGTGCCACCCTTGCAGTGCTGCTGAAGATACAAAGGGGACAAAGGCTGAGAGAAGCCCAGGCCAGCCTAACTTCACGTCCCACCCATTCCAGAGTCTTTCACACTGGGGCCCAAGACCCTTGCGGGGAGTGTGGGAATGTTTTCTCCCAAGTCTGAGAACTCTGCTGGAGAATTTTCTCTGCCTTGAGAACTGTTACATTTTGTTTTCATTTTAATAATAATCTCAAAATTCTGAAGCGGGTGAATGACCACCATACAACCTACTGTTGGCATGAGCTTTGAGTCTCTGATGTTGCTGGATTGCAAGCTAGCCCCGGGTCGTTTCCTAAAATGATAGTGTTTAACTTTTAAATGCTTTGCTTCTTAAATGGGTCCTCCACTGTGTGCTCAGAAGGAACAATGGCTCAGAAAGGTGACACTGATGCTACCGCTGGAAGGGACGATCCAGCGTGCTAAGGGTGTCAGATGAGGACGTGGTTTGACATCCTTTCCCTCCAGGGCAGGCTGGATTCCTGGGGCAAAGCAAGTTTGAATATTCCAGGCTTCTGGTCTCAGGCTTAGGATGGGCCCAGAGAGGACCGGGCAAGTCAGGAGACAAGAGGCCCGAGTTGGAAGCCAGGCTCTCTGCTTCCAACCCAGCCTCTCTGACCCCCAGAAACCTTTGCTCCTGTCTGGGACTTTGTAGACAGTGGCTTCCCCAGAACACTGTGCAGTTTCCTCCCAAACAGTGGTGTTCCCCAACGTCAGCCTCTGTAGTGGTGGGGCTCCTCTGTTAGGTGAGAAGGCCAAAGCATGGTCCTGAACTAGGCAACGGTGGACAGGACTCAGATCCCGCTACCCTGAACCCATGGGCGCGACCTTGTGCTGGCCTGGTCTCTTGTGCTGGGCAATCACAACCCCTCTGCGTTGGATATCCGAAGGGTGCAGGAGGCAGGAGACAGACAGGAAATTCAGGAGCCGTCCTCCAGTTTCTCATCGATCTGCGTTTTCTGCTAGCTTTTGGGTCTTGCCCCGAGGCAGGTGGGGATCCACCAATGTAAGCGTGATGCTGCAGGGTGTCTGCACTCCGGTGCCTCAGCCAGACCTGGGCAGTCATCCTGCCTTCCTTGTCTATCTTCTATGTTAGGAGTGTGCAAGCATTTCCTGCAAAGATCCTGATAGTAAATATTTGTGGGGCTTGGGGATCACAGGTCTCTGCCTCACCATCAAGAATGTGTGAGGAAATAAGTGTTGCTGTGTGGCAGTGACGGGCTCACAGAACCCTGCAGGGGCTGGGTTTGGCTTGTGGGCCACAGTTCACCGACCTGTGACCCAGGCGGAGGCAGCCTCTGTGGAAAAGCACGGCCAGCTCCCCGTGGCCTGCTTGTCCCTGTGGGTGTGTCCCCCGTGTCCCTGAGCCCCCGCCAGCCCACCGTCCTGCCTGCTGTGAACACGGAGTCCCTGTTCCTTCCTCGTCTCCTCTCCTCCAGCACCTCGGCATTCGCGTCTGCTCCTAAGAGCCCAAATTCTTGTTTGGGTCAGATGTCCCCCTTCGTGTCCTGCCCTGACCCTCTCTACCTCTTACTCCTCCCTAACAGTGACTTCCTCCTCTTCTCTGTGACTTTGTCACTTTGCACGCATCACACTAGGGACCCTTTGATGCTACAGTTCAGTTGTTTCTAACTTTATCTCCTGAAGGGCAGGAGTGAGCAGGACTTTTCTATTTCCGCTGCCTCCTCCACCCCCGGCTCCACACCTACCAGGAAACATTGTTGGCGTAAACCCTGGTGACCTCTCCCTTTGTGCCCTGCAGCCCATGCTGCAGCAGGGGGGTTTTGGGGTCCAGTTGTGCCATTCTGGGAAAGCCGGGTCTCATCACCTGTTGGGCAGTGGAGCGTCCTGTAGCTAAATCCATCTCTGTCCTGTAACCTGAGACTGCCCAGCCACTGCACCCCGTGGTCAAGTGGCCCTGTTTGTTTTGACATCCCCACGTGCAGGGCATGAGTAATCCAGATTTCAAAGCAAGAATTTTTTGTAGCAGCTACTGAAGGGCAGGCCCCTGCCAGCTCCTGGGCACCCATGTTAGCATTTCAGTTAATTAAGAAAACAAAGCCCAATCCCTGAAAGAGAAGGCCTGCAGATTTGATTCGGGACAGAGGAGCTTGTGTCAGCATGCATGGAGGACGTGCTGGCAGAGGGGAAGGTGTAAGCCAGGGACCCGCTGGTGTCTGCTCAGCGAGAGGGCTGCTGGGAAGTCACGTGGTCAGGGAGACAGCTCTAGGCAGGGTCCAGAGCAACTTCTGCTCCTCCTTCCTTCTTTAGGATGTGTTTGGAGTGGGCAGAGCTCGTGGAGGAAGGCCAGCTGGGGAACAACAAGAGAGGAGAGATAAAAGACACTTTCTTGGGATCTGGTAGTCTTCCTAGAGCTGGGTTAACCCAGCCATCTGGCTGCTCCAGCAGAGTGGTGAGAGGTGATCTGGGGGTGGTCTTGGGGTAGCTGACCTGTACCCACGAGGGGGGCCCTGCTCAGAGATGCTGCACATCCATGCCCAGTCTTGGTGTGAATTTACAACAGATTTTTGTCTTTAAGGGAACAATAGTGAACCACACTGCTGGGAAGCACCCCAGCTCTGCCTAGGGCATCTTTCTGGGCCTGGTTGTGCATTTATATGCATGTCCACAGTGAGCACTAATCCTGATATGTCAGCTTCATTGTATTAAGAATCACCTAGCAGATCAGTAAACACACCCCTGGGTGTGTCCGAGTGGGTCATGGAGCCGTAACCCTGGGGACTGTGTACATCCCCTCACCCACTTCTCTCTGGCACTGTTCCACTGTTCACCATGGACTTCCCTCCACCCTCCCGCCATGCTGTTCTGCCTTAAGCCAGCGGACCATGGACGGAATCCCTGAAGCCATGAGCCAAATGAAACGTCTCCTCCTACAGACTGGGGGTATCAGGTGTTGTGTCTCAGAGATAAGAAAATTGACTGGTACGCCCACTTGCTCACCCACTTTCCATGGGATTCCAAGGAGGAGACCCTGGCCTTTAGCACCAGCATTGAGCCATGGGTAACTGAGCTCAGGGGTTTGCAGAAGCACAGGTAGGATGGGCCCCATGTGCCCAGATCCGTGCCAAGTGTCTGCCTATATATCCTGGCCCGGGTGTGCGGGCCACGTGGGCACAGTGTGGCAGAGCACGTTTGCCCAGTTCATGGTGTCTGGTGAACAGAGCGGGACATCTCCTTGGATACGATCCCTGCACCTTTTGGGTAGAATGGGTGTGGAGAGAGACCGGGTCCTGTCTTCCACTGCTGGATGGCCCAGGACAACTCATCTGGGCTTTATGAGCCCTCAGTTTCTCATGGGAGATGGGGAAGACGCCTCCCTTTCATGTGCCCCGAAGGGGTGGCTGTGCTGGTAGATACCGAATAGGGTGTATCATGCCCTTCCCCATAGGTCTTCTATCTTTGTCCAGCTTCTGCCTGCAGGCTCAGGACCTAGCTGCCCTAAGAGATGATGCGGATAAATCACAAACCCATGGCTGCTGTCTACTGCAGCGGGAGGGGAGGAGGTATACACCCAGCTCTTGGTATCGGTGTGACTGGTCCAACTGAAGGATGGCTGGTGGCTGATACATTTTGACTTTTGAAAGCTTTCTCCTTACCCCTGGGAGTCTCAGGGCTCCCTGTCCTCTGTTGCAAGAAGTGGGAGCCCTCTGGGAAAAGCAAGGCTCTCAAAGGTGAATGTCTGTGGTCTTCTAAAACTGCAGAGGAGAGTTTTGGGGTTTTGGGGACTCTCATCTCTTCCTCTGTCTTTTGCATCATCCACTGACTCCTCAGGAAATGGGTGTGTAGCTTGTGTAACCAATGACTTCTCCTTCTTGGAAACCACATCCAATAACTCCTGACCCTCCAAAAATGCTCTAGCTCCTGTACACCTGGCTGGTTTGTATGCTTTCAGCTTTTGCTGGTGATATGTCTCACTTTTTGTAGGGACCGCATGAATGTAGGAAAGGCACATGAGATGCACACGAGAGATATACATGAGATGCACGTAGAAAATGTACATAAAGATCAGATGTGAAATACGAAAAATCATACTGGTGGTAGTCAAGTAAGCAGAACCATAGGTTTCCTAACTTCAACTTGGCAGATCTCAGTGTTTTGGGATGGCTGTTAGAACACCTTTCCTTTTCAAAAGGGGTGGAAGATTTTTTTAAAAAATGTGCCAGACTTCAAAGAAACCATTTGAGATAAAGCTCAGGAGAAGTTGTGAATTAATTTCTGGAATGCTGGGGAATATCCTTGAAAGACAGCAAGGGACACAATGTAGCTTGGATCCCTCACAGCTCACAGTATTTAGAGAAAATATTCACTAATGAGTCTTGGCTAAGTTTGGGGAGATTCCAAGATATTCTCATATTTTTATTCTTGTATTGCATTGCATTTTGTAGCTGTTGTTCCCACTGCGTCTGCTACCTGCAGCAGAAACTAAGAGGAAGTAAGAACCACGCAGCGTTTTTCTGCAACTGCTGCATAGTGGGAGAGAGGAGAGTTCTGTGCTGCAATTTCCAGGATGGGGCTCTAGATGTGGCGCTGTGGGTCCTGGACCTCTGGCCTGCTTCCAAAGCATCTGCTTTCTCAAATGTAAAGTTCTACAGGAAGCCCGTTGCCAGTTGCACAGAGAAAGGGCAGTTGAGTTCTTCACACACAGGCAGAGGGAGCGGCAGTGCAAAAGGGGAGGAACAGCCGCCGAGGAGCCTAAGAGGTGGTTTTTTCCAGAGGCAGAGGAGTGGGGCTGGGTTTGTAGAGTGGCCTTTGGTCGACCCAGACACGTTGGCTCTCTGCGTGTGGCTGCGTGACAGTGCGCTCTGAGCTGCAAAGGCGGTAGCGGGAAGATGCTCCTGGGTTCCTCTGCTTGGGGTCCCCAGCCCCGGAAGAGCTTGCCCCTTGCCATTCAGTGCCTTCTCCCTCTCAGTTGTGCCCCTGCAGCATCCTTGGTACAAGTGTAAAATCTCTTAATGAACCCAAGGGGAATTTAGAAAATTCCAGACCCAGTTCCAGAATCCAGGAAGGGTGAATCCCTCTCCAATGGACCCGGGGGTGACTTCTCAGGTCTCATGTACTCCAGCCTCCCACGCTCTGCTTGCCCTGCCCCTCATATTCCTAACTCTCCTACTTCCTGTGACCCCATGGTTTGTACCCAGGACACCCAGCCATCCTTCACCGCAGTGGGGGGTAAATTCCAACATGTGAATTTTGGAGGGACACACTCATACAAACTTCCGCTTAGCCCTGGTGACAGGGTCTCATGCATGGCAGATCCCCTCTAAACACTGGCTGAATGCTAGGAGTGTGTGGATCAATACCAGAAATGTGAAGGGAGCTATGGGCTTTATAGATTTTCACAGCAAAGGAAGTGAGAATGGCTGGTGTTTGGATCGGTTACCCAGGGCTGGCTTCACGGCTGGTGTCTGATCAGCCCTCTCCCATGGGCATCGCCCCCTGGGTACTGTGGTCCCAGGAGAACCCAGGGAAGGAGGGGCTGTGCATTCTTCCTAGGGCACATGACTGTTGTGGGGAACACGGGCCGTGAAGTCCCGCCTGTCTGTAGATCCCGAGCCACGTACCTTGGTGTCCACTGCCGGTCCTTTCTGCCATTGTCTACAGTGGCGTGTGAGCCTGTGGCTGTGCCCGGGGTGTGCTGGGAAACATGCCTGTAGGTGGGAAAGGGGGCAGCCCTTTGGAAACTACTATTTGTTCCCCAGAAGGACACCCTTGCTGGAGGCAGGGAGGGCGATCCTTTGTTTGGTGCCAGTTGCAGAGTTAAAGCCTGGGAAGATTTTCATATTTACCAAGAGGAAATGGGGCAATAGGAATGTGTATGTGTGTGTGTGTGTGTGTGTGTGTGTGTGTGTGATACTGGGGATTGAACCCAGGGCCTTTGCACTGAGCTACATCCCCATCCCTTTTTAAAAAATTTTTTTGAGACAGGGTCTCACCAAGTCCTAAATTGTTCAGGCTAGGCTTGAGCTTGTGATTCTCCTGCCTCAGCCTCCCAGTGTGCTGGGACTCCAGGCCTGTGCTAGTAGGAATTTTTGTGCATGTCAGTGGGATAAGAGAGGAACCAAGCTCTTGAGATCACTGGTGATCTTTCCTGTAGGATGTGTGCTTGGTTATCAGGCACTCCAAAGGACTTTCTGTGCACCTTCTCTGTGTGGGCCGGTTTCTAGTCTGATTACTGGGGATGCACACAGAACTCTGTCCCGCACAGGGCTTAGTTTCTAGTAAATGTCCCTGTAGACTGAGATGGTGGTGTCCTCCCTGGAGCCATTTGGAGCTGGGCTTTGGTGAGAAGCACCCCATGCCCATTCAGCAGCTGCTACATTCTCCCCGAGTGGGAGCACCTTGGTATCACCCTCTCCGCCTCTAGCCTTCCCTCCTTGCCAGGCAGTGCTAGATCTGCTCCTTTATGCTCTTGTCACTCCTGCACAGTTCTCTGGAGGTTCTGCGTCCCCTCCCTGCTGTGTCCTTGCCCTACGCACACAACGCCTGGCGCAGAGGGGACTCAGGACTGCTTGTGAGTGTTGGATGCCAGGGAGGCAAGCCCCGGGTTTCCTGGGTTTCACCTTCCCCTCCGTGCTGAACACGGCTGTCAGCTGCTCTCTTTCTGGGTCAGCCTTGGACAGGGATGGCCCCTTGGGGAGGTTGCTGATGAACTGGAGCATTGTGAGAAATTGGAAAAAGCAAAGTCTCCAGTTAGAGCCAGCGTCCTGCAGCGTATCCTCTCTGCGACTGGGTGCTGCTAGGGTCATTTGACGTGGCACACACGGCCTCCCCAGGCCAGGGGGACAGGTGGACTCTGGGGCTGGCTGTGGGGCTCTGGGCCCAGACCCTCTTTATGCTGAGGCTTGCGTCTTCCTCCTCCCAAGTGGGAATGCAGCGATGCTTGGGGACCGATCTGCCCTACAGCTCTCCAGCTCAGGCAGTGCAACCGGGCTGGCGGGAGAGCAGGCCGCCAGGGAATAGCTGGGAAGCCAGGCTGGGCCTCGGGCCCACCTCCTCCCAGGCCAGGATGTGGCGTGGGACTGGGGCGGGCGGAGGTTCCCACCACTCAGCCCCTGCTCCCTACTGCTTCAGGCCTCCCCTCTCCTGGCAGGAAGGAGGGGTGACTCCAGCTGCCTGGGTCAAGACCAATCAGGACCATCACTGCTCGGCAGGCGCACACCTCTGATATCTGTCATCCACCTGGACAGCTGCCTGGAGCCCCAACTCGCCTTGATTTGGGGAAAGAGAGCCTGGGATTAATTGTTCTAGGCCTGCCTGTGTCGGCCCCTGCTGTCTGTCCCATCAGCCAAAGGCTGGAGTGGGCACATTCACCAGTGTCACTTCCCGTGAACCTCTCAGCGCGATGGGGGTAGAAGCACCCGCACCGTGTTTTAGATGAGTAAATTGGGACTCGGGAAAACAGCTTGCCTAAGTTAATCCAGTTGATAAGTTGAGCTTTGTGTATTCATTCTGCAGTATCAGGACCTATTATGTGCTGGGCAGGGATTCTAGTCACAGCAGTGAATGCTGGACGTGATTGCCCCATGGGCTTTTCATCCTATTGGGAAAGAGAGAACAAATAGGCAGAACACCCGGCCTCTGTAGTGGGTGTGGACGGGTCTGTGTGGAAAATGCATAAAGGGCAAGTGGAGGTAGACATTGGCACAAAGGGGCTGCCATCTGTGTTGGGGACCCACAGAAGACTGATGGAGAGGAGAGAGTGGTGCTCTCATCTACCCTCAGGGCCCCCTAGGTGCCTGGCACTCCCCTATTCATGGGACACAACTCACTAATTCAGTCCCCATGATCGCTTGATGGGGCAGATGGCTATTAGCATGTTCATTCTCAGGTGGCAAAATCGGGGCACAGGGAGGTGGA
This sequence comes from Chinchilla lanigera, assembly GCF_000276665.1. Taxonomy (NCBI): domain Eukaryota; kingdom Metazoa; phylum Chordata; class Mammalia; order Rodentia; family Chinchillidae; genus Chinchilla; species Chinchilla lanigera. The sequence continues at coordinate 6,767,929 of NW_004955437.1, forward strand.
AGAACTTGCCAAGCTTGACACCATGCTGGGACCTGAAAGTGTGAAGACCAGTTCCTGAGTCTGGGCTCCTCACTGAGCCCTCCTGCCAGGGCAGCTGGGAGGTGGGAGGTGAAGGGGTGGGTGAGGCCCGACAGAGCAGGCCAGGTCCCCACGCTCTGTGGGACATAGTGGCTGACAGGTCACCACGGTTCAGCGTGGGGTGGAGCGTGGATAGGTATGCAGAGAATAAGATCCAGAGAGGGTGAACCCCAGGAGAGGGCTGGGTCCTGCCCCAGCCAGCCAGCACTCAGATCTGAGACAAGGGGGCCTGTTCCCTGCTTGTCCTCGTCTCTCCTCCCTGCTGTGATGCTGCGCATCACCTGCCAGTTATGCTGCTGCTGCTGATGTCATAACTGCTGCTAGTTTTTGAAGACTGATGGAATAAGTAGTGAAAATAAAGACATCCCACTCAGATGTGCAGATAAAAGGAGTTCCTTTCTGTCCTGGATAACTTGCCAGAGGACTCTTAACTTGGCAGTGAGGGGATTTTAGACTTCGATGGATGACAGTCATTATGGATAGAGGTCCTGTTGAGTCACAGTGCAGAGCCCCGTGAGGGCATCACCCTGCATCCCTGCTCCCCATGTGGTCTGGTTTCCAGGGAAGCAGCAGCTCTCTCAGGATGGCCAGTGAAGGGCCTAGGGCACCCAGCCACTGCTGATCTCCACTGAGATATCTTGTTTCCTCTGCTTCCTGGGCTTCTACGGAGACCCACTAATGGCACCAGGTCAGGTCTGATGTGGACTTTTGAAGACGGATCTGACACCTACTGCTGAGGCTCAGGGCTCTTCCAGGACATCCACATCCCTTTGTAGGGTTCACCTGTCCAAGTGTTGCTCAGGGAAGTGAGGACAGAGCCGTGGGAGGGAAGCCCCCAGGTAAATTCCTCAGCTGTCACCGGCCAACACCAGGCAGAGCCCTGTGGCTCTGGGACAGGGTTCCTCCTATGGCCATAGCATTTCCCAGGCTGTGTCCCACTTCTGGGAATCTCCACATCACTGGGTCATTCTTCATTACATCACAGTTGCCTCACGTTTAAGGGAGAGAGGGGAATGAAATCCTGGCTTTTCCTCCTAGAGATAGAAAGGTTTGACATTGCCCTTATGGTTTGGAGAAAACCATGATCTCTTCCACCATCCCCCACACAATTAATCGCCCTTTGTATTTGGGGACCTATCTGTCTCTTTTCCTAGGGAAAATAAGGTCCTGGGCCAGTGCTGCGGTTAGAAGGTACAGGAAGAAAAAGGACAGGGGAAATAATTAATCGCTTGGATTTCCCAGGGACAAGTATGTTGGGTAGTATTTTCCTTGTGAAAGCCTCCATCAGAAATAATGCAGACTCCTGAGTTCTCACCCACTCCTCACACCACAGAGTGAGCGGTTCTGCTCTTCTGCTCCTGCTCTCCTCTGTGTCCAGGAACAAGCCAGGTGACCTTCCCAAGGTCTCACAGCTAGTTAGTGATGGAGTGAGGTTTGAATCTAAAAATTCTAGATTCTTGACTGCATCGTATTCCTGAGGTTGTTGGTTTGTTTGCTTCTGGGTGAAGACTTGGGTGAAGGTTCTATAGCTGGCAGTTGGTGACACGAGATGGAGCCCCTTGAGGAGTGTATACAATCCCCAGAGACAGGGCTGTGGACTTCTGTTGGCACAACCAGATGTAATATAAGGGCACTTGTGTATTGTCATAGGAAATCTACCTCTGTGCTGGTCTTCAGATCCTGTCCCATCTGTATTGGTGAGTGTGATCAAAAGACAGGGTGAATATTTAAGTTATAAAAAATATGTTACAGTAAAAGACACATTGCCATAAATCCCCCTTAGAGCCCTCCCCCTCACTTTGAACGCCCTCCTCCCATCATGCTTGCCACACTCTGAAGCAGTTCTGGAAGTCCTCTTTCTTGAGTATCTTTAATTGCTGCCCTGACTGCCTACATGTCCTGAACCAATTCAAAATATTTCCCTTTCCTGGTGATCTTGATGTTGGATGGCGCCCAGCAGCAGCATTCACTGTACTTTGATCACACCTCATAAAGACACTCATGAAAGAGGACTTCCAGGACTTGGTCGGAAAGTGGCCAGGATGATGGGATGAGTGTGTACAAAGCAAGGGGAGAGGATTTTGTGTGTCTTTTACTGCAGTAAATTTAAAATTTATTAAACACACACCATATTTTGTGATCAGCCGTGTATGTAAGTGCTGGAATCTTTCTTTGTCCATTCATTTAGACACGATGATTTTAGCTACCTGTTTGGGGGATCTGCTGGACAAGAGTGTGAGGTGACAAACTTCTCCCCACCCTGCTACCTTGGCCTTGTCTGCCGGACTCCCAGTCTTTACCCTCCTCTGCCTTCCGTAGTTGTTTTCCAGCTAGTGAGGATGCGGGCAGCATTGAAAACTCAGCTCTGGCCTCTGGCTGCACCGGAGTTGAAAGGGGGAACCTGGGCTCACCAAAGAATAGTAGAGGGATAAACTGCTGCTGTATGCTTAGTTTTCACTCCATGTTGAGCACCATGCTACTGGTGTTCGAACGTAAATCCAAGCAAGGAAACCTCTAGCCACAGTCATGCCGTGTGCATATGAATGTGGGATCATTTCTTCAAAAGTATCAGTGCCCTGGGCATTCTGAGAGGGAGGTGTGGGAGGGAGGACAAGGACAAGGTCAGTGAGATGTCATTAAGATGACGCTGGAGTGCCAGGAACCAAGCCAACAACCAGGCTCAACTGCACACTTCCTACCAAAGCGCCGATGCCTGGGGCCCTCTTTGGGAATGGCCGGCTGTGCTGGATGCTGTCGGCTATGTCCCCACGAGGCCTTGCTTTTGTCACCGTGCTTCCTACCTCACGTTATGACTGTCTGCTCCTGTGCCTCACTCCCCCACCAGACCTGGAGCTGTAGGTCCTCAGGAAGGCATCTTCCCTCCTTTGTCCTCTCCAGGGCCTGGCACACCCAAGTGGGTCAATAGATGAGACAGTCCCGAAGCTGAGATGCCTGGTACAGGGTCCAGGCAGTGCCTGAGGTTGGCATTCCCTTGGAGCTTCACAAAACCTTGAAAGTCCTCCGAGGAGAGTAGCATGCAGTCATGCGATGCATCATCTGTGCCGGAAACAGCATGTTTTCCTTTGTGGATTTTCTGGGTGCAAGAAAGCAAACAGAAGACCTACCTGCCTCAAACCAGCAGCTGGTGTCTCTGCTCGTGCTAGAAAAGGGGGCTTGCAGAGCATGAGAGGGGCTGGTGTGAACTCCCCTCACCTGACTCCAAATTCAGAGCATTCTGCGGGGCCTGCAGGGGGTAAAGGGCCGTGCACATTGGAATCCCAGGGTGTGCATGTACCTGGTCAGGGGATGGGTGCTCTGTGACCCCTTGTGGATCAATGAATGAATGAATGAACTTGTGGAGGAAGGGCCTCTTGCAATCCTGTGAGGCTCACCAGAGAAGACTCCAGGAATAAGCCCCGACCTGAGCTATGAAGCCAGGGTCTGGCTTGGCAAAGATGGCAGGGAGCGCTTGTGGCTGGGTGATGGGAGGAACCTGGGGCACCCCTCTTGGTTTGGGGAGTTTTGATTTTGATCTCGTAGGGGAGAGTGTCCTGAGGGTGGTGGTGGAAAGTCACCCAGCCACACAGGCCTCCAGAGAGGGTCCCCCTTTTATCTTCTTCTCCTCCAGCACTTAGAACTGGAGACATTGCTGGGATTCCTCGAGTCCCTGGGGCCAGGGTGGGCGTGGAGGGCAGTTGTAACAATGCTTGAAGTGTGGGCCAGCGAGAAGGGAGGAGGAAGGAATAAACTGTAAGGGCAGAGAGAAGGAAGTTGGCTTCCAGGTGACAGAATCCCAGCCCCTCTGCTGGCCACGCTGCCCAGACCCTCGTCCTCTGCTCACGACCCACTCAGTCCTTTAAGACATGTTTTTTTCCCCCCTTTGGCGCTCTTACTATTTTTGCCTGCACCCAGAACCCACCACCCTGGCCCAAGCTTTCTCAAAGAACCCATCCCCAAATGTCAAAATTAATACCTGCAATTTATCCACATTCCTTCTATGGGCTGGGCGCCAGTCTCCATGGTTCAGGGGTCTTCATTCAACCCACGAGACACACAAAGTTGTTAACACTGAGATCCCCGTTTGACACTGGAAGCAGCTGCATCCCAGAGAGGCTTGGCAAACTGGACAAGGCCTACTGTCAGTGGGTGGCCAAGCTGTGCCCAGAACCAGGTGTAGCTCACGCAGAAGCCCGAGCACGTCTGTTCTCGCAGCTACACGGTCTTCTCTCTATGCCAGATTCTCTAGCATGGGGATGGGTGACCTGCATTTTAACAAGCCTTCTCTGGGCTTCTGATACTCCTTCGAGTTGGAGAATCATTCATTTATCTGGTTTGGGTTCAATCTGGTTGAAAACTTCCCAGTCTTCCCTAACTTTGGAGAAAGCTTATTTGTTGGCTGTCATTACTCATCCTTTCGCTTTTGTTTACCAGCTCTGGGCACAAGGCAAGATTCTCAAGTTGCCTGAGCAGTTGTTGCCCTGATTGTGAAATAGGAACAACCCAGCCCTTCCCAGGACCTCCCTGTCTTTTGGTTGCCAAGAGAGGGTCCTCCTTGCTGCCCAATACTGGCAGCATCTCAGCTTCACCTGGGCACTTTTAGAAACTGAGAACGTACAGTTCCCTCTCTAGACCAATGCAACATCTCTGGGGGTGGCTCAGGGCTTGTACACTGAGGTGGGGAATTCTGGCTGCTCAATCGGGTTTCTCCCTCCCGTTACTTCCTCAAGGGAAGAGGCATCTGACCCGGGACTCTGGGAGAAGTCCTGCACTGGGCTGCCAACTCCTCCTCCGCTCTCTTGGATCTGCCACCTGCAGGGTGGGTGTGTCTGGCCAGCTCTGAGTGGTGAGGTCAGGAGTCTGCACGGGGTGGGGGGACGTCCACTGACACCCTGTTGTGCCAGCAACTGGGTGTGTGGGCTGGTCTTGCGCATGAGCGGGATATTAGAAAATCCATTGTCCAGAGAGTTAAAGCTACAGACTTTCAACTACTTTCTCAGAGACATGGCTGTGATTTTGGTCTCCATTGCTGCTTGCATTTACTTCTCCACTGGCCTTGTTGTAGTCAGGCTTAACAAGGGAAAAGGTTTAATACAGGACATATAATTTGTAGGATTATTTTATAATATTCACCCAAAGAGTCCAATGCAAAAGGGGGCAGGAGATCTGTCCGCATACTAGAGACCCAGAGAATCCAGCTGAGGGCCTGGATCCTATGCCAGCGTCCTACATGAATCCATGGCAATGTCCTCCGTGAGTCCAGCTGGGGGCCTAGAGCCCACAACAATGTCTCATGCAAGTCTATATCAAGGATCTGCACTGGGAAGGCCCAAATGGCAGTGGTGGAATCTAGAAAGTCTGTGCCAGTGGGATGAAGGATCTTTGCCAGCAGGCTGAGGGATCTGCACTAGAGCCAGAAAGCGACACTCAAGCTAAGGACCAGAGTTCCCTTGCAGAGAACTGCAGCCATCCTTAGCAACAGTGAGCTCCTCCCGTGATGAGAACAGCTGAGTTCATATCAGGAAAACCAGCGGGACAAACTTCTCCAGGAGAATCAGCAGCATATACCATCTTCCTCGCCATGTCTCTTTCTATGCTATTGGCAGTAATCCTCAGGTGGGCCTTCCACACCCAGAACCACACTGATTCAGTTCAGCTGGACATTACAAATTGACCATTAGTTAATCTACTGCAGCCCCTGATCCTGAGCAAGAACAGGAAAGTTTTATGTCTGGGCCCCACAAACACCCAACACATACTATACGGAGTTAGAGTTGAATTTAATGAGATGGCATATTTCAGGCTAGCCATTTGGTAGGCTATGGTCAGTGAACTGTTGCACTGAATTTAAAATCAAGCATCTCTGATCAGCTCTACACCCTCTCTGGTGGCTGGACCTCCCAACCTCAGCCTCTACCACCAGCCTAGGCTTCACTTTGACTCCTTTGTCACCACTTGACTGAAGTCAGTAAATGGAACACATTTGGTGGTGCTTTCCAAAGCATCTGAAAGCAAGCGGAGGCATGGACTTGTGAACGAGGCACACCTGGTTTTAGCATGGCTTTACGTGGTTTGTGCAACCTCTCTGGGTTCTGCTTCTAGAGGTGTCAAACAGAGATCACAGTAACAATGACTAGTATGGTTTATAGCTATATGTTCCACATATGATCAAAGGCACATGTGATCATAAGCAGGACCTTTGGAAGGGGATTGGATCACAGAGGCTTTATAGCTGACTTGCTGTTAGGTGGGTCCTGGTTGGAAGAGGAGGTTTGTCACTGTGGGCATAACCCAGGGAAGTTACATCTCTCTTGCTGCTCTTCCCTTCTTCCTGTCCACCATGCCATGAGCAGCTTTCCTCTGCCACACCTATCTGCCATGCCATCTGCTTTGGAGCTAGCTGATGATGGAATGAAACTTCTACAAACTAGGAGCCAAAATAAACCTTTCCTCCTTTACGTTGTGGGTGTAGAGTATTGTGTGTCAGCAACAAGATAAGTGACTAAGACAGATTTTGGTACCAGAAATGTACTCATTACTGTAATGCTACCTGACCTTGTGGTTCAGAAGCTTTCGGAACTGATTTCATGGGAGGAGTTTGGAAAGGTTTGGAGATGCCAGCTAGAGAAGCCCTAGAAAGCTGTAAGGTGAGGTTGGTGGGAAATTCTGGTCAGATTCAGAAGATAAGAATGGTGATAGTAACAGAACCAGTAAAGACCAGGCTCAGAGGGGTTCAGCTGTGAACAAGGATTCCATTAGCACTTGGACTCCAGGCCATGTGTGATACAATGGTAGAAAATTTGTCTATATTTTGCTCATATCCTGAGAGTTTGCAGGAGGCTGAGATTAAAGGCACTGGATTTATTAATCTGGTGGAGGAAATTTTGAATATAGCCCAACATTGAGGGTGTGACATGGGCATGGTTGGCACTTTTTAGCCACATCTGTGTTGAGAATCAAGAATAATAGGCACACATCTGAGTGATTTTAAAGTTTTGAGTCTCACCAGAAAAGAAGCTCCTACAAAGTTGGGGCCAATAAAGTTGGAGCAGAGGAGAGTTTGGTTGCTGAAATGATTACAGAGAAGCCAACTATTCTGGAGCTCACATCTTTGACCCAGGTGCTGGACATGAGCTACAGGATTTAATATTTACTTTGCTGGGTTTCAGTCTTGCTTTGGTTCTATTAGTTTTTATTCCCCACTGCTCCCTTTTGGAGTGGGAATATTTATCCAGTACTGTTGTATGTTGGCAGTGTTTAACTTCTTTTTGATAGTATGACTGAGAGTTTGCCTGAAGTTTCAGCGAAGACATTGGCCTTGGACTTTTTAGCAATGCTGGAACTGTCAGGAGTTTGGCAACTCTGCGAGATGGACTAAATGCCTTTTGCATAAAGGGATGTGCATGAGTGTTTTGGTGTCAGGGCAGAATATTATGGTTTATATCTAGATGTTTCCCTAAACCCTTATGCAGTCATAGGTAGGGCCTTCAGAAGTGATTGAATTATAGGGGCAGTGTAGCTGACTTGCTATTAGGAGTTGTGTCATGGTTGGAAGAGGAGATGAATCACTGTTGGCATGATCTCGGAAGGTTATATCTCCCTTCTTGGCTCCTCCCTTCTCTCTCTGCTACCTGTCCGCCATGCTGTGTGCAACTCTCCTCAGCCATACCCCTTTGCCAAATCATCTTCATCTGGAGCCAGTCGACTGTGGATGAAAACCTTTCTAAACTGTGAGACAAAATAAACCTTTCCTCCTTTAAACTGTCTCACCTCTTAGTAATGAGGAAAGTGACTAAGACAGGTACTTTGGATCAAGACTGTAGGAAAAATGATTTGAGGGCATGTCAGAAATCTGCAAGGACCCACACTTAGCTCACTTAAAGTTGCAAAAGTGAAAGACTTTGCTTTGAGAAGGGAACGCCAGGGCATCATGCTCCAGAATGACCACCTTAAGTGCCTCCTGTAACTTGAGTGAGGACATGTGAAACATTGAGAGTGGCTCTAGCCTGTAGGTGAGACGAATAAATTGTAGGTGTTGATAGTAGCTGTTTAAAACGGCTTCATTTTTAAAAAAACAAATTCTCAGGTGCTGCTGCTGCTATGGTCTAGGGACACATTTTGAGATAGCTGAGATAAGTGTAAACTATCTCAGGCAGCTGAGTTCTGACTCTCAGGGAATTCTGGGGGAGGTCAGCTGATTTGGCTGCCTAGATTAGCATTACCTGGAGATACCTTACAGATACAGGCCACAGGTAGGGTGATGCTATTGGCCTGGATTGAGAGGTTTTGGGAGGTGGAACTTTCCATTTGAAAACTTGGCCAATCCTGGCTGAACCAGGATGCGCTGCTCAGCCTCCTGGCTTGCTCCATGCTCATATATACTTTTTCAAAATGCTGAGACTCCAAGGTGTAGCCAGGCAGGTGAGCCTCAGAACTTTGCTCGAAACTCTGCAAAGAAGGGGTGAATTGTGAAAAAGCTTGGGAAGGAGTGCTACAGAAGAAGACGGAAGAGAGCCAAGCAAGTGTTGAATGACTTGCAACCAGGTCACCTGAGGAGTTTGGCGAAGTACAGATGCCTGGGTCCTTACCCCTTATCTGCAGATCAGGAAGTCAGAGCACGGGCAGCCAGGAGACTCAGGAGGCTGTTGGAGATCTCCTGCCTGAGCTGGGAAACTGGGAGGTACCAAGGGAGAAGGAGCTGGGAGACCCAGGATTGTCCATGCGGGTAGCTTGTTGGGAGGTGTTAACCTGGGGCCAGGGAGGGAGATGGAAGCTGGAGAGCCCAGGGGAAAGGGGTCAGCCACGCTGGGGGGAAGGGACGGTGCCTTGCAGAAGCAGCTCCATGCTTATGGCCCGTGCCCACTCAGAGCGGTGAGGACATCATTGCAAGCTGCTGGCCAAGAACACGGGATGCTGCGTTCCCGGTCTCCTGATAGAGGACAGCGCAGCTGCACCCTGTGCGCCTGCAGCAAGCCGGAGTCCACACAAGTGAGCACAGTGTCGACACACGGAGCTTTTCCAAGTTGAGTCAGCTGGGTGTGGGGACTGAACATAAAACAAAGAGCTCCGGGGAGGGGGATGACAGCTTCCGGGCAGCCTGTCAGCACTTCTCTAACTCCAGCCCAGACAGACATGTTCTTGTGACCTTGGCCAGGTCATTTGACTTCTCCATGCACAGGTTTCCTTAAAATGGTGTGAATACTCACTTTTTCTTGCAAGCATTAAATGAGATAATGCACACAAATGGCTGGCATGTGGTAGGTGAGGGAAGAGTTAAAGATGCTTCCACGGTGGTTTGGAACCTCAGGCCTGTGGTGTCTTCCCAGAGGAAAGCCTGGGTTGTCTGTAAGGGGAAGGAAGGAGACCTTTAGGGGGGGAAGTTGAAAGGACCTGCATTGCCACCTTTGTTTCTCTCTTTATCTCTCTCTCTCTCTCTCTCTCTTTCTTTGAGACAGGGTCTCACTATGTAGCCCAGACTGGCCTTGAACTTGTGGTGATCTCCTGCCTCAGCCTCCCAAATTCTGGGATTACAGGCATGCACCACCATGCCTGGCTTTTTTTTGTTTGTTTGTTTTGGTGGTGTTTTTTTTCTGTTTTTGTTTTTGCCTCCTCTGAATGGAAATATGGCCTGGAGATTGGAAAAGAAGGGTTTTAGAGGGATTCTTGCTCTGAAAGGAAGAGCTGGAAGTTTGTTTGTTTGTTTTTTTAGAGGGAAATGGTGAGGGAGAAGGAGAAACATCCAGGGCCCGAGCTTTGGCAGAGTCTGGGTGTATCTGCTAAGTGCCAGGCTCCATGCTGGGTACCAGGGCTCGTGTTGCATAAACGAGATGCTGAAGCAAGAAGGTCTCAGTCCAGGGAGAGACGGTAATTCAGGATGAGGTAGCTCTGCCCGGTGTTTGCTCATGGGAGGAACACGGGGTGTCAAGGAGGGAGAAGGGGCACAGGAAGGCTTCCAGCAGGAAGTGAAGCCTGGTGGGTGTCAGTGGAATGTGGGTGGGGGTGGAGCTCCATGGAGAGGGGAGACAGCAGCCACAGAGAGCATGGGGACAGGTGGCTAGGACTGTGCATGCTGGAGAAATGAGCAAAGGGCCTGTGGAGGGTGGCAGGGCAGAGAGGTGACAGCAAGCAGCGCTGTGTCCAGGGTGAGGTGGAGGGCTTCTGCCCACCAGCACTGAGAAGGGGCCCTCTGCAGAGGAGAGGCCTGGGGTGGAGCCTGCAGGGGTGAGAGGGTGGGCAAAGGAGTCTCTACAGCACTGCTTTCGGGGCTTGGGGCAGCCTGGCTTCCTAGAAGAAATCCCAGCTTCTGGAGTCTGAAGTCCCACAGGCAAACTCTCATTGCCCTACTGGAAGCAGCCCATCTTCAGAAGCTGTGGGGTGCGGGTGGGGATCCCTTACACCTTTTGCATGCAAGATGCCCTTTGTTGGCAAGAAAGAGAGGACACCATTAAAAGCAAAGATGAAGCAAACAAATCCAAATGCCCTGCGTTTGCCTGGAAATCCCAAGGTCTGACCTGATCTTGTGAGTTTCCAAAGGAGCATTCCTTTCCCTTGCTGAGAGTCACTTGAGACACAGCTTGAGTGTTGTCCTAGGTCTGGACACCTTCTGCCCCTGGCTGAGCCCAGAGAGGGGAGGAAGGGCCTGGGTGCATCGGGTCTGCGTGAAGCCTTATTTCTGAGCTGTGAAACCCTTTCTTCTCTCTCTCACACACTGCCGTTAGTGATCACTCGGAGAGAACGTTCTGAGGTCGGGGACCAGCCATGTACGTCCAGAGTCTAGGTGGGCAGAAGATTCACTGGTATAAAAAAATATAAACCAGAAAATAAGCACACAGTGGAAGTGCCACGTCATAGTAGTACATGGCGAAGTTCAGACAGCACTCTGGGTGTTTGAGGGAATTCGGGTGCATGGGAGTGGTCAGGAAGGCTAGGGTAGAGCGTATTTGGGGATGGATGGGAGGAGGTGGCAAAGGTGGACGTGAGGCTGGAGAGGGGATAATGATGATGAGAATCACAGAGACGGAGCACAGCCACCCTTTACTGGCTCTCAATGCCAAGCTAGTCTCCGATGTATAGTATTTAATTGCAGGAGGGAGAACCTACCCCCTGATGTAAGCTGAATCTGATGTCACTGGTTCCATGATGTGCCTTGTCATGGGTAGGGTCAAGATTCAGGCAGTAGTGACAGTTCATTTATGCATCAGCTCTTAGCAAGTTCCCGTGGTGAGTGTGGAAAGATCCCCATAGGAGAGCTGGGGATAAAAACAGCTGTATCCATGCCCTCTAGGAATTCCAGTCCCTTGGGCAGTGGGACATTGAGGAGGAAGGGATCACGGAGGGGGCAGCCCGGCAGTGACTGAGCAGCAGGTCAAGGCCATGTGGGCAGGAAGCCACCGCAGATTAAAGTAACTTGTCTGGGTTCACTCCCGACCATTCGGGGACTGTGGGCAACATTTTTGGAAACATAGGGAGTGGCTGGCCGGGCTGCACTTCCTGGCAAAGACTGCCCGCGCTGGCCTCCGTAGAGATGTGCAAGACCAGCTGTGAGTTGCAGGGCTCAGTGCAGGAAGAAGTGCGGAGCTCCTTGTGCAGAACTTACTGAAAGTTTCAAGACAGAGGTGGCAGTGCATTAAACCGAGCTCGGGGGCACCTGTGTGTGCCCAGCTTGTACCCCGAGAGGCTACCAGAGGATGGAACAGCCTGGACCTTCCTGAGCCTGTGTGTGGTGAGATGCTGGGCCGCTGGGCTTCTCTCTGCAGGTGCTGAGTCTTTCCTGGGAGCGGGGATGGGGACACAGGTGAAGGGCTGGGGCTGAGGTGCCTACGTTACAGCCCTACTCCCTCTGCATTCTCTGGGCAGGAAGGCTGTATCGGAGTTCTGGAATCCATCAGATGGAGGTTCATGGCTTTTATGAGCTTTACTAACTTGAGCCTTAATTTTGCTGAGCCTTAATTTCTCTGTATAGGAAAATGGACAGCACAATTCCATCCGTGAGGTAATTAATGAGTGTCAGAGTTTGAGCCCAGCCTAGCTATTCATCAGTGTTTATACCTTTCTTTCTAGAAATATGTTGCATATTTAGTTTTTCAAGTGTGACCTGGTGGGATAGTTTGGGATACCTTATTGTCATTGATGTTTTTTCCATCTTAGGCTTGTTGGAGAAGCTGCTAAAACACATCCCCCTAATTTTGAATAGCAGAGGCAGAAAGAGGGTACACCCCATTGTAATATATACCTGAGAGAAACCCCGTCACATCTGCTGGATGTAGACACACACACACACACACACACACACACACACGCTCCAGAGCTGAATCAGAACTGGATTGGAATTAACACACACATGTGTTAGAGGAACCAGCCCTAACTGGGCATCATCTGCTGGGCTTGAGCCTCAGGGACCTCATGGGTCAGAAGTGCTGACCTCTCTGGGTTGCCGTGAGATGAAGCGACATCTGACTGTGTGAGCACTTGCTTCCTGACCTGTAGCCACACGAGCATCCTCTGAATGGTCCCTGCTCCCGGCTACATTGTGGTTCGTGGGCAACTGAAGGAAGGACACTGTGTTCCCCTCACCAACGTCTTCCAAATGTTAGGCTTGGGCTACGCCTTTATAAATGATGAAGGCTGATTAGAGGTTGGCATGGGGGCTACTTTTCAGAAGTACTAGTGTTTCCTCTGCTCATGTGACTGGGGAGCTGACTGAGTTGTCTTTCTACTTAGAAGTCGGTAATCATGTGTATTTGCTTCTTGGAGATGAACACACATATACACATGCCACATGTTCACACACAATACACCACACTTGTGCATACTTCATTTATACATAAACACACACCATACATGCATATGTACCACTGACACACACACCATGCACAAAACATACATACACATATACAACGTACATGAATATACCTGTAATGTGAATGCATGTACCACTTGCCATGTACTACAACACACATGTGCCACCTATACACATACATGTGTACCACATCACACATACATGTGTACCACCTACACATGGGCACACCATCACATGTGCATGCACCACCTACACGCAGATCATACACCCACACATGTACATATACACTTACATCACCTACACACACACACCTCATACATATGCTACACACATATACACCATTCCTACACACCTCCACACCCCTGGGCCCACAGAGTCAACCTTGTCTCACATGCTAGAGGGCATTGAGCTCTCCCCTCCCAACCCCAGATCCTGTGCTCTTCACGGAAACGTGCTCTACTTGCCAATTCCAACCCACTGCAACTGGCCCACATTCCTTTTGATGCCTGTTCCTGAAAACTATTTCATGGCTACCTTCCTCCAGGGTCTCCGCCATCTTGTCTGTGTCTCACAAACTCCTGGACTGTTACCCAGGCTATGAGAGTCCTGTTCTTACCCAGGGGAGCAGGCTGCTGTCAGTTCACCCCTACAGCCAGAGATCCCTGGACTGTGGGTGTGGGTGCTTCCTTGGGCTTCTCCCCACTCCTCGCTGAGCCCTGGGGAGCCCTGGCTTCTCATTGCTCTTGGGGAGCAGGCCCTGAACCTGAACTACTGCTGTGAGAAGCCTGGGGCCAGGACAGGGGAAGAATTTGAGGATGAGTGACCTGCCCAGTGTTGTGCTGGCTACTTGATACCTGCTACTCATTTGAGGCTCAGAGTAGCTCGGGGAGGTGGCCTTTGTTACCCTTTGTGTCCAAGAGGGAACAAGCCCCATAGTACCAAGGCGAAGTGTGAACATCTTTGCTTCCCAACACCCACTTGGACTTAGGGGGTCTTCCCCAGGATCTACTGTACAGCTTGTTAGTGGTTTTCTAGTGAGTAGCCAGCTGCAGTGGCTTTGTCCTTGGTGGCTTGATATTATAAAACTGTGACCAGAACTGTTTGTTTTTTAACATCTGTATTGAGGTACAATTGTCATACAATATGTTTCACATGATTAAAGTCCATCATGTGATACTGTTGACGTATGTATATTCCCCAAAACCATCACCACAAAGAACACAGTGAACATGTTCATCGTCTCCCAAAGGTCCCTCTTCTGTTTTATCATCCCGTTAGTTACCCTGCTCCCCTCCACCCCCTACACAGGCAGCCATTCCTCTGCTCTTATTTATAGTGTATTAGACCTCATTGTCTAGAATTGTAGGTAAATGGAATCATATGCTATGCACTCTCCTCTCTGGCTTCATTCAGGCTAACTCTTTTATTTATTTATTTATTTATCCATTTATTTATTTATTTATTTGTCTTTTTCAGACAGGGTCTCGCTATGCAGTTCATGCCGGCCTTGAGCTCACTTTGTAGCCCAGGCTGGTCTCGAACTCACAATGATCTTCCTGCCTCAGCCTCCCGAGTGCTGGGATTACAGGTGTGCACCACCATGCCCAGCGATTCAGGCTAATTCTTTCAAGGTCCATCCATGGGTGTTATGGAGCAATAGTTCCTTCCTGGTCCTCCGTAAGTTGTAGTCTACCATATGGATATACCGCATATTTTATTGGCTTACCTGTTCATGGGCATATGCATTGTTTCCAGTCTGGAGCTATTACATCTAACATTGCTGTAATCATTCATGAAGATGTCCATGTGAGGATATGTGCTTTCGTTTCTTATGGGGAAATACCTAGGAGCAGAAAGGCAGGATCATTTGTCGATGTGTGTTTAACTTTTTAATAAACTGCCATACTGTTGTCCATAGTGGTCATAACCATTTCACATTTCCACCATCAGAAGAGTAGGAGGGTTCCAGTTCTTTCCTGTCCTCACCACTTAGGACATAGATCGAATTTTGACTGGTATGGAATTTGTGAGCTGCACCCGATCACCAAGCCCTGGATGTCGAATTTGTGAGCTGTACCCAATCACCAAGCCCTGGATGTCAAAGCGGATGGCTTTCAACCTGCACCAGGAACCCTTGAGTGATCTGAGCCAGTCAAGGGGGAATCAGGGTTCTCACAGAAACACTGTTCAAATTGTTGTTTGTAAGAAGTTGGGCAGGGAGTGCAGGGGTGGGATGTGAGGGAGGGAGAGGTTAGCGTGGGGCTCAGCATGAGGTTATAAGGGGCTGAACCAGGTCTGGAGCTTGATAATTGAAAATGAAACAAATGTATCCTAGGGACTTGGGAAAAAAACCAGCAAGAATAATTAATAGAATGAGGCATGAGAGATCAAAGACAAAGAGTAGTCAAGACCCTGAACTTGGAGACTGTAGCTCTGTGAGGTCAGGAGCTGTGTCTGATTAATTTATCCTTTTATGCCAGGCGCCAAGGTCAGTGCCAGGCATAGAATAAGTGCTGGAAAAAAATCAATGGTGGTTGAATGAATGGATGACCAGATAAATGAATAATGAGCTAATGGGAGCTCCTAGAATCTGATTCAGTTCAACCAGCATCATTTCACAGCCTGTGGATCTCGGTGGCACAGATCTGCTGTGGCAGAAATGAGAGAATATGCAGTTTAAGCGTGTTGCTGTCTACTTACCTTTCTAACCAATCCCCATGAGCCCATTCTTATGTTTGAATAGTTGGGGTGTTTTCAACCTATTGTAGAATCAGTAACCTGCAGGAGGACTTCTGGTCCTGAAGCTTTAGGAGCACCTTCGATTATAATTTCTCTGCCTTCCTGCTCTATGCTGTCCCCACCTGAGCCATGTGGACGGAAGCCTGGGGTAGACCAGAACCCCCATTCTGCAAACATTCCTCAGACTCACATTTGCACTTCCCTTATGACCAGCTCCACACTTCATTATGTTCATTTGCTTAACTGACTCCCATTCCTACCAAACTGAACTCTTGCTTCCCGTGTGTTCTACTGGGTTTTAGCACAGTACTTAGGTGCTCAACAAATATTTGTCAGCATGAATGAATGACCAGATGAAATTGTGTGAACAAGAGGGGAGGAGAGGGGTCTCCTCAGATTTACATTTCCAACATGTTTGTGTTCTAGCAGAGCTCAGCTCCCATTCCCCACCTCTCCCAGTTCCTACCCTCCCTACTTTGCCCCCTGAGGAGGCAAACTGTGCCTGTGGGCAAGGATTTCTGGCCAGCCAGGCCCTGGGGCACACACAAGGCCTTTCTGGTATGAATGCAGGATGCTGAGGAGCTGGAGTGTAAGAAGGCAGCATAAGCTGGAGAAGACTCAACCCAGGGGTCCTGAGAGCGTCCATGTGACAGATCCCAGGGTCCTGTACTCATGGGTGATAGGATGCCTGTTGTTCTGGGACCAGGGGGAAGACGGCCAGGAAAAGTGGCCAGTGAGGGCTTCCTGCAGCCCAGGGTCTGCAATACTGGGGCTCTGGTAGGAGACCTGGCCGCAGAGCACTGGAGGAAGCTGTGAGCTGTTCTGCCTGCACCCTTCTGAAGAGATGACCCCACCTGTGTAGACTAAAGCAGAGGCGGGGCTGGGCTTTCCAGAAACAGACAGGTGGAAGTGATGGACTGTAATGTGTAGGTGTTTTCCTTTTGATCAGGAGCCCCAGACCTCTGGCTCCAGTGGATTGTAGAATCCCTTCTTTTATTGCACAACTATTGTCCAAGAGCTCCCTTCCTCTCCCCTCATTCTCAGTCCAATTTTTATGTTCCCAGCCCATCCTGACCAGGCCCTTCATTCTCTCTGATGCAGGCTGGCATGTCACCCCTGAAGCACTTCCCTGGCATCTTGGGCATTTAGCACCTCCTCTCCACTCTGGGCAGTTCAAGACTCTGTGAACTTTTACCCAGACAGACAGAATCACCCCCTAATTCTTACCTTTGTTTGCCTTTCCTTTCTCTCATCTACCCTGGACATTGACCCCAGAAAGATCTGTCCAAAGCTCAGACCTTGCAACTCCAGCCTAGTGAACTATTCTGCCATAAACCAAACACTCAACTTCAGTAACACCTTTCTCCTCAGCCCAGCGCTCTGTGCTTTCTTTTATCTGGCCTGGTTTTACCTCTGACTTCACTCATTGCATCCTATGATCCAATCTGGAAGTGGTGCCAACATGATGAGGGTCCTTTTGATGCAGATAAAAATTTTGGGTCAGAAAGGTGCAGCTTTGTTAGCAGCCCTCAGCCCCTAGAGTTATGGCTTTGGGCTTTTAGCCACCCTTATCAGCTCCTCTGCTGGCAAGGCTGACCCTCGGCTGCTATCAGGAGCTCCTTTGATCTGGTCTGTGCTGCTGGTCACTGTTAATTTTTGCCACCAGTTAACACTGTTGGCCAATGAGGGCCATTGCTAGTCACTGCCAATTGAGTCTGATCAACGCCGGTCATCGCTGGCCTCTGCCACTGCTAAGACGCTGCTGCTAGTTGATACTGGTCATCCCTGGCCTCTGCTGCCACCAGGATGGTCAGTGCTGGTCATCACTGCTGCTGGTCTCTAGAACTCTTCAGGGTTAGCAGCCTCTGGTATTGACAGCTGATTTTTAATGCAACCCACTCTGCCCATACTACCAGGGATAAGAATCTCAAGTAGATTTACAGGACCTCCCAAGCCACACTGCCTGGGAATTACCTAAATCAAAAGCAGATTTACAGGACTATTAGAAGGAGGCTTTGGGAAGACAGAAGAGGTAGGAGGCCTCTAGCAGTGTTTTGTGCTGTCTATATGTAGCAACAGCAGGCCTATGATTGGTCTGAATTCAAGCCTGCTGATTGGTTCAAATCTGAGCCTGTTGATTGGTTCAAATTTAAGCCTCTGAATTTAAGCCTTCTGATTGGTCCAAATTTAAGCCTGCTGATTGGTCCAAATTCAAGCTTTCTGTGCTCAAGGTAGATATAGTAAGTACCTTTTGGAGCAACTGCAGTGTCTAAGACTGCTACAAGGAGGGGCCTGGCAGCTACCGGTCAGATAAGCCTCTTATAGCTGTCCGAAGGAACAGGGGAGGTCTCAGAAGAAGCCCTTCCCTTAACTTTCACTTACCCTAGGCTTTTGTCAAGCCAGGCCGCCCTCTGACACGTCCTCCATCGAGAATGCATTTATGGTCCACCGTCTCCTGTTTCCTGCCTATGCTCCCTATCATTTCTCAAGATTGGAAAATGTACAACTCCCACCCTCACCTCTGAGTCTGAGAAAGTCGGGTGGGGGGATTCCCAGCCTCACCCTTCCTGGCAGGGTGCCCTTGCTTCTCCTCACACATCTCCTCAGCCTGTGTGACTCTTCTCTGTCCCACACCCCTGGCCAGCACAGAGGGGACTAGAGGTGAGAGCATTTACTTTTGCTTTCTTTGCCTTTCCCAGAGCTCAGGGGCAAAACCAGAATTTAGGCAGCTGTTAAAAATAGCTCCCCAGTCCTGGAAAGAACTTGCTTCCAGCCCCCGGCCCATCTTGGCCCAGGCTCACTCTGCTGGTCAGAGGCTCAGATCCTGCCTGAAGCCTGGGAGGCTGGGAGGGTCACAAGTCACTTCCAAGGAAGGCACAGGCTTGGGGTTGCTTATCCATGTGACCCACATGGAGCACCAGGGGAAGGCAAGTCTTTCTTGTCCTAATCAGAGATGTTGTCTTTCCAAGCAGTCTCTCCTGCGGAGGACCCCATGCAGGGACAACACAGCTGGTGTGAGCCGGAGACCTGGGCTCATGTGCAGCATCTTGCTGAGCCTTGGGTTTCCTCCTCTACAAAGATGGGGAGGTGAAAGTGGGACTTATGCCTGGAACACAGTAGGTCCAGAGGCGATGATGGTTGCTTTGCTGTGATTAGAATCCTTAGGCTTAGAGCACAGCATTCTGGATTTAAGGGGCCAGACAGGACAGGGGAGGGAGCCAGCATGACAAAACCAAACACGTTTATGTAGACGAAAGATAATTAGATATTGTCAGTGCACAGAGTTCAGCCTGATAACACAGAAACTGGCAGACGTTTTCTGTGCCAGGCAAGGGAGTAAATATTTATGGCTCTAGGGGCCATACAGTCCCCCTTGTATGAAAATAGGCATAGTGAACACTTAAACCAGTAGGTATGAAGGGCTTCCCTAAAATTGTATTCACAAAGACAATCTGTGGACTGTGCTTGGCTCCTGGAATAGTTACTCACCCCTGTAAGACTATATAAAACTCACAAAGAAAGCTTTCTGGAATATATGCTGTTGCCACCCAGGTAGCTTCATCATAGAGGAGCGGTGTAGCTAGAGAGCTGTTGATAGCATTTACTTTTTAGTAGGCTTAGTAAATGCTTTACAAGTATCAACTAAGTTAATCCCTGTGACAACCCTATGCAAAATGTACTAGCATTTCCTCCATTTTATAGATGGGGAAACTGAGGCACATAGTTTGACTTGCTGGCAGTGGGACAGAACCCAACATGATTGTTGGGTAGAGTTGGGCCTAGAAAATTCAGGCAGCTTTGGAGAGGAAGTGGGGAGAGATGGGGCTACGAGGGACCTGAGTCTGTTTGCTGCCCGTGGAGCATGAGGAGTATGTGGTACTCCGGGGCTTGCAGTGGGGGCAGACGAGTGTGGTGCAGATGAGCAGCGAGAGCTCAGTGGTGAAGCCTGGGGTGGAAAAGCACAGCCCCTCCCGGGGGAGCCAGGCCTGGGCCATTTCCTAGGTGACCCTGCACAGCACAGGAGGCTCAGGGCACAGGCAGCAGTCTGGCCTGAGGAACAGGAAATTGTTTACATTCCTCATGTTCCTCCGTGCAGCAGCTCTGGGAGGCTCTGCTACCCGTTCCCAGCCCCAGCGCCAGCCCCAGGAGGCCTGGTGAGAGAGGAGGGCGAAGCAGCTGGCTCCCCAGCATGCCTGCAGCTCTGCCTATTCCCTCTGCCTACTGATTTAGCCACCAAAGGACAAAGCCTCTGGCCATCTTCACATAGGCCATGTTCTTCTCCTCCACAGCTGTGCTGTTTCCCCTGCCTGGGATGTCTTTTCCCATCCTCTATAACCTTCCTTAATTCTCCTGTCTCATCGCTTCTTGGCCTTTTGGCTAAGATGAAGTGTAATTCTCCTACCTCTTCTGAGACTGGCTCCATGTCACCTTCTCCTGGAAACCTGCTGTGACTTCCCCTTCGCCATCCCCATCCCTGCTGGATGAGGTCCCCCTCCAAATGCTGCATAGCTTTCTCTGATTTCAGTATTGTCACTGCCTCGACCCCCTCATGCTCCTCCACTAGAAGGGGACACCCTCAAGGAAAGGGACCATGCCTTGTCACCTAGGTCGGTGTCCAACACATGGACTCAAAGCTGGTTATAAGCACATGTGTTTGAAGGTGACACCATGTCTTCAAAGCCAGCCCTCTGCTTGTAGGAGTTGGGTCTTAGGCAAGTCGCCTGGCCCGGGGAGGGGGCGGGTGGTGGGGTGGGGTGGGTGTTGATGTAATCTTCCGTAATGAGACCAGTGACACAGGTGAAGAGTTACAGGGGATTTGTGAGATAATGCAGAAATGACTATCATTGTACTTGCTACCAAGGCTGTGGCCAAAGAGAGCCAACAGTAGGTCCTTCCCTTGTTACTCCATATTTGGAAGCAGGGAAAGGGATGGCAGAGGGCAGTTTGAATGCCCTCCCAACACTAAAGAGAGGCTCATGAGTCAGTGCTTGTTTGGGGACAAGAGCATGGCACATGGAGTCCCAGTACTTACCTGTGTCTCTCTGAGTGGCTGGGTGGTGTTGACCAAGCCATGTAGCAGCCCCAAACACTCAATGTCACCAACTATAGGGGATTCTAATGATAATGACCTCATAGGGTCATCGGGAAGCTGAAGTAGTGTTTCAGGCCAGTGAGACATCTCTCCCAGCTCACAGGAAATGCAGCGTCATGAGTTATGGAATTGGAATCTCTGCCACACTTGAGAAAACACAGAGGCAATCTCAACTGAAGGTACTGGACACCTGCCCCATGGCTTAATGGTTTAGAGGCGGGCAGTCCTGGGTTGGAATCCTAGCTATGCCGCTGACTGTGTGCTCTTATGCAAGTTAATTTGCCTGTCAGAACTAGAGATTTTTGTTTGTTTGTTTCTTTTGCTTTTTCTTTAATACTGTCTTTCAGATGAAGCCACCTCTCCCAGACAGTTGTGGGATAAAATATGGATACAGCCCCAAGTCTGAGCTCTTAGTCTTATTTTCCCTTTACTGAGGAGTTAGCCCTGAAGATATGAAGTGTTTGAAGCCCTAAAGTGCAAAGGCTGGTGTGTGAGCTGGCTGAGGGTGAGGGTTTGGAGGTTAGGATCTTCAACTTTGTACAACAAATTGGGGCATGAGATCAAACAATAGGAAGTGCTTCCCAGCTCAGGGTGGAATGTGTGTGGGGCGCTCAGGACAGGCTAAAGACAGCCCCTTGAGAGACCTTTGGGAGTAGGATTGAGGTGGACAGTAGGAAGGTCAAGGCTGGCAGAATCCCTGGAAGTCTTTAATCCATGCCGGCCATGACACAGAGAGTAAACTGAGTCCCAGAGAGGTGAACACTGTGGTCCCCTGACCCACAAGTGCTGGTGTCAGAGCTGAGACAGTCTCATCCTCAGCACTAAGGCAATGCTCCTCGCCATGGTAGAGGACCTGTGACTGTGATTCTGTCAGGGTCTCAGGCACAGAGAGACGCCGCCGAGGGCCATGGCAGCCCTCATAGGACGTACTGACCTGGTAGTTCACTGCCTGAGGCTGCTCGGCCTGTGTTCAGAGGCTGACCTCTCTGAGAAGACCTTGTCCTTACAGGAAAAGGGGAGGAAGAAGGGGACAGACAGGATGCGGAGGGGAGGGAGCTGCCCTCTCTGGGGAGGTTTTCACAGAGGGGAAAGCGGGTAATGCTGGAGGCAGGTTAAATCCCTCTGGCCCGAGGTCAGGCCCGCTGGGTTTGCTTCTGCCCTTGCTTCCTGTTTTCCCTATTGCTTCTCAATTCTGCTCTCAGGCAAACCTGCCATTGCTCCTCTTCCTAAAGGGCTTTTGCAGAAGGGACCTCGCAGGCTTACCTCACCTTCCCCATGCCCTGCCTGGGGTCAGTGGCCAGGATTTGTCTGCCTGTCTGCCTGCCTATCTCTCTATTTTATTTATGACTGACACATACTTGTATATATTTATGGGGGGGCAGTGTGATGTTTCAATGCATGCACATCTTGGGCAATGATCAAATCTGTGTGATTAGTGTATACAACTTCTCAAACATCGTTTGTTTGTTCCTAGGCATTCCTCACTTAACAAGAGAGTTAGTTCCTGAGACTAGGTCATTAAATGAATTGGTGGCTGAAGGAGGGATTGTATATAGCATGTACATTACAATATTCAGAACGAAGGAAGCTGCAGCTTGATGACTTTGCTTTTATCTGTGTATCACTTACACGCAGTACTGTAATGAACAACAGAACATAAAACAACTGTATAATCCGCAAAACTTACAGTACTGTACTGTAGAAGAAGCCACCATAAGGCTGTACTGCTGTGCACATTCCTGCATCTAAGTCCGAATGCACCTTGTAGGTCTGGGCAGCGGGCAGCAGATAAGGAGTCTGAACAGTCCTTAAAACAGGTGTGTCGTTAAACTAGAAATATCTTTACCTTTCTGATTAGGGAGAGCTCAGCACCCAGGGGACAGCTCAGCTCTTCTGGCCTAGGTTTCCTGGTTGGGTGACTTCTTAATTCTGTCTAGGCCTGTTCCTCCCAAGCCAGACCCTGGTGGCCCCGTTTGGCCTGGTGAAGGCTGGCAGGTGCCAATCCCTGGGCCTGGTAGGAAGCCGCACCTTGTGCTGAGACGCAGAAGAAGCCAGCAGCCAGCGGCTGTGCCACTCCTCTAGCAAGTGCCCAGGTGGTCCCCACTTTTCCCTCCCAGTTTGTCATTCACACCCTACAGACATTCAGTGTGGAGGTGCTGGGATGACCTTGGTGTCACGTGTGAGGAACCAAGGGCCCTGGGAGGTTAAAGGACTCCCTGGGGGTCACCAGCCAAGAAGGGAAAGCCTGGAGGGAGAGTGAAGTCTGTCCCACTTCAAGTTCTGCTCCTGCCTCTTCCTCCAGCGAGCTGGAGCAAGGGTGCTGCTGGAGTGGGGGTAGGTGGGAAATCGTGGCGGGGTATGCAGGGTGGAAGTGCTTCCTACTAACCGTGGAGAAGCAGGAATCTCCATCAGCCTCTGGGGCCGTATTTCTAAGCTCTGCTATAGGGATCAGAGGGAAGATATGGGGAGCTGGGGGGCAGATGGGGACAAAGGGTCACTGACCTGGGAAGCTGAGCTCAGTTGGGGTGATGACCAGGCTGCAGCCTGGATGCTGAAGTCCTGGGTTTGAGCCCCAGCTCTTTGTCTAGTTGTGGACCTCAGGTAGGACTTCTCCTCCTTGGACCTCACTTTCTGATCTCTCCGTGAAGCTCCTCCCTGCAGAGAGCCTGTGGTTTTCATCTGAGATGCTCAGATGGGGACTCAAGAAGGAGCGGCAGGAAAAGATGTAAGCAGGTGTTGCTGGGAGGGGGCCAGCCTAGAAACATAAACAGACACATAAGCTGTCAGACAGCAGCCCCTTAAAAGGGCAAATATGCAGCATGCTTTGAGTGTGCAAGGCCCTTCTCTGGGGAAACAGTGCTTCCTGTCTGGAGGGTCTGAGCTTAGGTCTTCACTCTCCAAATTCTGGGAGGATGTTAAGATATTTGATACCAGGTATGGTGTGGGCATTGACCAATCAGAGCAGTTGTGGTAGTGACCAGCTGGGGTAACTAGACCACGGTGTGCTGGCTATTTATCAGCCCAGCCTCCACCCCTGCTTCTCCTGGAAAGGGCTGGCTGAGTAACAGAAGAGCAAAGAAGGATGCTGGGAGTATGCCAGGTATGGTGGTACATGCCTGTAATTCCAGCACTGGGAGGCTGAGCCAGAAGGATCACAAGTTCGAGCCTAGTCTTAGCAAGACCCTGTTTCTAAATAAAATATATGAAAATTGCTGCAATGTAGCTCAGTGCAAATGCCCTGGTTCCATTCCTAGGATTATTCTTTTTTAAATTGAGGGATGATGGCAGGAATAAGGGATTACAGATCTTCCCAACATCAGTCTGTCAGTCTGGAAGATCCCAACCCAGCCTCACTACAACCTCTGTGAGTTTTTTTTCCCATTTTTGTGCTCACTCGCCAGCTACTGCTGCATTTCTGAGGCTGATGAACAGAGAATCTGGTCTCTTTTCTACATGATTATCTCAAACTTAGCCACGGACAGGGTATCCCCAAGTAGTCCATCCTTGTTTGCCTGCAGACTTGGTTCTCTTCTAAGACTGACAGTCAGACTCCAGGGCTTTGTCCTACCCACTGTGGGCCATTGGTACCACATCTCACGAACCCCCCAAAGCCTTCCTTAGCTGCCTGCCTGTTCCAGGTCTTTGTCACCACGCAGCATGATTGTTGTGTTGGCCTGCTGTCTGTTTCCTCACCCTCAACCTCTGGAATTGTCTTCTTTTTGTTTCCCACAAAGGTTCCTAATTGGTTATGAATTGCTAGTACTCAGACTTCAATATTCCTTGACTAATAAGGACCCCTCTTTCTTCCTTTTCCAGAAATATAAATTATTTTCCAGTTGACCAAGAGCATCCACTAAACATGTCTTTTGTTAGCTCTGTGTTATGGTTTATATTCGGTGCATTACGGCTGGCTTGCTGTTAGGGGGTAGGGCCTGGTCGGAAGAGGCGGGTCACTGTGGGCGTGACCCTGAAGGTTATATCTCCAGTCCTGACTCCTCCTTGACACTCTTTACTTCCCTGCCACCATAACATGAGTGGCTTCTCCTCCTCCATGCCCCTGTGCCATACTGTCCTGCCTCGGAGCCAGCTGACCCTGAACTGAAACCCCTGCGCAAACTGTAAGCCAAGATAAACTTCTTGTTTAAATTGCAGGTGTTGGGTATTTTGCCCCAGCAGTGAGGAAAGTGACTAAGAAATATTTTAGTACCAGAGAAGTGTTGCTATGACCAGAGCTGTTGCTATGACTACCTGACTATGTGGTTTAGAAGCTTTTAGGACTGGTTCATGGGAGGAGTTTGGAAGGGTTTGGAGATGGCCAGTTGGAGAAGCAGCCCTAGAATGCTATAGTCTGAGCTTGATAGAAGATTTTGGTCAGAATTCTGGTCAAGGTTCAGAAGATCTGAATGCTGGAAGAAATGCAGATAGTAAAGATTAGGTTCAGAAGGCTTCTGCTGGGAACAAAGACTCCATGGCAGTGGACTCTAGGCCATGTGTGTTATGCTGTGGCAGAAAGTTTATCTACATTTTGTTCATGTCCTGAGACTTTGTGGGATACTAAGATTAAGGGTGGCAGCCTAACTGATCTGATGGGGAATGTTTCAAGGCAATCCAATGTTGAGGCTGTGGCATGGATACTGTTTGCTGCATTTAGCAGGTTTATACTGAAAATTGGGAACAAAAAGCCTTTTTGAAAAGTTTTCAGTTTTGCCAGAAAGAATTGCCTATAAAGTAGGAGCAGAGGAGAGTTGGTTGCTGAAAAGATTAGCATTAAAAATAAGCCAAGCACTTTGGATCAGGACAGCAGGAAAAATGGCATGCAAGCATGTCAGAAATCTGTAAGGTCCCACTCTTAGCAGACTCAAAGTTGCAAAAGTGAAAGACTTTGGTTTGAGAAGTGAGTCGTAGGGCACTCTGTTGGAAAAAGGCCACATTGGGAATTGATTCCCTAGGATTCCATTGACCGTGCTCAACTATGCAGCCACTCAGAGGCTTCAGCAGGCTTAATACAAAGCAGCATGGCTACTGTTCAAGCCAACCGCTGACCTTGGTGTCATCCACATGGTACTGGTTTTACAGGCATGCAGAATGCAAGAGTTATGGGGTCAGAAAACTTCCACCCAGATTTCAGAAAAATGGCTGTGGAGGCCAGGCAGTGTGCCCTGTGAGGGCAGTGTGTGAAGCTGTGAGAGTAAAGCCAAAAGTGCAGTGGAGATTCTAGAAAGTTACAGGAGGCAGGAATGTGGAACATCTCAGGAAAGCCTCAGGGAGTAAGCAGAGCCAGCCCAAGAGAGAAGCCATGAGGGCTACAACCACCAGCATTGCTATAGGGGGAGAGCTCCAGACCCTTTTGACTTCATGTCTCATTGCCACAACTTGCCTTGAGTGCTGGACATGGAGCTATAGAATTTAATGTTTGCCTTGCTGTGTTTCAATCTTGCTTTGGTCCTGTTGTTTTCTCTCCCTTTTTGGATTGGGAATGCTTATCCCATGCCATTGTATGTAGAAAGTGTTTAATTTTTATAGGGGCTCACGGCTAAGAGTTTGCCTTGAGTCTCAGCAGAGACTGGATTTTTCAGTAATGCTTGAACTATTAGGACTTTGGCAACTCTTAAAGATGGACTAAATGCAATTTGCATAAAGTCATGTGCATGAATCCTTTTTTGGCAGAGGTGGCGGGGGCAGGCAGGGCCAGAATGTTATGATGTACATCTAGATATTCCCTGAGGACAGTGATGGTGAAGCTTTTAGAGCATTCAATGATAACAACCCACTGAAGCACATGTACCATAGGTTTGCCACTACTGACCTAAAGCCTCATTTCATTGATCACAGGTGGGACCTTTGGAAAGTGATTGGATTACAGGGACAGGATAGGTGGCTTGCTGTTAGGTAGGACCTCGTTGGAAGAGGTCACTGTGAGCATCACCCCGAAGGTTATATCTCCCTTCCTGGTGCCTTCCTTGACACTCTCTGCTTCCCTGCCACCATGACATGCTAGTAGTTTTTCCTCCGACATAACCTTGTATCATGCTGTCCTGCCTTGGAGTCAATTGACCCTGGACTGAAACCACTACAAAGTTTGAGTCAAGATAACCTCTCTTTTTTAAGTTGCAGGTGTTGGATATTTTGTCCCAGAAATGAGGAAAGTGACTCAGATACTGTGGAGTGGGGTGTGGATGTCAGATAAACAGGAAGCATGGCCCCTGCTTTCAGGGAACTTTCACTCTTTGAGAGCACAGAAACAGAAGAGAGAGCCAATAATACAAGGCATCCTTAGCTAATGTGGTATTTGAGGGTTTCCCGAACCTATTAAAAAGCCCTTCACAAATTTTGTAAAGATAAAAACAGAGCCAGTAAAAACTTCTAGAATGATACTTTAAAATGGAGACAGCTTAGATGGTAGGCCACATATGATTGTATTGCCTTACTAGCTAGATTAAGAGTTAGAAAATAAAGCAATGTCCTTTGAAAGTTACCTTAAGTTCACTAGGAATAAGTTATGCCACATTATCTTGTGTTCTTTTATGATAAGATTCATTGGTTCAAAGTGCTTGATATGTAGCATATCTTGAGTTCCAAAGGGCTTTAGGAAAAACCTCTCATGTCTTTATGGAAAAGAATATTGGATAGGATATTGGATAAAATAATATTGGATAGCTCTAAATCACATGGATTTAGAGCTGCTTTAAGGGCAGTCCATGGATGGGATTGTTGTGTCTTTGAGGTCTGTGTGCTTGTAGTCAGTGTTTCATCAGTGATGTAGGTGATGTACATTTCTAACCTACGGTGCTCTGAATCTAGGAGAAACAGCCAAGAGTCAGGACTCAAAATATATCTTGACACCCCCTACCCAAGCCAGCAGAGATTAAAAACAGAACCTGATACTAATGTACTAAATATTAAGATCTCTGAGTTCAGCATGAGGAGAATCTGGCGTGGAAGTAGTTGGTGCATGAGCTGTGGGTCTCTGTGAACCCTGTCCAGGTGATCTGAGCTATGTTTAACCACTTAATAGTTTACCTTGTGCATCCTTTGGGCAGCCCGTGTATGTACATATTGACTATCCTGAGTGTCACTTGGGTAGGTGTCATTTCAACCAGTTGATTCTTATATTGAATAAATTTGATAAAATTGTCATGCTTTATATTTCCTGTTATATTATCTGATAAAAATTGGACTTACTGACCCCGAGGCGATGGGACACCCATTCCTGGGGCCAGTGTTCCTCCTCAGTGTGGGCATCACTGAACTCAACTTCCCTGGTAGCAAGCCGAACACTTAACCTTTTCTGTTCCAACCATGTGTGCTATTGTTGGATGTTTGTCACTTTCAGCCTCTGTCGGTCAGCATCCTCTGTTCTTGGCTGTATGAAAGGCGTATCTAACCAGGCTTCTTGCTATGTGTTGAACATCATACAGTGGTCATCCCTATTCCCTTATCTGGGGTTTAGGCTTAGAACTTCCGGGTGAACTTTTTGAGGGCCACTGGCCTCATTCTAGATGGATGATTGAACCACTGCCTTGCTGACATTTCCCATTCACCCTGACATGCCTCAGTACAGCAGCCAGGGTAGGACGCTGAGCAAGATTCTGGAGCCTGCCATCCTCTGTTCCTCTAAAGTCCCCTGCCCTCAGAGCTGTGCAGATACAAGCTTGGTGTTTCCCTGCCTGCCCCCCTCTATCCTTTGCTCTCTGCTACTTTAAGTTGAGAGCCTGAGATGAATCAAGTGAGTAAGCGACCTGTTTTATCTTCTTGAGGACAGGGAATAGAGTCCCAGCTCAGGACATGGATGGTATAAAGTGAGGCCAGCTCTGACCACCTGGAAATCGCTTTCTGGGGCTGCAGCTCTCTTCTCTCTGGGGACAAAGAGAGGGGATGGATAGGCAGTGAGGCTTGGCTCCAGGTGGAGAGAGTGGAGGGAACAGAAGCTGTGGAAGAAGTGAGCAGGCCTTGGTGATTAGATTGGGAGCCTCTTGCAGTCTGTGGGACCAAGAGGTTTTGAAGGCGGAGTGACCTCTAGCTGCCATGCCTAACCACCCCGTACTGTCTGTTCTGCTGTCTAGGTCACGATGATGACGTAGGGCATCTGTCTGCTGAGCACCCCGGGCCACAGTGACCATGGCCCCCCGCAAGAGGAGCCGCCATGGCCTGGGCTTCCTGTGCTGCTTTGGGGGCAGTGACCTCCCCGAGATCAACCTCCGGGACAACTGCCCGCTACAATACATGGAGTTCTCCAGCCCCATCCCAAACCCAGAGGAGCTTAATGTCTGCTTTGCAGAGCTTGTGGTCAGTGGGGGGTGGGGTCAGGGAGGCTGTTGATATGGGGCGGGGGGAGGAGGGACAAGCAGGCTAGGACAGGGAGCAGGAGCCCATGTGCTGGGTCTCCACCTCCCCAAACTCCTTTTGGGGCTGAGGCTGGTCCCCTAGAGCCCACCAGCTCTGTAGGAGAAACAGGCACTGGAGTAGGCACCATGAAATGGTCCCTAGAAGACTAGTGCTGTATCCAGACCCCATAGTGGAGCAGTGTGGCTGCCTAGGAAAGGGCAGAACTAGGTTCTGTGAGACAAGATGGTGAGGATTCTCAAAGAACATCCGAACTCTTGACCCCTCTTCTCTGTTTCCTGGAGTTTCCCAGGGATCCTTTTATTTGGGAGGCAGGAAGAAGGGACAGAGTTAGTTTCTGGGGAGAGACTGGGGACCTTGGAATAAGAGATGACGGACTAGACATTTGGAGACAGAGATGCTTATATTATGCCCAGGGTCTGGGTTCTGGTCAGGATGACCATATCCTGTGCCCTTCCTGGGACAGCAGGAGCTCAGTCAGTCATCCTAGCACCTGACTTTCTGACTCTGCTTGTCCAGACCAGCACACCAGCCTGGATTTGTGAGAAGCCCTGTGTGTGAAACTGCAGGCTTTGATCACAAAGAGACGGACCAGGATGGACACGATTACTATCTTTGGAGGTCTGATGGGAGACAAAGTTTACAGACCTGCAGAGGTTGCAGAATGGGACGCAGGCCCCTGAGCCCTGGCCTGCAGCCCTCAGTATGAGCCCATCTCGTGTTAGCTCCAGGTTACCCGTTCTCATAGAGCCAGTAGTCATGCCAGTGGCGAAGCCATGTAGTTTGGAAAATACTTTCCTACTTGTATTTTCTAATAGATGCCTCTGGCTAAGGGAACCCAGCCCTTTAAATGACAGGAGCAACTTAAGATGAAACCATGCAGGTTAGATGGAAAAGCTGTCCAGCTTCCTTATCACATCAGGTTCGGGAAAACTCATTGTTTCCTGATTTATACCTTTCCCTGGGATGAGGTAGGGAAACCAAGTGTTTGCTGGTATAGAACGGCATTTGGAGCCTGCCAGATACTAGGGATATTTTCTTGAGTAGAGTGTGTGAGTTTTAAAAGAAGGATATTGTGAGAGGTCTTTTCTTCCTTTTAGTCAGCAAATATTTACTCAGCATCTTTACTGAACAGGATCCTTGCAAGGTCCTTCAGCAAAAGCAAGGACGAGCCAAGTCTCGCTTGCAAGGAGACTTCAGTCAAGTGTTGAGCAAAGGAATGAAAAGTCTTCCTTGGGGAGACTGCCAAGTTCTGGGTCCTATGGGGGATCAGGATTTAGAGGAGACTCATTGGACAGCCCCTGACTCCAGAATGTAAAGTCTAGGGAACTAGGAAGACTGATTTTGAAGATCAGTCCCATCCCTGTTAAGAAGAGAGCATTCACACCAAAGTCACCGCAAAGTACCTATAGAGTGACCCACAACTACGACAGCCTCAGAATTTTCCCAGTTCCATCCCTTGGGAAGCACATAGCCGGGTCTCAGGGTCCCCTCAGGTAGAGAGAGATCAACACTTCCCTTGGCATGGCACACCCTTCCTGCTCTGCCTCTGATGTCACCAGTCCACCCCAGCCCATGCTGGGACCCCCGTGCTGAGCTTGGGGGAGCTGGGAGTGTTTGGGGGACAGACACAAAGGACAGGCAGACTTGCAGCATGGGACAACGATTGAGACAGAGGAGGTCAGTCTGGACCTGTAACTGATTCAATATGTGATGCAATGTTTCAGCCCTTGAACTGTGGTCTTAGGAAGCTTGGGAAGGTCAGGGGCAGAGAAATAAGAAACCCTGGGCAAGAGGGTGAGTGACTCTAGGAGGCTCAGGCAGGAGGATATCAAGTTTGAGCTCAGCCTGGGCAACTTAGCCATTTAGTGAGATCCTGTCTCAAAATTAAATGTAGAAAAAGGGCTAGAGATGTAGCTTAGTGCCAAGGCCCTAGGTTCAATCCCTCATGCTGCAAAACAAAAACATAAAGGATGTGGGAGTAGCAAAGCAATGCAAGAGGAGGGCAGGGGACAGGGTGACCTGGAGGAGGCGTGACGTGCACAGGAAGGAAGGTACCACAAGTTCAGAAGGGATATGTTGCATCACACATTGAATCTCTCAGGGAGGGAGGGAGTCCAAAGGGTAGGTTTGGGGTGTTGCAATCCCCTGCGGGGCTAAGGCATCTAATTGCAACCATTCCTGGGTTGCAGACAGGTTTTCTCTCGTACTTCCAGGATGAATTGGATCTCACTGACAAAAACCGCGAGGCCGTCTTTGCCCTGCCTCCCGAGAAGAAATGGCAGATCTACTGCAGCAAGAAGAAGGTGCAGTGTCTGGAGTCCAAGGTGTAATCGTGCACTCCTTCAACAGCGGGTCTGGTGCCCCAGCTCCCTTTCAGGGCTGGAGGAGCAACAGCAAAGGACATAGGAAGGAGACCACTGTTCTCCTGGGGCACACACACAGGGGACTGGCGTTTCTTTGCACAAACCCCTTCCTAAGGCACCTGTGGCTTCCGGGAGTGGTACAGGCTGCAGAGATCAGGGCAGGGAGTCTCGCTTCCTCCCTGTACCTGCTGTAGCTGGAGGCCACACTCTTGAGTGGCTTCTGCCTAGAAAACCAGTTGGTGGCAGTGGGTTAGGGTCCTCCTGTGAGTCTTCAGCCTCTACTCTGTCCCAGGCCAGGGGTCACATACAGATCCTCCTTCTTCTCTTATTCCTGTCAAGGCACCATGGATCTCTGACTGTGGTCCTCCCTGGAGTGTGCTGGGCTGTAGGTTTATTATCATATTGGTCTTGCCATGTAGTTTAGGCTGGCCTTGAATCACAGTGCGAGGCCCAGGCTGGCCTCAAATTTGCAGAGATCCTCCTGCCTCTGCTTCCCAAGGGTCTTAAGGAGTTTTGTCTCCTCCTTCCACTTTCTTGGCAGTGAAAGCCCATTTGTAGCCCTTCTCTTGGGCCCTTCTCTTGTGACAAGAGGTGGGGGTTGTGCATGCTACAAGCTGTTGTTTAGTGTCACACTGCACATGTCTGAAGCACCTGCAGAATATACCTATCTGTGTCCAGGAATCTCATTGTGAGAGAAGCAAGCTTTAAAAAAGCTGAAGTCCGGGAGGGAGGGAAGGAAGAGAGGGAGGCAAGAAGGAAGGAAAAAGAGGGAAGGAAGGAAGGTAGGTAAAGTAAAATTCAAAAGTAATCCTATTTTTGCTTTTCCACTCTCCACATTGATTTTTGTGGGGTTCCCTTAAGTTGATCTCTTACATAGCTAAAGTAAAACACTTACTAAAATACAAGGGCATCTTACCATTTTTCGAACCAAACTATGGAGGGATTTTCCCACACACTCTCACACCTCTCTCTTCCCACATAGATTTACTCTGTCTCTAGCATCTTTCCCTCCTGTGGTAGCCTAAATAATTGTTAAAAACCCAGTCCTCCTAGACTACTCCTGTGCAGCCCCTCTACCCGCCAGCCTCCATGTTGGCCCCCTTTCATGTGGACAGTTCTACCACAGAGCGTTTTCCCCTTCTTTTGGAGCTGGAGTGTGATAGCCAAGGCTGAGACCATGGCTTTTTCCTCAGCACCGAGTGATCCGCATTTAGTAGGTGCTCATTAAATGCCCAGGAGCTGGATAACGGGGAGGCAGCTGACGCAGGAAAGTATGTGTGTGCTGCTGTGGTTGCTTTTGGTCCTGTGATTCCCTCCCTGAGACAGAAGACAAAACAATGGGCCCTCTGTTACCAAGATCCTAACACATAAAGCCCCAGGAAGGCACAAAGACCAGAACAAGGTGGCTTTCCCTGTGCTGTAAAGTGAGGATTTTATGAAACAGAATAGTGAAGCTTGGGCAGACAGAGCAGAGGGGCCAGGGGCTCCCCAGGGAGGTGTGGGGGAGGTGAGTCTTGGTGCTGACTGGCTGAAAGCACATGAGGGCGGCATCCTGAGTGTCCAGGACTCAGGGGTAGGAATGAGCAGGACGAGGTCACGCCCTGGTGCTGGCCCACCTAGGGTTCAGCCAGCACTAGAAGCCACTGAGCTCCCTCCACTCCTGCACACGCTGGGAGAGGAGCTGAGCACCTCTTGGGGGCCGAGGTTTAACCCTTCTACCTCCCAGCTGCACAGGAAGAAGTGAAGGTGACTGAATCATAGACCTGGGCACTCGCCAGAGCCCAAGGCCTCAGGAGTTCCTCTCTCTCTCTCTGTAGTTGCTAGGTGTTTATCAAGGACCTGCTGTGTACCTAGCACTGCCCCTAATGCTTTATATTAGCGTTCTTAAGCTGTCTGAGAGAAAGGCGAAGTTTTAAAATTTCCAAACCACCCCAGACCGATACTTGTATATAATACAAGAGTGAGAACAGAAAAGTGAAATGTGTACAACCTATAAGGACAAACTTGTATTAGACTCAACCACCATACAATTATATTTTACTAAGTGCAAACAGAACAAATATAGCTGGAGCAAAGACTACTTTAAAAATTATACCTGCTCTCCACTGCAAATGGACACCTGCATAGTCCTGCCCATCCTATTGCCTGCTCCTAGGATTCAGTTATCCCAGCGTAACCCAGGAAGAGATGGAAGCCAGGGGCATTTGCCTCTCCCCTTAGGTCGCCCCCTGTGGGCAGGCTGGGAATTGCACCCCCCCCCCCCACTTACTGAATGAAGCTTGGTCTTGGGACTTGGGCCTGCCTTGCTACTTGGGGCAGACCAACTTTCTTCCTATTCCAGGAGCAGGAGGATCCCAACAAACTGGCGACCAGCTGGCCTGACTATTACATTGACCGCATCAACTCCATGGCTGCGGTGAGTGGTCACTTCTCTCCTGCGCTGGCTCCACCCAGATAGCCCATAGGAGCTATGGTGCCCCCTGACACTAACCCACCTTTCCCTGACCCTCTGTGCCCTCCTCAGCAGCTTCCTAGGCATTCTCAGGATCATAAAACCACCCCTCTCCTTGGTGGGGCTTCAGAGTCACCTAATCACTTAGATGTTTATTAACCCATCTGGATGTCACACAAGCTTGGGGAACAGATTCTCCCCATTTCCCAGATGAGGCAACTAGAGTCCTGCCCCCGAACCTGGGTCTGTTCAGAATCCGACCCTGTTTTAGGAACCATTCCCTGAGCCCTCACCCTTCCTGATGCCCCAGTGGCCCCTGAAGTGCACCAGGCCAGGAGGGAGATGTGTGACGCAGCCTGACCTCTGTCCCCTTTGCCCGTGGGCCCTGCAGATGCAGAGTCTGTACGCATTTGATGAGGAGGAGACAGAGCTGAGAAACCAGGTTGTGGAAGACTTGAAGACAGCTCTTCGGACACAGCCCATGAGGTGACCACTCATTTTCCTCCCTGACTTCCTCCCCACTCCAGGGCGCACTGTCCTCCAACTTCCTGAAGCCGCTGTGCTCTCATGCTGGTCCCGCGGCCAGCTCTACTCCC
Source organism: Chinchilla lanigera (assembly GCF_000276665.1). Taxonomy (NCBI): domain Eukaryota; kingdom Metazoa; phylum Chordata; class Mammalia; order Rodentia; family Chinchillidae; genus Chinchilla; species Chinchilla lanigera. Next base: position 6,802,391 of record NW_004955437.1, read on the forward strand.
AGGGTTCCCTGGGGTGCCTTCAGTCTCTCCACCCCCACCCAGCTCCCGCCGCTCTGCTGGGCTACTAGGCAGCTGCTGCAGGTGGGCGGAGTAAAGAGGGCAGGGGCCACAGAAAAGTCCACTAAACCTGGGGTCCTGAGGAGGAGCTCGCTAAAGAGTGGTCGAGGGCAGGCTCTTAATTGTAGCTGGAGAATAGAACAAGAGAGTGGCTGCAGGGACCATGGGTCCGAGCCAGCAGGAAGGTGGGCGTGGCCTGAGAAGCACCCAGCCACTAGGGGGAGGTGTGGAGTCTGTGGAAGAGACTGGATAGTCATGTAGGCAAAGTAAAGGAGGGGAGATGTCCTAAGGCCAAAGGACGACACCTCCTCCTTCTCACAGCGCAAGGTGAGGGGTGTGAAGAGACCCAAGGCCACAGGACTCCCATGCACTTGGCTGCCCAGTGGTTTGTTGGAAGTGGCTCATGTCAGCTGCTGAGAGCCCACTGTTAAATCCTCGGCAATTTTGCACCCCAGTTGTTCAACCTAGCTTTGATTAAAATTAAACTTATGATTAAATAGGTGGTACTTGACATGTATCACTCTCTAAGTACCTGGTTATTTCTTCAGTACTCTGTACTGTTCGATCTGCTGTTGAGTCTGTGTCTGGTGGCTATGCGTGGTGGAGACGCCAGGTAATGGCGTGTCTCTTTCCAACCCCACTTCGGTGGCATCAGATTGGTAGGTTGAAATTGGCTGTCTTAGGAGCGTCGTGTTGTGGAAATGCTACCTGCACTGAGGTCTCCATCCTAGGAGCCAGAGGCTGCCGCATGCTGATGCCCAGCCTAACAGAGGGGTTGTTAGGGGTTGTAGGAAGAGGACGCAGGAAAGCGTAAGGCAGACAGAAGTAAAGAGCCTAGGGGAGGTTGCCACATCCATCCCACTTCATTTTAATTTCCCTTCATAAAATCCCACTTACAAAGTTTACGCAGTCTTTGTGGAAATGTGAAATATAGAAAAGCATAATAGAAAAAAGTAAAAAAAATACCTATTGTTAACCAAATTCAAGAACATATTCTATTGTCCTAGGCATATTTGGACAGCAGTATAACATCTCCAGATACATTTATATATTAGTTATCTGTAGTGTTTCCTAAGCTCAATTTATGACCTTTTCTTCAGATCTTTAATTATGCTACTAAATGAAGGATTCTAAACCTTTTGCTTCTTGGTGTGTGTGTTGCTATGGATATCTGGCACCCAGGAGGAGAAACCTAGGGGCTGCTTCTCAAAAATGATGTTTTTTAAATAGCCAAATAAAACAGATAAATAGATAGGGTTAAAAAAATAAACCAATTCAATTAAAATACAGCTGCCAAATATTAAAAATGCATGAGCTTGCAGTAAATGTGCTTCTTTATGTCTTCAGCAAGAGCTGGCAGCACGTCTGATAACCACGATCATCTTGAAGTACTGCTGAGTGTAAATGATATTTTGAGATAGCTGCTGCAATGAAAATTTGCTATGAAAATAGCGATGATTTCTTTGGGTGACAGAGTCACAGATCCTACTAATAGCGCTGTTCTTTATAGCTTACATCCATCACTGAACAAAATGCTTGATTTCAGTTAGAGGTTATCAGAAATAAGGATGGAATTTTCTTTTCCTACCCAAGTCTTTGAACCCCTGAATACTACCCATAGACCCTTCGTGGGAACCCAGACTCTAGGTTAAGAACCCCTGAACTCAGTGGGTTTTAATTTTTTCTGCTAAGATAACTCTGCTGTTTTCTCAAGTCCCCCTGGAATGTAACTTCCCTGCCTTGGACCCTCAACTCTGATGGCCTCCCTGCCTGGCCATCTGATGATAATTCTCTAAATTCCCCTTCTTCTTGGAGATGAGTCTTCCTTCAGGTTTACCAGTCATTCCTTAACCTGTATCCCTTTTTAGCTATGCAACTGACAGTCAACTGGTGTGTGAGTGTACAGTATTTAAAATGCAAATGAAATGCAAGGTTTTCTTCTGTGTGGATGGTGGGATTTTAGTGCTTTAGGTAAACTTTGTAAATGAGTGAAGTAGCTATTGCAGGCAGGATTTATTGTACACAGGGTAGCTAATCGCACAATGTGTAAAGAATGGAACACAAACACAGGCTACCTTTTCTGCTAATGGCTCTGGCTGGTAGATTCGTGACCCGCTTCATCGAGCTGGAGGGCTTGACCTGCCTGCTGAATTTCCTCCGGAGCATGGACCACGCCACCTGTGAGAGCCGCATCCACACCTCCCTCATCGGCTGCATCAAGGCCCTGATGAACAACTCCCAGGGGCGGGCGCACGTGCTGGCACAGCCCGAGGCCATCAGTACCATCGCCCAGAGCCTGCGCACCGAGAACACCAAGACCAAGGTGGCTGTGCTAGAGATCCTGGGTGCTGTGTGCCTCGTGCCCGGAGGCCACAAGAAGGTTCTGCAGGCCATGCTGCACTACCAGGTGTATGCGGCGGAGCGCACGCGCTTCCAGGTGGGTGTGGAGCCTGGCTGCCATGCGCTGCAGCAGAGCTGGGCAGAACCAATGCATGCTGAGGGCCTTCGGTGAGAAGGACCGTGGGAAGGGGACCCAATCTAGGCCGCACGCCTGCGGGAAGAGAGGAGGAAGAGAGGCCTGGGACCTGCGGGTTCACCTCACGAGACACTAGTGCTTAGGAGTTGTGTGTCTGGTTGGGAAATGGACTGGTCCTCCTTGCTAGGATATGGGTTCCCAGAGCCTGGAATATTGGTTTGCTTGCTTTTGCGTGGCTCTACATTTCTGAGCCCAGCGTCCAGTTCGTGGTAAGGGCTCAGTCAGGAATTGTTGGATGGAGTGTGATCCCTGGGATTAAGATTTCATATCCAAAGCCGGTGCCAGTGCCCACCACTGGGACGTTGGGGGCAGCCCTGGGACCTCCGGCTGCCTGTCCTCTTTTCTTTTCTGACCTGCTAGAAAAGCCAGTGTACAATAAATCCTGCCTGCAGTAGCTACTTCATTCGTTTACAAAGTTTATCGCCCAGAGCCTGTACCCCGAGAACACCAGGTCTTTTCTTTTTTCTGACCTGCTAGAAAAACGCCCCTGAAATAGCCAGTAATGATAAAGTGTCTTAGGCCCCCAACAGAGGAGTCCTCCGTAGATGTGAGTTGGTCCTGAAGTCTGTGGTTTATGTGCCAGGAGAGGCTGTTTGTTTATTCTGCAATCAAACACATTTGAGCACTTGCTGGGTGCAGAGTGTAGCCCCTGAGCCTTTACAGAAGATGGAAAGGGATAAAGGGTAGCTTTGGGCTGGTGGGGGGCTGGGTAGGGAGTACTCAGGGGTCCAGCCAGAGGAGTTAGAAAGCAGCACCGCCCCACAGTAGGAACATAGACAAGGCCTATGCAGGGCTGAGGCTGCCGTGTGGCAGGGCTGTGGTCGCTTCTTACAGAGGTGAGGCCCGAGAAACCTGGAGAGACACACTCGGGCAGACAGTGCACAGGGCTCCTGGGTAGTTGGAACAGCATTAGCTAAGGAGCAGAAGCTGACTTTTAGGATCCTGATCCCTGACCCTAACCCTGTTCTGCCTTCCCATCCAGACCCTGCTGAATGAGCTAGACCGAAGTTTGGGCCGGTACCGGGATGAAGTGAACCTGAAAACAGCCATCATGTCCTTTATCAATGCTGTCCTCAATGCTGGTGCTGGAGAGGTGAGGCCCCTTTCCTTGTCTTGCTGTCCCCGGACCTGGGTGTGCATGCGTGTGCGCGTGTCCTTCCTGGGTAAGTGGCAGAGAAAAGAGCCGAAGCATCTGGTTGGTGGATCGTGTCATCTTCAGATTATTTTTAGAGCCTCTTCCGTCTTTCACTTGGGCCTCGCTGTCACTAGGGTAACAGCGTGTCAGCCAGCCTGTAACCTACAATCTATCTCATGCATGGCTCTGGCTAGCTGTGTCAAGGGCAAATTCTGATTTTGTTTGCCTACAAAATTCTTCCTGCTTTACCTAAACCTGGGAGGGAGGGCTCCTGGGAGTTTCGCACAGAGACAGCATGGCAAGTTCTAACTGAAATCGAGCATTTCCTTCAGTGGTGGATGTAGATGATGAAGAAAAGTGATATTGGCAAAACCACCAGAGATCCCCAGTAAGCCTGGCTGACGGGGGTGGCAAGGGGTCATTTACGGGAGGAGAGCAAATTTTTAGCCCCTTTTTCTAGAGCTTTCTAGAAATCTGCTGCTGGGTGCTTTCTGGGTTAGCCGGGGCCAGTCCTCTAGCACTTTCTCTTGGGAGGCATGGCTTTTCCTTTGGGATCAGGATGGGATTCTTAGAGCATCAAAATAGCAACATTAGAAGAACTTGAAGAGCAGATAAATGCCCTAAACTCTGAAGCAGTCAGATGCGCCAGTCAAGGTCAACCAGAAGGACAAAGGGAAAAAGGAACAATTCCGTGATCTCTACCTTTCACTGTTCGCTGCCAGCACATGTTCTGTTTTGCACACAGTTCTGCTAACCCGCATTAGGTAAAATTGGCCAGGGGAATAAGGTGTCCTTAAGACACCGGCATCACCTTTGTCTCTGCCAACTCTTTATGGCTGACATCCATTCTAATCAGTTGGTAGTAATACGACACTAGATAATTTTTGCAACCATCACCCCCATAGGTAAGTTGGGCTGTGCCCATTTTATAAACAAGGAAACAGAGGCGTTGCAAGACCACAAAACTCAGAATTCTGAGACACAACATGCACTTAAGGCAGGACTTGCGTGACACTGAAGCTCCCACTCCATGTCACTTCACAAATCTGCTCTTTGAGTCCAGAGGTTGAGAGAACTATGGTCAAGGTTTAGAAGGATGTGAGGCAGGAGTCCTAGGGCTTGAAGCAGCTCTTCAGTGTGTTTGCTACAGGTGAGGCGGGACTCTGGCTGGGGTGGTGATGAGGGCTCCATGAGTGATTCTTGGGGACCTGAGGCTACCCACTGAGTCTGCTCCTCCCTTGCTTACTCCCAGGATAATCTGGAATTCCGGCTACATCTACGGTATGAGTTCCTGATGCTGGGAATACAGCCTGTGATTGACAAACTCCGGCAACACGAGAATGCCATCCTGGACAAGTAAGATCTTGGCCACTGGATTGGTCCCAGGGCAGATGTGTAGGGGCAACACTCAGCTCATGTGTGGGGAGGGGGGAACACCTTTGCCAAAGTTCTCTGTCACATTAGGACTGCATGCCATGCTCAGCATAGGTTCAGAATCAGCTCTGCAGGGACAGGCGTGTCCTCTGCTGACCTGCGGGTCTCAGTCCCTAGGTGATAAACAGCTGAAAGAAACAATCCTAATTCACAGCAGCACTGCCCCCTGGGGGACATGTGAAATATGTTGGGTGTTCTTCGGTTTTCAAATTGATTGCTGGGTGGGGAGATGGCGCTATGCCATGGGTGGCTGAGGATCAAGAATATTCAACACCCTGAAAGACACCTGCTTGACATGGAAACAGCCCACCCAAAATGCAAGCTGCCAAGCCCTTGCTGGTGGGAGGGCATAATTGAACTCTGCATGTCACCAGTGAGCCCCTTTGCTCTCATCTCATTAGTACAGGATGTCCCGTTCCCCGGGGTTTTCAGGGAGAAAGGATGGATCCTTTTGAGATGGAGGGAGTTGGCATGTTGTTGTGGTTAGAAAACCAGGGAGAGAGAGATTAGCTTTGAGAGCCATAGAAGGACATGGAGGGAGAGAGGTGGAGGACAGCATCTTCCCTAGGGGGTGATTATATCTTCTAGGAGACACTTGGCAGTTGCTGGAGATGTTTTGGCTGTCACATTTAGAGGAGCAGATTCTACTGACATGTAGCGGGTAGAGGCCATGCGTGTTGTTAAACATTCCACAGGGCACAGATCGCCTCCCACAGCCAAGGATAGCTGAGCCTAACAGGCCATAGTGTCAGAGCTGAGAAATGCGGACCTGTGGTGATAGAGCTCTGGGAAAGCAGGTCATGGGCTCTTACATGCAGAGGGGGTGCTGGCCTATAGACAGGTGGCTTCTTTCTGGTTTTGTCTTAGGCTCACCTGTACAAAGATTCAGATTTAGCTGGGGTGGAAAGGACTATAACCCTAAACCATGAGTGTCCTGGCAGTAATCTCTCTGTCCCCCCACCCTGCCTAGGCATTTAGACTTCTTTGAGATGGTTCGGAATGAGGATGACCTGGAGCTGGCCCGGAGGTTTGACATGGTGAGGAGCCTGTGGGGTGGGCCGATGGTACTGGGGTCCCACATAGCCCTACAGTATTGCTTCAGGTCCAGTCCTGGGGTGGATCCAGTGTCAGCGGGGGCCCTATTGCCAGGTCCTGCCTCTGGAGCCCTGGTGGTGTGCTAGCCTCGCCTGATGGGTCACACCTGATCATCGCCCTCCAGGAGACCAAACCCCCCCCCCCCAAAAGAAAGCCAGCTCTTGCACATGGTTAGTCTCCAGTGCCTTTCTTGGGCTGATTTTCCTGTGCCTTCTAGCAATTTCCTGCATCCCCTCTTTGTACCCCTAACCAGATCATACTTAGCAAAGCAGATCCTATTTTCATTTCACCTTAGCAATCCCGAGAGCACACCGCCACTGGTTAAATATTGTATTTAAAAAAATCCTCCCCAGATGAGAACCCCCTCCTGGGTGGTGCATCAAGAACCAAGCACCACCCCTGGGTCTGTGCATGGCCTGCAGTTGTCACATGACGAGTGGATCTGGGACTGGAGCTCAGGGGGTGGACCTGTGTCACAGGCCACTTGCTACTCAGAAGCATCTATGCCCCTGGTCCTTCCCCTTAGTGTGACTTAGTAGTTCTCAGCCATAGGTGCTTTACTCCCCCCATGAGGGCACATCTGCCAAAGCTGGTATCTTAGTTACATTTCTCTCATTGCTGAGACAAAATACCCAACACCCAAAATTAAGGAAGGAAAGGTTTATTAAGCTCACAGTTTGTGGAGGTTTCAGTCTGCAATCAGCTGGCTCCAAGGCAGGGTGGCACATGGCAGAGGGCAACTGCTCATGGTCACAGCAAACAGCAAAAGCAACAAGAGCCAATAAGGGAGGAGCAGGTGGGCAGGATCTTTCCCTCCCTTGTATTGTATGCAAACTACCCGCCCCAGGGGCAGGTGTAGCACTCACACCCATAATCCTAGCATTGGACTATGGATCAATCAAAAATCTAGAAGCCTGCCCCATGACTGCATGAGGATTTGAGGGGACATGCAGACACAAACCATAACAGCTGGAGACATTTTGGTTGCCACACTTGGGGAGGAGGAATGAAGGCCTGCTGCTATTGGTCTCTATAGGTAGAGGCTGCAGATGTTGGCAAAGATCTTGCAAAGCAAAGGCAACACCTGCAACGAGAGCTGTCTGGCTGAGCTGCCCAGAGTGCTGAGAATAGAAAGCCTGGTTTATGTAGTGAGACTCCCTCCCCTCTCCTTTTCTCGATCTTTCTCCTTTGAAGCCTGGCCCAGAGGCAGGGGAAGAGACACTCTCTCGGGAGAGGGGCTCAGTGATGGAGATTTTTCCTTTTCATCCTCTGATGCCTGGCCTTCCCCACTCACTGTGGCCTCTCACTCTCAGGTCCACATCGACACCAAGAGTGCCTCCCAGATGTTTGAGCTGATCCACAAGAAGCTGAAGCACACTGAGGCCTACCCCTGCCTGCTGTCTGTCCTGCACCACTGTCTGCAGATGCCCTGTGAGCACCCGCCTCCCTGCTGCCCTCGAGGGCTGAGCCTGCCTCAGGGTGGGCGGAGACAAGTCTTGGGGGACCGCTCTGGGCTGGGGAGTCTGCCTGTGTCTTGCTCTGCACTTGTCCCAGGCCCCTCCCTTTTGGGGTCAGGACACCCACTGTCACCCTGGGGAGGAGCCAGAGACTTGGTGGTGAGCAACTCCAGCATCTTCAACCAACAAGTAGTCGCTTGATCATTGAGAAATCAGCTCTGCGGTCAGCTCGTAACAGAGGAGCACTCAATACTCAGTCCTTTCTTTATATGTGGTACTGGGGATTGGACCCTGGGCCTTTGCACTGAGCTACATCCCCAGCCCTTTTTTATTTTGAGGCAGGTTCTCACTAAGTCACCCAGGCTGCACTCAACCTTGCAGTTCTTCACCTCAGCCTCCCAGAAGTCTCTTTGTTAATTTCAAAACAAGGTTTCACAGTTAAGGAAGGAGCCTGGATGTGTAATGAGCTTGCTATTTGTGTGTGTGTATGTGTGCGGGGGGTGTTTTATTAACTCTTCCATCTGGTCCTTGCTGACCCTCACCCTAATACTCCTGCATCTGTGTCTCTGTCTCTTTACAAACCCCACTAGCATCTTGGGAACAGGAGGTTAAGTTCTCTAGATGTAGGTGAGCACAGTGCTTGACTCAGTGACACATACTTGCTCCTAACTAGCCTAGAATGCAATTGGAAGTCAGCCGTCACTGCCATGTTTGGTACTTCAGTGTCTCACAAAATAGAACATGTTGAAAATTCATGTGGTCCACCCAAATGCGCAACCTGGTTGTTTGCCAAAATGATGGTGGTGTTGGTGACAGTAACTGCAGTTCACTGCATGCCACCTCTGGGGCTTGGTGGATGGAAACAGGGTCTTCTCCTGTTCTCCTCCCCTGCTGCTTGTCCGTCTCCATTCACTGTGGCCCCCCACCCCGAGGTAAGGCTCACACTGATACCAAAGTAAGGCACCATGTGAGGGTCTGCAGCGAGCCATTGTCTCTGCTTCTCACAATGACAGGAGCGGTGTACATTCTCATCTCCATCCTACAGGCTGAGCGAGTTCTTCAGCTACAGAAGGAATTGCCTTTTCTTGAGCTTTGGGTGAAACACGTTCTATCTCTGTGAGCCTTGCTATGTTTACCTGGTTGCAAAGTCCACAGACAGCTCTGCCACTTACCAATGCCTGTACTGATGGAACCGGAACCCCGAGAAAGAATTGAGATCGTGAGCTGGAACTGATAGTGAGCTATCAGTTCTCCAAAATGCAGCCCAGGAGGTCTCTGTGGAAGATTTCAGAGAAGCTGGGAGACCTCACTTCTTTTGCTTCCAGCAGTTTCTGGGCCTGATTTCCCAGCAGCAACACAAGTGGGTCCCTCCATTCTGTTCAGAAAGGAGGCTGTAAGGGCAGAGCTACTGACTTAAGGTGGAACTCTATGTCAGGTTGCCCTGGTTGAGTTCTGTTGGTGGTCAGTAGAGATGAAATCATGGGATAGGGGGCCAAGAAGGAGAAGTGGCTGCTCTTTGAGAGAGAAGTCCACATCCGGCCAGGCTGTGGTTATAGGGGATGAGGCAAAACACACAAAGCCTTTGTCTTCCTGGAGCAAGGTCATCTCCCCCAAGGAGTCTTCTTGGTTTCTATTAACTATGGCTTTAACTCCTTTTGCTACTCTCTCAGTGCACATTTATAATCGGTTCCCATTCATCTTTTCTGTAGAGCAATAACATAGATAATCCTGAAATCTTTTTTTAAAAAAATTTCCCTGGAGACTTCATTATTAGGCATGTAGTATTTTAGAACAGGTGCTTTTTATAGATAATGGGAAAAAAAATCAGTTCGTATTTCCAGGGCATATTATGCCCAGGGTCTCAACAAGGAAGAAAGGCAGCCAGGAAGCACTGGTGGAGGAAAGAAATTTGTTAAGGGGGTTGATGCATCCAGAGAAGGTCGGGCTCTGGTAGTGAAGAGATGACTGGATTTGCGAGCTTCTGTTGTTAGCGGCTACGGGGCCTCTTTTGTCAGCCTAAGAGCTTCCTGTGTGAGGGGAAGGCCGCGTCCCACCTGCACAAGCCTGAGCAGTCATTCTAGGGCAGGGCTCCTGGGGACTCCTGAGCTTAGTCTCGATATGATGCCTGTTGTCCCTCAGACAAGCGGAATGGTGGCTACTTCCAGCAGTGGCAGCTCTTGGACCGAATCCTCCAGCAGATTGTCCTCCAGGATGAGCGGGGCATGGACCCTGACCTGGCTCCATTGGAGAACTTCAACGTCAAGAACATTGTCAACATGTGAGTGGGGGCCAGCCTTTGATTCTCACCTACCTGCTACCCTGAGTCTCACTGGGGACATCTCAGCTCTCTCCGCCCAGAAGTCCCCAAATGGTCTCCAGCAGCCTTGTCCCACAGTGCAACTCTTACGCATGGAAGTGCTGCATTTCTACACTGTCCGGCATGGCAGCGAAATGTGGTGTGTGCTTAGTGTGACTGGGGAACTGAATTTTAAATTACATTTCATTTAAATTTGAGTAGCAGCATGACACCAGGTGGTGTATAGGTTATGTTCTCAGCTCTCAGTAACTCACTGCATGGGTTGGAGGGGTTTACACACATTCACACGGAGCCCTGGTCAACACTCTAGGGCACACAGGCTAACGCCAAGCCCCCAGCTTGCTTTCTGTGTGACCAAGTGCTAAGAATGGTTTTCATATTTTAAACAAACACACGCAAGAATGTATGACAGACATGGTACGTGTAACCTGAAATATCTACCTTGGTCCTCTCTACAAAATTTGCTGGCCCTTGGCACAGAGCATGGCCATTTGATCACCAGCCTGGTGGAGGAGGTAGTTAGTGCTTGCTATTGAGAGACCCCTGAATACAGAAGCACACAGAGAAGGAAATCCAAATTTATATCAGTTAATAACAAGACCTGACATTAGCATCCTGATTTTTAATCTTAAACGTTTGCTTAGCTTTTGCTGTCTGAGCTGATTGTCCGTCAGGAGGACTGGCTCTCAGTGACTCATTAGATTGCATTCCAAATCCACATAGAAAAAGAGATTTGAACTCTCCTTGTTTTTATTTGCACAGTTGGATGCTGATGTGGTATATCGGACAGTGCAATTAGTAAAGTAATCAAAAGGCAGCTTTGATTTTTTTTGTTGTTGTTGTGGTTTGCTTGTTTTTGGCACCAGGAATCGAACTCAGGACCTTGCACTTGCCAGGTAGGCACTGGGCAACTGAGCTATATATCCATGGCCCAGCTTTGATTTTACACTATGTAGAGAGAAGCTTTTCCAGCTATCAGAGGCTGACAACTCCTCAGATCCGATGCAGGTTTTTTTTCCTCTAGGGCAAGAATTTCAGCGATCACTTTAAGCTTCTTTGACCAGGATGTCAGGATGCAGGTGTAAGTCAGCATTCAAGGCTTGACTTGGCCTCACCTCTCTCCTCCACTGGCTGGAGCCAGGGGGTTAGAACCAGAAGGGCACTCATGTGTGTGTGTGTGTGTGTGTGTGTGTGTGTGTGTGTGTGTGTTTGGGTTGGCTTCTTTTCTCTATTCTAGTTCCCTTCTACCTTCATCTGTCTTCCGGCTGCCTTTCTACTGGCAAACCAGGTTTGGGCCTCTTCCAGAGGTAGACTAGGGCCAGGAAGGGCAGAGGAAAAGGTCAGAATTGATCAGGAAATGGAGCAAGCAGGTTCCTGCTCTCTGGGTCCCACACATGGGTAGACATCGCTGTGCTCTTGGGATCTTTACAAATTCTTTGCTGGGTGCTAGCTCACGGAGTTTCCCACACTGGCTGGCTGCTGCCTGCCCTGCCAATGGACTACCTGGTTCCCTGGTAGTCCATTGCACACCCACCCACAGTGCTCATGGTCCTAGTTTTCTCCCAGGTGGACCCTGTGAAGGACTTCCCATTGCTTCACCCCATGTCTGCCGTGAGGCTGGCATCACACTTGTGGGCAACTCGTGCATGCCCGCTCATGCCTGCAAACCAGCAGTGTGGCATGTCCCACACAGCAGTGCTGTCCTTGTCTGTCCTTCACCCTCTGGATTTTCCAGGCCCAGAGGGGGACCCTAATCTACCTCCTTCCTCCCAGAGTTAGGCAACTTGGTCAAAACTCTGGGAAGGATCAGATAAAAATAAAGCCCTTCCCTGCATGATGGTGAAGGATGTAGCTCCCTTTAGGGCAATGGCTCCCTCCAAAGAAATCTCAGCACGGAATCCTCCCCTCTTTATGTGCTTGATTTGGTTGAAGCCAAAAGTCACGGGTCCAACCTATCATATTTATAAAAGATGATCCTTAGGAATCTCACTTTGGGATTTTACCCTTGGTATATAACCTGGTGTCTGGGTGTAACTTCTCAGTACAAGAGTCTGACATGCATGAGGCCCCCTCATCCCCCTCCTGGTGTGCTATTGAAACTGCTAGGGCAGTTTCTCTGGCTCTTACACACTGGTTGTTGGAAGCCCAGGCTGTGGTAGGGCTGATATTTTTCTCTCCCAGATGCATGGATCTGTTTTCACAAAGGGGCACAAGCATTTGTACAACTAAGGGAAACCCGAGATTCATTAGTAGTTCTGCCGTTAATTAGCCTCATCCCCATGTGGTCCCTGAGCCTCAGTAGCTTCAACTGTAGCACCAGTGGGTTGGATCAGGGTGACTCAGGGTTCTTCCACTCTCATGGTCCAAGGGGACATATAATAAGAACTGGGCAGGAATGAGACCTGGAGAGACACCTGAGATGTCAGAATGCTGGCCTCCTGGGCAGGGCTGCACAGATCGGGGACCATGGCCCAAACCTGGCAGGGAGAGCTGTCTTCCCGAAGTGGTCAACCAGATGGCCGACAGCCACGTTGCCCATTGCCCTTCCCATCTTCTGCCCCCAGGCTTATCAATGAGAACGAGGTCAAACAGTGGCGAGAGCAGGCAGAGAAATTCCGCAAAGGTGAGCAGCCCCGCCCAACGTGTGTGCACCCCGCACCTTCCCTGAAAGGGCACCCAGGGTCACCTTCTGTCCTCCCAGAGCACTTGGAGCTTGTGAGCCGGCTGGAGAGGAAGGAGCGGGAATGTGAGACGAAGACCATGGAGAAGGAAGAGATGATGCGGACGCTGAACAAGATGAAGGACAAGCTGGCCCGAGAGTCCCAGGAGCTGCGCCAGGCTAGGGGACAAGTGGCTGAGCTGGTGGCCCAACTCAGTGAACTCTCAGTATGTGAACCCCCCACCCCACGTAGCTCAGCAGAGGCCTGGGCTGCAGAACAGGGTGGGGGAGCCGCGGTGGGGTAGAGCCAAGGGCCCTGTGGTGAAGGAGAAGAGGAGCTGGGCTCTCAGGCCAGGCCCCAAGGGACTGTTGAGGCTGTCTGGGTAGCACCTTTGTGTCAGTTAGGAAAAGTAGCGCCCTCCCTCCAGTGACACTGTCCTGGAAAGCAGGCCTGGGACAGCGGAGTGCAGGTGGGGCTCCTGCCCCCTCACCTTCTTCAGCTTGTGCCTTCGGTAGCCTGTGCAACTATGTGTGCCCCTCCTGCTAGTGCACAGGGACGACGGGGACTCTGACTGTCCCATGTCTGCTTGTGTTTGTGTCTGTCTGTGGCTCTGTGTCTTACTGTGCATGGGGGGTGGATATTTGGTTTGCAGAGAGAAGGGTGGGTGTGGGAGGTGGGCGGATGATGAGGGCTCTTGTGGAGCTGGAGGAGAAAAAGAAAGGAGAGGAATGAGGCTGGGGGAATGGCTGCCTCCCTGCTGACGGCTTTGTCTTTCTGATTCTCTCTCTCCCGGCAGACAGGCCCTGTGTCTGCCCCACCTCCCCCTGGAGGCCCGCTTCCCTCCTCCTCCACCTCCTCCTCCTTGGTGACAACCAATGACCTGCCTCCACCGCCTCCCCCTCTCCCCTTCGCCTGCTGCTCCCCGCCGCCCCCACCACCCCTTCCGCCTGGTGGGCCTCCCACTCCCCCAGGCGCCCCGCCTTGCTTCGGCCTCAGCCCACCCCTGCCTCAGGACCCTTTCCCCAGCAGCGACAACCCACTCAGGAAAAAGCGCATCCCACAGCCTTCCCACCCACTGAAGTCCTTCAACTGGGTCAAGCTGAATGAGGTAAGTGACCAGGATGGGGCGGGACAGGAGCACAGGGATTGCCACCCACTGGGTGAGGGGCAGTGGTCTCCTCCCTGTGCTGGCCTGGGTGGGGTGGCAAGGGCAGTCACAGGGGGCCTCAGAGATAGGTTTGCTGCCCACCTGAGAGCATCCACACCCAGAAAGCCACTTGGCACATGGTGGCGATGCTCCTGTTGATGGAGCCATCTGCAAGTGCCACTTGTATGTGCTGGGGGTGGGTGGAGTGGTGGATGTCAGAGCCTGGGGCAAGGTGTGCCGCTATACACCAGCCGGGGCTGTGCACCCCAGCACTGCTGAACAAAGCAAGGCAGGCTGGGCTAGAGTTTCAAGGACAGGTATGACGAGGGACAGAGCGGACAATTCAGGCAAAGAGCGTGGGCTGGGGTCCACATCATGGCGAAGACCAGGGCATGTGTACAAGAGACTAAGCGTTTGGCAAGGTGCAGCCATGTGGCATCCTTATGTGTGTGTGTGGGGTGGCTGCACACAATGGCCTGAGTCCCATCTTTTGGCTTCCTGGCATGGAGTGAAGGTTGATGGTCTTGAGCTGAACATATAATACAATGTAGGTACCAGCATTTCCCTTATTGGTATTTTAACTTACCATTTAACTCACCATTTTTTTTTACCAGCTAACAGCAAACTGAAGTTTAATAATTAAATAAGCAAACATACATATCCATCTAATAATAATAAACGGTTATCTTCACAGGCACACACACCTATAGGTCAGTCGAAATACTATTCTCAGTAATTGCTGTGTTTTTTTGCCCAAGTTGCATGACCTTCTCACATGTGGCCTGGAGCATGTAAACCCTGGTACACGTGGGTTCTGATACAACTGGCCATGTGTCGGGCACAGGAGCTGGGCTTAGCCCCGCACTACTCCTTCCCCTACACGGCCTTCCTTTATTACCTATATGGTCTGTGTTCAAGCACCAGCAAGCGGCTCAGCAAAGATTACACTGAAAATCCTAGTAATGTTAAAGGTTTATGATGCTGTGGGGCTGTATTACTAGAGGCCTGGGGCCACATGCAGCTCTAGGCTAACAGAGAGAGGCCTCCATGAGTATGATGCAGATAGTCGCCAGACCCAGCCTCACAGGAGTGAGCTGGTTCCTGTCTCGGACTCTTGTGAGCGTAGAGAAGCCGCGGGACGGCTGCTACGTGAACATCCTGGACAAAGTCTTATCCCTGCTTCTCTATGGTGCTAGTTCCTACGTACAGGACTCTAGATCCTCTTTGTCCTTGTGGAGAACACATCCATTGTAATGGAGTTTCATTTGACCTGGCCCATACCCACACTCGAGTTACAGCCTTGCAGAACTAAGGTTCATGGATGCACTTGGACCCTGTTATATGGGCCCATTGGACTCACTCGTGGGGAATTTATACCTTGTGGGTGGGTTTCAGTGAGCTGGGGGAAGAGGTGGTAGGTAGATCAGGGAGGGATTGCTGAGCGGCTGGTCAGCTGTGTGCTAGATGCCACCCCCTGGTGGTGGGCCATGGAGGTCAGTTCTGGGAAGTTGTGCGGGAATACAATAAAGGTAGGAGACGCTGCCGTGCTGGGAGAGCTTTGAATAGGGCACATTAGGAGGTGTAGTCAGGAAACACCTAGAGATCCAGGTCAGGGGCTGAAGGGGAGGTTCTAACCTCAAACCAAACCTGTGTAAATCATTCAGCTCCCTTCCTCCCTCCTAGAGGGATCGCCAAGATTCTTTCCACCTGTCTGTGTGATCGGGGTGGACACGTGGAGGATGAGTACTGCTCACTCATAGTCTCTGGGGCTTCTGAAAACATCTCCAGTCTGAGCTAGGGCAGCTTTAGACGCAGCTGGTAGCAGTGTTGCAAAGCAAGACAGGTAGCGCTCATGGCAACTGCACGCACAGCTGTGCCCTATGGGTGCTGCAGCGTGGCCAGAGAGACCAGTTGTGCAGGGGCAGGCTCACCGCATCCAGAACCAGAGCCCAAGGTTGTGCAGCAATGCTGTTCATGAGCAGAAAGGATGTTATTTTTATTGTGGTGAAGGGGTATAGACGGGGTAACTCATACTTCTGTGACCTTCTCATGTAGGGAGCTTCGTGCTTAGGATTTTCCCCCGGGTCCAGGAATAGTGATGCCTACAGGAATCCCTAATGACTCAGAGGCGGCAAGAGTGTCATTTCTCAACTGGGAAGTGGAGTTTGGATGGATTAGACGATGAGGAACATTTGTAGAAATTGTAGACACTTTGGCAGGAGAAGGGGTAGAGGGGAATTGAGTAATATTTGGAGAACCTGTTATCCCCGCCCAATGGTGTGGCAAGAATAGGTTATTTCATTGTTTGGGCTTCAGGTTCTGATCTGTATAATGGGGATAATGATAATATTCATCTCAAGAGGTGGTTGTGAGGGTTGACTGACTTAATACAGATATTCCTCATTGACGACCTACCTGTTTAATGACTGTTTAGAATGATCCCGGAGGCACGCTGTGGGAACTTGTGACCTACTACTTGGACTTACAACCTGCCTAATTTTGTACAGTTCTGTCCATCATGGTTGTAGAGCCTGCATATCTATTGTACAGTATACCTTGTTTATACACTGCTATAATTTTTGCTGATTGTACTGTGCAGTATAGTACTGTTGTTTTATGTTCTGCTATACATTATAGTACTGCAGGTAAGAGTTAGGCAAATAAAAGCAAAGTCACCAGGTTGGAGTTTCCTTTGGCCATTTTTGTTCTGAATATTGCAATGTACATACTATATACAATTCCTCATTTAGCGACCAATTCATTTAACGACCTACTTGCAGGGCCGAAACTCAGTCATTAAATGAGGAATGTCTGTATCCATAAAGTATTTGGAACAGAGATTAACACAAGGAAAACCTTAGTAGTACTACTAGATTAGTTGCTATTAGTGGTGTCGCCATGCGTGCTTTAAGTGTTATCTCACTTACTCCTCATCTCAGTACAATGAGGTAAGCATCCCTGAGAGTCAGTTTCCCTTCCTGTGACGTGGGACATTGCCCACAGCACCACATCATGGCAGGGCCGGGAATGTCTGCCAGTGGGGCTGCCTGGCTCCCAAGGCTGTGAATGCTCTATGGGGGAAACAATGACATATGTCCCCAGAACGATTTCCCTGGTAGGTAAAGCAGATCACTAGAAGACCAGAGTTCCCCGGGCTCCAGAGTGGAGACAGCAGGGTCTTGGCTAGAGTAGTGAAGGAACTAAATTTGAGAACTGCTAAACAAGGTGGGGGGCGGCAGAGTGATGTGGTGGAAGTTAGGGTGTGGTGAGCATGAGGAGGAGGCCCACCTCTCTCTGGCTCTGGGCCTAGCTGTACCTGTGCCTCTCCTCCGGGCAGGTTGGGTGTGCTGGGGACGGGGTGGGAGGTGTAGGAGAAGATATGAGAGTGGATGGAAAGGATCTGTCTGTTGTGTTGTGGAGGTTCTTCCCGCCCCTTCCTTCCGCCGAGCCCCGCCAGGACAAGGATGGGAAGCTTTGCCTCTGAGCCTGTGCCTCACCCCTCCCTGCCCGGATTTTTTTTTTTTTTTGGTTTTTCTCTGGTACCGGGAACCCTGCCCGGATTTACATGGAGGATTCCCCGTGCAGGGGACTCTGGGTCATGCGGTGCCTCCGGCTCACTCGTGTCCCCATCCCATCCCCTCTGTGCCTCCCTTGTCCCCATTTCCTGGGACCCAGCTCCTCTCCCCAGTCCCCTCGCTCTGCTCCACACATGCTCCTTTGCACGTGCGTGTACACACACGTGTGTATGTGTGCGCATGTGCTCAGAATGGTTGTTTCTGCCATGAAAAGAATGTGTCTGTGTTGGGTTTGGCCAGTTGCCTGTATCCGTTGCTGCTCTGAGCTTCCCAGCCCGGCATTCCACACGAGGGTCCCTGGCCTTCGGAAGGCCGCAGGAATGTCCGCACCCCCTGACTCTGGCCTAGCCTCCCCTTTTCAGAGTTTAAGAAAATAAAAGTGAGTGAAAGGTTTGCTTCCTCGTGCAAGCCTTCTGAGGGGGAGACGCAGGGAGGAGGTGGCGTCATGCGGAAGGTGCCCTGGCTGCCCCTCAGAGGAAGGTGGAGAGTCGTTTTCCAGGGACAGCAAAGCTCTGGAAGAGAGAAGATTCCGAGGCACAGTGGGAGGAGCACACGGAGGGGCGTTGCTCTGCACTCAGTGTCTTAGCCCATGGTCTTCTTGTCCTCTAAGTCATCAGCAGGCCGTTCTGAGAACTGGGGCATTTGGGGACTTGGCTAACAAACAAACCTCCTCTGCAGATACCAGGCAAGGGCGATGTCTCTGTGAAGTGTCCTTGCAGTGTGAGACCCTGTGCCCCTCCCGGGCATGAAGGATGGGGCTGCCCTCCCGGGTCTGACCCGCAGGAAGTTGTACCAGAGTCCGGCTGGTCTGAGCAGAGTCACTCCAGGGGGCGGGCTGTCCTAACCTTTGGCATTGATCCACTTTCTGGGAATCTGGGAAAGTAGGAGCGAGGCCCTGGGAAAGAGAATGACTATCTCAGATACAGGAAATGCAGAGGCTTGGAGGATCCCGAATATGTGTGCGTCCAAACCAGTGACGGCTGCGCCGCAGTACCCGCGGGGCCCTTTCCAAAGGGGCCTCCCTGGCCTGCATGGAGTACAGAGAGGTGCTTTGCTTTTGCTTTTCTGGAAGGAGCACAGTGTGTCCCTTTTCCTACTTGCACACCCATGGCTCAGCACCTCAGTGATTCTGGGACATGATTCTGTGTGGCCCCGTGTGAAAAGGCAGGGAAGGAAACTTTTGGCCTCTTTCCTGGAGCAGAGCAGAGAGGAGAGGTAGAGGTTTGGAGTGCAGGGGGGATTCAGCCCCTGTCTGCAGGTCTAAAAGCCTGGCCATTGTAGTATGCGCTGTCAGGGGACAGCTGGGGTTAGGAGAGCGCTGGGCATCTCCACAAGGAAAGAACTGGGTCGACTTGGGTCTTCTGTCCATCTGGAATTTTAGGAGCGGGTCCCTGGTACCGTGTGGAATGAGATTGATGACATGCAGGTATTTCGGATTCTGGACCTAGAGGATTTTGAGAAAATGTTTTCGGCCTATCAGAGGCATCAGGTAAGACCTTTCCCCTCTGACTGCTTGGGTCTTGACTCCCACACGCCGTACCCCTTGAACTTGAACCTTAGCCCTTTCCTTCCTCCCTTTCTTCCCTGCTTCCCTCTCTCCTCCCTGGCTGCTTCCTCCTCTCTCTGTCTCCTCCCTCCCTCCCTCCCTTCTTCGCTTCCTTGCACAGATACTGAACAGTGCAATTCTTTATGGGGTGCCCTGTTCCTGAGGAGGCTATAGCTATATGGGCCGGAGGGGGCAGTCACAGTGCATTACAGTTTGTATTCACCTGTCCATTGATGAAGTGGTGCTCTGTCCCTTTTTCCCTTATGCCCCAGAGCACTGGAGGTGGCATCTTAATGCCTGGCCACCACTGTCCCCTGCTGTCTTTGGCCGAGGACTTAGAGATGACACACACAGGCCATTGTAACTTTTCAATCCATGTTTTCCACCATATTCTCCTCTCCCGATACCCCACTAGTGCTTTGAGCAGAGGTGTTGATGATGTAAGGAGGTTGGGGGTTGCTGCTCCTTGTCATTTAGTGGATTGAGGCGGGGGTGGGGCCCTGAAGGGCCAGACAGGCCCTTGATCGACCCTGCAGGCTCTATATTCACATGCCTGGCCCATGAGTCTGGCCCTGCAGCCGCAGAGGGGGTTGGGGCTTGGGCTGGGCAGATACAGGGCATTCCTGAGGTATGGGTCTCAAACTATGCCAAGGACCTGTGCTGAGGGAATTGCCAGAAATGCCGATTCTCAGGGCTCTCCTTCAAATACGGGATATGATTTTAGAGATGAGTTTGGACCCAGGAACTTGAGGGTAACTAGCATGCCTGGAGTCCTTTGCGCTAAGACCAGTTTGGGAATGACCAGCCTAGAGGCCTGAAGGTCCTTGCTTTCTCTCTGAGCCTCCTGCTCTGGGGCCACTTCCCCTCGGCCCGGGCTGTTATCTTCCTTGTTTTCTCTGTTCAGCCCGGGCTCACACTCAGGACTCCAGTACCAGTGGTGAGCTCTGGAAGGGCTGCCCTGCCCTGCTTCTCCCGAGTGCAGACCTATGGATGACCCTTCCCGAGGGCAGACAGGGCCAAGGACCCATGGGGCTGCATCTCCAGCTCTGATGTGGGAGGCCTAGAAAGAAAACAGATTTAAATGTGGGTGTTCGAGGCATCCGATTCTCTGCTCCTGAGTCCAGAAGGCAGTGCAGACCTTGCCCGTGATGGGGCAGGCACGGCCTCCCCAGGCCCCACTGAGGCTCCGGAGCTGGAAGGATTCTGTAGCCTTGGGCTTCTCGGAGTCCGAGCCCCCATGGGCCCTGGGGACAGAGGAGCCTGTGCAGGGGTGGCTCCGGCATGGTGGCCGCACGTCTCCCTCTAGTTCAAGTCTTCCTCCAGGGCTCTACTGCTGGTCTGTCCTGTCCAGTCTACAAGGCAGGGGTGGGGGGAGTTGGGAAAGAGTGTGTTGGGGGTTTAGGCCAGACCAGGTCTGGGGTCTCTACCAGCTTGCTGAGTTGAGAAGAACTGAGACCCAAAGTCCCCTGCTAGTCCTTGCCGAGCCCACTCTGCAGGGTGTGAAGTCTGCCCTGTCTTGGGGATGGGAGTCACCGAGCAGAGCAGGGGTGACCCCAGAGGTGGCATTCTGCTTGTCACCTCTGTGTCTCTGGGGCCCTGGACGGAGGTTCTGGGAGCCACGGCCTTAGCTCTGTGCCCAAGGCAGATTCTGAACTGGTGTCGTCAGCTCCCTCAGCATGCGGAAGGGAGGACACATTGTAGCTGGGCCTATGCAGCTCCCTTAGATGTCACAGGACAGAGGAGGGTGAGGAACACACTCAGGGATGCTTGCTTTTCCTGCCCCTGTGAACAGGCTCTCCTGAGCTACTCGCTCTGATCCCTTCTGTCTCCGCCACACTGGGAAGTCACCTCACATACTTCGGGCAGAGTCTCAGCAGAAGGGCGGAAGGGCGGGAAGGCAGGGTGCAGGGTGGGGATGCCGGGGAGCCCTGGAGTGCCCCGGTCCAGGTGCATAGAAGGAGCTGGTCACCCTCTGCTTGTTTGTCTTTCTGTGAGCACATCATGGCTTTGGGGTTCCCATCTCCAAGCATGGGGTCCCATGGGATTAAGGTGCACAGAGTAGATGCTGAAGACCCCCACATCCATCCTGCTGTCCCCGTCCCTGAGCCTCAGACTAACGTTGTGCATGTTTAATTCTCTGCCGGCTGTGGCTGCTGCCTGCCTAGGAGCTGATAACTAATCCTTGTCAGCAGGTGAGTCACACTGGGCTCTGAACCTTCCAACTCCCAGCCGGGGCCCAGCAGAGAGGGCCTGTCCATGTCACCTCCTGGCTTCTTGCTCATCCCTGTAGGGCAGGATGAAGTGACGGGAAGCGTCTAGAGCTCTGATCTTACCCGCCAGGCTCAAGGCAAGGAATTCTGTAAGGCTGCTCAGGTTGGGCAGCTCTAGGGGCACAATTCAGGAAGACGGTGACGTGATTTGTGCAGTGTGGAGCATGGGCTTGGAGGAAGCACCCTGAGTAAGAGTGGTGCTTCACCCAGCCACCTGCCCCCACTGCCAGGACCCATGAGAAAGAGGGGTAGAATCTTAGATTTCTTGAGGGTCTGCCAGTTATACCCCAGAAAAGGGAACTCTGGGTGTACTTCTGCCTCAATTTCCACCCTTTTGACCCTGCGATGTTGGGCATATCAGCTGTACCTGGAGTCCCCAGAAGTCAGGAGCTGTGGCCTTACAGGGTTTGGACCAACTTCCCGTCCTAAGCCTGGGAGGCCCTTGGGTGGGGGCAGTGGGAGTTGATCCCGTGGTGACTGTGGTAGGCCATGTGGCCCTGCTGATGTCACAGGGTCAGTCACAGCTTCTCCACCCCCCAGCTGCTCCCCTAGAGGGCTGACAGTCTGATCTCTAACCGCAGGCTCTGGCTCTGCACGCATATGCTCTCCCTCTCCAGCCCAGGATAAAGCCCAGAGCCCGCCCGCGAGGGTTGGTTGTCAAACACCCTACTCTCGCCCTTTGTCCCTCGCTTTCTCTCATACCCTCTGATCAGAAGCATCCTTAGGTTGGCAAGAGGGAGGTCCCCGGGGGTGGGCAGGCAGAGGACTGGGGAGCCCCCCACTCCACGTGCTTCCTCTTGGTTCCTTGTTTGCAGAAAGAGCTGGGCTCCACCGAGGACATCTACCTGGCCTCCCGCAAGGTCAAAGAGCTGTCAGTCATTGATGGCCGGAGGGCCCAGAACTGCATTATCCTTCTCTCCAAGTATGTATCCACCCTGGGACGCTGCCCTGGGGAGCTCCTGATGGGAAAGAATGGACGCTCCGGGGAGCAGAGCCCCGAGATCCAGCCAGGGCTAGGGCAAGTGGTGGCTGAGCTGAGTGCTTGGGGTGAGAGAGAGGTGATGGCTGGAAAGTAGGGTGATGGCAGCCTCTACCCAACTCCCCTCCCTCTAGAGCCTTGTCTTGGGAACCCTCCTGGAGCCGCAGACTTGTACTCTGCCCAGGAACCTGCCCCAGTCATGAGGCCCTGGGCGGCCCGGTCAGTGCCTGGCAGCTGAGTTGCTCTAAGCCTATGGAGGACCCAGCTCGGTTTAGGCCAAGGAGCACCATGATATCAGCCCCTAAGCATTTCCCGCGGCTGCAGAACAAACAGGGCAGTATCTGTGCTAACAGCACAGCCTCTGTGCAGGGCCTCCCAGAGCCAGGGTCAGGGCGACCGCCTCCCGTGCTATTCTTAGTGCTGCCCCGAGCGCCTCTGGAACATCTGCCCCGCCTGCACTCCCCTAAGTCCTTAGTTTCTCCCATTTGATGGTGGGGGGCGTGCTGGCACGCACACCGGCAGAGGGGACGCAGGGCCGTGGGGGTGTGGGGGGCTGTTGGGGGCTGCCACACCCCTTCCCAGACAGCAGGGCCACTCAGAGCAGCTCTGTGGGAGCGAGGCGCAGTCAGGGTCTGACAGCCGTTCTCTCTCCTGAAAGGGAGGGACAGGAAATGGTCCCCTCGGGGGCCTGCTGAAGTCCCGTCCTCCTGTGCAGATGCTGTAGATGATTACGGCACAAGGGGGAGAAAGAGGGTCAGAAGCCCCTTCCCTGTGCCTTCAGTCTCCACGGAAGATGTCCTCTTCCCCCCAGGGGCCCCCAGCCTCTCTGAGGAAGCCTCAAACAACACACCAGGAGCTCAAGTCCTGATTCTGACACTAAAGAGCTCGTTACTGAGTACGCGGAGTGAATCCCCTTAGGCCCGTCCGAGAAGGTTTTGCAGGGAGGAGTACCACTAAACTGCTCCCTAGTCCACATTAGGGAGAGAGCAGAGCACGTGGCCATGAGGGCTGGACAGGAAGGTTTGGAGACTTCCTTGAGCCCAGGGGGCAGGCTGCTCAGGGGTGGGCTTTGCCTCAGGTTGAAGCTTTCTAACGAGGAGATCCGGCAGGCCATCTTGAAGATGGATGAACAGGAGGACCTCGCTAAGGACATGCTGGAGCAGGTGAGGACCGGGTGGGTGGGAAGGGAGCAGCCGCAACCCTTTCCCGATAGCCCCCAGAGAGTCTCAGACTCTTGGCTCCGGGAGGAATCAAGCCGGGGGAGTTGGAGAGCTGGTTTCTAGAAAGTTCCCTGCTTAAGCCTTTCTGGGAAAAGGCTGGCAAAATCCGCCAGGGAACTCTGAGAAGGCTGGAAGGAGGTTTGAGGCAAAATCTTTCATAGGTCACAGGCCAAAGTCAGGGCAACAGTAGTCATTTCTTCTGCAAATCTCGTGTACCTCATTTGTTAAGAGACACCCAGAAAATGCCAAGCAGAAGTACTGTCAATTAAAAAAGAACTGCTGTCTATCAAAAGGCACAACAGTATTATTACAGTGAGAAGACAAGCCACACCATAGAAGATGTTTGCTACACACACACACACACACACACACACACACACACACACGTGCGCACATACACTTAACAAGTATTTCATCTTCATGAAAAAGAACTCTACAAATCAATGAGAAAATGACAAAGCAACTTAAAAATGAGCAAAAGACTTGAACAGGCACTTCAGGAAAGAGGATGGCTACATGGCCAGTGAGCATTTGTAAAGATCTCAGTCCTCTTAGCCATCAAAGAAATTGTTGCGAGCCGCAGGGAGAAAACACGCAGCAGAAGATTAAAATTTAACCAACTGACCGTGCTACATGCTGGCAAGGATGCGAAGTGATTGGCATCCTCACTGGCACAGGCATTGTGGAAAACTGTTTGGCAGGGCACATTAAGGCTTAACAGACACTCACCCTATTACCCAGTAACCTCACACTTTGATGCATACTGCAGAGAAACCAGCGTAAACCATGGTTAAGAGACACACGCACAAGTATTTACAGCAACTTTATAAAACCCCCAGAGCGTGAGCAAGCCAACTGTCCATCAGTAAGTGGGCAAATAGACTGTGGTGTGTTCATACGGTAGAATACTACTCAATAACAAACACAAACTACCAGTACTCAGCAGGGAGGGCTGCTTTACACATTTCACATCACATTGTGTGAGAGAAGCCAGACGCAAAAGACAACATACAATATCACCGCCCATCTTCTGGTAGGGTAATACGGGAGGTAGTTTGAGGCCAGAAAGTCCAGGAGTTGCTTGGCACCTGGTCACTCAGAGAAAGCAGCCTAGCTTGGGTCTCTTATAAAACCACTAATGCCATTATGGGGACCTCACGCTCATGACTTTAACTTAATCCTAATTCTCTCCCAAAGGCCCCACCTCCACATGCCATAACCAGCTGAACTTGGGGGTTATGCTCCCAACACATGAACTCAGAGGGGACACATTCTTACCAAAGCACCTGGGATGAATTCATCGATAGGAAGTTCTAGAACAGACAGATCTAGGGCGGTAGAATTCAGTTGAGGCTATGCTGGGGGTGGGGGCAGCTTTATGAAGTGAAGCCAGAGAACTTTCTAAGAAGAGGAGAATATTTTGTATCTAAATCTGGTGTTTCAGTGGGTGGAGAGTTTTGACAAAACTCACCGAGCTACGCATTTAAACTGGGTGTGTTTTATGGAGATTATATCTCAATAAAGTTTGCCGAAAGAGAAACGTCATTGATCTGTGTACTTCAGAACAGTGTACTTTCTGTAAGTTATAGCTCAGTTTCAGAAGGTGAGGGAAATCAGGGAGTCAAGGACTGGGTGCCCCGACATCCCCTCCTAGCAGATCCTGTCCACACCACGCGAGGGTCCCTCTGTTCATCCTGAACAGAGTCAGTATGTGGGCTTCTCAAACCCTGCACCCCTGGATATGCTACCCAGTGGCTTCTTGTCTGACCCACCCCTTCTCTCTGCAGCTCCTCAAGTTCATCCCTGAGAAGAGTGACATTGACCTCCTCGAGGAACACAAGCATGAGATTGAGCGGATGGCCCGAGCCGACCGCTTCCTCTATGAGATGAGCAGGTTGGGGTCTTGGGTGTGGTGGGAGGAGCTGGGGTTGCGCAGGTAGCCCTGGCAGGGAGGGAGATGAGCAGGCTCAAGAGCAGGCTTGAGATGACGCTTCGCCCTGCCCCCAGGATCGACCACTACCAGCAGCGACTGCAGGCCCTGTTCTTCAAGAAGAAGTTCCAGGAGCGGCTGGCAGAGGCCAAACCCAAAGTGGAAGGTAGGGCTGACGGCTGGAGGAGGCCTGGGGTGGGAAGGTGTCTGAGAACCAACGTGAGGGGGCAGAGGGAAACGGCTTCCTTATTCTTAACCCAAAAGAAATACCAGTGTCAAGTGCAGAATGGAAAACTATGATCCTGATAGGAAAATGCCCTGGTTTCTATGGGCATGTGTGCCAACCGCGTGACATGCTCTATGCCTCAGCGTTCGGACCCTGCAGGGAGGGGTGTCTGTTGGCGTCTGTCCCAGTGTGGGGCAGAATTGATGTGCATGTAGCAGAACCACGCCTGTCACGCATGAACGCATCCCTCCGTACCTAGCTGAGAGGTTCTAAGCGCATTACAGAAGCTATCCTGGGATATCGCTTTCAGCGTGAGCCACTCAGAAACGGATAAACTGTACGAAGTGATCTCTGGCGGTGCGGATTTTCTGGCCGGGAGAGCTCCTCTAACACAGGCTGTTTCCAGAGGAGAAATGTGTAATTTCTGAGGCCCCTGTGTCAAACGCTGTGTGAAACACTGTATGTGAATGGTCTCATTAGGTCCCCACAAGAACCCCAGGGGTGGGTGCTGTCATTACCCTCTGCTGGCCTCCTTTCTCTGTCTCCAACGTGGGCTGTGGTAGTTACCATGTTACTGGTGGGTGGTAGAGCCAGGATAGGAATCCAGGTGTTGCCCAGTATGCATCTCCCTGGGGCTGCCTGTGGGATGGTGGTGGAGGCTGGGGCAGGGGGTTGTGGGAAAACGCAGGAGGGCATGATGGTAGGCAGAAGCGAATGAGGCTGGCAGGCTCATTTGGGGTGAGGATGAGACCGCAGGGCTGAATAAGCCAGGTCCAGATTCTGAGGGTTCAGGGCTGGGGGGCCAAGCAGTGCATAGCGCCCCCTGCTGGATACCAGAGAGAGGCCATATGAATACTCCATGAGATGCCTGTCCCGAGAGAGAGGCCATTCCTGGGGTTCAGCGGGCTGCTTTGGGGAGGATGGAACCTGCAGACATTTTTGGTAATCTTCACTCTATTCCTCTGTCTGTCTGTCTGTCTGTCTGTCTCTCTGTCTCTGTCTCTCCCTCTCTCTCTCTCACACATACACAAGTGCACTGGTTCAGGCAGCGAAGGACCTGCAGGCTGTGATCATAGATAATCAGTCTGAGGGGCAGGAGAAAATATCAGGAGCTTCTGTCATTCCTAAGGTCTAGCAGTTTCTCTTTGTTCTGGTGATATGTGGATCCTTATCTTCATCTCTGCTTTCCTCCACTGCAGACTGTCCTTGGGGCATGAAGCGCAGATTAAGGGGTTCAGCCTAAGGCGCGTGTGCTCAACTATCTGAGTATGTTGAGTCAGCAGAACAGATGTGCACAATTGCCACTTGGAGCTGAGGAAGCTGAGTAGCTTAAGGATTAGAAAGGCTTAATCCCAGGCTGCTTCTTGCTCCCTGCAGCCTCCTTCTAAACTCTCCTTAAGAGTTAGCGAGTAGATGCTGTGTAAAGCCTCCTATTAATATCGAGCTCTGCAGAGCAAGATGTGTTGATGAGAACATAACTGCTGGGGAAGGTTGCTGTTCCACAGCTCTCAAGAAGATTTGTTTATCTAGAGTCTTTCGGGGCCACTGTCCCCAAATGGCCCAAGAGTGAGGTAGGGAAGAGACACCTGAAGTTGTTTGAGGTATGATTGAAATATATTTTGAATATTTTCAGTTTTTACAATGTATCACAGTCAAAGACACAGTGGCATGAATCCCCCTCAAAAAAAAAATCCCCCTTGCTTCAAACACACTCGTCCCATCATTCTTGCCACTTTCTGAAGCAGTTCTGGAAGTCCTCTTTCGTGAGTGTCTGTAGTTATGCTGTTGTAGCTGCCACTCTGTCCTGAACTGATTCAAAACATTTACCTGTCATAGTTATTCTAGTTTTGGGGAAGAGCCAGAAGTCGGCTGGTGCCAGACCTGGTGAATAAGGTGGATGAAGACACAGTGCCATGTTTGGACCAGCCTGCTTTTCTGCAGGGTGGCACTTGTCAGCAGCATTCACTGCATTTTTGATCACAGCTTGTGAAAACACCCACCAAAGAGGGCTTCCAGAACTGCTTCAGAAAGAGGCCAAGAGTGATGAGATGAGTGCTCAAAGTGAGAGGGAAGATTTGGAGAGAAGTTTATGGCAGTGTCTTTTACAGTAATAAATTACTTTGAACAATTTAAACACTCACTATATATTTTGATCACAGCTGGTGTAGAACTGGATCAGTGTGGGCAACTGAGTTGAAAAGCAGGGGATTGGGCAGGAGTTAAGATTCCTGTTCCTCCTCCTCCTCCTCCTCCTCCTTCTCAGGGCAGATACTCCTGGAGGCGATAAATTTAACCTGTGCCCCCAGAGTCCTGAGCTGTGACACTGCTCTCCCTTCCTCCAGCAGAATGGGGAGGAAGCCAGTTTGCCAAAAGCCAGCGCTCCCCATATGACAGATTTACCAATTTTTCTGTAGATATGCTCATGATTGTATTCTTGAATGTATTCTTCTTATGAATATGCTCACCATTTCCTAGGCCAAATTTACCGATTCTTATTATGAGTGCTTTCACTGAATAGAGTCGAGATGAATATGGTCGCAAAAGTAATATTCTTTTGAATACATTCATGGATACATTATTCTAGTGAATGTATCTAAAATGTCCTGGTTGCAGATGGGAAGTTTTCCCATTTACACTGGTTTCCTCTGAATTCTTGTCATTTTCTGTTTTGCCAACATTTTAGCATTTTTAGGAGGGTTCCTTTGCAAATTTTTCAGATAGTAATTCAGCCTTAGAAAAGTCATCCCAAGATATATAGCTTGCTGGAAGCTTTTATAAGTGATTTTTTTTCCAAATCAACTCTTTGTTGAAATATGATATGCATGTATAAAAGTACAGCAATCCTAAGATTTGATGAATCATTATGAAGTGGAACCCCGCTTGTGACTGACATTCAGGTCCAGATGTGGAATGTTTCCAGCTCTAGAGCCCTCTTCTCTTCCTGTCCTTCTCTCAAACATTTCGCCCTCCATCCCACAAGGAAAGGAGCTATCTTGACTTCTAGGTTGCTTTTGTCTGTTTTGAACTTTATATACCTGCAATAATGTGATATGAATAATTTTACGCTGGCTTCTTTTGCTTAGTATTATGGATGTGAGTTAATCCAGGGGGGAATTCATTTTCAGTGGTTCATTTTACTCCACTGTATATTATAATTTACCTGTTCTATTTATAATTTTTTAAAAAAATCTAAGAATAGCTCAACTATCCTTACTAAAAGCATCAACTATCCATTACTAAGAGTAATGTTGCTGTCTTGGTTACTTTTCTGTCCTTGCTGAGACAAAATACCTGACACCCAGAATGAAGGAAGGAAAGGTTTATTTAGCTCTCACAGTCTGTGGAGGTTTCAATCCGTACTGGGCTGGCTCCAAGGCAGGGTGGCACATGGCAGAGGACAACAGTTCATGGCGGCAAAAAACAGCAAAGCAACAAGAGCAAATAAGGGAGGAGCAGGTGGGCAGGATCTTTCCCACCCTTAAATTGTATGCAAACTACCCACCCCAGGGGCAGGTGAAGCACTCACACCCATAATCCTAGCATTGGACTATGGATCAATCAAAAATCTAAAAGCCTGCCCCATGACTGCATGGGGATTTAAGGGGACAAGCAGACACAAACCATAACAGCTGCTTTTGGGTCATATGCATGTGTTCAACTTAGATGCAACAGACAAAACTTATTTATAGCTTCTTTTGTACAGTTACTTTTTTTTTAACTGCTTCAGACTGAAGTTGAGTGGGTTTCTTTTTATCTTTTGTATTGGTCAGTTTTCTGTTGCTATGACTCAGATGCCTGTGAAAAACACCTTAGAGGGGCAAGTATTTATTTTGGCTTATGGTTTCAGAGTGCTGAGTCCATGGTCAGCCATCTCCAATGCAGAAACATCATGGTGGATGGGCACGGTGGAGGAAACCTGCCTACCACAGGGTAGCCAGGAAGCAGAGAGGAGGAGGAGAGCCAGAGGAGAAGTTGGGGAGATAAAATCTTCAAAGACCCAGTAACCTACTTTTTTCATAGGCCTCTTAATAGCCCATTCAGCCATGAGCCCATGAGTAGATTTATCCTTGGGAATCAACCCTTAGAACATGAGTCTTTGCGGGCGGCGGGGGGATTTCACATTTAAACTATAACATCATTATAAGCTTCATTAGGGATTTTCAGTTTGGCTTTAGCTAGTCATTACTTTTTAATATTTAAAAAAACATATTCCATGACTAGTAGTCAAAATCTCAGTGCAGGAATTTGAACTCACTTGTGCACATTAACTAAGGAAGGGCCAGAGTGTACACATCAGAATGGACTATTGGTTTGTATTTCTGGCAATGGGCATTGGGGGAAATGGTTAAGATGCCTAACATTTGGGGAAAGTTTTAAAATAGAATTGTATTTTTAAATTATGGTTTTAATTTTTAAAATATTTCAATTTTTAATTATGTTTGAGTGTCAAGTTATATCGTCAAATCTAAGACACTATCCACTCTAAATCACACTGTTACTTTATTGAGCAAAGAAAACCTGTGAATAGTCTCCAGTAACATAATTTTATTGGTGGAGTTGTCTTTCCCCAAAACAATAGAAGTTTTCTTTTTTTTTTTTCCCCCCCCGGTACTGGGAATCGAACTCATGACCTTGTGCTTGCCAGGCAGGCGCTGTGCTGCTGAGCTGAATCCCCAGCCCTCCAACAATAAAAGTTTTAAGTGCTAGGTTTAAAAGCATTACATTCAAGGACATATTGACAGCAAGACTATACTAGCGTACCAGCTTCCTGCGAATGTATTTGAAAATGTTTCATCTTGCATATAAAGACTGAGTAAGGGTCGTCAGTGACTTGGTCTTTGGTGGTGTTATCTGCTTCCCTGGAGGTAGGAACAAAAGGAAGGGCTCACTGAAAGTTTGTAAGGTTTCTGCCCCCCTGAGATTCAAAGGCACTTGCTAGTCCCTCTCTGAACTTTGGCGTGTCCTGACCCAGTCTGTGCCGGCTCTGACCTGTTCACCTCTCCCAGCCATCCTGCTGGCCTCCAGGGAGCTGACGAGAAGCAAGCGTCTAAAGCAGATGCTGGAGGTCGTCCTGGCCATTGGCAACTTCATGAACAAGGGACAGCGCGGGGGAGCCTATGGGTTCCGGGTGGCCAGCCTCAACAAGATCGCTGACACCAAGTCCAGCATTGACAGGTGCGGACCCCCTGCTTCCTCAGCATCTCCCCCACCTTGACTCGACCCCTCCCCCATTCTCACCCTCCATTTCCCTCCCCTGGACTCCTCATCTATTCCCCTCTCACCCCCTTAGCTTCCTCCTGACCCCCATGCCAGTTTCCCTGGTCTCACCTCTGGCCTGACTCATCCACAGAAACATCTCTCTGCTCCATTACCTGATCATGATCCTGGAGAAACATTTCCCTGACATCCTGAACCTGCCTTCAGAACTACAGCATCTCCCGGAAGCTGCCAAAGTCAAGTGAGGGTTTCCCCTTCCATGGCTTCCTTCTCCCCGCTTCCTACTAGGGATGGGCAGTGCTTTGGGGTCTCCTTTTGGGAGAACTAAACAAACATAATGTGCTCTTAAATCCTTGTTTCCAAGATGATTCCAGAAAATACTAGTCAAGGGGTAGGCGGCCAGTAACAGGAATGATATTAAGACCACTGCTGCTGCAGGCTTCACCCCACTAGGGAACTCTGGGAGACAGTGTAGAACACTCACCCTGGTCATGCCACCCAAGGGGTGAGGGCACCAGGTAGTCCTACAAACTCCCACACTAGTCACTGACTGCAGGAACTGTGCCATAACTCTCTGGTCATGGGTACAGGCAGAGGACACTGACCCAGACATTATCCCCCAGACCATTATCATGAATTTGGGGACTTAAATTTCCAATATGAATGCTCGCCCAGCTGGAAGAGTCAAAACCATGCACTTTACTGGGTTGGACACCAACAGCAGCTACTGTAGAAATCAGAGCTGAACATAGAGGGATGAGTAGAAGCCATGTCCAGCAGTGCCGGAAGTGTGGTAAAGGCTAACAGGTATCCAATGCTCACTGCACTTAAGATGCTCTATGTCTCAGTCTGTTGTCTGTTGCTGTGACAGAATCACTGAGACTAATGTATAATTATAGGAGTCGAAGCTAGGCATGGTGGTGCATACCACAACAGGACAGAGCAAGCATGCCAGCTCAGCTCTCTCCTTCCTCCTTAGGCCCCAAATGCCATCTTGGTACAGCACTCTCATGACTTTATCTAACCCTAATCCCACTGAATTTGGGGACTTCAATCTCCAATATGAACTTCTGGCGGGGTGCAGTCAAACCACAGCCCCCTGCTGGGAGCTGAGAAGCATCACCAGCAACAATTAGATCTAAGTCAGCGCCCGTGTGTTAGAAACCTTCTGCTACGCAGCAGGGCATGTCTGACCAGGCAGGATCTACGGGACAGAACTTTCATTCCTGTTATTGTGTGAAAGTGCCACAGTTTGGAGAGAAGTGATTTGCCAGGGCCACACGTCTGTCCACCGACACCAGGCCCTTGAGCTTGTGTGTCACCCTGCCCCTCTCCCGGAGCCAGCTTTGGCTCCTCACACCACAGCTGGTTTCCTTCCTTTCTTCCCATCTCTCCCCACACAGCCTGGCCGAGCTGGAGAAGGAGGTGAGCAACCTCAAGAAGGGGCTGAGAGCCGTCGAGGTGGTGAGTGTGTGATGTTACATCTGCCAGGGATTGGGGGATACTCTGGAGAGGTGTCTCCTGCTGCCTGAGACATTTTTGTGACCCAGGGCTGCCTGAACAACTGGCACAGTGGTACCGCCCTCAGGAAAGGGTGACTGGGTGTTTGTGGTTTAAAGGGAGGCATCCATTTAACACTGTTTCTGCATCACCAAACAATATGGCACCCATATAGTGACATGAACGTGAGTCTGCCCCATGTCTGTCCTCAGCTTCCCTGTCCAGTAGAGTCAGTGTGGACCACTGTCCCCAGAAGGCCCTGTGTCTCTCCACCTTATCCTGGGGCTATGGGAAGACCCAGTGCTCTCTGTCCCTTCACGCTGCTGTAACAAATGCCATGAACTGAATGGCTTAGAAGCAAGAAACAGTTTTACTTCTGACAATGCTGGAGCCTGGGAAGCCCAGCATCAAGGTTCCAGAAGATTCAGTGTCTGGTGAGGGCCTACTCCTCAAAGATGGCGCCTTCACCCTGTGGCTTCCTGTGGTAGAAAGGGCGAAGTTCCTTGGTCTGTTTTATAAGGGTGAGAATCACATGGTGTGCTCATGCCCCAGTCACCTTGGGAAAGACATCACCTCTGGAGACCTTCACCTGAAGGGGTTAGGATTTCAACATAGGAACTCTGGTGGGGAAACAATTCGGACTCCAGCACCAGTCTCTGGTCCCCACCATTCCCGCTCTGATGGCTTCTCAGCTAATACTACCAATGGCCCAGAGGTCTTCATGCTTGTATCCTTCAAAACTAGGGACTAGAGACTGTCCCCATCTTCACTGTGAAGGTGGGCGGCAGGGAAAGGGAACCCAGAGACCAGGCTTAAGTGTAAGAAAGTACATTCTTTTGCCACCATGGAGAATGGAGGGTGACTTCCAAATATCCGACTCTGTAGTCCTTTGAAATACCCAGAGTGTGGTCCGTGGTCCGGCAGCATCTGAACCAGCTGGGATCTTTAGTATATGGATTAGCAGGGTCTTTCTGATCACCTGTGGGTCTTGTTCAAGTGCAGGTTCTGCTCCACTGGTCTGGGGCAGGGCTGAGAGCCTGCATCTCTTGAGATTTCCTAGGCAATGCTGCTGGCCTCAGACCACACTTTGGTAACGAGGCATTAAAGGATGAAAGATGGCCATCCTGGTGGCCAGGGGACAGACAGAGGCAGGCAGATGGGCTGATGACCCGTATGGTCCTTGTCAGAATGCGGGGTTTCCCTCTTCTGCATGAGTGACACGGGGGAGACGGAGTGACCCCCGGGTACCTGCCTCTCACCCCGCATCCACTGAAACAGCCTTTACCTCTCCCTCCCCAGGAGCTGGACTATCAGCGACACCAGGTGCGAGAGCCCAGTGACAAGTTTGTCCCCATCATGAGTGACTTCATCACGGTGTCCAGCTTCAGCTTCTCAGAGCTGGAGGACCAGCTCAGTGAGGCCAGGGATAAGGTAAGGGCGTCCCACACCATTCCCAGTGCCCCTCCCCTCAGCCTTACCCAGCCGAAGCGCCTTCACCCTGGCTCCCAGACAGCCTAGCAGGCACAACCACAGGGCCACCGCTTAAGAGTCTGGATGACTGTCCCACCCCTTACCTTATGGGTCTGCTAAAAGCTCACAGTCCCATTCAACAGATGGGGCGAGGGTTAGGTCAAGGGACCTGTGCTCAAGATGCAACAATACAGCTGGGTGACAGTCCTGATGCTGTAGCCCAACTTTGTTTTTTTTTTTTTTTAATTTTAAAGATAAAAGGAGGGAAACATTAACAGACATACAACATTTTACAACATATCACAAGCACAATACAGACAATACAGAGTTACAAACAAAGTGGTAGGGAATTAACAATGGTGGGTGTATTACATATTGATATCTTCAAAGTGGCTTCTCATGAAAACAGATATAGACATGCAACACTGGTCAACCAAAGACTCATTGACAGTTTCTTTCAGCATAGAAATAGAAGACAGAAGAACAACCATGTTAACTATCCTGTATATACATACATACAAAATTTCTCCTTCTAGCCCAACTTTGGATCTGCCTCTAGCTGCTGCTCCCACTAACCGGGACACGGATCCATAGGGGACTTCTTAAACCGTGGGGGGAGGGCGAGGGCACTGAGATTCAGCATTTCCAACAGGCACCCGCGTCCTGATCCCAGGCCTTTCCTACGAGCCGGACTCAAGCCTTTCCTTAGCAATCTCTATCTCCGGGGGCCCCCACCCCAACTCGGACTGGGCTCCGCCCGTGACATCGCCAACCTGTCCCTTCCTTCTGCAGTTTGCCAAGGCCCTGATGCACTTCGGGGAGCAGGACAGCAACATGCAGCCCGAGGGGTTCTTCGGCATCTTCGACACCTTCCTGCAGGCCTTCTCGGAGGCCCGGCAGGACCTGGAGGCCATGAGGAAGAGGAAGGAGGAGGAAGAGCGGCGGGCGCGCATGGAAGCCATGGTGAGTGGCTGGGCTGGGCGGGGGCAGGGCGATGGGGTAGGCTGCGGTGGGGGCGGGCAGCACAGGGCCTGGGGCACACCGCGGGGCGGGGGAGCCTGTGACAGTCAGCCCCGGGCTGCGGTAGGCGGCCTGTGGGGTGGGCGGGCTGGCGTCCTGGGAGGGGCATGGTGCGCACCGGGCTCAGCCCCGCCTCCGCCACCCCAGCTGAAGGAGCAGCGCGAGCGTGAGCGGTGGCAGCGGCAGCGCAAGGTCCTGGCCGGCGGCTCGCTGGAGCTGGAGGAGAGCGGCGAGTTCGATGACCTGGTGTCGGCCCTGCGCTCCGGGGAGGTGTTCGACAAGGACTTGTCCAAGCTGAAGCGCAGCCGCAAGCGCTCAGGGAGCCAGGCCCCGGAGGTCACCCGCGAGCGGGCACTAAACCGGCTAAATTATTGACCTGGGGACTGGCCGCGCTGGATGCCACAGACGGGCGGGGCCGGGAGGGCGGAGCGGAGCAGGTGGTGAGATTTCACTCGGTGCTGGGTGTCGAGCCCAGGGCTGGGTCCTGGGGCGCGGACTCCCCCGCTTACCTTCAGGGGCTCCTCTATTCTTCTCTAAACAAGAGTCTTTCTGGGTCCTGGCCCTCAGGGGTCATTCTTAGAGCTCGCGTGGACAGCCCTGGCCAGGAACCTTAGGCTGTGGGGTGCCGGTCCCCCACCCCAGGCACCCACGTTCAGGACAGAATTGTTTCAGATCTAGACCCGCAAGGTCCATGGACCTTGGCCAGCTCTCCCGTGCCACGGGGAACGGCGGGGAGGAGGGTAGCTCCCTTGGGAGCCAGCTGAGGGATCCTGGCTCCCATCTCTGATCTGGGGCCAACTTTCCCCTTGGCTGGGAACAGGCAAGGCATCGTGTGTTAGAGCGGCGAGCTCAGCTCTGGCCTGTTCCAGAAAAGCCACCATGGTGCGAGGCTGAGGCAGGGCCCCAAGCCGGAGGACCGAGGAGCAGCTCCCCACACTGTGGGTCCGTTGGTCTCTCCCTCTCCTCACAAATCCATAGTCCGGAAACTCACCCTCGGGTTCCAGGGTTCTGACTCACTCCTGGGTACCCGCCGAACCTGCAAAGGGCGGGGTCCTAGACCGACCTCCATCAGCACATCTTATGCTTCAGGCACGGGGCCTTGTGATCACGCCCCACAGCGCCTGCCCACTGTCAGGGTGACACAGCGACACCACTTGTGGCCGATGGTGACACTTGAACGCCCCCCTCCTGCATGAACTACCCGGTCTACCACTCGGTATTATCACTTAGACCACTCCCTTTCCCTGACACCACAGGGCACAAGCCGCCTTGGCTGTCCATTCTGTAGGAGACCACTTGGAACTGCATGTGCCTGGCCCTGGGGAGTTGAGTCCTGAGGGCCTGCGCTGCCTTTAATGTCACCATTTCTAAGGGCGGCCTGTCTGTGTCGGGCCATGCAGACAGAGGAAGGCTGGCTTCGCTGGGGGTACCTGGTCTCTGGCGCTTGGTTTGGTTCTTCCCTGACTTTCAGGGGGCTTTCTGGTCCTCCCGTCCACTCCCTCCTTTGTGTCCATCTTGAGCTGTCCTCGAGGGATGGACGGGGTGGCCGTATGTAGGCTCATTTTTTAAATGGAGGGGGTGAGGTCCGTTCCCTGAAGGCTCTTATTTTCTGTACCGCCCCGGCCCTTCCTCTCCTGAGCCCAGCCTAGCCTGGTCTTTCTGCCCTGCTCCTCTGCCCTGGCGTCTTTACCAGAGTACAGACTGCTGGGCTAGGCTCACTCTTTTGCTGCTGTCTTTGCTCCGAGTCAGATGCCGGGGGTGGGGGAGGGGCGGTGGTGGCCACAGAGCCGCAGGGGAAGAAGTGAGGTTGGTGAGCCCAGCAAGTGTGTTGGTTTGCGGGGGCGGGCGGGTGTGCTCCGCTGGGAGGGATCTGAGCAAGTACGAGCCTGGCCATCGTAGGGCCCAGGAGAGGGCACGCTGAAGGCTTCTAGGAAGAGCAGCTGCAGAGAGTTTGGTGAGGCCCATCTGTACCCCATGTCCAAATCTTGGCCTTCCCACCCACCACGGAAGACCGGCTGTGCGCCAGAAAGAACAAGGAACAGAGAAGCTGTTTACGAGGCAGGCGGTCCTCAGAAAGGCGGAGGTCGGTGTAACTGTTTACAGAGGGTGCTGCATATGTTCTTCCAGAGCCCAGCCTTCTTGCCCCCAGAGGCTTTTTCTTTCCTATTTATTATTTTCCACATCTGGCCAATGGCTCTTGGTACTAGTTGATGCCATGGTAGCCAGATCAACAATGCCGTGGACCATTAAGCCCAACTCAGTAAAAAGGGTCTGGTGCCCATGAAGATGCTGAGCGGGTCCTTGATGTTAAATAAGGCTATTAGTACGTTCCCTGGTCTTCCTTTCCCCCGGCTCCCACTGCTCCAGCCCCCTCTGGGTAAGATTCCGCAGCTGTCAACCTAATGCAACCCTTCTTAGCGGCATGCACTTACTCCCTATCTACCTGTAGAAATATGTTTGGGAGAAAATTCTCCGGGCAGGTGGGGAAAGGCCTGGTTCAGGTTCTCTGTCCCACTGCCACCAACTGGGGAGCTGCGACCGTGTTCCCTGCCCTCTCCCAGGGATCTCCACCCACCTTCAGGCCAAGGCCGCTCTCACCAGCTGTCTCAGATGACAAATGAGGCTCATGTACAAAATCCGCAGTGTTCTTTCTACCTGCACCTTTTTATAAGAATATATGGTAATACTAAAAACTATTAAATCCATACCACCCCTACCCAGACTGCTTAGAAACGCGTGCTTTTTCCCAGAAGGGACTTGGGGTGGGTCAGGGAGTAGGCACAACCAGTGGTGGGCTGCAGCCAGCTCCGTGAGGGCTTCCGGTCACATTTTTAGGAATTCTGCAGACCGTTTGGTGTGACGGGGACAGCCTGAATTGGGAGTATTGGTAACACTGAAAATTGTCTTCCAGAAAGCCGTCTGTAGGTTGGCCAGCACACCTTGGCCCCAGGCAGATGAAAATAAGGCTGGGGGACCACCAGGGACAGACCCAAAGATGCTCATGCACAGGAAGGAGAGACCCAAGGAGGCCAGGTGCAGGTTTGGGGGTGGGAGAACCAGGAACCTCTAATTTGCTCTTGGTAGTTGTAGCAACCCTCAACCCCAACTCAGCCAAATCGATGCCAGGGTGCAATTCTGCAGAGGGGCAGGAGTGTAGGGAACCTGCCCTTGGCCCTGGCAGGGTCTCCCCCTACTCCCCCAGGAGAGGCTTAGGATGGAGGTGAAGGTGTAACAGTGTGGTGCCCTCCCCACAGATACAGACCTCATTCTTGCATCTCCAAAGTTGGCATCGTGGCTTTATTTGGGCACTGACAGAGTGAGAGTGACCTCCAACACTCTCTGCTCCCTGATATGTCCCAGGGTAAAGGGAGCGGGAGCAGGTGTGGCGGTCAGCCAGGATTCCTCAGGGTTGAGGCCATACCTGGGTCCTGCTAAGAGGAGCCCAATGCCTACAGGCTGGCTGGGGCCCAGACTCAGGCAAAAGGAGGGGACGGGTACCTCTTGAAGGAGGGACGGCAGAGATGTGGGGACTGTGGCTTCTCAAACTTGGGGAAGCAAAGCTGCTGCTGAGAAGCTGTGAAACATTCTTGGTGCAAGCATGTGCTTTTCCTTTCTCCAAGAGGGTTCCTTGGCGGAATGAGCCCTTATTCTTTCCCCCATAGAAGAGGAAGTGAAAACTCTGAATTACAGGCTAGGCTGAAGTGCATGCCTAAATAACGTGACAGGGTGTTCCAGGTATCTAGTGGTGCGCTTGGCGAACTCCATTAACTCAAGAGTTCTGGAAGGCTGTGAGGGCTGCTGGAGTCTGTTTCATATAAAGTGAACTCCACAGGTTATTATAGATCATCCAGTGACCAGCGGGCTTGACTTTGGGTTCCAACTGGTGAAGGTCATGCTTTAGTAACAGGTTGGAGGAACTTGGCATCCTTTCCTTGGCCCAAATTGTGTGCAGGTGGGTGGGAGCCCTACACCCGGTGGAAGTCCCCACGCTGGCCTCCAGTCTTACTGACGAGCTTGATCTCCCCGATCTCGATGTCCCTGCTGACAGCCTTGCACATATCATACAGGGTGAGGGCCGCCACAGCTGCGGAGGTCAGGGCCTCCATCTCCACCCCAGTGGGGCCCCGAGCCCGGCAGGATGCCCAGATCACTACAGCATGGCGCGAGGGGTCCAGCCTCAGCTGCACCTGGATGTGGCTCAGGGCCACGTGGTGGCACAGAGGAATCAGCTGGCTGGTCAGCTTGGCCGCCTGGACCCCAGCCAGCTGGGCCACCCCCAAGGCATCTCCCTTCTTTAGCTGGTTGTGCTGGACAAGCTCGAAGGCCACAGGCCCCAGAAGCACCACAGCAGAGGCCACCGCTTCCCGATCCGTGTCTGGCTTCCTGCCCACGTCGACCATAGCTGCCCGCCCTTCCGAGTCCACATGTGTGAGTTGATCTGAGGTTGCCCAGGGTCCTGAGGCGGTGGCAGGAGCCCGGGGCCCTGGACTAAGGCACGTTGAGGTGGTGTCCAAGTCTGCCCGGGAGCTGTAAAGTCTCAGAGGGGATCCAGCCCCCAGCCACAGCCAGGACAAAGGAGGGGCCTGGGGGGCCCAGTGTTCTTTCCACAAAGTTGCCATCGGGCGAGAGAGAAGCAGCCTGGGCCTCCGACCCCGAGCAGGGACAGGCCCCCAGGAAGTAACGACTGGACTGGCTGGTAGGGAATCTTGGAGCATCAAAAATAACCCTGGAAGGCAGGAAGCACAGAGAAGACAGACTCAGCCCAGAAGGCAATCCTTTTCCCGCCTCTTCCCAGCCCACATCTCACATCGCGAGAGGAACGCAGCGGGAGCAGCACAGTGAGAAGACAGAGAACAGCAGGCGGACGGGAGATGCTGAGTTCACGTTCACAGCCCTGCACCAGTGTGGCGTGGGGGTGGCCAGGCCCGGTGCTGGGGTTCTGCCTAGCTCCCGTTCTCCGAAGAAGCTCTGAGAGCCCACTGAATATAGGTTCATCTTCAGTGTCTCTTCATTTTTCTTACACTACATCTAGGTCTCACCCTAAGTTACCAATTACAGTTACCTTCACTTTCCTATTACTGGTGAGGGGTTAATAGTAATCATTTAGGATTCAAGATACTAAATGAAACAATGTCTTTCAAGTCCACCAAGCACATCAAGAGGCCATGAAAACTGACAGGCAGATTCTACCCGACCAGGAACCTTGGGAAGGATGCTCCAGGCTGCTGTTACTCCAAAGGAGGGCCAGGGACCAAGAGCACCAGTGTCTCCCAGGAACTCAGAGGTGGGGGCCCATCCTAGCTCTCCCAAGTCAGAATCTGAAACAAGACCCCCAAGTGGTCCCCAGGACAGGCAAGGTACAGGCCCTGTCCTAGGCAGCTCTCATCATACAGAACCAGACTAGCATACACTCCATTCCTGAGGTTAACGCCTTCCTTCCCCGGGTGGCTGGTGTGCAAAGGTGGTCCTGGGGCTGGCTCTAGCCCAGGCCAGCCCACTTTCCTGGGCACCCCTGGGCCCAGTTTTGCTCCAGCCTCTGGAGAGAAGCCCTCCTCCAGTTTTGCTCACTGCTCTTTATTGGCTGGTGCGCACTTTGGAGACCCAGATGTGGGTGTGATCAAGGGGGCAAAGCCTTGCTGCTCTCATCTGGACACTGTGCTGGGGGCAGAAGCGGCCCTCCAGCTCCTCATGGGTCGGGTAGGAGACCAGCTGTGGTTTTACCCAGAGGTATTTAGATCAGAACCATCGGTCTATGCGCATGAGCTCCATCCTGTGCACGTATGTTCCTGAGAGCTAACTGGACATTGGGAAGTGGCGATCCTGGCTGTCTCCTCCTGCCACAGTAAGGTGATTAGCTGGCTGTCAAACTGAGCCTGGCACAGATGTGCAACACACGGGGGGCGGGGAGTAGTCCAGACACGTGCGTGGGTCACCCCTTGCTGCAGTGGGG
Source organism: Chinchilla lanigera (assembly GCF_000276665.1). Classification (NCBI taxonomy): domain Eukaryota; kingdom Metazoa; phylum Chordata; class Mammalia; order Rodentia; family Chinchillidae; genus Chinchilla; species Chinchilla lanigera. The sequence goes on from NW_004955437.1 coordinate 6,843,132, forward strand.
CAAGGATGCCTGCCTGCCAGTGTATCCAAGCTAGGAGACTCCACAGCTGAGGACAGGATCTCTACTTTAACCAAAGGCTCCACTGTTAATGAACTTAGTGATCATGAAATCTAGAGAACCCCCTTGCTGATTTCTGGTGGGAGGCAGTGGCCACGTTTCAGGTGTGTACGGCAAGGGGGAGCTGCAGACGGGGAAGACCCAGGGCTTAAAGGGGTAGGAAAAGATGGAGGAATAGGAGAAGAACACAGATGCAAAGGTCAGGATGAGATGCAGGAGCTGGGGGTGTCTCGTGGCAGGGGACCCCACCCCGCAGGATCCCCAAGTGACAAGGGTGAGTGGTTACGTACTGATGGGTCACCCACCGATGAGGATCATGGGCCGGTTCTTCATCTGGGCAATATTGAACATGCCTGGGGTAGGGGAAAGATGGGGGGCGGGGAGAGCGGAGGTGGGGAGGAGAGTAGGGAAGGGGGGAGGGGTGGGGGGAGAGCAGGGAGAGGGGAGAGGAGAGTTTGCTGAAATCAGTGGGTGACCAGAGCTGGCCCAATAGCCCAGGGTGCATGCACTCAGCTACGGGCATCCTGACACAAAGTTCCCCCATGCACCAGTGCGAGGCCCCCCAGGACAGAGCCCATAGGACAGTCAGTGCTGCCCTCCCCGGCAGAGGCACTGTGTGGAAACCGACAGGTAGTGACACCCTTGCCCTCAGCCCAGGAGAATTTCCGGGTGCGGCTAAGCAGCACTGGCTACGCCAATCTCCCCCAGGGAGACCCGTCCCTAGGTGCCGAGTCCAAAGCTCCCTTGGAAGCAGGCAGCAGCTGGGCTGACACGGAGCTTCCTCCTGGACTCTGTCCTCACACACCAGTGTTGCCAGGCCTCCCTCCCGGTGGCATGGCCCGCTTGCCCCTACCTGCGTGCTGCCGCTTCTTCCTGCCCACCGCGGCCCCGATGATGGTCAGCAGCTCCTCCTCAGAGGCGCCCGCCCGCAGGTGGTCCCGCAGCGAGACCTCCGAGTTCCCGAAGAGGCAGACCTGAGTGGGGTCAATGACAAGCGCCTTGCTCATCCCTGGGCCTCTGCATCTGAGTGAGCCCCAGGCTGCCTGCACACCAGCGGCCAAGCCTCCCACAGCGTGATCAAACCCACGGCCCTGAGGCACAGAGCTGCTGCAGGGAGGGGTCAGCGGGGTTGGAAGAGCAAGAAGGAAACCTGGACTTCCCAAGCCCAGTGTCTCGGCCACATTTCCTTCAGAGTGTGCAACTCAACCTGAATGTTCAACAGAGACAGCGCAGAAGGATCCAGCTCCGTGTCTCTCTGTGACAGGGACACGGCCTCAATCACCAGGAAAGTTGACCCCAACCAGTTGGAGCTAGGTCCACCACACTTCACTTTGGGTGCACCCGGTCCCTTCATGGAGGACGTCACTGCCTGCCCCTGCCCCTCCTCTCCTCGAGCCTGAGCAGCCACCAAGGGCTGGTGGCTATGCCATCCTGTGATCACTTCAACTTGGCTCCCTGCTTCCTAGTTTTGTGAGCGGCTGGGTGCTATGGGGCTCAGGGGCGGACGAGGTGGTCTTAGCCATCAAGACATCCACAAACCTTGCAAAGCACCTACTATGTGGCAGCTCTGCTCAGGGTACTGTGGACACAGAGACAGAAGAGCACTGGAGAAAAGATAGCGATGAATGGATTCTAAGCTGGAAGGTGTAACCATCTCCTCTGTATCAGGACTCTCCATTTCTAACCTCCCAGGCCCCGGGCTCCAGGCTCTGCCCTTCTCTGAAGCTAGGGGGTCCCGCCTGTGGACTCCCCTGTGGCCTTCTTCCACCTGGGAGACCCAGAGGCGAAGGGGAAAGCAGGATCAGGCATTGGTTTTCTCCTTCGACATCTAGCAGCAGCTGCTTTCCTTTAGAGCGGAAGTCCCAAGTGACGTCACTTCCTGCCTGTCCTGACTAGGTGGTACAGCTGTTGGCTGCTGTTTGTGTCAGGGTGCCTCAGTGTCCCTTACTCTTTCTTGTATGCCTAGACACACTAGTCACCTCTCCATTACATTCTCTTCAGAAACCCACCTCTCGTTTCCTGTTAGGCCACCACTGTCTCCATCCCAGGAACACCTTTACTCTTTTCAACAACCGGCTGCATGATTCCTTTTGATGTCAATCTGGATACACCTAAACTCAGCCCCTCTGCCCCCAGCCTGCACAGGCCCCAAGGCCCCGCAGCTACCTCAACACCTCCCCTCTCCACTCACCCCCAGCCCTCTGACTTCCGTCTCACCTTCCCTCCACATGCTAATGTTTCTGCTGCACCACTGAACAGCCAGCTACTGAGCCTCCCCAGCTAGCTTCAAATCCAGCGTGGAGGGGCTCTTGTCTCCCTCCTGTTCAGAAACCTCGCAGAGCTCCCTACTGCCAGAAGAACTCATTCTACATCAGTTTCCCCAAGTGTGACTTCCATCACCATGAATGTATGCCCTTCCTCCTGCAATGTACCCAGCTGCAAGGCTGCCCCTGTCCACTGCTCAGCCTGGAGGCCCTTCGCCCTCGCTGCCTGCCGAGCCATGCCCATGACAGAGGATCACAGGCTTCTCATGGTACTGCTCTGGAATACCATGGGATTATTCTATGCCTGAAAGGGGATGGGCTCTTGCATTTCCTGCAGGGCCAGGGCTGAATCCAGGCACCAAGCTCATTTTACCTGTGGGTCATGGATGCTGGTTTCAGAGCTGAGCCCCTGGCATGATGCAAAGGGCCAACCCGGTGGGGCAAAGTGCACACCGATCCTCTGCTCCTGCCCTCTGGGAGCCCTGTTGTAGGAAAGGGGCTCCCAACAAACCAGAAGCTACTTCAGGGACCCCCAAGGAGGAGGGGAGTGCTGGGATCAGGGTGACCATGCCACACAGCCTTGAGTTCACTCTCTTCCTGTTCCCGTGATCTAACACAATGGCCCCAACCTCCCAGCATGCCCGGCTGCTCTCCACAGCCCCTAGGGAGAGGTAGGAAGAGATGGGGACAGAATGACAGGGGTGCTCAGGAAGGATGGACGCTCACCTTGAGGTTCCCGTCGGCGGTGATTCGCAGCCGGTTGCACGACCCGCAGAAATGCTCAGACATGGATGTGATGAAGCTGATCTGGCCTTGGAAGCCGGGGATTCTAAAGGCCTGCAGGGAGAAGGGCCAGCCAGGGAATGGGGGGTGCTGCTGAGCCCGAGCTCCCCCTCCTTGATATCAGGAAGCCCCTCCTCCCAGAGTAGCCCAAGGCAGGTGGAACCAGGCACTCCAATGACGCAAGACTTATGTCTGAGGTGTGGCTGTCCCTGCCCCCGGCCCCCAACCTTGGCAGTGCTTGATTTCTCTTCTGGCAGCTTCTCCAGCTCTGGCCACCGCTGCCGGATGGTGTCCACCATCTCCTTGTAGCTGACCATCTTCTTAAAGTTCCACTTGTTGCCTGCATTTGATGTGTGGGCCTTTTGAACCGGAGTTGGAGGGACCTTGGGTCTTCAAAGTCCACCTCACTGCTCCCTCTCGGGGTGGGAGGAGGACGGGGGTGGGTTCTTGCCTGGCTCAGGTGGCTCAATCACACCGCCAAGGGCCCCTCATGACTCTGGGTCCACTGCAGACCCCACCCTGCCCGCCTCTCAGCCCCAGGCCCCATCTGCTGCTGACCGTCGAAGGGCATGTACTCTATGAAGCGCACGTCCAGGGGGAGACCCTCGGTCAGGGCCACAAAGTTCAGGAGCTCATCCTCATTCAGACCTCGCATTACCACGCAGTTCACCTGGTGAGGACATGGGACATGGGGGCGGTGAGGGCCCTCCCCATGTGCCCCCTTGGGGGATGACCTTTGGGAGGAGGGAGCCTGCAAAGGTCCTCTGCAGGGGGACCCACTCCCTGCCCTAACCCACCTAATTCTCCTAGAGTTGCAGGATTCCCTGGGGTCACTGCTTCTCTCCCTAATTTCTGGGAAAGGGTTGAGACAGAGCTGAATGCAGCTGGGACGGAAGTGGTGCGAGGCGCCCTGCAACTGCACTGGGCAGGTGTCACAGTCCCCAGCCAGGGGAAGCGGGGGGGAGGCAGAAGTCAGCGGCAGGGACAGCCCTCACCTTGACGGGGTTGTAGCCCAGCTCGATGGCCTTGTGGATGCCCTCCATGACCCTGTGGAAGCCTGTGGAGAGGGAAAGAGCTCACCCACAGCCCAGGGCCCTTGGCTGGCCCGGCCACGCACGCGGGGCAAGGAACACCTGCCCTGCAACCCATGTTGCCACACCTTTCCTGCGGACGATGAACTCGAACTTGGCGGGCACCAGGGTGTCCAGGCTGATGTTGAGGGCATTGAGCCCAGCCTTCTGCAGCGAGGGCAGCAGCCGGGCCAGGTTGATGCCGTTGGTGGTGACTGCGATGGTCTTCAGCCCTTCCAGCTGGTGGAGCTGCGCTGGGGAGGGAACGGGGCTGTTAAGACTGGCAAAGCACAGAGAAGCGATGGGGGCAAAACTGAGTCCAAACAAAGCGAAAAGGGGCTCTCTGAGACCTCCACTGCATGACGGGACTATCATTCCCACACCGCGATGCTGGGTGGCTCTGAGCCACTGGTGGTACGTGCATGACTCCCACTGGGTGGCTTGGGACAGTGCCATCGGGTGGTACAAGCTGCCCGATGGGAGTCACAAATGGACCACGGTGGTTCAAGCTGGCAGAAACACGTTATTAAGAGTGCACAAATAAAATGCACAATAAATACAAGCAAAATGTGAAACAGCGCTCACTCTATGCTAGGGTCTTGGCATACATTAACTCAGAGCAAGTTATCCTCGTTCGGTAAATAAGAGAGAGCCTTAAATAAGAGAGGTTAAGAAAACTGCTTGAATTGCTGGTAAGAACAGCTGAGATTCAAGTCTGTGTAGATGACTACAGGACTGTGCTCTAAATAACCCACTACAGAGATCATGCAGCTCTGCATAACAGCAACAAAACAATGTTCAAGTTCCCTGCTACTTGGCACCTCCATTCCATTAAAAACCCCTAGAAATAACATTCCTAACTCTACCAACAGGAAAGAATGCACCAGGTAGCCCAGAAAGGTAATGAAATACTGAAGGAGATAAAAAAAAAACAACAGGTGGGAGAAGAGGGAGACAGCGGACCATGCCCCCAAGTGCACCCAGGAAAAAGCTCTACAAAAACACAGGTGCCCAGTGACACTCGCAAGAGCAGCAGGGACCTGGGGCTTGGCCCACCATTCCTTGGCTGGGTCATGTGCAGATAAGATAAGTGTTGGTTTGGGGGGTTACTTTGCAAGGGAGAACAATATATAATACAGGACACCTAGTTTATAAGATTATTTATAATAGTCACCCAGAGAACGATATACAAGAGAGTGCAGGAAATCTGTCCACACACCACAGACCAGGAATCCAGCTGAGGGCCTGGATCCCGCGACAATGTCCTACATGAGTTCAGCTGAAGACCTAGAGCTCATAACAGTGCCTCCCACAAGTCCAGCTGGACTTCCAGAGCCCATAACATCTCATGCAGGCCTGTTTCACAGATCTGTGCTGTGAAGCCCCCAAGGTCAGTAGTGGAATCTAGAACGTCTATGCCAGCGGGATGAAGGATCTGTGCTAGCAGGCTGAGGGATCTGCACTGGAGCAGAAAGCGATGCTCAGAAGAACCAGAGCTCTCCTGAAAGGTACCACAGCCATCCTCAGCAACAGTGAGGTCCTGAGCTCCTCTGATGATCAAGATGGCCAAGTTCCCATCAGGAAAGCCAATGCAGCAAGCTTCTCCAGGAGACCGGCAGTGCACATCTTCCCCTCCGGAGCCAGAAAGCGATGCTCAGAGTGAGGACCAGAGCTCCCCCAAAGTAAACCAAAGCCATTCTCAGTGCCAACGAGGTCCTAAGCTCCTCGGAGGATGGAAACAGCCAAGTTCATCAGGAAAGCCACCATGATGAGCTCCTCCAAAACAAGCAACAGCTCCTTACAACTTCTACCAGCTCCTGACAGCCTTTCTCTGCTCCCAACAACCATAACTTTTCCTTCTCCAGTTTTGCCTCTTATGCTGCTGGCAACAGCCCCCAGGTGGGCCTCCCACACGCAGAACCACGCTTTCTCAGTTCAGCCAGGGGTTATAAGTTGATTGCCAGTTGTCAATCCACTACACTGGGCAACGGAACCTTGCCCTGTCCTGCAAGCAGGGACACCAGTGGAGACATCCGAGGTGGCCAGTGGGTCAAGTCCTGAGGAGCCATGATACTCAGGAGACACAGAACGCTGAGACCTATAGCCAGCAGCAGCCCATGGCCTTAACGGGGTCGGCAGCCAGAACCACCCAACAGCTAAGGACAGTGCTTAAAAAAAAGATAACAAGTGCCACCAACGGAAGAATGAATGAAGCAGCAGCAACAAAGATAACAGAAGGCAATTCTTTCAAAAAGTAGTATCCTGTTGGGCATGGTGGCCCCACACGTGCCTGTAATCCCAGCACGCTGGTAGGCTGGGGGAGGCAGAGGCAGGAGGATTGAAAGATTAAGCCACCTTGGGTAATTTAACAACTTAGTGAGACACTGTCTCAAAAAGGGATAGGGACCTAGCTCAGTGTGAAAGCCTTGGGTTCGATCTTCAGTACTGAAAACAAAAAGCAGTTACCTTCACTGGAAGAAATATTGAATCTTGAAAATAAAAATAAACTAAGATTCTTGAAAAAAGTTATATATATATATTTATTTATTCTCTTATTATCTGCAGGGGACTGGTTCCACTTTATGCCCAAATCCACAGACACTCAATTCCCTTACTTAAAACAGCGGGGTGTTTGTATATAACCTACATGCATCATCCTGTATACTTAAAATAGCATCTTAGTCTGACTTATAAAACCTAATACAATGTAAGTGCTAGGTAAATAGTTGTTACACTGTATTTAGACAACAATGACAAGAAAAAACGTCTGCCTGTTGTTACAGCAGCCACCAGGTGGGCCTAATGACAGAGCACAAATCGGGAACAATGTAACGTTTTCCCTGAGTATTTGTGACCGGTGGTTCACTGAATTTGCGGATGCAGAAACCTGGGTATAGAGAGGCTGAGTGGAGTGAGAGAGAGAGGAAAAAAACCTTGATGGAAAGCAGAAAGGACACATGAAAGGCACACGGGCAGGCTGAACACTGAGCAGAATGGATTCCTAGGAACAGGGTGAAAAGAATGGGATTGGAAAACACCTGCCTGCTCATATGCAAATCCAGTAACATCCGGAGAGAAGACTCCCCATGGACTAGGGTTGGGATGAGTTAAAGGCAGAACCCTGGGGCCCAGCCCACCCTCTGTCTCTGTCTCTGGCTCAAGATGCAGCTGTGGCCGCTTGCTGCTCTGACACACGCTCCCAGCATTGCTGTCCTCTGCCCCGTCCAGAGGGGAAACCAAGAGGGCTCAGCTGATCTTAGACTGGAACTTCTACGTGAGAGCAAAATAAACCTTTTCTCTTTATAACATTATTGCCTCAGGTATTTCATTGTAGTAACACAGATCTCACCAACACTATGTCCAAATGTTCACAGAAGCTGTCTATGATCAGTAGGATTCCAAGGGACTTTTGGATTTACTCAGCTGTAACTAATGTTTTCATCTAGAACTAGCAAGTTCTTTTATAATGTGGGGAAACACAACACACATACACATTGGTTTTAGCTGACTCTACTACAAGGACTGTGTCACTGACCAGATCCTTCCAGCCCTAGGACCAGGTGCTGCCATCAAACTACCTAAAGGGATGAGTGTTTGTAAAGAACCAGCTCAGCTTCGCCTGAGAGCAGAAACTAGGAGTAAGGCGCATAAGAGAAGCTGGATTAAAAGAACAGCAGCAGAAGCTGGCCAATGTAATGAAAATAAATCTGTGCTGTTAAGACTGCGTGGAAAAGTACACGCTCCATGTATAAGAATAAATTACACACAAGGTGATCAAGAAATATGGTGGATGTTTAAAAAATGTATTACAGTGAAAGACATTGCCAGGGCCGGGGATATAGCTCAGTGGCACAAGCACCTGCCTGGCAAGTGCAAGGTCCTGAGCTCAATTCCTGGTATTAAAAAAAAAAAAGAAAGACATCACCATTAATGCCTCTCAAAATACTCCCTCACTTGGAATGCACTTCTTCCCACAGTTCTGGATGGCCCCTTTATGTCATGTGATCGAAAATACAGTGAATGCTGCTGCCAACTGTGCCGAGCAGCGGAAAGGCAGGTTCATAAGAACAAACACAGTACTGTGTCCTCATCCACCTTATTCACTGGATCTGGCGCTATGTGCCTCGGGTGCTTCCTCAAAGTCAAAATGACCAGGACAGGTAAACGTTTTGAATCAATTCAGGACATCAAGGCAGCTGCACCAAGACAACGAAAGACACTCACAAAAGAGGACTCCAGAGCGGCTTCAGAAAGGGGCAAGAACAATGAGACAAGTGTGTTCACGGAGCGTTTCCAGGGAGATTAATTGCAATGTGTCTTTTATGGTAATAAGTTTTTAAAAAAATTTAAACACGCCATGTTTTGCCGTCACACCTTGTATACTCAGGTTCTGCTCTCACGTGAAGTTATGTATGGAATTTTACAAAGCCTTTGACCTGAAATTTCATGTCCAAGAACAGGAAATCATCATGGAAGTGAACTCTATTTATCTACAAGGATATGTGCTACAGAGCAATGCATAGAAAAGGCGTGTGGGAAATACCACAGGCAGCCAACAATGCAAAACTGGTTAAACTGTTTTCTGTGGACACTGGTGTATTGCGCAATGAAACATGACTCCACCCTACTGTGCTGAGGTTGGGCAATGTGCTCCGGATAGGACGGAGACTGTGTGTGTGTGTGTGTGTGTGTGTGTGTGTGTGTTGTGGGGGGTGGTATTAAATACAGGAAGCACTCCAAGCAGAGAAAAAGGCAGGCAGATAGCACACCACACAAAACACTGACAGTGGTTACAAATAGCTCTTGGCAATATTCTTTTTGCTTTCTTCAAATAAAAGAAAATAAAATTTAAAAACTAAAAAGTTGTTCGAAAAACAAAGAACTTTTAATTCTGCCTCTGCCAACAAGGAAAATCAGCAGTGGTTATGGGTCCTTCTGCCAAATCAAGCCTGGAGAAACGCACAATGTAGCACCTTAAAAAATCTTGAGCAACTCCCAGGCAGAGGCACAGCTGCTCTGAGCTGTGTTGGGGAAGGGCCCGCCGGGTAGACAGGGACTGGCAAGGACATGGGTAGACAGGGGCAAATGAGGCAGCGTGAGCTCTGTTCTCAGCTCCTGCATGGATGCCCAGCCACCACAGGGCCCCTACCTGAAGGATTCAGAGGCAAAGGCCCAGAGAACTGGCCTGGGAGCCACTGGAGGGGAATAGCTGGTTGATGTGGACATAGTGAGCATGCGTGAATGACAGTCTGAGATCTGAAGGTCTTCATGCTCATCTCTCCCTCCTGTGGGCTCCTCAGGCCTGCTGAGGATTAGGACCTGGCCTTAAACCTTTTCCCCCAACCAGGGCCACACAGATAGCTGGAACCCTCAGGGAATCTCAACTCCTACCTAAACCAAAGAGACCTCTGAGCTCCCCTCCCCTCCAAACCACTCCTTTAAAATATTTCAATAGGAGAAAAATTATTAAATTAGGCAGACTGAGATTTTAAGATAAGCATAATAGGGGCTGGGGATTTAGCTCAGCAGCACAGCGCCTGCCTGGCAAGCGTGAGGTCATGAGTTCGATTCCTGGTACTGGAAAAAAAAAAAACAACAAAAAAAGATAAGCATGATAAATGCAGTGAGAAAAAATGTAAAATATGAGTAAAATATATATTAAAAAGATTAAATAAAATTCTGTAACAGTAAGTAGGAACAGGGGGAAGTATTAGCTAAACCTAACTGTGACGTAAAGAACACAGCAGATGAAGAGTCACAGACACAGAAGGAGAAATTGGTGAGCTAGAAGAGAAGTGAGGAACTCCCAGGAAAGGAGAAGGAAAATAGAATCAAAACATGATTGAAGAGACATGGAGGCTCGAGGCAGAAGGGCCGACCCCCAAGTAACAGGGGCCTGAGGAGGAAAGAGTCCATGGAAGAAGGGAATATTTAAAGAAATCATGAGACAATTTCCCCCCAAACTTATGACAACTGTTTTAATATTAAAAAGGGAATTCTGCTGAATGTCAACAGAACAGACGAGGAAAAGCCCATTCAATATATACTTTTTTTTTTTAAAAGACATACTATTTTAAGAATCTGAGGAAATCAAATATAAAGAAAACACTAACTTTCAGAGGGAAAGACCTTATCCTAATGGAGCAATAGCCAAACTGACGAACTTCCCTGAACACCAATGCAGATGACAAGAGAAAAGCTACTGTGATCATATTGGAGGAAAGAGACTTGAAAGTAAAATTACATGTGCATTCAACTAATTTTAGAAAGCCACTGATCTATTGCTTAAAACATTATAAAATTACCCGGCCTATAAGATTTAGTAAGATTTGCCAAAGACCTGCACTGAACACTTCTGGAGGACAGACTAATAAGATGGGAAAAAGTGCACAGCTGTAGGGGTTAAGGGCAAGGAGCTACCTTGGTGAAGTTTTCTGTTGGCCTGGATGACAGAGGACATGTTTCTGAGAGAAGCAGGGGACAGCACTTTGACAGCTCAAAAGTAAAACCCTAGAAAACATCCTAAGAACTGGGCAGGGCTAAAGAAATGAGGGGGTAGAAGAATCTGTAAAAAGAAGAGCGTTCTTTTGTTGGAGAGTGTTGTAGTGAGGCTTGCAAGGGAATAGATTTAATACAGGACACATAATTTATAGGATTATTTTATAATATTCACCCAAAGGATCAAATACTGAAGAGCACAGGAGATCTGTCTGTGCAACAGAGACCCAAGGAATCCAGCTGAAGATCCAGAGCCCATGACAATGTCCTGCATGAGTCCAACTGGAAGCCAGGAGCCCA